>NW_026562392.1:4322500-4922500 GCF_027474105.1 Poeciliopsis prolifica | reverse complement strand
CGCTCTTTTAAGAAGCGGGCCTCGGTTTGAACACAACCCTTGGACGACCTTTGATCCCATAAGGTCACGGCGCGGTGCCCAGATATGCCTTTTAATGACCAAGCAGTCCAATCAATGGGCCATCTTTCACTTAGAGAGTGGGAGGATTAGCTTTATACCGTAAACATGCAAAAGGAGCAAAAGGCGGTGAAAACAAAGGGAAAACCGGTGACTCCTTTTCTGTCGTCGGGGTTTTCTCACCCACCCTCGCAGCCATCCCGGAAGACACAAACACGCGCTAGCTCCTGATGTGTACGTTCGGAGGTATGAGCTGTGACGTAGCAAACGCACACAAAAAAACAACCACGTCAATGGAGGCTTCGAGATGAGAAATCGGAGGCCCCGGTGCTGCCGATAAAGCCTTGGGACAACTGCTTAGTCAGGTTCAACTAATCATGTCTTCGTGTCAATGTATTTGAAAAGAGGGAATTGTTGTCAATGACATAAGCCATTATTGCCTTGACCCCAGAGCCCTCTTTAATTAACCCATACATTAGATTCAACGCCAACAAAACAGTCCTCTCCTATTTTTGACCTAAACAAGTCGCACATTGGACACATTACGAGGCCGTATCTCCTGTTTTATGTTAAATGAGCTTTAAATGGTTTGATACCAATCGGAATCTCCGCATCAAAGGAGGAAACACGTGTTGCAAAAACCAAAAGCAGTTTTTTCTTTGTTTTTTTTGTTCTTTTTTTTTTTTTTTACTTTAGACTTTCAGATGCCAATTTATGAAGGAATGTTAAACGGCCCTCTGCGGTTAAAGCACACTCTCGCAGTTGCCTCAATGAAAGATGAACCATCCCAGTTTCGCCGCTCGCATTATCAGCCCTTCTTTACAGTAGATGATCATGAAAGGGTGCTGATAGTTCTGTTCTGCAGGCCATTGAGGCTCTCTTTCTCCGGATCGAGGGCAATGCCACTACGACGCTCATTATGCCCTCCACCCCCTACACACACCTCCCTCCTCCATCTGCTCTGCTTGGTAATCGGCACCAGATTGAGGCGAGGAATCTCTCCGCACATGCTGGTGGTTTCTGGCTCGTTGCGTCCTCAGCTTCCCTTTGAGCCGAGGAATTTCGATTTTACATACACAAAGAGGAGAAATTACTGTTGCAAAGTCGGTCCTGTCTCAGAACGCCCGTCTCACTTTGAAATATCCTTCAGAGAGTCTTTGAAGTAAGTGATAAAATGTTATCAGGAGGGCAGAACGAAGGTGGTGGCGGTGGGGCAGAAACAGCTATCTTTTTATGGGTCTTTTAAAAGTGCCATTTCTTTTTTCTCTGTCTTCTCTCCACAGGGCTGGTTAATTGTGTCCAGCAGCATGTGCTCTCTGGGGCTTCGGTCCAGGTGTCGGTGTTAATGTTGGGAGCCCCTCACAACACCTGTTAGGGCCAGCGTTGGCGTCCGCACAGACGTTTGCTGTGGGTGCCCTGCTTAACCAACCTGAATTACTCCCACTGTGAAATGTAGTCATTTAGAGGCTTTTTGGATGAGCCGCATTAGCTGATGTCATTGCCGTGGAATCTAGACAAAACGTAGCCAGGCTTTTTAACAGTTGTTCGGTTTTTATTTGCATCCGTAGTGAGGACACGCGAATGCTTGGCATTAAAAGAAAAGAAAGAAGAAAGGAAGAAAGAGAAAAATTATTGCTGGATACAGAAAAAGTTAAACGTTTGATGGAAAAATAGTTAATTCATTACTGTATAATGTGAGCCCCGTGATGAAATTATGCAACAAAAATTATTTCTTGATGATTAACCTCAAAACTGTTTCAGTAATTTATGATATATTTTCACCTGGAGTATAATTAACATCTATATATAAACTCCAAATGGGAAACACAGCAGTACATGTAATTTTCTTAAAGATGTGTGTCAATATGTTTTAGACTATTAAACCCACAGGGTGTAATAGTGAAATAGCTACTAGCTTGCCCTTACAGTGAAAGAAATAATGAAAATGTTCGAAAAACCTCAGAACTTTGACTAAACGTAGATGGAGGATTCATATTTATCATACGGTGAGTAAGGTGGTAGGTCAGAGTCCAAAGTGGTTAACAGAAGAGAAATGTTTCACTGTGAGATGATGAAATTATGCAAGAAAAAAATTCATTTAATATTCTTACCAATTCACTTTTTATTGGAATGATAAATTAACCATTTTACACCAGTTTTTTTTTTTAAAGCTAATTATAGAGCGCAATTGATCTTCTTTGAATGAATTGTAGTTTTATTACTATTATAAAGTTTTCTGTGTCTATGCTCCTCAGAATCAACAGATGTGGCCGATCAGACTCGGGTGTCGCCAGTGAAGTTGAAATTGAACAATTGGGTTGATCACAGTTAGTTCAACAAGGTTAAACAGACTGTCACCAAACGACCAGATGCAGGATCAAACCGTGAAAGCGTCGCCAGGTTCGTACAGAAATCAGAGGTGCAGCACACCCTGACACAACACACACAAATAAACATTTCAGACGGTTGAATAAATAAAATTAAGATTGACAAAAAAAACAACCCCAGCTTTGATCAAAAATGTAACTGTCTCATTAAGTTTCCATGCCTTTTATACTTACTGTTCTGTCTTTTTATAGTAATAATAATAGTAATACCACTTAATCTGTTATTTAGACAAAAGTTATACTATTTAGATCAACTACATGTATAAATTGACCAAATTGTTTACAGTCCAAAACCTGCAAGTGCCCCACGGACCCCACTTTGGACACCCCTGGTTCAGGTAGAAGACCATTCCTGGGTAGAGTTGTACTTGTGCAAATTTTGTCTTTTTTTTTTTGCTTTCAGAAAATAATGTACAAAACTTGAGATATTGAAAACCCAGCCCTGCTTTTGTCTTTTCAAATTTCTCCCTGACGTTTCTGCCATGTTCCTTCGTCTTAATGATGCTGTTTGTTCTCTAACAAACCTCTGAAGTCTTCACAGACCAACTGGATTCACACTGAGATTAAATTACACACACTTGAACTTTATTTAAAAAGAAGCTTGCTGCAGATTTTCTTTTTTTCTTTTTTTTTTTTTTTTTTTACTTTGAAAAGCACATTTCAATTGGAAACCTCAATAAAACCCACTGGAGGCTGTGGTTGAAATCCAACCAAATGTGAAAGAGTGGGTTTGAATACTTTTTTTTTTTTGCAAGCGGCTGTAACACCAAAGTAGAAAGAACGCATTACAGAGCTTGATAGAACCCGGCCAACCAGAGCAAGGAAGGATTTCCCAGCTGGAACATTTACATCACATCATATTTGGTGTTTTGACATGTTGCACTTTGTTTCCTCTCTCGGAGACCCTCGGCAACCGCCGCACGCAGCTTTAACAAGATGTTGTGACCTCTTAAGCAGTAGCACTTGAAAGTATTCTTCTTCTGTTCAGTGGTCCACAGAGGCCAAGTTCTTGCCAGGGATTATCAAAGTTAACAGGATTTTAATGGGCCCACGGAGACCGGTAAAGACCCTACCAGGGCCAGGTATTGCCGTTCCCCTGCACACACACACGCACACACCCACACACACACACTTCTTGCTCCCCTAATGCAGTCAGGCAGCACTTGCAAGGCAGTGGCTAAATAATAAACAGATGGCTACTACCAGATACAGTCAGAGAGTCCCCCCTCAGCCCCCTAGTAAAAACCACAAAGGCGGCCCAAAATCAAGCGACAAGCTATTAAAAGGCGACATGCAATTTGCAGGTCAAAATGTAATTGTGACCCTCCACTGTAAAAATAACATGTTCAAAAATGAACGTGTTTGGTGTTTCTGAATCATTCATAGCCGATACATGGAGAAAAGAATATATTTGAGCTATGATAAAAAACAAACAAACAGGGGAACAGTTGGCGAAGAAGCTACTTGTCTATACATATTTATGGCTCAGTGTTTTCTTTGTAACTCATTTGTTTTCCTTGTTAACAAAACCTTGCTGCAGTTGTTTCTGAAAAACAAAAGAAAAGTTCTCATTTGAAACCGTCAGTCATTAAAGTCATTCTAATAAATCCTAGCTAGCTAATCCGTTCTGATCAGAATGTGGCTAAAAATGGTGGCTTACTCTTCATTTGTAACAGGTAATAGGTAAGGCTGATGTTTGTTTTTTTCTGATCAAGAAATACATTAAGTGAATGTTAAACTGTCATAAGAGACATGCTTGCGAAAAAGTTTCATATTGGAGGAAGAATTCAGGTGCTATTGGAAGTGTTTAATTAGTTTAGCGACAGCTAGTAGCTTAGCATAGTGGTGACGCTAAAGTCAAACTTTGTACAAGTCAAGAATGTTGGACAGTTTTGTATGCAAACCTGTGGAGGTTTGTCAGTTTTTAGTGTCACTGGGTTTGCAGTCAGAAGGTTGTTGGTTCGATTCCAGCTCCCGCTACCTGTTGTGGTGTCAGGCATCTAAGAGCTAATTGCCGAAAATAGTTGCATTTTGACAGATGTCTGGCTATCAACGTAGTAGTTTGTAGATTACTTTGTCACGTTATTGTGTGTGAAAGCAGCAGTGGAAGAGGGAAAAGACTGAGAGAAGGAAACATTCTTATTACTACTAACTAAATTTGTTCAGACCATCCTGATTTCTCCTCTCTTTAATTTTAGAGTAATTTTCATCGTACTGAAATCATCTGGTGGTTGGTCCAGCCAACCATTATTGAGAGAGTTGAAAATGTTCTCCAAACCGATTCATTGTGGCTCATTTTGTTCTTGTTTCATGGCTGCTGCTCTAACAAATGCTGCTGTGGGAGAGACCTCTGAGGGTTCTGCTCTTCATTTCTTGTTTTCTCCAGGAAGAACTTTGCCCTAGCCACCTTGGGTTAAAAAACCCCCAAATGTCTCTGAGTCTGGTATAAGATATTGACCTCTCGATCAAACACCAATAATAGTGGAGAAAAAAAACTGCTTTATTTTTACATCTTTTTCTTGTTGCTGTTTGAAAAAGAGTCACTAGAGGTAATGTCAGGTGAAACAGCAACAGAGCTGCTCAGTCTTCAACATTGTGGACCAGCTTAGCAACAAAACGAATGCTAACATTAAACCTTTGAGTAAATTTTTCAACCTTTCAGTCACTGGCAATAAATATCTTATGGACATCAGGGAGAACAATTTGCAATCAAGTTCATTCAGATGTTGTTTAGGATCTACACAAGTCAAATTTTACATTTTTTTTTCTTTTTTTTAATGGCTGAATTATACCGGTTGGTTTTTACATACAGCACAGACAGAGCTTACACAGTTTGATAAAACAAGAAAACAAATGTTTTGAAATTTTTAATTTTTCCATTTCCTTATTTATTATTTAGAGAAAATCAAAGGTGACATGCCCTCCTTACTGATAAGTAAAGCTTTTCTTTAAGTATTACTTTTACAGACAGGAGCCTTGTTTTTTTTCCAGAGGGTTTTGTTCACAAAGCAAACTGCTGATCAAGTTTCATAGACTTAACAAAAAAAAAAAAAAAAGAATCAAGGTCTTAATTTTATTTCCTCCCCCCTGTTGGATTATTGTATTTATACTAACAGGCTGGCCTCTTTTCATTGTTCCTGTTGCAATAATCCATGCACTAAACCTCCTTTACAAGAAAAGGCTTATGATGCGAACCTTGTCATATTCAGCACCTGTCAGCAAAATGACCACTGTACCAGGCCAAGCCGGGAAAGTGGCCTATTCATTATCCTAATCTCATTAGTTAAGATCTGTTAAGTAGAGACTGGTTTTAATGCATGCTTTTCCTTTTAATTATTGGCCATAAATACATTGGAGTGCATTAGGACCGCAGGGCGAAGAGCAGAGCGGCTCCTAATAGATTAGGGGACAAGCACATTATCTAAATGTACATATCTAACTAATCATGCATCAGCCATAGCCATGTGAGCTTTGTGACATCAATTGCAGTTTGACATTTGACCCCAGCTTTGGCCTCTCATAATTATCTGGGCGAAATTGAAGTCAGGATTGCATCAGGTTCCTCTTAACAATCTGCCCGCTTTCTTTTCCCGTAACGATTAGAGCTGCGTTGCTGTTTCTGAAAGAAAACAGACTTTTTTTTTTTTTTGTTGCCCTAAACTGCTTCCTGGTTAATCATGTTGGGGATTAAATTATTTTAGGATTAGATTTGAAAACATGATTAAGAAATGCACTGTGCTTTAAGTCTCATGATCTCAGAGGGAAATGTGGTGTTTTGTTTGTTTTATTTTCTTCCCATAATTTACAAGTTGCTAAAAGATCAACCATGCTCTCTCTTTCTCTTCCTCTCTTAGTGGCCTGAACGTGAAAGATCCAACAACGTTGCTTAAAGATGATTGACTTGTTGGCAACTCCGTCGTGACGCGAGATTCAGACATAAGATACCCTGAATAAAGTTTCAGCTATATTTTTGTCCACTGAAGGAGATTGTTTAGGATCATAACCATCTGCTTTAGACTAAGAAAAATGATCCAAGTTTGCCAAATGCAAAACCATTAACCCTCTCAGGCTCAAATTACTTGCAAAGACTGGCTAAGTTATTGCAAATCTGCAACACCTGCCTGGAGAGGGTTAAAAGCAAGATTATAATCAATAGATTAAACACAAGTGGTAGCAGCAGGAAGACTCGACTTAAGACACTCAACAGTAAAACATAAATTGACACAAATCCGAACATGAGTTTGCGTGAACAAACAATTCATTTTCTTCTCATACGTTGACGTTCACAGTGTGAAAAAACTCAGAGACTGTGTTGCCTGCTGCGGCTTCCTGTCTGACAGTCGTTTGAGAAACCAGATCAGAGTGCACAGCTAAATATCCTTAAAGCTGTGATATTTGATCCATTCATTAATTAAATCCATCAATTTATCAAATAGTTGAAACACCTTTCTGTACGCCAACGAGGAGCTGAGCTAGCGTTAGCCCTCGACTCAAGCCATATGCTCCGTGAACAAAGATCTTTATTAGCAGCAACTGTCTAACTTTGTATGCTGGGTAGATAAATCTTTACCAGGAAGCATTAAAGCAACATGTGTATTTGAGGATGTGTTGCTAGGACATTATGGCAGCTTTCTGAAACCTGGGAGTTTTGATGGGACAGTATATAAGTTGTTCATATCAAAAACACACAGGAGGGATCTTCTGAATGTCACCATAATACACTTTATAAAAATTGGCCATTTTTAGAGGAGGTTTCAAGTATTCGCAGATTTGAGCTTTTCATTGGCTGCTGTCGAATCCTGAGGGTCCGCTGTATATATTTCAAGTCCAAACTCAGTCATCTTAGGAAAGGAAAAGCTGTCTTGTCACTTCCACATAAAACACATATTCAGGCTACTGTATATTACAATCCAAAAAAGTAGTAATAATTTTTTTTTCTCGGTTTATTAATAAACCGAGAAAAAATATATATGTATATATAAATATTTATATGTGTGTATGTATGTAACCAGATGAATAAGGGTTGGGGTTTGTTTTTATTTCACCGACTGGTTGTAATTCTTGTTTTCGTCAGCATGTGGTGCTGTTGTTACAGAGAGGTCTAAAATTACAGGAAGTGGAAAAAAACCTGTTTCAGTGCAGTGGTACTCTGACTGGTAAAACGGAAGAGAATGACTTTTTTTAGCCCAGACCGGCTGGAGAAGAATCCATGTGTTCGGTAATTAATGTTTGAACTGAATTATCAACGCTACCGAGATTATGCTAATGTTATGCGTTTCTGCTTGTCTTCGTTTTAAAGGTGCCGCTGCCGTTTGTTAGAGTTCAGCTGTTGTGCGTTGAGTGCTAACGGCGCTGTTAGCCCGCCGTTTCACTGGAGCTAAGGCTTTCTACTGATTTTTTTTTCTTTTTATACAATAAATACAATATGGTTTGAAACGAAACAGTCGCAAATTCATCACGGACCAAAAAATCATTCGGTTATGGACTTTTGTCCAATAATCCAGCTGTTAGGCTCCATCGTAGCTTCTGCCGATAAAGTGAGGAGCAAAGTTTTGGAGAAAAAAAAAAGTTCTGGCCAAAACCTGCATTTGCTTCTAATCCTTTTATTACATAACAAAGTCCAACACAGCAATCCGCAGCACATTTCTGCCTCCATATGAAATCGGGACTCCTCTGCGGTTCTGCTGGAGTCTCTGGCCAGTCGTGGGGTCAAACGGGTTCCTTCACATGTCAAACAAGTTCGGCGTCGCGCGCAGGCGCGCAACACGTCTACGCTTGTCGCGTGTTCCCATGAGAGACGGTCAGCACTTTGATGCCGCCGCACGTGTTTCCCCCATCTCCACAGCTGTATTTGCTGAATCGCAGAGAAAAGATTATGAGGCTCCCAGCGGCCCCGTTGCCGTAGGACCGCCGTTTGAGACGGCGAACCGTTCGCGCACAAGCGCAGTAATTACTGTCTTGTGTTCAGATGTTAAACACAGGTGATGCGTCCACCCGCGCTTCCTCCCCGTTTTAATTACCGTACGTCTGACAACACGCTCACATGAGAACATCAACTTCCTGCCGGCCGCCTCGCCGTCATTATCAGGTCGGCCCCGTGCGTCACGGGCTCGCTCGTTCAGAGCAATTACGGCCCGGCCAACATGTGCGGATGGATGTCTTGAGAGCAGCAGGTCATAACGGTGATATTGTATTGGCCATATTAGCCAGTCAATGCGAGCCCAGGGCAGGTTGATTTAATTACACCATAATGCACGAGCTTGATTAGCCTGGCTTTTCTCCCCCCCAAGCAAATACAGACTGTATGTCATAATTATAATAATGGGGCGAATGATGAACGGTTCAAAGTAATATCCCTTTGTGGTTTGTCACTGTTAATCATAGCAGTGATTTTATTTTCCTCTTTTCTCTCTCTCTCTCTCTGTGTGTGTGTGTGTGTGTGTGTGTGTGTGTACGTGCAGCGCCCTGCGGTGCTGAAATTTATTGGATTTTGACACACTGTAAGGAGGGAAGGAAAACCGACGTTCGATTATCAGCCGAAGACGATAATGGGGAAAACGCATGAAACCAATTTTAAGTCATTTATTGCGAGAGGAAAAAAAAGAAAAGAAAATGAATAGGAAAACTGCTTTCAGGCCAGTTTTACCCTAAAGCTCATGTTTAAAAAATAACAATAACAAAAAAAAAAGATTTTCTCCAACTTTCTCAGAGGTCTTAATGAAAATACTAATCAAAGCAAACTTGACATTTAGGTGAGGTCTTGAAATAAGTAAGCATACAAATTAGTTTTTTTTTTTTTTTTTGTATTTATTGTGTTTCAAATTAAGAACTACACCCCAAACCTCGCACCTATCGCCAAGCAAAAAAATAATTAATTTGGCAATGCTCTTTAGAGATAATTTACATATAAATGCGTTTGGAATAATAAAAACAAAAACGGAGAAGAAAAACAATACAAATACACCACGGTGATAAATGACACCCTGAAGACTACAATTTAGAACGAAAATGGAAAACAAGCTGATTACATTCAAGAACGGCTTCTTCTTGACCTTTCTTTCTTCGGTGAGGCGTGTGGGCCCTGAGCTCAGGTTTCATAGTTTGTTCTTCAACTCTGTTGACATTTACCTTTTCAAAATCTCCCAACGTTTATTTAAGAGGGATTGTCTAACTTCACTTTAGTCATAATGAGCAGAAAGGGAACGTAATTAAATGAATATGATTTTTCTTTAAAGTCATAACTGAGCAGGACTGATCTTAAGTGTATTGAAATTGAGTTAATTAGACCATATTAGAGTCCATTAGCTTGCCGGCTTTCTCTTCTTCAGTACAATTTTCCACTGATGAAAAGTGAGTAATTATTCTGATTTTTTTCCCTTTTTTATCCAAGACATATTATCTGTAAAAATCTGGAAATAATATAAAAAAAATATGTAGAAAAACATTAAAAATAAAACTACATTAACCCTGCAAAATGCAGTATGTGTGCTGATTAACATGAGAAATAACATAAGCAGATAGTCGTAATTTCAAGATAAAAAAAACAAACTTAACTATACAAAAATCATTACCCCAAAAAAACATTGTATTTTTTTTTCTGTGTAATTTAAGTGACATTTCTATAAAAAATAAATTAAGAAAACACCTGTGTTACCATGCTGTCCCACATGGTGGCAGCAGAGCACGTCTGAGCTTCCATATGCTTGCTGGAGCCTCATACTGAGCTTGGATTTGTGTTTCACTCACGATAGCGAGGAGCATGCTAATAAAACTCCATGATTCGGCTGACACCGGGACAAGAAAAAAGACGCCCTGAGCCTCCTCCTCCCCAGCGTCTCCGTTTCAGGAACCCCTTAAATAGCCCAACATCAGCCACTGCATGTTTATTAAGTCATGTACGAGACGAGCGGCTGATGGACACGGATGCTCATTACCAGTTAGTGTTGCTTCACGAGAGACCAGTCTGGTCGTCAGTCAGATGCGAACGGGACTGAGGCGAGAATTGAAGTGGAAAGGGACATGTTACAGAGCAAACGCAGCTTTCACTATGACACACACACAAAAAAATTACTATGTACTATGAATGCTTTTATCAAAACAATTTTTTTAAAATTCTTGAATAAAAAAAATAGGTGTTTTATTTGTTCTTAGAATTTGTCAATCTTCAACAAAACTACCTCAAACCTCCTCCTCTGTCTGTCTGATATCACCAAGTCTGCTTTTAATTAACCTCCACAAAATGGCAGTATTTGACATTTAAGCAAAAACATTTCACCCTCCTTCCCTATCGAATTCCGCCTTTACTTCACACACTCTGCGTCTGAGGAATGTGCCATAATGCTGCATAATGGGATCAGTCACTGAGCATTAGGCCTCAGAGAGGAGCCGACCGCAGAGGACTGACTGCACGGTTTCAGGCTGCTCTGTCTGAGGCAGCAGGTGCTTTTTGCATGAGAGGGTTCATCAGCACTCAGACATATTCAATTGATTTGCCCCCAAGACCCCCAGCAGTGTTCGCACCAGAAGACGAACAGATCTGAGCAGCTCCACGGGGGACTAGTTTTTTTTTTTTCCCACGTGGCAACAAATTTCTTGGTAAATGCAAATTCATACTCGTTTAATTCACTGTCATCATCAGAGTGGATGATGATGACTGTGTTCACCACCAGATGGTGCAAGATTATAGCTTACGCCTCAGCAGTTACTGGATCCTCTGTCTTTGCAAAAACAATCTTGTAGTGACCTTTAAATGATTTACTTTAAGAGGATTATAATGTCTTTTGGAAAAAAAAAGAGTTAATGAAATATTTCTATATGACTTTTGTATTATTTCCATTTCATCATACATATATTTTTCTATGTAAGATTTTTTTTTATTTCCAGAGAAATAATAAAAACCTAATGTTGTTTCATAGTTTATTTCTTGGTATTTCTCATAAGCCTTTAGTTCCACTTCCAGTATAACGTTTATGTTCTTGTTACATTTTCATGTAGGCTACTCTAGTTTTAAACTTTACTGTCTTCCTAGGCAAGTTTTATAAAAGACGTTATTAGCTGAATAAAATAAAACTTAAAACATGAAGGACAACAATTTGGAATTCATTCATATTGCAATATAATCTATGAACCAGCAGATGGCAGCAGCATTTCACAAAAAATTCATCACTTGCCACAAGGGGGAAAAAAACATGCAGAAAACACACAACCTGTTTTGTCTTTCTTCATGACTTGTGTGATTTCCAATTCACTCTGATAAAACTACATCATAATTGTTATTCCACTTAACTCTTAAACTGCAGTTTTGCAAATTCTTCAACAAAATAATTTTTACCTTCATCTAATAACTGTCCCTGAATCTGCACAAGTGACAGCATGAAGTACAAATATGTTGCATCCTCTGACAAATCTACACAAGTAGATCAACGTGAGTAACTTTGTGTCAGAAAGTTTCCTGAACTTTATTCAGACGATTGACTGAAGATACGTCAGAACATGTCTAATGTCAAATACCTTGGTGGTCCTTATACGACTGGTGTCAAAGACTGGTGCTGCTTTTAGTTGGACTTGTTTTTAGAGTTATCGGACTGACTGTTACCGATTCTGTTCATAACCTTTACGGACAG
Source organism: Poeciliopsis prolifica (assembly GCF_027474105.1). Classification (NCBI taxonomy): domain Eukaryota; kingdom Metazoa; phylum Chordata; class Actinopteri; order Cyprinodontiformes; family Poeciliidae; genus Poeciliopsis; species Poeciliopsis prolifica. The sequence goes on along the minus strand of NW_026562392.1, from coordinate 4,910,433 downwards.
AATTTTTAAGGGCAGACACAGTGTTGAGAGAATCTGTTTAAGTGGCCTCAGGATAGATCATCTGCATCTTGCTGTTTGCAGTGGTCTGATGTTTTCTTCATCAGAAGAAAATGTGATCAACAGCTCTCTGGTGTGGTTCACAGCTGAACGTGAAGCAGCCGAGATGACAATCAGGTCCTCCGAATCGAAGACCACGGCCTTACAAATGGTAAAAGTATCTTCTCTGCTTCCAGGGGGTTTTGTTCTCATTGGTCAGAAAAAACAGGAGAATGATAGATGGACTGGTGTTGTGTGTGCTGGTTTGCAGTGGTAAAGTTCTTGATTTACAGATCGATGTGCACTCCTACCGTTATCTATGCTCACAAACTTTGGGTAATGACCAAAAGAATGAGGTTTTCTCCTCATTCTTTTCTCCTCAAAAGGGTTTTCTCCACATGGTATGGGCTCTCCTTTAGAGATAGGGTGAGAAGCCTGGCCATCCTAGAAGCATCTCAGAGTAGAGCTGTTGCACCTTTGCATTGAGAAAGAGCCAGTTGAACCTGAAAGATGCCTCTTAGACACTTCCCTGGTGAGGCGTTCTATACATTTCAGACATCACAAAAGAGACCCAGAGGAAGACCAAGGACATACTGGACGGACTATGCTCCTTGGTTGGTCTGGGAATGCCTTGGGATTCCCCCAGAGGAACTGACCCAAGAGGCCGGGAAGAGAGAAGCCTGACCTGCTCTGCTTAGGCTGCTGCCCTGTAACTTTACCCTGGATTAAGTGGAAGATAACAATGGGTAGATCCATGTTAAAAATAGTTTTACAAACAAAACCTCACATGTGTTGTGTGTGTTTGTACTGAGCCCCTTTGCTCTCTTACCCCTGAGTACAATCTGGTCCAACCAAAGCTCTTCTGAAGTTATCTGAATTGTAAATGAAGTCCATCTGCTTGAACTTCAATCTCGGCATAAAACCAGCTGTTCTGAGAAGGTGCAATCCTCAGAGGTTTGTTGGAGAAGATTACTGAGCAAACGACATAATGGAGGCCAAAGAGCACAGCAGGCATGTCAGAGAGAAAGAGTTTAAACCAGGGTTATGTTATAAAATGATATCCCTAAGCCTTGGACATCTCACAAAGATCTGTTCATTCATCTGTAATATAAAAAACATGGCAAGCTGCAAACCTACCAGCTGTCTATCTGTACTGATGGAGCTGGCGAGGAAAGCATTAATCAGAAATGAGGCCTCTGATAACTCTGGATAAGCTGCAAAGATCCAAAGGTCAAGTGAAAGAATCTGGACAGCTGTTAGTCATGTGATATAAAAAATGCAAGTCAAGAAGAAAACCCATTCCTGAGAAAAATCCATAAGAACTCCCTTTTAGCAGTTTGCTACAAGTCATGTAGGTGATATGTCAAACATGTTGAAGGAGATCTGGGCAGATGATACTAAAATTAAACTTTTATGGCCAATATGGCAAAAAAAAAAAATTCCCATCACTTTGAATGCACTGTTCTCTTGGAGACAAAATGGTTTCTGAATCATAGTGTGGGGTTGCTTGTGGGATTGATGTTGAAAAAAGATGGCATTAAATACAGGAGAAATAAAGCCGTTAGCGACTCCAAAAGATTTGACCTAAAAAAATCCAGATATAAATCAAGTGTAGTATTGATGGAGAACTGAAAACCAATGACAACAAACACAAAGTTTATGCAATGCTGAAGACCACAAACAACTTATATCTTTAAAAGCAGAAGTGGTTTTGCCAAGTACTAAGTCAATGGTGCTGGTAAAAATGCACAACAAATGTATATTGTACAAATATTTACTTTATCTGTACAATATGTTGAATATCCTGTAAATGTTTTTTATTGTCAGTTATGCTTATATCTTGTGTTGGTCTCACTTTAAATCTTAACATGCATTGAAGTTTGTGGTTGTAACGGGGTACGATGTAAAAAAGTTTAAAGTACTGTAGATTTAGGAGACTTTCCTTTGTCTAGGTGGCCATGCTAATCCGCAAGGTCCCAAGGAGAAGTACTTTATACACACATCAAACACACACAGACAAAATTACGTAGTACTAACATATTCCAACAGGAGAACAAGCTAGAGCCTGACCAATGGAAAAGTGGTAAATTTCATTAGTCTGAGGGTCTTCTCACTCATGGCAAAGCATAGATTTCTGGGAAGTGCAAGAACCCAGGCCCTGAGTCACTCCCAATTGTGGGTCAGAGCCGTTTCAGGCTGTTGGAAGAAAATTATGTCAGAGGGGCCACTGGAGTGCATGTTCTCAGCCCGGCTAGCAGGAATTCCCTCTGACAAGGCCTTACCTTTCTTCACACACGGCCCTGAGGACCTGTGGGATAGGCGCTGGAAGGTGATGATGTATGAAATTATATTGTCCAGATGTGTTTATACATGCATCCATAACTACAAGAAAAGAGAGAGCTATTGTACTTGGCAGCAACCACAAACTTTGTTGGATTTTATGTGACAGACCACCAGAAACAATTTCAGGAGAGCGAATACTTTCAGCAAGGCCGCCATGGCGCTGACTTGTTGCCGATTACGTGAACATACCATTTCTCATCAGTGCGGTGACTCTGGACCCCTCACCTCCGCATGTTTTCTTTTTTTATGGGTCCAGATGGTTTCTCAGAAGATAGTGGCAGAGATTGTGACACACAGGAGATACTGAGTAATACCGCCTCCTGCTGCCACGGATGACATCCCAACAAAGCACAGAGGATTTCCTAATACCATCAACTCCTATGGAGGAAATGTTTCATAATCCCGTGCAACTGTATAAGGCATTATTTCGCCATGTGTTCTGGTAAGTAAAGCACCATATGCCAACAATGTCCAAATCACAACATGGAGAAAATGTATTTTTTTCTTTCATGTCCTCACTGAAGCTTTGGATTATTTATTTCTTAATTTTTAGCAAAGTGTGATATCAAGCCCGGTTTTAGAAAACCAGTATTCATTGCACTGTACGAAGGATCGCATTCAACAAGTCAATAAAAAGAAATAAGTCTGGCAGAACAATGCTATATTTCATCTAAGTGTCCCACAGGTGGCTCCCAGGTGGTTAATTCGCTTCACAGCTCAGCATTCCCATAACTGGGGATGGTTTCTTGTTCGGACCTTGATTTTCAGACGTTGGTCAGTGTTTATTTTTTGGAAAGGAATCCAAGGTCATGAATCATCATATTTTTTGCGTCACTCTGTCAGAAAACGTGCCAGAGTCGTAACAGAATATGTTGATTTACGGTTAGCAAATATGACTGTAACGGCCGCTGACTATGCTAAACTAAAAAGCAAAAAAAAACAAAAGAATCCCAGAGCCGTCCAAGATCTGACTGTAAAATTGTAATTTGTAAATTGAGACTATTACTTACCAAAAGTGTGCTTTTTGTAATAAACCATGAAAGTTATCGGCAGAGACAGCAGCCAGGTTTCCTACTTGAGTGTGTTTCCTGGAGAGGGAGCCCTCATTTCACAATTATACTATCTGGTTTCAGCGCAGAGGGGTCCAAACTGCAGCATCAGGGTATTCCTTCTGATTGGGATCGCTGTCTGAGGTCGGGAACACCACTTTCGGATCCAGCAGAAAAACATACCACCGCGTCGGGTTTCCTGAAACTTACGGGGACCGGGAGTGGGGGGGTGGATGCTTTAGGCTGCCTGTTGGAATGAAATGACTTCAGATGAATCGACGGCGAGGCAGAGTGTTCCCTCTCGGGGGATCTTTGATTTAATAAAGTCTGTTTCAATTTCTGCAGCGTTCTAGAGTCAGCCAAAACAAAGAGAGAGAAGACGGCAGTTTCTTCATTTAAGATCAGCGTGTGCCGAAATAAGATAGAGTGTGGACCAAAGTTTGTGAATGGGTCCCCCCTCCCTCCGAGTCTAATCTGACTCTCATCCAAATGTGACAAATACTTTTTTTTAAATGTGCACGTGGCAGCTGTTAAAACTCTGTAAAGGACATTGAAAACAGAACACAATACAAATCTAAGTTGAAATCTACCCCCTCTGCTATCAAGTGTGGGGTGTGAAGGTTAAGTCTGGGGCCTCATAGGAGTGGTCCAAGATTTGAGCACACACCATCTTAGCTTATTCCTCATGTGAAGCATTCAGGCTAGAATGGAATGAGAGCCAGATGGGAGGTGAATAAACGGAGGTGGATGACTAATATCACGGAGTGAATCATAACAGTTTTACCAAAAGTCTCTGTGGTGTGCCGCCGACGGCCAAAAAAGGCAACGGTGCAGATGTTGGACAACAAAAAATGCTGCAAGCATTTTCACTCGTTTATAAAATATGTGGATTTTCTGCATTAAAAAAAAAAGAAAGAATTTCCAAAACAGTCCAGGTAATAAATAAAGTTTTTGTGTCAATTTAAAAAGTACAGGTGTCCCTATTGAGGCTGAGTGTCCCCAATGCTGCTCTGATTGATTTTGGATAGACGTTTGCCAATATCAGATCAAAGCCCAATACATTCATTAAAGTTAAGGTGTTTTGATCTATGGCCTCTATTTTGTATTTGTATTTTTGCTGTTACTTGTATTTCGAAATTGCTATGTGATCTACTGTATGTATGCTATGTATTTTTAGATGCTCATGTTGAACTTGTGGACCCCAGGAAGAGAAGACACAAGGAGTTGAAACTAATGCGCATCCAAATAACAGAAACAAATAAAGATTTCCTTGTTTTTCAGGAATAAATATGTTCATAATTTTTTTTATCTATTCTTATTGAAGCCATTTTCAAGGCAAAGACCTGGATCAGTCAGTTTGGTTGAACCCACATATCAAATTGTCATACAAAGAGAGAGAGAGATTAAAAGTGTGAAGCAGCCGGCCCATATGGTGACCCTGCAGCCCTCCAGCCTCCTAAGTCATGCTTGTAAAAAGAAAAATAAATCCCTCCCAAATGGACAGCTGCCACGGTTTCCAAGCAACCCACACAAACAACAGGAAACGGGAGAGGAATCCCATTGGAGATGCCGTGAAAAAAGGAAAGGCATTGACAAGAAGCAGGAAATGGGACGGAGAAAAAAAAGTGGGGGGAAGAAGGCGTCACTGGCAGGGCAGTTAAACCTCCCCATAAATGTCCATCCAGTCAGAACGATTGGTCCTACACTAGAGGTGACTTGTGGTTGCTATAATCCAGGATCGATCTATTTTTAAAATCTTTTTTTTTCTGACGACAGTCACAGTCGCCTGCTTTAGACTTCTTCAATTCTCTATGGGACAGAAAATACATCTGGACTGAAGGACACCAACTTCAGTCTACGCTCTGGTCTTGCTTAACATGTAGTAAAATAACCCAATTTCACCAGCATCACACAGTCTACTAACTCAAAAATGACATTAATGCTAATGTCCCAACAGGAGTTTTACAAGGACATCAATAATATCCTGCTGCAACACGGGGTTAAAGGTTAAGACAACAACTATAATCAAAAACAGCCAATGTTTGTGTTCTTCTTTCTGAACATAAATATAACTTGACACATATACGGAGCTCCATTCTATACTTTTGGCCTACTGTAGCATATTTTAGTACAATTCCAGGTAATATGAAGTGGACCAAATAGACAGAAAGATGTTTCTTTTATCGAATACCATCAATGGTAATCATCAGTGCTTTTTTATCAGATTTTGATTTAAGCATTTTGAAGTAAAGAAAAGATTGTTAGAAATGGTATCACTCCTAAAATGTCCTTAATTTTGCAAAAATAAAAAAAAAAGAGTTTGTACAATTACTTTAGGTGGTTTTTGGCTTTGATCTGCTATTAAGTCCTGACATAGCAAACACTCCCATCCACTTGTGGGTCTGTGCTTTACAAGAGGGATGAAACTCTGAAAATGTCCAAACCTCCTGCACAGAAGGGAGAACTACAGCCCAAAATGGGCGACGAAAGGCACTCCGTTCTGGGATGGGAGCAGTGGATCTCATCCATTCACTGGTGGGACTATGCCTTTATCACAAAACTGGGACATTTCTAAGTCCAAACCTCAAGCTTGGAATGGAGGAACTCTCTTTATTTTTCTGAGATGTTTGGAACATCTGTATCTTGTTTATTACAGCCATGCGTAATGTCAACATCTGACAAAATTACGTTCTGTGTAGCCTGATTGATTTGCTTGAAACCAGTAGACGGAAACAAGCCTAATTTGCATTTTCCTTTTTTCTCGAAACCTCACTTGACAATTGGATGGAAATGCATATGCAGAGAGCCGCCTGAGCGAAGAATATACAGCCAGATAGGGTTGCTGTAGGAGGTAAAACCATCTTTCACTATCAAAGTCATGGTGAAGTCATCCACAATCTCTAAAAAAGTAAAGCTAAGACATTTTTCAAGCATAATGTAGTGAAGACTTTCAACACAACAAAGCTCACATAGGCGTCTTCCCATCACCAGTGAACACGTCTCTGCAGTAGGAGTCTCAGATTGCACAATACAGCATTTGCATACATTTCCACTTGAGCTCTAGAGATCTTCTAAAGAGCTCAACAGAAAAGCACTCAGTGGTTTTCTTACAAAAAAGATATCAGTTAGAAAAATAAAAGTCAAATGGCAGACTGTGGACAAGTCACACAATCTATTGGAAAATAATAATAATAAAAAAGATTATGTGTTCCCCATGTGTGCACATTGTAAAACGCTGAGTACTCCCCCATCCAGGTTCAGAGTTTTAGTATTCCGAAAATGGGTTTCTGGGGTGTTCATCGGAGCCTCCTCCATTTTTGTCTGATCTTGGTTTAAGAATTAGGTTAAGAAAAGTTCGTTTTTAGCAATTAGTAAAAACTGCAACCATTAATATAAAAAAGAAACATTTAGAAATTAAAATTTGTCCACATTCATATCAAAAACTTCAATGTATTTGAGATTTTATGTGATAGACAAATTTTAAAGGTCATTTTGATTTTGTAAAAGTATGTGGGGGGTCTACTTGAGCTTTTGACCTTTAAACTTTCATGAATGCCTTCAAAGCCAAAGCAGCACAAATAAACATTTTCAATGCACAAACATAGCACAAACTTTTGACACCACTTTTGTCTGATTTGAAGAACGTGGAGGGTGAGGGGGCCAACTTCACTCAGGTTGGAGAAAGACCCTAAAAACGCACGCAAAGCCGCAATGGGAAAGATATGCAAGAGCACATCCACTGGTTCGAATGGTGCAGTCAAAGTCCAGATCTGAATCCTGCCGAGAACCTGTGGCAAAACTTAAAAATTGATGTTTACAGACACACTCCAATCCAGTCGGACTGAGCTTGAGTCACATTTTTATTATTCAGTCTGTCTGTTGGAGACACACCCCAAAAAGGCTCGCGGCTTCAACTACAGTGAAAGGCAGTTTTGCAAATTATTGACTCAGAGGGGGCAGAAGACTGGAACCAGACCACATAAAGAAAAATCCATTAAAATAGTAGAACAATACCTCAGTTTTAAATTTATTGCTGCACAAGATCATTTGAGGTGAACTTGCCATAGGACTGGATCTCAGTGGACAAGATCCAAACGTGAGGTACACGGACCATCTTAAAGATTTAATTCTCTCCTTAAACAACCTGATTTTTTTTTTTTTTTAAAAAAGGTAAGAAGTACTTATTTTTCAGAACTCATTACATCACATAGGAGAAACCCTGAGGTCTTAGTTGTGATCCCTTCTCCTTATTTTCCACAAAAGCAGATTGCAATGTTTCTTCATGTCATCCCTGAACTTTCCTTTAAGGATGTGTTTCAATGCCTTGGCCCTTTTGTGGTGAACATAATTAATTCTGGGGTTTTGTTATCCATTTCGGTGCTATTTAGATGATATTTGTCCATTGCTTAAGAAACCACATTTGGACTCATCTCTACCAAACAGCTACAGACATCTTGAAAGTAGTATTCTCTATCAAAGATCCTGGGAAAGACTTTTGCGAAGCAATTACATTTTTTTTTTTTTTTTGCAGGAACATATACTTCTGGATATTCATCAAATTTTGCCTAACAGAAACAGCTTTGAATTAACAAAAAGTTTCCAGTGGCATGTTGGTGGCAGGACCACATACACAGGCTTGATTGACAGTACTAAGACCACCCACCTGACTGTGATAGGTTGTTTCTAGCTAGCATTAGCAATGGGAGAAGGCAGAGAAGCTAAAATTCTTTCACAGAATTTTTATCTCATACCATACTGTTAAAGTTAAAAACAAGTTTTTTGTATAAAAGTTAAATACTGTCTCGAAGCTGAGATTACGGGTGTCAAAAAATGAACTCAAAATGGTAGAGCTTGCTTTTGTCTGACTTGGACTATTTTAACAGTCTTTCTGCGTGTGTTACTAAATCAGTTTTAGATTGTCTTCAGTCTGCACAAATTAAAGACCCTTAACAAGGACAAATAGAAGAGAACACGTTATCCCAGTTCTGGCCTCCCTGAACTGGCTCCCTGCATATTATAGAATATGGTTTAAAATATTAGTCCTGACGTTTAGGGCACTTCATGGCCAAGCTCCTAAGCATATTCAGAAGTTATTGGAGGTAGACACGATACCACAAACTCATTATGAAACTCGTGGAGATCTCACTTTTAAGGTTGCGGGCCTGAGGCTTTGGAACTCTCTCCCTCTGTCTCTGCATGAACTCCATTGACTCTTTTCAACAAACACCTAAAGACATTTTGGTACCGACTACGCAATATGTTTTTATGTTTGCATCATTTTGAAGAGTTGTGATTTTAATGGCTGCTATAGGTGCTATCTAAATCAATTTTACTTACTTACTACTTCTTGAGCAGAAGCGGAGGCGTCCTGGAATCTTGTCAACGGGACAGAGGCACGGCTTGACCTTGGTTGCGTCGCTGATTTACGAGCAAGTTTCCCCAAACCAAGCACAACCTAAGAGCCAAAAACATGAAACGGCTAATTGGGAAGTCTGTTACTGTCGTTATTTTTTAGATTAATCCCCCATGTAAACTAAGGCAGAAAATCTGTGGCAAACCAAACTTTTCACATGTCACTGAATATAGAAGTTACAAGAACCTGAGGTTATGTGATCGGTTGGGACAACGACCGATCACATTTTTCTTTTCTGAAAAAAAGAAAAATGAACAAACCACGCCAACCGCCCCCCAACCCCCCCAAAAAAACCATGATAGTCTGCAGACTGTAACGAATGGAGTTCTTACCAATGCCTGTCCACTTATCCAGGATGCAGACCTGCAGAGCGCCGATTCTCTGTGAATCCTGCATGTGCGTTCAGTTAGGAGTATTGATGTTCCTTGTAAATCTCCAATTCTGTCATACTGCAGTTAAAAAGAATAGCAGTGGAAACAATGACTGCCTGTGACAAGTCATCTCTTCATTTTAAGTGGACACTATGACTGCATTTAGACTGAACACAGATGTCGGAGTGACCCATCGCGTAACCGAGGCCCAGTCTGCGCCGCGGCTGCGTGAACGGCTTTTTAACGTAGAACAGCCCGGCGGCGGAAACCCAACAGTAAAAACGGCCACAGCGTATGAGTTAGGGTTTAAATCACCAGAAAAGACAAAGGTCTTGGTGCGACATTCAAGGGCCAGAAAAGCGAAACCATCCAACCTCGTAAGTTAAACCACCGCAGCTAAAACTCAACGAATGAAACGTTGGTGTGCAGCAAATAGGTCTGACATCATGCTGTTTGGTTTCAGACTGACAATATGGTCCTCATCAGATCTCTTCTGCGTAATTATCTGTGTTACAAGTCGGGCAGCAACGTTGCCTCATAAGTCGTGCGCTTTCGACCCGTAAGGAATTGTTATTGCCGCGGCTTTTGGATGAGCTACACATTTGGGTAAGATACAGAAGCCATGGTGGAGCTCTTACCACAACTCGCATGGTCAGCGAAACGACTTCGGCGGGATTCAGTAAAGGACCATTAGTAAGAAAAACACTGTCGATTTCTCAACCCTGTGGAGATGTTCTTAATCAAGAGAATAACAGCAGGCAGTGCTAGGATTTCTTTTATTACTGTAGTTGCTTTACAGCGCAGTCGGTGATTTTTTCTCACTGAGTTTTTTTTATTAGAGTCTTGTATAGGTGTACACTTGAGCTAAGCTAATTCTTCAGCTTTGAAATCTGTGGTTATATTAAAACCACAAATTTAAACATCATTCATTGAGATTTTGTGATCAACTTTTTTTCTTTTTTTTTTTTAAATCATGTGATTACACGACGCAATCTATAAATATGACGAGATCTGCACATCATGAAAATGACTGCTTCTAGCACACATTACGCTGCAAAGTTGTTGAGATCAAAGCGTATGCATGTTAAAATGGCCAAGTCAAAGTCCAGGTGTAAAATTGAAATTGTACATATGATATAAGACCTAAAACAGGCACTTTTTTCAAAGATTTACACCTTCCAAGTAAAGATGTACTTTACGCCTTTACACCACTTCACAGTCAAGTCCGTGTATTACAGAAATTATAATTAAAGTACAAATGAAGGGATATGAATACCCTCACTGGGCTCTGTTTGTGATTCAAACTCATTGAAGAGTTTGAATCACAATCGTCACTGGAGCAGCACGTAAACATCCTACGCACCACTTCTTCTTGATTTTTCTAGTAACAAAGAATTAGTCAAGGCCCGTGTGACAATGAGAGCCCCCCTTGCTTCCCCGCTTTTTTTTTTTTTTTATGTACGCTACTTCCTGTTCAGAAGAGGAATCTCCGAAAAAAGCCTGCTGCTAATCATACGCCGCTGTCCAGACATGCCTAAGATAGCTCCCAGCAGTTCTCCATTGAAGTGTGCCCTTACATGTGCCTGTATGTTGGGACTAAGAGCCAAAAAAAAAAAAAAAAAAAAAAAAAAGGAGAAGTGGGGAAACAGTTTGGACGCCGCGCACTTGCCAAAGGACGAAAGGAGGCATCCGGCGGAGGAACTTCTTCTTTTTTCCCCAATTCCGTTGACATATTGAACGACACGCTGTGAATGAAGGTTCAAAATAATTTTTCAGGTAGCTAACTACTTTTCCCCTGGGCTGGTCACAATGGTAGAGGTTGTGTTTGATGGATGTTTACAGTTGTGATTCAAGAACCATGGCACAGAGGTAAAAAGCCCCAAAAAATCTCAGAAAATGGTTAATTATAGCATTGGGGGAACTTTGGATTGTCAGTGCGCACGTTTCTCCGGATATGTCAAACAGGAATTATACGTTGTAAGAGGAGATGATTAACTACACAGCCATGAAAGAGGGAACTTGCTTGAGGTTTGCATCCCTCGAGTTGTAAAAATAAAAAAAATCCAAACTACTCCTGGACCGGGACACGCTTCTTCTACGAGTTAAAGGGGTCTCGTTTGTGTCACGTCAATATCTGCCCCCAGCGCCGCTTTATTTCTTAGTTCTTTCTCCCCTCCTGTTAATGGTTCCTGATGTCTAGACAAACAAATAACAACGTGGAATAAGCTAAGAACTTGGCGAAGTGTTAGATCTGATTATTTAAACCTGTCAACTTTCCATCTGACTTTTATGCGTAAATCTTTCAGGGAGTTCTAAGAAATGTGCTCTGACCATGCCAAGATGAAGACCGACTCCTGTGCCAAACCACGGGTTGTAAATATTATATTTGCTGGCATTAAGCGCAGCACTTATGCTGCAAAACTCACCCTTGTCATTTTCTCTTTTATATATATATATATATATATATATATATATATATATATATATATATATATATATATATAAGGACCGCTGAAAAAGAATTAGATTGGGGAAAGATGCTCCACACTGAAGTAATCCACCAAAAGAAGAAAACAACAAGAAGACCACAAAAAAGAGAAGAGTTATGCTCTTTATTTGTCCGTTCTGATCTGGTTTTTTTGGCTTATAACGACATACTAGCATAGGAGAAATATATTTTTTTCCTGAAGGATGCAAAACAGAGCAATAACTGAAAAAGTGCATCAAAATTATTGGTTTTGGGGTGGGGGGGGGGCGTTCTCGTCAGACAAATGAGCAAGCAGCGGGCCGCTCGTATATCTCGGACAAAGACAGCCTAACACGGCTAATGCTCTGAGCAGACGTGTTGTGGCTGCGTGGAGCGTGCGATGTAAAATTGCCAGATTTAACAACATCATAAATCAAAATTAGGTATTTCCAGGAAGGATTTATAATAAAGACAAATTCTTGTTTAGAACAGAATGTTTAGGGATTCACTGAATGATTTGTGCGATGATAAAAAATAAACAAAGCTCCCAGGAAGGATGTTAGTACCAGACGTCAAGTCCTGCAAACCATCGCATTTGGCAGGTTTTCTTTTTTTCTTTTTTTTAAGTGATGTAAGCTGACTCTTTGTGTGTGTGTATACATATATACACACATATGTATATGTATGTATAGGTGAATTATATACTCTTTCACTGCCTTGCAAAAGTATTCACAGCCTGAAAACCTCAGTATGTAAAAACAGCCACGTAAAGTAGCTTTTAATTGTGAAGTGGAAGGAAGACTTCACATTTTTTGCACAATTAAGGAAGTTAATTTTTTATTAATCCCTTTTAACTAATAAAATCTAGCACAATGGCATAACTTACAAAATACAAAAATATATAAAAATGTGTTCATAGACATCACTTTGACAGAGCTGCTTTTATTTTCTGTGAATATCTGTGCGGTACTCAGTCATTTTTCACAGGCCATGCAGGTGATACTGCCAACTTGTGGGGTAGTTTGCTCTGGTCAGATGAGACCTAAGTATTGCCTTTGCATCAAGACGTACTTACATGAAAACATGGTGGTGGTGGCATCATGCTGTTGTCGATCGAGGATGGTGAATCGGTGGGTATTAAAGGAAAATTGAACAACGCTAAAAGCAAGTTTAACCTTCCGGCGGAAGGTACAAGAATCGGTCTTCAAGTATCGGAATGACTTAGTCAAAGTCCAGGCCTGAATCAAATTCAGAATTTGTGCTAAGACTTTAGATTTTACGCGCACAGACACTGTGCATCCAGTCTGACTGAGCTTGATGGCTTTCGCAAAAATTCAATTTCAAAAGCTGTCCAGTGACCGTTCAATACCTTCTGTTGATTGATCGCCCATAGTCTGACCACAGGCCACTGTAGTTTGTGGCAGTAATGAGAAAGAGTTTGAAGAATGAAAAAGGTGTCTGGATTTTCTGGCAAGAAAATGCGAAGTATAGTTGAAATATAACATACTAAAATTCTCCTGGCAAAAAAAGAAAAATAGTCACCTCTTTACATTTGTTGCAACAAGCATTACTGTCACACTTTTACATATGTAATATTTTAATCAATCTTTTTAAGAATGACCCTTTTCACCGCTTAATATCCAGTGGCCACAGTCCCTGTAACTAAGCCTCTGCAACTGTTGACACAACGTTAGCTACTGTTGCTTCCCTCAGCATACAGAATCCATCATGATAAGCTTAAAGCTGTTCAGCGTGTTGCGCCGCTTGGCTGGTTCCCATCGGCTACTTTTCTCCCACCGCGAAGTTTTAGGATAATTCATCTCCCAAACTACGTGATCCCGCTTTTTTATCTTTGAGCTCACACACGCTCGTCGGCCAAGCCGCAGCTGACGCCAAAGAGCTTCTGTAGGCAAAGAAAACACCGCGTCCCATTACTTTCCTCTGGTGCAGGCAGTGTTGCCCCACAGCTCTGCCTCGCCTCGCCTGCCTCCCCCCCCCCCCGAGAAGTCAATCTGTTTCTGATTATGTGTGATCATCCTCGAGCTTGCCAGAAACATTTCAGACACAAGCAGCTCCATTTCTTTTTCTTTCTTTTTTTTTTTTTTTTTTTAAGGAACCTGGAAGGCATTCAAAGTAAATGTCATTGTAGCTTGTCAAAGCCATCGTTAATTATGATGACAGGAACAAATGATGTGGCGACTTTATGGTTTTTAAAATCATTTTTCTTACATAAAAACGTGCGAGTATTACAGTGACATTGAGCTGTACCTATTTGAAATTCGTCAGCGCAGGTATGTTGGATGTTCTTACTGTTCCTACTGATTTTCACATGGGTTAACCGGTGAGCATGGCAAGATTGGCGATTAAAACTAACATCCACCAACACTTTACCTTTCATTTTTAGATGTTGCTTCTCTTCTTGCTACAAACACTTTGTACAAAGTCAAAGCTTGGAGAAATGAACAGCAATTTATGAAGTAGACCATAGTGCATGGCATTCTGGGTAAATACAGGCCAAAAAAAAAAAACATTCAAGTCTAGCAGTGAACATAGAGTACAGCAAAAATAAAAGAGAAATCCTGCAGACACTAAAATCTGACGCTACTCCAGGTTTTGTTTGCATTTTGTGGAGAAGGAACTTGCGCTTATGTGTCCTCTTGAGATTTTTGTGACGTTTTCTTCAGCAGTCCTTGGTGCAGCACCACCCCAGGATCCACCATATAGTTTGGATCGTTTGCCACAGTGCAGTGGCAAAGAGAACTGCACCACGTAAAAATGTAACAAATGTTGCAATCGAACCGAGTCTACCAGACTTTCAAGTATAAAAACACCCTTAATTGCTAATATAATAAGAACCTGGGCACAGTTATTTTTCTGTCGCAAACATTCCATGCATTCAGCAAACAGATGTGGCTGAATATTTCATCGGTGTAGACAAAGCATCTGCATAGTTTAACCTGAATTATTATTGGGTCATTGCTTTGATATTGGTGTAGCACTTATGGAGGTTTTGCAGCACTGGGGCATATGTGACAATAAATAGTTACAATATTTACAATCAAAAAAACATATGGAGCAACCTGACTGAGCAATAGAAAGTTATGTATTATAATCAATCAAGTTTCAGTTAAGTTTATTTGTATAGCACATTTCAGCATGAAGGCAGTTCAAAGTCAATAAAACATAAAAAACCTATGACAAAGACACAGGTTGTGACACCAGTGACAAACATTATATTTTGTCAAGTGTCATCATCAAAATGATCAATAAACATCAAACCTTCCAGCGATAATGGGTCGAAAGCAACTCTAAACAGGTGGGGATTTTAGCCTTGATTTAAAAGAACTCGGTGTTTCAGCTCTGTTCAGTTTTCTGGAAATTTGTTCCAGATTGATGGTGCAACGTTAAAGTTACATATTGGCTATTTAGAAAGATAGCTAATAACTCACCATCTTTTAAGGGTGACTTACAGCTTAGCCAAAGCCAAAACACAATGTCCCAAATTTATCAATGTAGCATTTTAAGGAACTTTGGTTTCGTGTGTTTCGAGTAGATTCTGTGGAGCTTATATCATGTTCTTACAATAATCATAAAAGAATGGAGAAGTTGTGTAACAAAAGTTCATATGTTTGGAGTCAAAACCCTGTATGGTTGCTTAGAGAAATACTAGCCTTGGTTACAGGCTCTATCACCACACCACACATTGCCCTGGCTTTGAGTCTTTGTTTTTTTTCCACATCCACATTGTGCGTTATTTGTGTTTGGGAAAAGATTTTTCGTCATTTAACGCCGCAACTCACCTCCACGCCCAGAAGTTCGAGACGAAGCTGGACAATAAAATATATTATCTCTTCACCGTGTTCTCTTGGCATGAGCAGAACGAGATAGAATTACGACGGAAAAGTTTTCTGTGGCAGAATGAGTCAATATTCCAGTTCTCCGTAAGAAAAACCAGATGAGCTTCAAACAGGCCAAACACGGGAACCAGACCATCAAGGCTGTTATCAACACAGGGCATAAAAGCCAGCTTCTGAGATAAGATAGAGGGATTCATGGGACGGACGGGCGGCTTCGTGTGTAAAAGATACCATTGAGACAGGTGTCCACAATAACATCTTGCGGCTTGCTACAATCTATTCAGCGTCCATTCATATTTTAACAAAATTGCAAAACATCATTAAAAAAGAAACATGCTTGGATGAAGAGCAGGACAAAGCCCAAAAACAGAAGGAACATTTTCAAAACATGTCTTTCTTCGATAATAAACGGCAAGCATCAAATCCCCTACTCCAACATCTCTTTGCCTGGCAATTGAGCCATCTGGCCAGACAGACACTTAAAGATGAAAAAAAGCAAATGAGGTGGAATATCAGTGCTGGCCAACAACTCACAATGTGTTCCTGTGGATTATCTTCGCTGCTGTCGAGTTGTTAGCATGCAACGTCAATCGTGAGAATCAGTCTTCTGTCAGAGGCTTCTTCAGATTCACTGCAAGACTGACTGCTACCAGAGATCCCGTCTGTCCAAATTGACATTTATTTAAACAACAATACTTGGATGATGTGAATTATGACAAGATTTGCTTCACCCTATTCCTTTTTTGGTAAATTGTGGGTTATTTATTGTTATTTCTTTGTTGTTTCTGGTGATGTGAACAATTTACCAAAATAAAATAAATGAATGAATGAATTTGCGTAGAGGATTTATGAATTAAATTATTTTTTTAATCAATAAAAAAAATGAGGAAGAAAGAGGGGAATAAACAAAACAAAAAAAAATCAGGAAGGAATGGAAGAAGGAAGGCACAGAAAAAAAAATAATGAAGAAAGGAGAGAATTGAACAGGGAATACATTTCAGAAAAAGCAAACATTTTCTCTACTCTGCCTTCTTTCCCATACTTTTCCAGACCCCTGAAAGTAGCTAAGCGAAATCCCATACTTTGTCAGTCCGGTATGTGGTATAAAAGAATGAGATTTGAACTTTGAGTGTCTCGGCTTTCCGTATGATTAGATGATGGACATCTTCAGAAATGAGAAAATCCTATTTTTGCATTTTGAAAAAAAAATAAATAAAAATATAGAAAAAATAAAACTTAAAAAAAAGTATTTATTTATTCGGGGGCGCAGGAAAGCTGACTTTACACTGAGGGGGGAATGTTATCAACAGAATAATGTGGACTGATCATTTGTTAATATGGAAGGCGTCCCGTGTATCCATCCCAAACGCCCGCGCGCGCACGCGCACAAACACCATTCCTTCCCTCCACCTCCCCCGGAGGGTTCCCTGGGTGGAAGACATCATCAGGCGCTCCAGGAGGTTGCAGAAGCCGGCCGCGTCATCCCGCGGAATGGGCGGCGCGCGGACGGAGGGTGTTTTCCAGCTTTAAAAGCACCGGAGCCGGCTCCTCTGACAAACGAGCAGCGTCATCCAACTGTGGAGACTTCTCAGAGAACCTCCGCCGCTCAGAAACGATCCAAACATCAAACCAAAACAACTCACCTCAACTCGGTCCGGAAAGCTGCTGCTCTTCCTTCCCCTTTCCGATACGTTTTTTTTATTATTATTATTTTGTTTTGTTTCTCCCCTCGCTCGAGCTCCGAAGAAAAGTTCGCTCGTCTGTCCGAAAGATTCCGAAGCGAGTTATGCCTCTCGGCGCGTGAAGCGAAGCAGTGTCGCCGCTCGTGAACAGTTGCCGTAGGCGAAGACGGTCGGTGCACGCCGAGCGCAGCCGGACGGAAAGTTGCGGCGTCGCTTGTTGAATGCAGGACACCTCCAGCCTGAGCGGCGAAGCCAAGTTCAACTTCGGAGCAGCAGCCGGTCAGGAGCGGGGATTCCAGCGTCTCAAATCTACCGCCGCCGCCGACATGAAGTCTGCAGAGGAAGGTAACATTTACATACGGCTTCATAGCCCCCCTAATGTTTGATTTTAATATGAAATGCACTGATATAGAATACTCTCTTAATGAGGGGGGAAAAAAATGTATGTATATATATATATATTTTACCATTAAATTCTCATTTTGTCAGTTCCACAACACTTTGTTATGGCTGAACTCATCCCAAAAAAATAACACAAACTTATTCAAATGCGTTACATGCACATCATTACCAGCCGTGCTTGCAGGTGCACCTCTTCTTAAGGATGATGGGACGGATTCATAAACCCTGACTGCTGCAAAAGTGTCATGTTAGAGATCTGGGGATGAGGAGGGAACACCCAGAGAGCTTCATCCCAGGAGTCACTGGAGATTCTGGTTCTTTTTAGGCTTCTGTGCAGAAGCTGAGGCAGTGGTTTGCCTTTTTTTTAGGGTTAGGGTATAAAAGTTTGAGAGAGGGAGAGGCGTAGCCGGCCCAAGATATGAGCAAACTAAGCGGCTGCTTTGCATCCCTGCAGTCAGGGTGTGGGGTCAGAAAAAGGTCTAAATCGGGTTATAGTTTCTGGGTGCATGAGTTGTAAAGCGAAACTCCCTAAATGTGAAAAATGTTTGTTATTCACTTTTCTCTCCGTGAAATTTTATATTTTCAGCTTTCTACACTATAGAAACACTTTCAAACTGGCAAAATGAAGACTAAAAAATAGCTTTTCACTAAATGTATTTTTTATTTTATTTTTGTAAAACATTATTTTTGCATTACTTCACATCAGTACACCATTCCCTCCACAGCTGGTAGACAATTTCATCATAAGTTCAGTAATCTTTTTTTTTTCATAAAAATTCACACTAATGCATAAAACAAACAATGTATATATGCCTCATATGTACATTGTCAGTTAGTGTGATATAATTTCCATCTCATGTTACTTTTTAGTTGTGAGCTGTAGTTAAATAAAATGCACCAACATTTGAGCATGGGTGCTATTCTGTGGTGCCCGTTTTCTGCTGGAAGGCGTGCAAATCAGATCCTGTTTCACAGTCAAGGCAGAAAACTTTGATTTCTTTAGTTTTTTTATCTGAAGCTCTTTATGGTCTGTTTAGACTCAATTTTCAGTGCTGATGGTACTGGCTTTTTGTGGATGTTGGGAATTTCATTAAGTCTTTGAGGTTTCGTACAGACGGGTGCAGGCCTATTATTCATTTCAGTCCCTGAGCACTAAGCCTCATAATTGGTAACAGGCATGTGCGTGTGTCTGTGTTTGCAACTAAGACGAAGAGCTGTGATCTGCGCGTTGTGGGATGTCGGGTAGCCGACTTGACAAGGAGCTATGCGTAACCACATGGAGATTCAGCTATGCGCCATGAGCCGCTAAGCTATCACAGATAAACCCAGATGTATACACACACACACACATAGACCCGTCCGATGTTTGGCCAAAGCTCTTTGCCAGCCATGCGCAAACAAAAAGTGGCCCCAAAGTTCTCGGTTTCAGAGGCTGCAGATGACTTCTGTGAGGGAACACGTATCTCTCGTTCCGAGGTCCTGTCGGTCTGAGTGCAGCTTCCACCACAATCCCTGTGGCTAAGCTCCACTGTTCTTTAGTCATACTGGTTTAGTTGTGGTGAGAGAATGTTTTGATCATGATAGTGTAATTGAGAAAAATTGCTGTGCACGGAGAGAACACGCTATAATCTGTGATAGTCAGAGTACTTTGAAATCACGCCGCAAGCAAACATGGAGGCACTGTTTTGTCTTCAAGTGTGGCTTTGAGCGTTCTTATAATCCTCTCCCTGCATCACCCCCCCCCCAAAAAAAAATAAATTCTGAGCTTTTTGAAAGTTTTCTTTTGTCAGCAGCTATGACGCGTGTGAACCCGGAAAACCCGAGTTTCAACATCATGCCGTGTGTAAAAGTGAAAGCCTCAATGTGTTTTGAGTGGGTGTCAGAAGAAGTCAAGTGCGCTTGCAGCGCAGTGCACAGATCAAACACACGTTTAGAGGAGTAGCAGAATGAAAAAACAATCTGCCGCAGCTCAAGCTAAAGTCAGTCAGGCCTGACTCAAGGAGGAGTATCACGACAGGTGGAGCGGGCGGGAGATCATCATCTGTTCAGACCAGAAAAGAGAGAAAAGGGCATCAGAGAGGACTGAGCTGGGTCACACCAGCTTTCATGCTGAAAGAGTGGATGATGACAGAAGCAGAGATGAGTTCGCAGCAAGAAGAGCAAGAGTTTGACTTCAGCTATTTGTTTGAGGACAGTCAAGCTGTCCAGAATGAATCAGAAAGAGGTGCGTAGTGAGAAGCAGTAATGCCTATCCTAATTTATAGCTGTTGGGGGATTGACATTAAATTGTGTGAAAACTTTTGGGTGTACTGTTTCTCAAAGTTTAGGCATTTGATTTTAATGTCCATTGTTTCTATCACTGTTTTATTGGAGTCGCATATTTCTAAAAGCAGGTCCGTGAACTAATTTTAAAACCCCTGGCCACATGTTATGTGGCATGTGACGGCTTTGTCATTTCATGTGATGCACAATGGTGTTGTGGTTGACAAATATAACACAGCACATTAAGGAGAGTGCACTTTAACAGGTTTCAGACTCAGTGATGTTATGTCTCACCACCTTCAGCATCACTAAAGCTGTTGGATACAAAAAAAAAAAACGACGTGTGAGTTTTGACAAAGCGGCCAACCTCGACGGGTGTGTTACCGTGCAGGAACAAACGTTAGGATATAAGTGCTTCCTCTGACTTTGTAGTTGACTTGCACTTGCAATGTTCTCTATGCACAGTACATGCTCGGTTTCGCATGTGCTGTGCATGTACCACTGTGCATCTGTGTGTACAGCGCTACAGCCAACTCTCTTTGACTTAATTACAAGGTTGGAGCGATGTGAGAGTGCTGTCAGCTGTCCACAGGGGAGGGCCTAATTCACTCGGTGAGTGATGCAATCAATCAAACGGAGCATCAATCAGAGCTGCAGGAGGAATTCTTGTAGAGTACATATGACAGCAGGGTGTGCCGAATAGAGCAATGGATGCATTGATCAAACAGAGAAGCTGTGCAAAATGTGACTATGCTTCATGTGCAGTAAAGCTTCTACACATGTTTTCAAAGATATGCCTTGTTGCTCTATCTAAGTTGGGAAATACATAATTGATACACCATCTTGAATTAACGTTTTAAAAGAACATTTTTATTGAATTAGTTGTCAATAATAATTCTGATTTTTGTTTCTCAGATGCATACAACTACACACCAAACGTCAGTCTTCCAATTGGAATGGGCAACCCATGCCTGTCTACGCAGTACCACACCTTGCAGTCCAGTCCTGTCATCCCGGTCTCCTCTTGCCACCAGACTGGCTACAATGTCCAAAATGACAATCATGCCGCGTCAAGTTACTACCTGCCTCAAGCCTTGAGACCCAACGGCGCTCCGGCTCTGGAAAGTCCTCGTATAGAGATCACCGCCTATAGCCAATATCCGGAGGATGAAGTAGAAGCCAGCGGCAGAGAAGATCACATCATCAAACGAGGCGTCAACTCCATTGTCACACTGACACTGCCCAACGTAGATGGGTACCGCGATCCAAGCTGTCTAAGCCCCGCGAGCAGCATATCCTCTCGCAGCTGTAACTCAGAGGCCTCGTCCTACGAATCCGGCTTTTACAACTACGACAATTCCCCGCAGAACTCTCCCTGGCAGTCACCCAGCGTTTCGCCCAGAGGGTCTTCCTCACTTCTGTCTTGTCCACATGCCATTGGTCCCGCAGCCTCTCCTCACCATTCGCCCTCCAACTCCCCTCAAATCGGTGCAATGGCAGAGGAGGGATGGCCAGCGCAGCCACGTGGGTCCCGGCCGAATTCGCCCTCTTGCAGTGGAGTTGGCGTAGGCAACAGCGGTGGCATGGGCAAGAGAAAATACAGTTTCAGCGGCTCCTCTTACCAGCAGACATCGCTCTCACCCAATCAATCACCAACCCCTTCTTCACATGGTTCCCCAAGGGTCAGCGTCACAGACGAGAACTGGCTTACCAACACCAACCAGTACACCAACCTTGCCATTGTAGCAGCTATTAATGCTCTCACCACAGATGGAATGGCTGACATGGGGGAAGGAATTCCAATCAAGACACGGAAGACCATGCTGGACCTCTCACCATCCATGAGTCTGAAGGTGGAACCCGGTGGTGAGGACCTGGGTCCAGAAGGGGAGCTTCGACATGAGGAGTACCCTTCCCGCCTTAGCCTCAAGAAGGAGAATTACTGTGGAGGGTTTCTGGATGTACCCCAGCATCCATACTCCTGGTCTAAACCCAAGCCTTACCTCAGGTAAGCCACTCCTGCTATTGCGTGTTGAGGTTTCACAAATCTGTTAATATTTTTTGTACCTGCCCAGTCGTGTGTTGGACCATGGGTTGGCTCGGTCTTCTGCTTACTTTTATTTAACGAGAGCTTTGAAGAAGATGTAACAAAATGGCATGAATTTGTTCGGATTAGGAGTGTAACAAGATCTACTAGGACAAGATCTCATGGCATTAAAATACTGTAACATTTCTTGTCAAAGAAATGTTACATTATGTCATTATGTGACTGTTGTCACAGTCACATAATGACAGTATCCAGGGCTTATAAATGATCAGTTATAAATTATCAATGTAAGCCCTGGATTTGTTTGAATGTTTTATTTGTGCTTAAGAATTTTGGTTTTAAGTAAAAAAGAAAGTTTTTTCAGGTTGATCAGGTCTCATTCTCCCTATCGTAAATGCCAACTACAATCTCTGATATCACTTTGGAAATTTGTTGCTCCCTCTTAGTCCACGCAATATTTATTGCATTATTTGTAGTCCCACACAGACTAGAACTTCATCTACACACCACCCCACAGCTCACGGTGGAAGCATCTCTTTGTAAAGTTTGTCACAGGCAGCTGGGTTCCACCAGGGAGTTACATTTGCAAAGGTTACCGTAAAACAAATAATATATGACAGACATTAAGCTGTATCCTCCTTTCTAAATAAAGTGGCACCAGTGGAAAACTTATATTAATCATCCAAATACAACTTTCCCCAAAACTGTCGTTAGAAGCGGAGACACACACACTTCTATTACCTTAAACGGGCCTCTGATCTTTACCTTTGAGCCTTTAGCTCACTGTTTTACTGAGTGCACAATCCATCACCTCAATCTGACTCATGTATTGTCTTTTTGCATCTATATTGAGTTTTGCTTATTTTCCTGAGAGGACAAGATTGTTTCACTTTTTAATCTTCAAAGGCCGTATCAAAAGGCAAAGAATCAAAGATACACGCTCCTCACTTCCAAACAAGCTCCCTTTGAAGATCAGAGCTATTTCATAAATCATATTTCGCACAGAGGAGTTGCTCAGCTTGTGTATGCAGCTGTTGCTATAACAACTCATACACAAATATGATGTGTGGACACACGTTCAAACAAACACGCAAGGTGAGCCCCCCCGCCGCCCCACTTGGTGGCATGTCTTTCCAAGCCAATAGCACACTTTCCTGTCGGAAATCAAGTGTTTGATTAAGATAGTGAGGAACAGGAAGTAACGGTGACAGGCTCGATTGAAGGGGAAGCAGTCTGGGAGTTAATCAGCTGGCTCGCTGCACTGGCCTGTCGCGCCATTCGACCATCTTTTCTCCCCCGCAGCTAACGTGATGTCATGCACCGTCTGGGCAGATAAAGCCTTGTGGGGGGAAATCAGTTTGTTTTGGGTCAACAAACAGCCCGCAAGTTCCACAGAGATGCCAGAGATTGGTTTCAGTCGAACCGCCCCTCGGGTCAAGGGTTTGAGGGTTTGCGTTCAGCAGGCATCCGGCCGGCCGAGAAATATTGTCTTGCACATGTTTGTTTTGGTTTAGATATCGCTGCGTCGTTCACATGGGAATCTCTGACTCTCTGTCTGGAGAACAATGACGTTGAGGGATGCCAGCCGCAGCTCGGAGAAAGAGATATCATGGCAAGACGGGCCGTGCGTCTTGAACCGCTCACTTCAGAACCGACGGGGCTTGTGTCGTCAAATCTCAGTGTTATCCAGTCCTGCGACAAAGCAGCTCAAACCCCGGTCTGTACCAGGTTTTGTTTGCGTGCCTCAGAAATGTCTTTCATCCCGCTGTCACTTTCTTAACTCGTCGCGGCTGTTTCCACCTGTCATGCCATAATGTAAAACACACAGCTCTCAAACTGGGCCACATTTGCTTTTCATTTGCTTTTGTACATAAAAGACACAACTAATTATTAACCTGGCCTTGAGAATTATGCATGTCAGTGTAATAGTGCTGTTGGTTAGATTTAGGACCATGATGAAATGGAGGAAGATCAAGCCAGTTGGATTACTCCAAAGTGGCCCAATTTGTGGCTAATTTAAAGCAAGCTTGGAATTATTAGATCCAGATTTTTCTGACATGGAGAGAACAGTGGAGCGCCTAGAAGCTCATGTCTGCAAATTCAATTAAATAAAAGCAGTGATTTTAATCTTATGTTACTTTCAGCTAAGAGCAATCAACTTGTCCTGTCCTTTGCAGCCCCTCACTGCCGGCTCTTGACTGGCAGCTGCCGTCCTGCTCCGGCCCGTACAACCTGCAGATCGAGGTGCAGCCAAAGTCCCACCACAGGGCCCATTATGAGACGGAGGGAAGCCGGGGAGCCGTGAAAGCGCTGTCTGGGGGACACCCTGTGGTTCAGGTACTTCTAACTGAAGTGCGGTGAAGATGCGAGTGTGTTAGAAATGTTACCATTGTGTTATTCATTATCGATAAAGGTTAGTTTGTAAGGGAATTTGTGTCAAAGTTCTGCAAGCAAAGTCTTTTTTGTTGTCTTGATTTATTATAAAGCCAAGGTTGAGTTCTTTCTTGGAAGCTACCATCCTGTAACTTTTAGATTGATCCCATCTTCAATACACATAAATGGCTCATTACTAGACTTCTGCAGAGCTGAATGATTACTGCTGATTATCTTGACACTGTGCCACTCCTAAGGGGTGCGCCCCAGACTTTAAGAATAATTGGCCCCGACTAAATTGGACTTTTACTGTGTGAAGACAATGACATTCTTAAATATGTTCTATTACTTTATGAGGCTTTAAACCATTTTCACAGTCACATTGGGTAGTTATTTCTAAACAATGGTCATTTAAACAACTGTTGTCTACTTGTAGAAAATGAAGCGTAATTTCATTTTCAGTGAAAATGAAAAGGCAGTGTAAAAATCAATATCAATTCCATAAACCACAATGTTTTTGCTTTTTAAATAACTTCTGTGCAGCTGTACAGGTCTTGTTTTATGCATGCTTGTGATATGACCTGTTGTCAGTGTGTTCACAAAAATCTGGGGGAACATGGATGTCTGTGGAAAATCCCAGATATCCAATGGTGTCTTGTACAATTCAGCAAGTACAAATTTATGAATTTATATACTGACAGATCCACCTGTCAGTTCACATCTGCACATTCACAGTAGTCACCCCAATGTTACCAACTTGATAAATATAGCAACGATACAGCACCAGTGAACATTGTTGCTATATTTAGCAACATACCAGACAAAAAATTGGTATGGGCCAAAGTCCAATTTGGCACGCCAAGGATTGGTATCGGACAGAAAACTAAACATTACTTAAAAGAAACATACAAATTCTGAACTATAGAATATTTATTCTATTCTATTCTAGCGTGACGTGTACCATCCATTTCCCATTTATCACAGCTTATCCAACAGAGGCCTTTCTAGTAACTTAACACAATGTGTACACACTGTAGGCTTTACATTTTTCTACATTTCTGCTTGCTGTGTTATTAATGCTCCCTGAAGCGCAGAGTCAATGCACTGTAATCCAGTAAAAGGTCACTTTGACCAGTTGCAGTGCATGCTGACTCAATTAGTATAGAGGAGAACCATCGCCTCTTACTATTGTACTTGGCAAACTCTTAAAGAGCACACGTCAGTCTCGCCAACAGCGCAGCACAGAACTCCTTTCTATGTTGCGCTGTCATCATGCTGGGCTCGCATCTCAGTTTACACAAGGTGGGAATTTAGTGCTGCGTGCACGTCCCAAAAGCCGACGGTAAATTTGACATTCAAGCCATTAATTAAAAGGAGAAAAAAAAAGACTAATTGTATTATTTGCAAAACGTAGCTTGATGCACGCTCTATTTCTTGAACATAAAACTCTGAAAAAACATGTATTTAGTCCAGTCCGTTGGTGTTAAACACTTAGCACTGTCCTGGAGCTGTTTTGTAAACAGATGTTGTCAGCACATCCTGGTCTACACGGTGTCAAATGCACTTGACAGCTGTTGGCCAGTGCGGCGTTATAAACAGGCCTGTCAACCCGCAGGTTTTCTCTGTAAATACAGGTCATTATTCCCCTTCATTAAAAACCTTTGTACATCAACATGCATAAATCAACATTTTAGCCCAGCGCCCTCCCTATGCCACAGAGAGAGGCGGAGGAGCACAGTAGGCTTGCTATGCACAGCTGCAGCAGGTGTGACCAACTTTGATTTAACTTACTCTGTTGTCTGGCTCACTCTTCACCAACCCAAGTGGGGGTAAAAAAAAACGCCATAAGTTAACCGTAAGAATTGCATACAAACTGCAAATTCACATCTCACAAACTTTGAATTATTTTATTGGGACTTCATGTGACAAACCATCAGAAGGTTAGGCGATTTGTC
The DNA here is from genome assembly GCF_027474105.1 of Poeciliopsis prolifica. Classification (NCBI taxonomy): domain Eukaryota; kingdom Metazoa; phylum Chordata; class Actinopteri; order Cyprinodontiformes; family Poeciliidae; genus Poeciliopsis; species Poeciliopsis prolifica. The sequence goes on along the minus strand of NW_026562392.1, from coordinate 4,884,176 downwards.
TAAATCTGAAAAGTGGTTTTATATTCGGATTCAGTCTCCCTGAGTCAACTCTAGGTCTTTTACCATAATTATTTTTCTGAGTGATAAATTGTCCCAGAAGTTGTCAAGATAAATAATAATGTTGTTTAGAGACAATTTTTAAGTAGAGGTAATGGCATAATCTGCAAAGATCAATTAATTTTCAATTCTAATGAACATTTAACAGTGGTACTGGAAGACATTTTAAATATCCAAAATAAACAAAACAACAGATGAAATACATTATAAAGTCTACAAACAAAATGGTCCTTCAAAAACAGGGGGGGAGGCTGGTTGAGACCAAAACACCAAACTGAAAACTTTCATCAGCCAGTTTTTGGTAGGAAGAGAAAAACGATAAGTCAGGCAAATTGAAATTATTGAGCTTGTTTTAACTTACTTGGATCATGCGATTAATTGATTTATTGATTATTGTGACAGGCCTAGTCAATGCTTTGTAAAAAATATTTGGCTGTGATTGCAGCAGCAGCTCGTTTAGCCGGCATATTCTGATTTTCGGTACGGACTTTAAGTCTACCATTAACACACATGGGTATGCCTTGACCTAAGCCATTCCATTATGTACCCAACTGTGTTTAGGGTGAAACTCAACCTCAGTTTCTAATGGGGTATGAGATCCTTCCTTGTCTGTGTGTAGCTCCATTCATCTTCCCATTAACTAAATATGTTATGTTCAAGATGATGTGCAATGTTAGATTTTGACCAACAGAATTTGATGTGTCATTGAAAACCCTTCATTGGTTTTCAAACCTTAGATGAAACTTCCTATAGCTGCCACAGTGATTTTCTTTTAGGCAATATCTGCCACAAATGCTAAATTTGAGGAGCGTACAACTGAAATTTGCCCTGTGAACAGATTTTGCCACCTGAGCAGTGAATCTCTAGCTCCTCCAGAAGGGTGTATTCAAAATAAACTCCAGCTTGTGGTTATAAAAAGACAAGATGCAAAAAAACCCAATTTAAAACGGCTGTAAAAAAAGAAAAAGGATATGTTGCCCTATTAAAATTCATCAATTCAATCTATGTTTTAAAAGGCTCAAATTTCAAAGGTGAATTTGGGATGACTCCAGGTAAAAGCTGTAATACAAACATCACAACGCCTCTTCACTCTTGCACCTTTTCACATATATTTCAGACTTCTTGGAAAGTGGGGATTTATTATGCCTGTGATTTATGTCTTGTGCAGTCAGCTGGGGTATCTTGAGGGTTTTGTAACTTTGGAAACCACTCCAAGCAAGGCAGTGAGCAGAAAGATATATCTATAAAGATGAGCCAATCATGTGTTCGTGCTAAATTTATGATATCTCGAAGAACATTTTTTGGTGCCTTCAGGGTTTTTTTTTTCTTTTTGCACAGTTCAAGATACAAAATCTCTCTTAAATCTAACTTCAATAGTTTATTTTAACCCTTTCTTTGTCCATGTTGAGGTGTCGAGAGGAACTATGGTCTTAACATTGAAGGAAGGGCATCCAGCGGTCCCAAATGCCCCGTGGTAATGAGTGGATGGGTGAGGCGCAGTCAAGGAGAATGAGTCAATAATGACACAGGGGCATGGGTGTAGGAGGCAGATCAAGGAAGTGTATGTGTATGCGTGTGTGTTTTTGCTGCTTAAGGCTGGAAGATGTAGGGAGAGAAAGAGAGAGACAAGGGGCAGAGGGAGTCACAAGGCAGCTGGAACTTGCCTTGGCTGCCCCCTAGAGATGTTCTGTATCCTGCTGATTAGGACCCAAGTAGCCCTGAGGTTGCCTGAGCACGGGAGGTGGGGATGTGCAGGAGTCAGGCTCCCAAGGCCCTTCAGATGCCACCTCTCCCCTCCACACACCCGTGCCTCTTTCCCTTCCTCCCAACTCCCTCCCTCCTGAGGACCAGGGGATGTCGCTCCCAGTGAACTTCTCATCCTTCAGTGATTTCCCAAACCCACAGCAGCAGGCCTCCCTCATGTTGGGTCCCAGTCAAGCAGAGCTCTATTGTTTTCTTAGCTCATGCATGATCAGACACATGTGCTATGAATGATGGTGACACGTGTGTTGGAAAGCAACACCAGGTGAAAAAACATGTAGCCATAGCAGACTGAAAGGATACACTGTTTCTACAGCGGCCTGCACGCTGCTGCCGTTGCCAGGCAGGAAGAAGATCCTGCGATTGAAATCCAACTTGGACTCTTCTGTGTGGAGTTGGCATTTTCTTTTTGTTAAAGCAAGTGATGTCTCTGGGGACTACAGGGTCTCTCACCTCACCAGTTCAGTGGCTGATCATTTACCTTAGACTTAAACTACGTCGTCCATCTGTCTGTACTTTCTGCAGGTTGTTAACTATGTCTCTCACTGTTGGGTGGACATTTTGGCCCTCACAACTCTAGCTCTGTACTTTGCTCAATGGCAGCACACCACAGCCCCATAAGGAAACCTTAGATATTCCTTTGGCTCCTCTCAGAATGTTCCAGATGCTGTTCTTTTTCACTTCAGCCATGCTAGAGGCATTTTCGAAGCCGTACCAAAGTAAAACCGTAGTTTGTCGCCCATATAATTTCTTTTTTCTACTTAATTCTTGCAGTTTTGCTCGCTGGTGTCTATCACCAGCAGTCAGTGAGTGAGAATTAGGGTGCACACTGGACAGCCAGAGGACAAACAACCCCCTTGCACAGGAGTACAACTCTAGAGTGAGCAATCAACCTAACTATGTCTCCAGAATATGACATGGAGATATGGAGAGGAAGAACTTGCAAACTCTACACAAGAAAGCCAAGAAGTATTTGAACCGAAGTCAATCTTGCTGCAAGGTAACAGTGCTAATAACTGTTCTAGCCTATGTCCTGGTCTGCCGTCCCCCCCAGATCAAAACCACATGTGAATTGAAAAATATTTCAGTCAAAAACAGTTCCATAAAGAAGTTATTCCGTTACATTATTTTGAAAACAAGAGAACGAATTCTCAGTAAATCTGCTGAAAATTTGATCTTGTTGATATGGCTGTGCTAATTGGTGGTATTGCAGTGGAGCATAAGTGACACCCGTCTCATGCTTGGCAACGGCAAGCAACAACACCTGCAGTCATCCTTATGACTTTTTCATAGGGGATAATCACTGGCCTATGCACATACACACTCTCTTTCATTAAACTTAAAGCAAAAACAGACGTGCTGTAATTTCTCCAGGATGTAGCTATAACAGGCATGACTTAATGCCCATCTCTGTTTTGGTCTGCAGCTTTAATGTATATGAAATTTGCCAAAGGCTTCCGCCATGGCGACATGAAAGACCTCATCAAGCACATGCTGATTTTTTTTTTTCTTTTCTTTTTTTTGCATGTGTGGTTTCACCTTGGGATCCGGTACTTTGCGCCTATGTAATGTCTCAAAGAAACCCCTCCCAATCTACAGCAAACCATACTGTAGTAGCTAATTGCTCATTAAATCCACTGCTGCTTCTTGTTTGATATTCAAAAGGCTTGGGTTTACCCTGTGGTGCTGTTAGAGCTTAGTCAGGACTATTACTTGTAGCCCAAAGGGCTATTTATGCCACTCGCAAACTGTGGTTCTCCTTCCCTCACAGCAGTGTTGGGCTACCACTAATTACCAGTTAATAACATGTGGAAAAAGTACAGAAAGCTGTGCGTCGTTTTCGCCGGTTTGAAGTGATAACCAGACAAGCCGTACATTCGTGATGCATGGCCCAGGAGCGTAGCGTTATTGGGTGGTTAGAGGAGAAGCAGTGCTCATCAATGCATCATCTCCATTATAAAAAACAAAAACCTCTGCAGGGTTGGATGATGTTTCTCGTGGCAGGTTTTTCTGGAAACAAAGCCATTGTTTTTATAGGGAATTTGGACCCGCACTAGTCTAGACGTGGGCTTTTGCTTGAATCGGTGCCCTTGATGACATAACACTAAAGCACTCGGCTCCACAAAAACTCTAATGGCTATAGAATCTCGGTTGCTTATAAACGGAGTGGCGTCGGCCTCCATGGAAACGAAACACATTAAAGGATTGCATATGTTGCTTTGTGTGTTCATTATGGGGCACGGGAGATGTGACTAGACCAGGCGGGCGATGGTGTAAAGTCTGGAAGGAGAGACAACTTGGATGAGTGTGTATTTAATTGGGTACAGCGAAGGCTGGCAGCGTGCGTGTGTCAGCACTTGACAGAGGAGAGACTGGGATAATAGGAAAAAGCTTAAACCGACCGCTGCTTTTCTCCCCAGTTACCACTCCCCAGCCCCGTTCTACTTCCAGTACTCCTCTTCCCCCGATTCTCTGTGCCACGTGGACTTCTACGAGTCATGACATTTCTCCAGGCGGTGATGAAAGGAATCGCTAAAGAGGGAGAGACGGCAGCGCATTGCACGCCTGTGCAGTGTATTCACAATCAATTTCCAGCCAGGACAGACATAACTAATTTAGCTCTGAGTCATCACATTTAACATGTTGAAATGCTTCAGCTTCACTGCTGAGGCCAGGTGCAGGCAGCGTTTTAAATGCCACTATTACTAAAGAAAATACAGGATGCCCTGTCCCGAAAAGCCTTAGCATGTCTTTTTGATTGAGATAGACATATACATGTGTTTACTGTTAGTCAATTTATTGTGCCATTTGCTAACGTGTGATATTTAACTCAAGCCCCAGCTGTTTTGCATGACAACGAAGCAATTAAAACCGGATATCACCGAGAGGTACACGGTGCCTCTCAAAAGTCTTTAGAGGATGTTTTTCCACATTTCGCCCATCCCTAATCCGAGACCACTGAAAGAAATTCAGTTCAACCAGCTGCCTTCTGATCTCACCCATCCAGAAAACAGAAAGCCAAAAGAAAGTCACTGTTGAAAGAAAGTTATATGAACACGCCTTTGCAGTTTCCCAAAAGCCGTTTGAGGGGTATTGCAATCTATTCAGTAGGTGTTTTTGTGAAATGAAACCAAAACTGAAATCTTTTGGCATGGATACAAGTTATTGTGTGTGGTACAAAACCAACAATAAAAATCATCTGAACACACCATCCTCAATGATAATTCATGGTGGTAGCTGGGAACAACAGACCTTTCTAAACACAAATAAATTGGATTTGAGTGGAAGATGAGAGGAGTGGCATATAGAACTGTTGTGGAAGAGAGAACCTGTTAGAGGTTGGAAAACAGACTGAGGTTATGGTTGACCTTTGGGTTTTGGTTTGCAATTGGGGGTAAAAGACAGTGAAGTTTATTTTTGTAACGAACAAAATGTGAAAACGTTCATCGGACATCTTATTCTAGCACTAGCTCGAAAAAAAAAGTTCTCAGACACTGGTCCAAATATGAATGCTATTTAAACAGTGTTTAGATTTTCTCACAATAATTATGCAATAACTCTGCCAGATAGTGCTGCAATTAAAGCATAAGAATCTCATCTGGTTGAAATTAGTACTTCTCAAGTCAACCTCACAGTTGCCAATGGACACAAATGCAAAAAATTTATCTCAAAATAAGAGGAAGAAGTACTCAACTTGCGGTGTGCAGTTGACTGAGCATCACAGGGGTTCGGCAGAAGCAGGGACAGGACTTTAGGTAGAGGGTCAGCAGGAGCACATATGGAAAAAGAATTGAAAGCGGTCGCCCAGGGGGACTAGACTTGCTTTCTCTAGCTGCCGGGTAGGCTAACGTCACCAAGAGGACTATCTGACCTCATTAATCACTTCCTCTCCCCCATGAGGTCATGAGGTTCTGAGTCCTGATACCGGAGTCACAGTGTCTTACCACAAGACGAGTGAGAAGACAAGACCCCCTTCCCTACCCAGCCAAAACTGCTCCTTCCGTCTTGCCTCTCTTTTGCGCCACCCTACAGCCACGTGGTGGCTAAGCTAACGGCTGAAGGTCACTGAGAAACCCCGAAGAAAAAAATCCACACATAAAAAAAGTGTCAGACGGCACGGATTTGCAGGCCAGCTGCACCGTGTCTGATTAATCCAAAACACAACGTCACGCCATTCAACTCTGCCGCGTTTCAGATTTGCATCTCGCGCGTCGACACGGCCCCCACGCGAGTCAACGCGGCGGTAACTGGTAGCATGTGTGCGAATTCATAATTGCTGCCAGTGACACTATAAGTAAAATATAACAAGGCGAGCAGGGCCTGTCGGTGAGATCACCACGCAGATGAAGTGGTCCCTTGGGATGCCAAGACTTCAAGAAGCTCCTGACCTCGGCCTAACTCACTGATGACTAGCATGTGTGACGAGCTCACAGGTCGACACAGCTGCTAGAGACACTACTGACACTGGAGAAGTAAAAGCTGGAAGCGGAGATGATTGACAGCTACAGCTTTACTGTTTGCTATATGATTCCTTGATAGGTGAATCATAGAGAAAAGCCAGATAAGAACTGGTGCTTAGATCACAGACACATATGGATATATACTTGACTCGAATGGCTGCTCATACCCTATTTTTGTTAAAGGTGATTAATTCGGAAACTTGGTAAGAGACAGAGGTACAGACTCAAACTTGCCGTTTGTCCAAAAGCTATCTCATTAACTTTAGACAGCGCACATTTATTCTTAGCGTCAGAGTAAGTTTCCCTTCTCAGACAAATTTCTTTCTGAACCAGAAGCATTACAGGTCCAGGGAATTGTAGCCCTAATTTTTCAAAGACCTAAATACGACAGCCCTCCAGTCGTATCACTCTTCCTCACAACCACTGGTCTGGCTGCCCTGTTAGAAGGTAATTATAAACCAATTAATCAGATTATGTCATAGGTTACATGTGGCCTGCATTTTGCTCTATGAGTCATTCCAGTAGATAAACAACTGGGGTCTTTTTATTCCATTTGACGTTACTGCTGTTTTCACTCGGACGGAGCTCAGAGAAAATTTGTCTGTGGCAGCGCTGGTGTGTGCCTTGGTAATTGACCAATTTGTGGGATTCTGTCAGCGTCCCGGCTTTTGCAAGCCGCGGTCTCGAGTAGTCGATCTCCCGCAGCAGATTTTCAAGCGGCTGAGAGTGCTACCCGGGTGGATCCGTGGGGGCTCCCACGTTGACAGGGTATTACAGTAGACCCAGTAGTTTTTGGGTCTACTGTATACCTGTTGGATTGTACAGCTTCGCTGCCCTTCTGAGGCGGGAGAGATCTCTAACTACACAAAACTTTCACTCTTCTAACCATCTGGGAACATTGCACTGCAGTGAAAATGTGAATGCTGGGAGGTCTATGGCATTTACCCCCAGTTTCACCAAATTATGTGGTTAGTAAATTGTCTCGGTCAAAAATCACTCACAAACTTTATTTGTTTTTGAACCACCCCCAAAGAATTTGAAACGCTATTTCTATTTTAAAACATCGTCGTCACACTAAATTGTCAGTTTTACTACGTTGACATTTGCTAGATGGTGAAGAAAAAAAAAGTTTTTCACCCCTGGACCCCCGACATTAACAAGGATTTTCAATCGGCGCGTGGCCGAGCAGGTTCTCTCTACCTTTTCACAAATATTTGATCTTTTTATTAGTTGAGCAGTAGCAGCTAAATGGAGGCGACCGAGAGGAAGCGGTCGTCGTTTGAAGTGGTGATACCGATGCACAGGTCTCTTTCATCACAGTGGGACACAGTCTCTGAGCTTTAATGGAAATCATAATGCAAGTTCATAACTGCCCGAGGGCAAAAGGGGCCGAGGAATTGTTGTAGTGCATCGAGGGGTTGTTTAAGTGCCACCTTCCTCACTTGAAAAATGTGCTACGTTAAAAGCGATCCAGCTTTGGTTTGAATATAGCTTGTTAGCCTCTATATAACAAATCATTAGCAAACATTAGCTACTCAGGCAGCATTTAGTATTACTGCTACTAACTACTGTTAGAAATACTTGTTAGCTTTAGTGCTAACTACCACTCAGACAGATTGCTTCGTTGTCCTTCATTGTCCACCATAACACATAGTTTGTTAGCACAATCTAACAAACTATGAGTAGATGATAAACCAAATCTTTGTACTAAAGTTTTCAATGATGCTGTAGTGATATTTAGCTCATCTTATTTCTTTTATTTTCCATTGGAAGAGTTTCAATGAAGGAAGCAGCCAACTCAGGTAAAGGTCTGGTTGTTCAGTTCAAAATTGAATCTGGGTTGTAAAATAAACCATCAGGGTTGTGTGTGTGTGTGGGGGTGTGTGTGTGTGTGTGTGTGTGTGTGTGTGTGTGTGTGTGTGTGTGTGTGTGTGTGTGTGTGTGTGTGTGTGTGTGTGTGTCCAGATTTAGTTTTATTGTGTCCAAACTTAGTTGCAGGTTTTAATCAACGTTTCTATCAAAGTTGTTTTTCCTAAGATTAAAGAATGATTTGTCAGCATCCAAAATACTGTTGCATTGTTTTGATTCAACCAATGGGTGTAATGGAGAATTGCTTCTAAATTTGTCAAGAGTTGTTAAAAACTAAATGAAACAGGAGCGTCACACATTAGGGTACACCTGCGTCTGAAGATGACCTTTACCTGAGTTGGCTGCTTCCTTCTTTGTTTTTTTTTTGTTTTTTTTCATCACTTTGAAGCATTTAAAGCATTATAAGATTTTATTTTTGGTTTTTGGAGTGAAGTGATGGGGAACTCTTTAGGCTGTTCACATGTGTCCATATGTGTAGACTCTGATTTTGCAGAGAATCAGAAATAAATAAAACGTAATCCCCATTTGTTTCAGAGGCAAAGATTTGTTCAAAAGATGTGAATTATTGAAAAGGGTGTTCATTGGAGTCCATCAGCGATGTTTGCATCATCTTTGAATACGCCTCAGGCGACCGTCGTGACAGCTGGCGTTTTCCTCTCACCTCGGCTTCTTTGTTCTCCCGCCAGCTGTACGGCTACATGGAAAGCGAGCCGCTCACCCTGCAGCTTTTCATCGGGACCGCAGACGACCGCCTCCTGCGACCGCACGCCTTCTACCAGGTCCACCGGATCACCGGCAAAACCGTCTCCACTGCCAGCCACGAAGTCATGCAATCCAACACCAAGATCCTGGAGATCCCTCTGCTGCCAGAAAACAACATGAGAGCCATGTGAGTGCTTTGAGACGCTCTGTTGCTAACCAACCTTTTCTTCATATTTCTTTTTGAAGTTGTCCTTACGTTAAAACTCAATGTTTTGCTTAGTTTTCTTCTTCGCCTTTTGGCGCCATCTTTTATGGCTTAGCCATGCAAACACAACGCGTTATCATTACGGCACATATTTCTAAATAGGCCTCTGTCCTTTCAACCCCTTGAGGTGCGCTGTTTTTAAGGCCGACAGTTCGCGGTTGACTAACTCTGCCCGACATGTATAAGCAGGGACTGCAAAGGTCAACATACAGTCACCATTCCACCCGTATGAAGTGCTTCAACTACATTAATGTCAGCTAGTGTGTTAATATATGACAGCAAGATAAATGTGCCAAAACATTCTTACCAAAGTAACAAGTGTTTTGGGAAAAAAATACTGCCCATTTAACATGCGATTCCTGTCAAAACCACTACAGTGTTAAGAATTTATGTGAATATATATTTCACTGGATAAATCCTCACATACAGACTTATAATCTGAATGTTTTTTTAAGTGATATCAAAGTCAGTTATAAAATGACAGTTGCTCAGTAGCTGCCACATCAAACCATCTTCTGGTCAAACAAATCAAACATTCACAAATATTGCCAATGACCATAAAGATCATAAAGTGGGCTGTACATGACAACTTTCATTGCCTTGGGCTTCTTTTTTTCACATTTGGTGGAATTTTCTGGGAGAGCAAATTCAGCTGCAAAAATGGTATATTTAAGATGTTTCAGAAAAAGCTGAAGAAACGTGTTGTTGAGTTCTGACGCACACATATCCACGCCAGGTTCCATTTACCCACTTTATAGAACTAATATGAGATTTCAGCTAACTCGCATTTATTTACTTATTTTTTTATGTACTCTCTCACAACATTGAAAAAGATGGAATATTCACAGCACAATAAAATCAGCAGTTCTCTAAAGCAGTTGAAAGTTGTGAAGCAAATCCTCATAACCTAAAATCTACAACATAGTAAAATCCGCCTGTTTATGAAACAGCAGTCAAAACTTAATATTTGAGAGCAAAAACCTCTGATTTGCCATTATGTCAAATCAGTTACATTATTGTTAAATCATTCGTTTATTCTGACTCTACAGAAGCCTATGGGAAACTTTTAGTAGTACCCATTAATTATTCAAATATGAAGCAGAGCTAAAGTTTTATTACGTGTGAGAGAGAGCAGTCAGAATTACACAACTCTGCAGTTTAACTGTATTTTATATATCTTACACCACACATTGATTACAAGGTTAATGCTTTAAGCTCCTCACAAGGTTATGGATCTGAAAATTAGCTTGGTTATAGACACCAGTCTCCATATGCATTTTCTGGTGTGATTTATCAGAACTGTGAAAAAACAACACACTTTATTATTATGCGTTCAGCTTTCTGCTTATGATATGTGATTCACTAACAACTCAGAGGTTTCCAGTCATAAAGAAAACCACTGTGCTTCTGAAATCTTTTATTTTCGTCCACTGACTGCACTGATACTCTTGTTGTTAGTTTCCGATCAGGACGGATCAAGAGTGAAGTGAACTGATTTGACTCATCAACTGATTTCACAGGGTCTTTGCTCAAAATCAAACCAAAAGAAGAGAAATAGAGATACTGCTTACCACTTTCACCTTGAAGTGTTGGTGAAAATGGCCTTCTGAACGTTAGAACCTGTTGGAGACAGACACTCCTCTGTGGACAGCCTAGAGTCAGACGTCCACGTTTTTGGACGTGGGAGGAAGTCGAAGCAGAACTCGACGCTGTGTCCAGGAAGCAGCTCTTTTCCAGAGGCTCCTTTCAGACAAGGCAGCAGGGAATATTTTTTGGACTTGTTCCCAGAACCCTGTGGTAGGGATAACCCACTGGATCGGACGTTAAATAAGGTCATTACTCCACTCAGCATTATTTTTGTACTTTGCCACTTACATATTGTGTGTTATTTTATTTATTTTTTATGTCTTCTAAAATCATGTTGGAAAAAATGAGGACAGGTAGTTTAATGCTTAAAGCATTTTCTGGTATTAGTTCCACATGTCGTGTCCAACAGAACCACAATATCCTTCTTAAACTCACACACTTCCGTGCACTGCTTATTTGTTTGAGTTAATGTGTCTCCTCTGGTTTGATTAACAATAAAGTAAGAACAAAAAAAAAAAAAAAGAAAAAAAAGGGGGCTTCTGAAGAGGAAGTTTCTTTTCCTCTTTGACGTTCACACTGAGGCCGAAAGCAGAGGAGTGAAAGTTTCCTCTGCTTTCCTCCGACAGACATAAAGAAAGGCCTTTAACTGCCTTTTTCCACTGAGATGTTTACCAGCCACCTCGATCAGACAGCTTTTTTTTTTTTTTTTCAATTTTTTTTTTCTATCTGCCGGCGATAATTTGCTTGTTGTGTGGGATGGAGAAGGTAGCGAGCACCAATTTCAGACAGCTTCGGTTTTCCTCCTTTCCTCTTAGGGAAAAAAAACCCAAAAAAGTCTTTTGGTGCACAAAAGCTGACCGGACCGAGGCAGCTTCAACTTAATCCCAAAACCCGGAGAAATCGTCTGACTATTTTGGGGGCTTTTTTTGTGAGAATTTGTAGTTGCTTTGAAGCTTTCTTGTAATTTCTGTTTGATTAGTTAAGATGCAATTTTCTCATTAGTTTCTATAAGCGAAGGAAAAGACACTTGATTTTAACACTGGGGCTGATGTTATATGGTAACGAGCACCAGATTGTGTAAATCTGATAAGTAGTGGTTGTCTAGACTGCTCATTTCAGGTTTTTTTTTCCCTGTTCGTGTTGTGCAAACCAAAAGCACGGAAAAAAAAAGTGGTGCAAACCCTGACATTTGCCATGTTCCAGGAGTACTGCCCGAAAATCTACCACTTAACACAAGTAAAATGCCAGAGCATATCCCATTTGTTTTCCCTTCCTTTTTACCAGCCGGATAAGTTATATTTCAATTTATAAATGCCAGCAAGAAAACTTTTCTTTTTCCCCTTCCAAAAAGAAGGGGAGAAACTTTAGCCCTTTACCTCCCAAATTGTGAAATGAAATAAATATAGACAGCTGAGGGAATGGTCTGCTGCTGCATGTGGAAATGATTAACAACAGTTTATATGCAGAATGAATGAATTTGATGGCCTGAAAGGACAAAAGTTATGCTGGCTTCTGATGATAATCTCCCTATCAATGCTTAGAACATTAGATAAACCATTGAAATATACTGAAACACTACCGCCAAAATTACCTTATAGTATGAAAATTGCTCTAAATGAACAATTTTATTACATTTCAACTGCTGCGTAGAGTTTCTCTTCAAAATTTGGCACACCCTCTGTACGTTTTCCACATTGTGTCACATTAGAGGCATTAACTTGTGTGTGTTTTATTGGGATATTCCATCGCAGACCAAAAATGAAAAGAAAAGAACAAGTTTTTAGGGTATGTTGGCCAGATGTAGAAAATGCTAAGTGCGGTGGAAAGCTAACACTGTACAACGCCATTGTTCACTGTGAAACATGGCGGTGGCAGCATCATTCCACGGGGTTCAGCAGCTACGCTTAAAGTTGATGGAAAGAGGGATTGAGTGAAACACAACACAAACCCTGAAGCCGGAACTACGATGGGATGGTTTACATCGAAGCACTTTATGATTTGAAGTGGCCCAGTTAAAGTCCAGACGTTTATCCAATCAGTCTTGTCTGTGGCAAGACTTGAAAACTGATGTAAAATGTCCAATTTCTGTGACCTTTGAAAATAAGAACAACCAATATTTGAGTCTCCACAAAGGTGAAACTTTGTAATAGTTCAATAAAGTTTTGGCTTAGGATAGCAAAGTGCAAATTGAGGTGTCACTTCTCAGATTTTTATTTGTGAAAACGTGGAAACCATTTGTCGCTTTATTTTATTCTATGTCCTACTTTGAGTTGGCCAGTCAAATAAAATGCCTGTAAAACACACTGAGGTTTGTTGACATAACACGGTAAAATCATTTAAAAAATGCAAAATTATGCATCCATAAGAGCCCGAAGAGAAGAAAAATAAAAACTAGTGAACCTCAAGCTTCCATACCTACAGCAAAGCACATAAATTGATACTCAGATTTGCTTTCCGTCCTCTTCCCTCTCCTCTAGAATTGACTGCGCAGGAATCCTGAAGCTGCGCAATTCCGACATCGAACTGCGCAAAGGGGAGACGGACATCGGTCGGAAAAACACCCGCGTGCGTTTGGTGTTCCGTGTGCACATCAACCAGCCCAACGGCAGGACGGTGTCCCTACAAGTCGCCTCAAACCCCATTGAATGCTGTAAGTCTGAGACATTAACACACACGCACGCATAAACAGAAACAAACAAAGAAATCTCTACCAATAGCTTTCCACTTAAGAAAAAAGTGGGATCTATTGTTACAATGCAATAAAACAAGCCATTATTTTATTTCCTACTGGAACAAATTCAGCACCTCTGGACCCAAAAAGTTTTATACAATGAAAGAAATTTACTGAGGAGCATTGTTCATCATGCCAAACACATGTTATCTTTATCAAATTAACATTTTATGAATACCTAAGTCGTTGTGGTAAAAGCTCCCAATTAGCGAAGATACCTCATAAGTCACCTGCCAGTCTCAGTTGTGGCGCGGTTGAATAATTTCATTGTGAGGAACTTCTGTTTCTTCGTCATTCTCTCCTGTGCGTACGTGTGATGCGATCGGCACCCGAGAAACTAATCGAAGCAAGACGCCGACAGACGCCGCTGACGTTACAAAATCTCATCCCTGAGCAGTTTGAGGGTTGGGGCCTTAAGATCATTGGAAAAAGTAAATTCCTAAGCGAAACCCACATCTACGTGATAATTAGCACTCGGTTCAATCGGCTGGCTGTGATTCCCGTCGGTGTATTCCAGAGGTCAGAGGTCCCCGCGGCTCGCCTCATTTCAGTGAAAGCAGAGACAGGTGGTTGGCCACGGGCTGCTGGATGGAAATAATGAAGCGAAGATCTGACCGTGAACGTATTCTTCTGAATTATTCTATGCCTTATGAAAAAAAGAAAGAAAAAAAAAAGCAGCATTTGGCTGAAAACCTCTTCGCAAGAGGTCATGAAATCATCGTAATAAATTTGATAAGTCGGTTTTCTTAATGAAAAGCTGCTGTTTTACAGGCCGTGTCCTGGTCATGCTCTTCTCAGAGTTGATTGTGATCTATAAATGTGTTCACGTGGACTTGAACGCAGTCCTGAAAGGTGTGTGTGTGTGTGTCTGTATGTGCGTGTGTGTGTGTGTGTCTCTGTAGCTCAGCGCTCAGCTCAGGAGCTTCCCTTGGTGGAGAAGCAGAGTGTGGAGAGCTATCCCGCCACCGGCGGCAAAATGATGCTCCTCGGCGGCCTCAACTTCCTCCCCGAGTCCAAGGTGGTGTTCGTGGAGAAGGCACAGGGTAAGACTGGACGAGAACCTTCCCCAGACTGTGTGTTCCCTGCATTTTAATTTCACTCCTCCCCCTAATATCTCTTTCAAATGCCTCTGCCCTTCTCCTTCTCAGTTGTGTTTTTTCAAGTCTTTCTTCCCGTCAAAATAGAGCAGGACTTGCCAGAAAGCAACATGTGGTGCGCATTAGGCCACTATATTTTTAACCAAAGCGTATTTACATTTGCTGAAGTTTCCATTGCCTGTTCTTTGGTCCTCGCCACAAGTAGAGGAATGAATCACGACCAGGGCATGTGCAATATCTCTTTTTCTCACTTTTCCTTTTTGCCGTGCTGTTCTGTCTTCACTTACTGCCCCGGCTCCTGACAGTTAACCCTTCCTCTCACTCTGCCAGCTGTGGCGAAGAGCAACCGGGGTGAGGGTCTGGCAAAGAGCGCCTGCTCCTTTTTGTTTCTGCTTTTTCTTTTTCTTTTTTTTTTTTCCCCTCAACGTTGTGGGTGGAGGGAACGATTAGAAACGAAGTTTGTGTATGACTGACTGATGATCATGAACAATGCTTTGATTGTGCCCAAAAAGAAAATCAAATTAAACTTGAAAGATTTTTACCATTTTCTCTTTGGGAAAAACAGACACACAAAGAAAAGACAATTAACTCAAAAGTATGGACTATTGCACACTTTTTTGTTTTACTCACTGTTTTAAACTGTGGCACAAAAAGTGGGCATGAACTATATTGGGCGCCATGCTAGAATGGGCGCCACAGCGATGGCAGAAAATTTATTCCAGTTGTCATTTTCTGTTTTTAACAGCCATTTGTGCTTTTGGGGGTAGGGCAGAAAGGTGTCTGCACACACCTCAGATGACGCTTAGCTAGCTGCACCTCCGGACCCGCACACACACACACACACACACACACACACACACACACACACACCACCCACACACACACACACACACACACACACACACACACACACACACACACCTTTTTCAACTTGTGTCAAACATGCAGCAGCAGCACAACACCATCTCTCTTCAGAAAAATACAACATAATACTTTATTTTGTATATAAAACACATATAATTGATATGTAAAGTTATTTCAGCACTTCAGAGTGATTTTACATATAGAAAACAGTTTGCAAAACTTGGTTATTTGAAGATTCTTGTAGCTTTTTCCTGCTTGAAAGGTCGACTCTGGAGAATCTGGGGTTAAAATAAGGAAGTTGTGATGTGTTGAGAGGAAGGGGTTGGATGTTGGTAATGTGGGGTCTCCTTCTTCCTGGATTGACTCAGTCATGGAGTGGGTGGGAAGGAGGGATGGGGGGTCCCTAGAGAGGAAACTCTTCATACATGCCCTGCTGTCTGAGCCCTGTGACCCCCTTCTGTGGTTCTGTTTCCTGTCTTTCACCCACTCTTCTTACTTCTGCCCCATTTCCTTCTGTTCTTCTGTTTTCCCTCCTCAATATTCAGTTTTTCTTACCTCTATCCTCGATACCTGCTAAACACATTAGCCGGTGTGGAGTTGGTCTCCGCTGGGATCCCCAAGCTTTGGTCTGCTGTTGACAGTTCAGTGGTTTTGTTTTTGGACTTGGCGTTGACTAGAGAGATCAGAAGAAAGGTTATCGGTTTGCTACTGAGGCCGCATTTTATGTCAACTTTTATGACCTACAGCTCTGAGTTAAAAAGCCCATTAGAGACTTATGCACACACACGCAAACACTTCAGTAAACGTAGATTTTTGGCTTAAATTTTTTCCACCATTTTGGCATTTTACCTAAAGAAAAAAAATCCTATTTTTAAGTTTTCACAGTAAGATTTTCTTCATTCTGCGTCAGAGAAGCGCCATCAAAATGATTTAAAGAACACCATCGACTTGGTTTACACATTTCTCTCTGTAACTTTTGGTTTTATTTTCTCCTGGAAAAGTTCATGACTAAATGAGCCCTTGAAAGCGTCGCACCACAGCGATTATTTCTCTCAGACAGTTACCATTACACAGAAAGAGACACACGCAATCGAGCGCGGCCAAACCCCTTGGAAGGCACAGAAACCAATCACTGTTTTTGCCACAGTGGTGACAGCCATTTACTGCTGCTGCCATCGAAGGTCAGAATGGCTGCTCACTTTCCAAAATTGACTCCAATAAACACCTTTCAGAATGTTCCACAGATCCTACGAAGCAGCAGACGGATTTTTGGGAGAGTCCTGGTCCAACGTGCGCGAATAATCCTTCGCAGTTAAAGTCATCTGAGTTGAGTCAGAGCAAGATCACAGGCAGCTCAAAAGCTCGTTAGTGCTAATGGGCCATCTATGAATCATAAATGCTTTCATTTTTTTATTTTTTTATTTTATTTTTGTTTAAATGCTCCGATTTTCTAAAAATACCAGAAACATTTACGAAATTGTCCCATTAACAATTAGTGGTTGAAGGAAAAAAACAGTCTGAAATATACACGAGTCTTTTGAGAATAATTACACAACTGGCTTTCTATCAACAGGAAGAATTTCTCAAAACGTTGTTTACTGAAATTATTTACAGATTTTGTTGAGAAACAACAAAACCAGGCAAATAAAATAAAAGTTTTCCAAATTAATTGTGTTCAATATAAAAGCTTTTGAAACTTTAATAGAAAATGTGTCAGTGTCTGGTGAAGTTTTGGTTAAAATAAGATTGTTCTTCATTCACTGAAGTTACTCAGTATCCAGAAATGACACTGAAGAGAAGCAATACTTCATCATAAAGGTAAAAAAAAGTTACAGCATAGTAAAATTATTCTGAAATTTTTTTTTCAGTAAATGTAACTGAGTAAAAGTAAGTAGTAACTAATTGCTACCAAATTTAGTTTATCACATACCCAACCTTCTTCACCTATTTTTCTGCTGCTTGTACCTCCAGGATATTTTTGTTGTTGATTGAATGTTATGTTCATTTATTTATTTTAGATTTTACAAAAAAAAATCCTAAAAGTGTGGTGTGCATTTGGATTCATCTCTATTTATTGTGAAACGCCGACCTGAAGAGAATCCAGTGCAACAAATTGCCATCAGGTGTCCCGTAGTTTCACCAGTTCCTGTAACCAGTTACCCCTTTCGTGCAACAAAGTGGTGCCAATATCATATAGTGGTTATTGTATAGTGGTGAAACTGCTCAAAGGTCACAGTTGAATCCTGGGGACGGGGGAACTAATTAGAGGCATATCCCAAAAGGCGAAAATACTGTTTGCTCAAGTGGGGTCTGTTCAAATGCACTCCACACTTTTCAATTATTTATTTATTTTTGCTTCATAAATTGTTTGGTAAGACATTGTGACATGAAGGAATATCAAAACTTTATTAGCCATTCATGGTGATACAGCATCCCTTCCTTCTTTGTTTTTGGTTTTATTGTCTGTCCTCCTCCAAACCTCGTGAGATCCCCCCGGTATCAAATGAACTGAGTTATTCCCACTGCTGCTGCAGGAAAACCTTCAATGTGGCTTGAAAAATAATCACTTTCTCTCTAAGCGTCCCATTCGTCCTCGTCGTTCCCCCAACCCCTCTCCCTCCGTCACCCACAGGATAACTGATGCAAACTCTCCGATTCTGCTGGATGTGCATCTGTTTTGCTGATGCCGGTGTGTACGCCTGCACACACTCTAGCTGCTAGCCCGCGGGCCTGTTTGTGATGTTCAGGAGGAAGTGTTGTCAGTGAGTCATCCACCGAAGGATTCCCTGCAGAGGGGAGAAGCGGATCCCGAGCTCTTTGAAAGAAAGAATAAGGAAGGAAAGAAGGTAGAAAAAGGCAGGGCCTCTTTAGAAAGGCTGCCCGTTTGTTTCCAGGTGTGTGAGGAAAGAGCCTTATATCCTGCTGCGAATTTTGAGTTTTCCCGTCAAACTTATTCACACTCATTTTTTTGACGACGCTTAAAACTGAGATAAGATGAATATAACAGGCAGATCACCGCAAACTAAAGAAGTCCAGACTTGAAACAGGGATCGCTCTTAAAGGAGCAGAAACAAAGACGTCGTCGCTTTTTCATCAAGACGTCTCCCCCTCCCTCCCTCACTCACTCACTCACTTTCCCCTTTAATGGAATGAAAAAGAAATTCTTCTGCAGAGCCACAGCTCGCGCATTTATTAAACTTTCCATCAGCGTGTGCTGTGTGGAGCTGGATTCGGCTTTCGCGGCGGTTGCTGCTATTTGTTTTGTGCCAGCTTTGTCCAAACCGCCCTCCTGGCACAGGTGAAGGAAGACATACCTGGCACACCTACTGCTGTGTGTGTTCTGGCCTGCCCTGCTTTCCACAGCTGGAATGAGCGCTAGAGGCAGGGAAAATAGAGACAGACATATAAACAGAGCGAGGGAGAGGGAGTGAGAGAGAAAGAGAGAGACGGGGAAAGCCTGCTCTCTGACTCAGAGGGGAGGGGAGGGAATTCCCTGGTGAGCCGGATAGTTTTTAAATCTGTTGGATTGGAGTGTTGCCTGCAGCTCTGCAGCGCCACACGGCCTGGTTCTACAGCAGAGTGAAGACTGTCCCCCTCCGTGACTCCTTCAGGCTGTTTGCTATGTAGCGTTAGCACAGCAGTAATCTTTGTAATATTATTCAGTTATCGTGATTTTCTGCTGGAAGAACTTTTCAGAGTTCATGTAAAGGCTGTTTACATTCGACTCAGAGAGCTACCACGGGGCAAGTCTAAACACCAGACAAGCTGGTTGAGGTGTTGTACATCTGGTGTGTCTAAACTCGGCTTTGGCATCGTCATCTGACTGCACTGACCAGGGCATGATTTACGATGCTAATTCTGGAGTAATGCTTGGTAAACACTGCTGTGTGGGGTGCATCTCTACATGGTGGTGGGTCTTGGACTAATGTTGCCATGGGCAACCACCTTGCTAAGTAATAGTGGCTTCACATGAATGAGAAGCCAGACTTTTAAAAATACTTTTTCAATTAAAGTGAAGAAACATCAATGCGTTTTTATGGCAGATTTTACAGCAGCAAACCTTGAGTTTTTCTTTTTTTTATGTATCAAAACCAATGTGGCTGCCAGTCATAACGCCATTCTCAAGGCCTACTAATAATAACCATCAGGTGCTGCTCTCTTCGCAGGATGGTTCTTTGCAGCCCAGATGATTTCTGGTGACTTCATAGTGTCGAACTAGCACAGTACATATATCACGGTTGCAAATGTCACCGATCGGGTAAAATTTAAAACTTTAGCAGCAACAGCTTCTCAATAGCCAAAAGTGCAAACCCTCTGTACAAAGCAAGTAACTTTGAACAGGGGCTGGTTTTTGACAGGCTAAAGAATAGCTAGATTCTGGATATATTCCCACTCCTTAAAAAAAGATTATATCTAATAGTTCAAACACCAAATATACCATAATATGCATGAGTACGCTGAGTGGAAACTGTTTTAGTGCCAATCCTGAAGCTAGCATCTACAGTTTTATTGATCTCCAGACTACAGCCAATTAGCTCTTGCTGGTGCTTCTGGATTAGCTGTTTGTTCTTGGGAACGGCTATGTTTGCAGAGTTTTGGGAGAATTGTAGTCTGCAATTTTGCATAAGAGCTATGGAATCAACATGTTTAAATGACACAGTTGTGGAGCCACTTTCCCAAGCACATAAAAAAAAAAACATCATCCTCCTAATACTTCCTAATGCCTTCTTTGTCATTTCTGCCAGCAGTAATGTCTGGAGTTCTTGATCACATGGCTCAATTTATGAAATACACGTATTTCTATTCAGCTGAAAAACCACCTAATCCTAGAGCAAAAATTTTTTAAAAAAAAAAAAAACGTTTTTTCAAAAGTATCCTGTTTCCATCAAGCTAATTTATTTTTCATAATTTCAATTTGCGCCAATCTGTGGCTAATGGAAACCACTTTCAAGCTGAAAATATTCTCCACTCATATTGTGAGTGCTAGCCAATACGAAGCGTCTTATGATTTTTGTGTCCAATTCTACCCAGATAAACCAGACTGAGCCCCGTCTTTCAGCCTTTATGGTCTAAGGTCAAGTCACCTCACAGCTTTCTCGTTAAACACTTTACAACAACTGACGTCCTGACTCTAAACCCATCATAAATCCACTGTCAGGAATTAATTTATACAGATACCTCTGGATCCAAAACAGACCCTTATTTATCCAACTGCTCCAGTTTTTCAGACTGGTAGAAGCCAGGTGCTTAGGAGGAGATCGCAGCTGTATCTCTGGAATCAGTCACCAGGGAATCCCTCCAGCCTCCTGGTTTCGCTCCTCCATGGGTAGCAAGGTGTTTGCAGTGATCGTGTGTGTAAAATTACTGAAGCATTTTAATTCAAGGCAGGAGCAGGAGGCGCGGCAGCAGCAGTAGAAAGGTAATAAAATGGAAAATAAACTCAAGATATGTAAACAGGAAAGGGGGCGGGAAATACTTCTTAAAATCCAATCTGGAAAAAAAGAAAGAAAAAAAAAGAAAGGGGGGGGATATGGCTGCAAAATACATCTGGGTTGTTTCACGAGAAAACCTCCCTAATTAGGCATGTGAATCATATTTTCCATCCTCAAAATATCCTGAACTGAACTCTTTTTGGTCGCTGAAGACTGCCACGAACAAAAACTGTGCTTTTTAGAAAGCAATTTTACCTCTGGCTGTCGAAAACTGTAAGTTCAGTGTGAGGTTAAATATATCACCAGTCAGCTGTCGGGACCGCTGAAGCAGTGAGTCAGAGCGTGTGTCTGAAATATTTATCTGCAATATAATGATCTTTTATTCATTTCGACCAGATGGAGAACCCGCCCACCTCTTGATCGTTTTCCAGGCTAATCAAAGAAAACAGGACAAATGAGATTTTGTTTGAGTGAGCGTTGCTGTAACAACCAGCGTTGCCAGGTTGTCACCAGGCTCACATCCTGGGTGAGGAGTTGTGAGGAGATGAAGCTGATGAGTCAAAGACGCCTCACCGCCCTAGAAGGTCTAATTGCTTGAAGAATGTCGTCAAAGATGCCTGGTTTTAGTCTTTGTGGACCTACTTTACCCAACAAAATCACTTATAAGAAAACTTACCTTTCAAGTGTCAAACCTCAAAATACGAGTGTGTGTGTCCATTTATTTGTCTTCTAAAATGGGTCCGGGACAAAGCTGGACAAAGCTACCGTTCTGCATTCGGCGCCCCATTGTTTCGTGCTTCGCCACCTCCTGTAATCTCAGTTGAAAGCCAGAACAAAGGTGAAGGATATCGTGGTTGCACATTTGCATGTGTCTGCATCTGTTTGTGCACACTGCGCGTGGGTGGAGGTTGGTTGCAGGAGGAGGTGTTGTCGGGAACAGAAGCATTTCGCAGATGTTGAAGGGAAGAAGGAGCGAATGGAAAGACCTGTGGTTATCGGTCGTACGCCGCGCTCCGACCGTCCGACCACAGCATTTCTGATGCTCCAGGTTTGATCGAGAAAGCATTGAACAACTGTTGCTCGGGCGAAGTGACGTTGAGGTACAAATGGAGATGCGGGGGCGGAGGGGATTTGAGATATGAACAGGGAGGTAGAGAGATGAAGAGTTTGAAAAACATGTTTACGACTGGAGCTTCGCGTTGACGTTGTAGTCTAAGGTTTCCCTCTTGGAGAGTCTCCCAGAGCGTAGGCGGCCGAGATTCCCTCTTGGTTCCTCTAGACGTAACATGAGGAATGCTCATCTCTATCTGCCTCTCTCCCTTGTTATGACCTTCCCTGTGTCTGTGCTCTTTCTAATTGCCCTGCTCTGCTCATTTCAGCTTCTCAACATTATATATGTGTGCCTCTCTTTCACCTGCCACATGCGCCGTGTCTTTCGTTCACCACACAGTTGTCCGACAGGCAATACCCCGTGGCTATTTCCTGTCGTCTTCATCAGAGTGAGGCACACTTTTCCATATGCAGATCTAGTTTCACCAAGTTCCGCAATAGGAAGTTCTTATCTAATCTGTGCACCATCTGTTTTTGTCGTCTGCCGTGTTTAATATGGCCGTTTTGGAACAATCAATTGATTTTCTCTCTCAGAACAATAAAGCTGACCACCCGTCCCCCACTACCACATCTCAACAATAACGGTCCAAGTTTGACTGCAGTCCATTTGCTTTTACACTCATGGTTTAATGTGAAAAACATAGTCCACTTAAAAAGAATCGCCTTTTTTTAGATGATGTTGGATCTGCTGTATCTTTGATTGCAGTACTTTGGAAAATGACACTGATCCTCCTGTCTTTATGATCCTAATGCGAAGTGCAGCATTTCCTACCATGGCTCTGTTCATTCTGTCGCTAACACATAGCAGACGCGCTGCAGTAACCACGCTGTTACCTCACATGGTGTGTCACTGACACAAAGGCCGGACTGTGTCACTGCCACTTCTTGACAGATGACTCATGGGTTCTGGACATAAAAAAAGAAATTGCACCGCGGACTGTCGCTGATTGCCCCAGCAGATCCCAGAATGTCTGCTCGCACAATGCGAGGCATGAAATCACAAGGAAAACTAAAGAATGTGAGCAGAGCCTTTACAGGCCAGCAGCAGCTGCAGTAGCTCATAAGGACATTTTAGTTCAAAGCAGTGAGGGAAACCTCTTTACATCAACAGGGTGGGAATGAGGGGAGGGAGAAAAGACTTCTGGCTTTTTGCAGGAAAGTAAAACAGCAAACAGAAACTGTCATGATCTAAACTGACACGAAACACCAAATATGAGAGCATGCATTAGGGACACAGACTTGCAGAAGCAAGTTATTGTTGGTTTCATTTCTTACTTAATAGAAGCCAGTTCTGGTTGTCTCACACCCAACAGAGTTGACACCTCAACATGGTGTCAGTTTGTATTCTTAAGCACTTCCTATGTCTGCGGCTTTTGGATCTAATAGGGTCTCAAATAGAATGTAGAGGGGTCAGGCAAGAAGCAGTGAAAACTTCAAGGATTTGACAACTACAGAAAATGGCAAACTTTGTCAGGATTATGTAGGCCAGGTTATATTCCTGAAGACAGATCTGGTGCGCATTACTTGCCAACAAGGGGTGAGCTATCCTCACTGGGAGTGTCTTGGGATGGTCAAGACAAGCTGGAGAATGCTGCCGTGGAGACAGATCTCTGGGTCAAGCATAAACTGTCATTGTCAGGATGAATGAATGAATGGATGAGATCTTACTTCTGGAGACTTATCTGGATGCAAGTATGTATGGATGGATGGATGGATGGTGAAACAACTCTCCCTATGATTTAAGATTCCTTGACTGATTTGCAACTTTGTTGATTTTGGCTTAAACTTATCCATAACTGGATAAACCCAACAAAATATAATAGTCATAGGAGAGCAAAGTCCTTCTTTTCTACTTCTTGTCTTAATCCTTTGCCTCTAGGATTAAGACTAGAGGCAAATTCACATCTTAAGGCACAAGCTAAAACTTCTTATGTCCAAGAAAACTATTTTCTTGTGGAACAATCTTCTGCACATTTAGGGAAGGGTCAGAGGTTAGGGAGTAGGGTTAGGGTCTGCCATCCACTAGTTATTGTCTATTGGATTGTACAATCTAGAAGTTTAAGATGTCTTCATATTGTTTTTATTGTGTCAACAGACGGCCATCATCTGTGGGAGACAGAAGCCAAGGTTGACAAGGACTCTGTCAAAACTGTAAGTACCCTTCTGTCTCTTCAGTCTTTCTCCCCCTTGAGACTTTCTCCTTTCTTCGGTCTCCTCCTCATTTGTCCCTCAAATATGATGTAACCTTCACTAAGGCATTACAAATTGAAAAACACAGACGTGTTGAAAAACGCAGGCGAAGCTGATTAGTCGATGCAATCCTGAATGGAATTTTCACAAAGTCACCGTACCGTCCTGGAGACAAACACTTTCACCTGTGGTGTTGCTTGAAAACAACACGGGCAGAAACATGCTGAAATGCACGCACACACACACCCAAATCGCTTCAGCCCTCTGCACATAGCCAGACGTTTAGTTCACAGCGAAGAGTTGTGGTGAGCTGGGCTTAAACACCTCATCTGTGCTCGTGAGCGTGCAGCCAGAAGCGGATCACACCCCTGTTTTTACCTGCTGCTTTTCACGAAGGCTTTAATGAGAAAATAAACCAGCGCACTCATTTTCACTGACGCACAGTCACACGTCCAGATTGTGTTAATATAAAACTCACCAAAAGGGAATTGTCAACAGAGGGGAATGAAGTAAATGTTGTTCTCCGTGTCACAGAGAGCTTCTTGTGCTCTGGAGTTCATTAAGATTTCATCGGGTTAGTTAGGTCTGCTTTCAGAGCCAAGTGGTGGGTAGTGGAAAACTTGTTTGCTCTGGCGTGATGATAGTATGTTTTTAACCTCTGATACCTTTGATCTGCGGCGCTGCATCCTCCGCCTGCCTTTGCAAACCAACAGAGGGAGTTTATACTGGCAAAAGGCTCTAGAATAACACACTTGCCTCTAAATGGTGCCGTTGGAGGATTTAGTTTCACTTGCTGCTGCGATTTCACTCAGGTAAATGATGTGGTTGCATCAGCAGGGTAAATGTGGACTCCTGTAGCTAATTGTGTCTTAAATCCGGTTGGTGTTTGTCGGCCGGAGTTGCAGATGCTGGACAAAAAGTGGGTGCTCAAGGACATGCTGGAGGTGATGTTGGAAGAAGATGGGATTGATAACAGCATGCACCAATGTGTTTAATTGCAGACTGCCTCACTAAAGTATTCCTACCAATTCCACAAATCCAGTATTGATGATATATAAACAAAAATAAAAAACTGAAACAGTACATATTCTCTTAATTATGTGCTTAATTGTGTTGGCCTATCAAGTAAAATCCATAATAGTTATTTGCCAAAAGTTTAAAAAGTTAGAGGACTATGAAAGCCTTTGCAAGATGCCATCGTCTTTACAAAAAGAGAGAGGCGAACTGAGAGCTCAGGCCTTCTGTTTATATGTGTTGCAACCAGACTACTTTTAAGTGCCCTAGTCTGCCTGACTGACTGTGTTTTTATTGCTGTCCAGAGCGTGCTAACTGGTTGTTTGTGATCGAGAGGGAACGCAGTGTGCATGCACGCATCTAACACACACAATCAGCAACCTGCATGCCTTCTCTGTCATCATATGGAAAGGCAGACTGGGTTTGATCTCACCTTCAACTACCCCCTCCTCACCCCCCGCCCTCCCCGCATGCACTGTGATGACCGACAAAAACCTGCTTCCTGTCATTTTTGCCCTGCTTGCGGACTGTAAAAAAAGAACAAGAGAGCGACAACTATCCCAGGAATTGCACATAAACACCTTAACAGATTCCTCCATGTTTCCCTGTCAGAATTAAAGCAGTCAAAAGTTCATATCCGTCCAGACCTGCTGCAGTCCAGCAGAGCAGGTAATTGAAGGGGTTACAGGTGACCCCTCCTGCACATGGAGCGGCTGTGCAAACAAATAAGCCGGCATTTCTGCTTTGCTTTGCTGTGCCATGTGGGGGGAAAAAAAAAGCTAAAAGCCCAAGGGTTTTCCTCAGAGAAAAACACCGGGCCTGGACGAGCCTCAGGGGCCCAACTACTGCTTCTGCACAGTCCAGACGAGCTCATTTAGACCAGCTCCCAGTCCAGTCTCATGGAAACACTACCCTAAATGCAGACCAGCAATAAAACATAAACATACTTGTTGATTAATCTCTGAAACCTTCAAGGGTTTACTGTATAGTACTGAAAGCTCATGCTTCGTGACCACATTAAAACATCATTAAACATCTATAAAGTCTTGCTTATATGATACATACACAAATATATATATATATATATATATATATATATATATATATATATATATATATATATATATATATATATATATATATTGTTAAATGTGGAACTGAATTTGAAATGTAAACATCAAGATCTGTCATGCCTTTGAAGAATTTGTCATTTTTGATTTACTCCAGTTTTGAATAGCTCATTTATTAGCATCAAGAATCTAGAATTCCCACAATTCATTTGTGTGAGGACAAATGAATTGTCCTCACATAAACACCCTGATGCAAAAGGAAACGTTCCTTTTGCAGTTATGTTTTCTTTTTTTTTATATATTTTTTTATTTATTAAGGAATAGTGGAATAACACTGAAATTGTTGTCAAATATGTATTAGGTGAAATATTAAGTAAGTCATACTATTAGTTTTCCTTTTAGTTTCAACGGTGCAGCATCCTGAGGTGAGTCAAGCGTTAGGATGGTTTAGCTTTAAACAAAAATAGACATTATTGGATTTTTGCAGCAAAATGAGTCACGTTTGCATTGATTCTGTTGCAGTGGTGCACATGTACAGTAGAAAGTTTTAGGATTACCAAGAAATATTATCATGCCTTCCTAAACCAGTGAATTGAAAGATTGATGTGCAACAGTGTGACAGTGTGGTGTACAGGTGGTACATTTGAGTGACCTTGCTGTGTTTTGTTTGCACTTTAGAATACTCTCGTTGTGGAGATCCCACCCTACAGGAACCAGAGAATATCGAGTCCTGTGCAAGTCAACTTCTACGTCTGCAACGGCAAGAGGAAGAGGAGCCAGTACCAGCGCTTCACCTATGTGCCTGCAAGCGGTAATCCTCAGCCTGATCTTCTTTAAGACACGCAGGCATGCTTCTTGACATCTATAATCTGTAGTTTGCCTTCAACTGTCGACATGCCACAAGGGATTTGTAGCCTGCTCTTGTCGGGTGTCTTTGACATCCTGGCTGGAAACAGTAAGCTTGAGCCATTGAAAAAGAGCAGAAGATGAGACGGGGTGTTTATGCAGTAGTGGTGCGGCGTTCCGCAGCTGTGAGGTTGACCCGCTGAGTGACAGAAACTACAAGTGCTGTCAGTAATCGAGTGTGTAGTTGACTTGACCTCCCGGGGACCTGCCTTTTACACCCTGCCTCACACAATGAACCCATGGTTCCCCAACAAAGGAATGACGATGCACATAAAAACACACGCACGCACAAACTGTCATTTATGAAAGGTTTGTGATATAGTGTGAAATAGGCGTCAGGAGCTTTCATAATGGAATTCTCAGAATGACACAACTAAGCTTTAGTCAAGAAAACGGGTTAAAAAAATGTGCTCCAGGTTTTTACTAGAAATCTTCTCCTTGCGTATATGCAGACAAGGGTGATGATGGCTGCGTTAGACGTGCATCCACATCGTGATCACCAGAGGAATCCATTAGATCCCCAAACCTGATATCTCATTTTCATTGATTGGCGCTTAATGGATCCAGAGCCTCTGAGATAGTGGGCAGCTTGTTTTAGGTCCAGAGCTGTTAATAAGATGTGACATTTACATCATCAGCAGATATTTGATGGGCACAGGAGACAAGCACACGAGAATAGAGACCTCATAAAATGTAGAATGTTCCGGTTCGGAGATTACAAACAGATTGATAAAGATAAATAGCTCAAACTATAAACAGTTTTCTTTTTTTTTTTACCATAAACATCAAAATGGTGTATATTTAAGCCCTGCCTGTTGGTGTGAGCATTTATAGCATTGTTTTTTCATTAATTGTGATAATTTTTATCTGTTTATTTTTTAAAATAAATTCCAGTTAATGAAAGCCAGAACTGTTCGTATTGTCAGGATTGTTATTTTTGCTATTTTCTCCTCTGTGTTCAATGAAAGTATCAATAATTATCAATACATTTGAAAATATGATTGAACGCACATACTATGTGCAGTTTAATAAATCACACTTCTTCATGTAACTGGTGTCCCCCCCCCAAAATTTATAATATTATAAAATGGAATGTTATCCAAGAGCCGTAATTGATTCAATTTAATTTCATTTAGGAGTATCAGAGTAATAGGAGGCTTAAAATAAAGATTTCTCAAAAACTTTAGTAAACAATGTACGCTTTTCCTTTCATAACTATACGCTGCTTTGTGCCGTCACATTACATAAAATGTAACTGAATTACACAAACGTTGCAAATGCCAGCGATTTTGCAGAGGCTGGTCGTGGTATGAACGAGCGCCGTTGACAGAGGGCCCAGGCAGACACAAAGAAAATGCTACGAGGCTCCTTCACTGATCCATTTTTTTGTGCACAAACACAACTCTTATTAAAAGATGACTCGTGGTCGCCCTTTTGCTGCCAAGTAAACCACAAACACACTGTGGACCACACAAGAAGAGCAAGTACCTTCTTAAAGATGCATAATTAAGCCACAGGAGTCAGAGCAAGAAACGGTGAGCCTCAAATTCGATTTAGACTTTGGCCACTGTTTCGTAGTCCTACTTCATAATGAAAAAAAGGGGGAAAAAAATGCCTATTCTTAAAAATAAAGAAATGAGTAAATAAATGTCACAAGCCCAATAGCACTCAATAGCTTATTTGATGTTGCCTTACTGCTGAAACTGAAATATTTTTGAGATCACTCAACTCTAGACTCCCCCTCAGACAAACACTAAAACCATGGATGTGCAATTTAAAGTAATGCTGCATAAAGGTCATAATCAGCTTAAAGAGACCCTTTGTAGTCCTGATGACTGTAAGAGTTTCAATACAGCTACACTGAAAGAGGAAATCCGAGTGAAGCTCTTTGCTTTTGAGGGTTTCAGTATGTGCTTGTGTGTCAACAGTGAGTAAAACGAGCGACGTTGCGGCAAGGTACTCGGGGTGGGCTGGGGAAGGGAAGACACCCACACATTCACGCAATCGCACACACAAACATTTGTCAACACTTTTTGCTCGCTCGTATGAAAAGAGTCTTCCGGCCCATGGTCCCACTTCAAGCTCAGTTGTGGTCAGTGACGTTGTAGGGAGAGAACATTTCTTTCACACTCTGGTGTCTGTTCTGCTATAAAAAGGCGAGCCCAAGCCTTAAAATAGACCCACTTGTTTGAAACAGCGGAAGGATGGAGCTAACACTCTCGGGGCCACAGATGCTGAAAACCGCCTTTATTTTCCATTCAGATCATGTGACCACTTGTTATTCTTTGACGCTAATGAAAATGCTATCAGCAGCCACTGCTTTCAAACAGCTTAACGCACTGAGAAAACACAGGAAAAAAGAAATGGATGGTTTAGCGTGTCTGCTGACACATGGTGCTTCAGTAGAGCACATTGCTCAAGACATGTCAGCAGATTTTATCAGCCTCACACTGCTTGTTGCTGCCTGTATAGTGAAGTGGTAGCATCAGGAGTGCATCATAAAAACATAGTCCTTTTCCTGTTGTAGTCTGACAGAAACAGAAAAACCTCCACAGGATCATGCTTTGCCCCCCATTTCAATTCTGCGGGAAGAGTTTCTGCTCTAGGTACAGTAAAAAATGGTGTCGCACCATCATCCTCTTCACATGTGAACAGAACGGATTAGAAACTCATTGTAACAATGGAACATTGTACAACCGAATTTGAATGTAATTCTCCAGATAAAAACAATGTCTCTCTTAAAAAAAACTGTACTTATCTCTTGATTAAAAAGTTGACTGAAAATTAAAACAGGCATTAAAACTACACTGTGATACTGGAGCAAATTCAACTTAATGTGACTGATGTGACAAAAAATGTTGCACAGTGGGTATTCTGCTATGATCTATAGCACACATTTGCTCTACTGCTATAGAACTGCCACAAGTGCTTCTCAAATGTTGCCGTAACCACCTAATAATATAATGTTTACCTCATGCTACACTGTGCAGGTTCTCGGTCAGTGCCAATGAAGATCCTCTCATTCAGAATGTCAAATGACATTATGCATAAGCAAACGACACCCCACCTATTTTGTGATCAAATCAGTTATTATTTGACAATGTAGTGCTGCTTATAGACTGTGTATAGAAACATTGATCTTTTGTTTTCAGATTTTTAAGTACAGATAAAAACTAGAAGGCAATGTCACAGTGGAACACAGATATGTTGTTCTGGCTCAGTGGATCCCAGTTCATACATACACTAGTCAAAACACTTTTGCATCAAAAGTGTCATATATACTTCATAAATGTAGAACTTTTTTTTTTCAAACGAATATCATTTCTAAGCATTTAGAGACATTTTTTTATATTCCAATCTACATAGCAAGATGGAAAACACAACATATTAATGTCTATATTAATACACAAATGCATACTACAGTAAAAATGTGCCTTTCTTTTGCATAACTGGAATCTTTCACTGATTCAAAAAGACATTTTCAGTTTTTATATGCCATCAGCTGCATTTGGAGTCAAGCCTGCATGTTTGTCCATGATGCTAGGAGGTCCGTGCAACTGCCCTTGTCTGACTTCTGCAGTGAGACTGGCTTTTCCAAGCACCCTTCCAATCATTGTTACATGAGCAGCGATGTGACGTGGTGCTCTTCAAATAAGAAACAGTTTTCACCAACCACATTAAACAACAAATGCCAGAAACATGCTGGCAACAACCGTTGCTTGGACAAAGAACTTCTCGGAACCCCTTTATTTTTACAGGCCATTTGGAGATTCCTCTAAAATATCAAGTTCTATTCTTAACGTTGCTCCACACCCCATTTCTTTGTGGCTGGAGTTTGGGAGAAGACTGCCACAGTCATGTTCTGTTACACAGACATACACATACACACACACACACACACGGGAAGACTTTCTGAACCACACGTTGTTCTTTTTTATAAGTATTTGTCGAGTTATGGTTTTCCAAAATGTGCACAAGGACATAGCTGTTTCAGTCATTTCTCCTGTGCTAAGTTTTATGAAACCCACATACCTTATTCTAACGACCAGAGTATGTTTGGTGACCAGATTGCGTCTCATCAGGACGCACTGCACCAGGTACCTTCGAGTTAAACTACCACCAGTTCCACTACCAATGTTATTGCAGATCTTTACCCCAAAATAAATAATTTTTGCTGCACAGCAGTGCTGTAACTGCAATTGCAATAGTTTTAAAAGACAAACCACTATTAAGGAATCAAATATCTACATGTTTGCTTACCTTATTCCATTTTATTTTCAAATTAACAAGTGCTCTTTAAAGCTACAAGTGCACAGCTAATGAGTTTAATGCAAGCAGACAGCAGAGTTAACTACTGGGGAAGAAGAGAAAATTGCAGAGCGTTATTGTCTTCAAGCCGTAACACACTGGTTAGGAGGAAATACGCTCGTTGCCAAAAAACTTTCTGCACCCAAATTGAGTGTTGCACATAAAATGAAACAGCAGGTGTTGAGAAGTCAAATATTTGTGTTGATCCTGAGAATGAAGTTTGGAAGTACCAGTTGTCTTGGATAGCATATCCCTTCAGGCCTTCTGAAAAGTCTAGATAGCCCTGGATCTGAGTCGAAGTCATGGGTTATCCAACATGTTAGATTGGAGAAATTAAGCACAGGCCGGTTGGCAATGGAAGGATTTCAAGATGACACTTTATAGTCCATCAGAATATGTGTTGGCTTTATCTTGTTGAAAAAAATACTCTTTGCCACTTAGGCTAGTTAAACTATGTGGTCGCAGGTTGCCACTCGTGAAGCCCTATCCTGTCAGGATCCCTAATATCAGACCGTACTGAATTTCATATGTGGATGGGATTTAGCCATTCCAACAATGAATGGCTAAATTAATTGGTGGAAAATTCCATCAATTAAGTTTTCAAAACCCGTGGTTACGGGACCATTCAGAGTTCAGCCACTCTAGTGGTAGTGACTGGTTGCTGAACCTGTTGTCTTATGATTCCAGACATTTTGTGAAACTTCACAAGCAGTTTTAAGGGTTTAAGTACTTGGGTCGGTATAGAAGATGCTGATATTATGAAGTTATTCAATGCTTGACAACCAAGTCAACCACTCTGTGTTACTGTGGTCTTTCTTATAAAACCAGAACCTTTTCGACAGGTGGATGCCCAGCGGTTCCAACATCCTGTCACTGTAGAATCATATGGCTCTACATTTCAACACTCCGACTTCAAGCAAACCAAAATGCAACTTCTACTCAACTTCTAACAATGCCAACTCTAACCACTGCCTTATAACACTCCACTTGTGATGCTAGTACTTAAGTCAGCTAAAGTTTGTCTAAAAGCCCTTTCTAGATGTCCCGGTTTATCATTTTAATAATATACAGACCTATTACTCGTCTGGATGTGTACCAAATTAAATTCAACCTGAACCATGTCATCTGGGTGCTTGGCTGTTTTTGTTGATGAGCGCAGTTGCCAACTGTCTGGCAACTTTTCTATTGTGTGGTGAAATAGTAAATTTTTTTCTCAATGGAAAGGAAATTCAGATAATTCAGGGGGAAGAAAATTTTATTTGTGTCTGCTGCAATGGAAGAAAAAAAAACTATCTATTGAATATTGAATAAACTTTTTATTCGTGAACTTAGTTTTCTCTCATAAATTCTCCTTAACTGGAAGGGCAGAATGTACTGCATTTCAGTGTTGGAACCTCAGGATTATGTTGTTGATTTGAAAAATCGCTTGTTTTTGTTCCTATTTAGCCAAATGGAAACGACTGTTGTCAGGCTCTGTCAAACTTTTTTAACGTCACAACTCGTACTAAACAGGATTTTAAGTCGTCATGAGATCAAATTTCCATTAATAACCAATGGTCTGATTTGGTGAAGCTAAATTTAAAAAAAATAAATAAATACTTTATGGTTTCCACTTGACATCACTGACATGGTTTTATGGCAATCTGGTATCCATTTAAACTAAGAAATGGCAGAGAAGTGAAAGGCTTGGATGCAGTGTGACCATGTGACTTATTTGTTACTCCCCAGGCTGTGGAGAGGAGGCGTGTGCATCACGGGACGTGCCTTACGACGCTCCCCAACACACCAAAGCCTGGTCCCTTGGCTTTTAAAACTCAGAGAGCTGACGTAAATGTGTTCCCTCCTGCGTTATCACTCATCACCCCAGAGGCTACATGTGTGATTAGTGTCTTTTCAAATCCAGTCGAAAAGAAAAAAAAAACATAAATTATAACGCAGTGAAAAACAGGCCGCGTGTCACGTGACAGACCGACGCTTCATTTGCACCTTTACTTGCTACTACCACTCATACACTCTGCTGTTTACAATCTCACGCACTGAAAACAGACACTCTATTCATAGTGAAAACTCCATGCCTCTGAGTAAATGTCACTTGCAGCAAGCATAGCCAGAAACTTTTAAAGGCTGGCACCACACCCATTAATATGTTTCAACAATGTGCAGGAATAGAAACAGAATGTCCATTGTGACTCTGAAGACTTTGTTATACTTTAGGGTATCTTAACACCAGCCAATTAGTTTTGTCCTGGCACAGTTTGTGATTACGTACTTTTGTAATAACTCGGCAAAAAGCCCATAAATGCAGATATCATTCCATCTTTTTTTTTTTTTTTTTGGTTCCGTTTTAGACAACAAAACCGTAACAGTGCAGTGGAAGCACCTGATACCTGTCACTCAAGAAGCGCTCTCAGGAAGTAATGCAGACTGGCTGCATTGGATAAGAAATTTGAAGAGAGAAGGCAGGACGATCAAGTGTGGGGGGGGTCACAGCACTCTCCTGCATTAGCTGAAGTCTGAAGCTCTCAAAACCACAGGCTCAGCTCTGCAACCTCTTATGCTGCTCAGGCAGTCTAATCAAAATCAAATCAACTTCGGGGTTTTTTTCGCTCCCCGTCTATCTTTTTGGTCCTGAGAGAATCAATTACTTCCAGAGTGTGTGGAGGAAACCTGGGGGTCCTGGGCTCCTAGAGCAGCAGCGGCAGCAGCGGTCCAGTGCTTTAAAGGACTTTTATTGGATATCAGAGTTGGAGGAGATTCCAAAGAAAATAGGTCTTACTCATTATTAGAGCCAGCTGTGGCTTTCCACACTGATGACTCATCCATTTTTCTTTCCCCCTGTTTTGCTACTTTTTCATGCTGTGGTAAGGATAGTGGTGGTGATGGGGGAGAGGGGTGCGACGGGTGAGGGGTTTCTCCGTTAAAAGATACAGCCAAGTTCATGCCGAGCCTAAATCCACTGGTTGTTTGGTATTAGGGAGGATATTGTGGCCAAAACTGTATTTGCTCACAGTTATTATCCATGGACTCACTGCGCCACGTGGCTTCTTTTCACGTTGACTTTTTATTTCCTTTTATTTTTTTTTAACATCTCCACTTTCTCTCTGCTCTTTCTTTCCAGTACCAATAATAAAAACCGAGCCCACTGATGAGTATGATTCTCTTGGGAGTGTCGGGCTGTCTATGCATTCAAAGCCCTACTACGGCCAGCCCAGGCTGACGTCCATCATGCCTGTTGCTGAACCTGACCCCTGCCTGGTTGGTGGCTACCCTCCTTGCCCGCCCCGCCATGCTGCCATGCCACCGTCATCACCCAGCTCAAGCCCCACCCTGCACGATCTGTCCCCTGTTGCATACAACAAATGCCTCCCCAACAGCCCAACTCTTGCCGCACCAGGCACTGTAGCGTCCCCCATTCAGGAGACCCCTTCCTGTCCAAGCCTTCCGCACCCGACGTCGCCAGATCACAACTCTTCCCTAGCGGTGCTCCACTCCCAGGGTAGCCCAGGTTCCCTTGGTTACCACCATTCGGTCTATGCCAACAGCAGTTCCTCATCATCCCCAGTGTCTCACCCTTCCACTCCTGGTGGGCCAGCGGAGACACCGTTTTTTCAAGCGTACAGCCCCAGCCAGGCAGAGGCTTCAGGCAGCTCAGCCCAGGCTGCAGGAAGTCCGCCCAGCCTGCTAGATGAAGACACCACTCCAGCATCAATGGACATTACCATCAAGCAAGAGCCCCAGGAACTGGATCAGATGTATCTCGATGATGGTGAGTTACTGCAAAGTTACTCATTCTGACGAACTGAAACTGTTAGTAACACAATCAATGAAATGGGTGAATCTCTGGGGTAAGTGTCTGGCTCAAACAAAGGAGGTCAAGCATCTTGGAGTCTTTTGCACAAGTGGTGGTGGAACGGAATGGGGTAAATATGTCTCTTGTACATATGCCATAATGTGGGTTCGGTATTGGTATGTTTGGGTTTGGTATGTTTTGGCAAAACTCTCAATTTACCAGTCTCTGCTCTGTTGCTCTTCTATGGTTGTGAGATATGGATCATGGCCAGAAAAATGAGATTCTGCTTACAATCACCCAAAACAAGCATCCTCTACAAGGGGGCTGGACTTGGCCTTAGAGACGGGGTGAGAAGCTCCATCATCCAGGTATATCTCAGAGAGTAAGCAGCTGAGATGGTTCAAACATCTGATCAAGATGTCTCATGGATGACTTCACTTGAGACACATCACAGTGGGTGGAGACCAAAGGTCAGACTTGGAGCATTTTTTCAGACTGCCCCAGGGCAACTATGGCTATTATCCAGTAGCTTGCCACCATCAGCATGTGAATGGGTGAATGATTGAATGTAATGTGATGCTCTTTGGTGTCCTCCAGACTCGATAAAGTTCTATACAAGTACCATTTACCATTTGGGGGCTAATAGTTACCCTCTGGAATGTGAGTACCAAGGAATCCCATGAAAATGTTCCCTGGGTTTCCCCCCAGAGGCTCCTACCTTTTGAGCTTATGTTGAATAAGTTGAAGACAATGGATGGACAGCTAGATGTAGTTGATGTTTTTTCCAATAAAACCTTATCTTAATGAGGCTAATAAGCCTGCCATACATGACTGCTTATCTACAGCTCTTCACAGAAAACCACACCCTGCTGCACCTCTTAGTATTTCCTGATGAAATGCTAGCAGCAGATTTGCGTCACGCTTGTTTAATTTTAGACCCTTCTGATTTATTTGCTTTTGGTGGAACGTTCGGCCCCAGCATCGTATCGGCTGCTTTGCTTCAAAACGCTAAACTGCCTTGATGGGATTTTGAAACAATCTGTCAAAACATCAGAGCACCAAGGTCAGCCGGGGTGCAGCAGAACAAAAACAGTGGCACACGCATAACGAGCCAACCTGTTGACACGACGACTAATGAAGGAAGCAAAACAATGGGTAGGGGCTTCCTGAACCAAACCGCAGTTCCCCCTCCCCGAAATCCCCCCCTTCATATTTCTGGGAGCGATGCCGAGGGGCGGAAGACAGAGGCTTTGTTTTCCCGTCGTTTTCTCCATGGAGTCGACACAGTGTGACTGTCGTCATCAAGGGAGACTGTGGGGTCACTACTCTCCCTCTGGCAGAGAAACCAGTCACACCCATGGGACCATGTGGCTGGCTCTATTGCCTCCTGTGTCCATTTCACGTTAGGTCTCTCAGGTCAGCAACCTGTTATCTATGCTAACAGAAGTAGCACTTGTTGTTTTGATATACATTCATATATCACAATACTGGCATCCTGCCAGCCTAAGATAGTAAATAAAATCTGTCTGTGACCTTGTGGAGGTTGGCCAAAGACACCTCCACACTAAACTCAGGAATATCGCTTTTCCTGCGCACATTTTGTTAAGCGATCTGCTCTTGCCTACGATGTGTATGTGGTTATTTGTGCACGCTTGTCCACTTTATCTGCTCCCCACTCAGCCGCTCTGGGACTAAAGGGGTGATAGGCATGAGGGGACCAGGGGCGTGTTGCTGTAGGACTGTAATTGAGATGAAATTCAGCTCTCAGCACTTCTGTCGGCACTGATGAGTCCCTTTAGTCCACAGTTCATCAACAAACTATAAGGAGACGAGTCTGTTGTCTCATGCTAAACTTTTCCTTCTTCCCCCTGTGCCTTGTTTTATTTTTGTGCCTCATTCGGATGAGTTCTTAGTAACACTGAAGTGTAACCTTCAGTTTAAATTTGTCCTCTGTGTTTACATACATCTTAATTACAGCATTACTGCATATTGATAAAATGAAGATACTTTGTTAGAGATTCCCCCTAAAAATTTTTTCTTTTTAAATTGTCACGCCTAAATGTTTTAGACTGTCAATCACATTTGATATCAGGCAGAGTCAACCTGGGTAAACACAAAATGTAATTTTCATATAATAATTTCACTTGTCAATGTAAACATTGATGTTCAAACTAAATTGGCATGATGTGAAAAAGTAATAGTCCGAAACCTAAAAGCTAATTGTGTTACCCTTGACAGCAACTAGGTCTCCACAGCTACTGATTTTTCAAACAAACGCTTGATGGCACTCATGTCATAGCATCTCAATTGGATCTGAGCTTTCACTAGGCCACTAGTGAAAGGCCACCCTTTATCTAAACAAACAGTTAAAGAAAAACATAGTTCAACATACGCTATGAGAAAAAGTGTCCAAATCTGATACCATCAAGTTAAATTTAGTTTCTCTTTATGCAGAATGGTAAATTATTTTCCCCTGTGAATATTTTATTAAAAAGTTTATTTTTACCAAAAACATTTGAACTGAATTTTTGTCTTTTAGAAAATCCTTGCAGATGTTTATGAAATCCTCAGTTCACTTTGACAAAAAAAAACAACATTAAAATTACAATAAAACCTTTGTGCCAACGATGAGCATGTGGAAACATCTGTCCAGCACTGTCAGACCAGGCAAACGGATGAACTTAAGCAAAATTTATCAAGCAGTCCTATTTCTAGTAAAGTACTCAATCACTTTAGCAATCCTCCTCAAAGAACGGTGGCCAGATATATTCAGCTAGTGATTACAGTTGCATTAGCGACGCGCAGGAATGTGCTTCGATTGAACAAGGACTGCGAGGCAGCTCCTTGAAAACCTCAGCGAGCTGCCTTTTCGCATCACCTAATGTCTGAGCGAGCATCTGCGGTGAGCTGCTGGAGTCCCGGTAAGTGTGCGGTGGTAACAGCACACTGCCAAGGCATCTGCTGCTCGCAAGCCCTGGCCCCATCCCAAACCCCTTAAATGAGCCCTAAGCTAAAATAAATAAGATCGGAAGGCAGCTTGCAGGGCGCCCCGCTCCCTGTTCACACGCATTACCGCCCTATATTAGCGAGGCAGTGCTCCATTAGAGAAGCAAGACAGGCGGATGACCTCACCACAGTAGCGGTGATTTAACGCCAGCCGTGTGGAATAGCTCTCCTCCTTAGCAATCGGGAGGCCGGTGATTTGGAGTCTGCGGGAGCAAACTTGATCTTCCCCAAGAGTGGCGCACCACCCACGCTTGAGCGCGGAGGCCTCCGGCTCCCATCATCCAGAGGAAATGTGTCTCTCTGGCCAGGTCCAGATTTTACGCAGCCCCCGAGAAATCCCTCAAGTTATCAACAGTGAGCTACTGTACCGCAAGGACCTGGGTTAGTGTGCAGGGAGGTGTAAAGCCCCCAGACTGCCATACACTCTCCCTGTCATAAACTGTTAAAGTCTTCCCTGCTCTGCGATGGAGGCAGCATAAAGCAGAAGGTGATTATTCTCGTGCAGTGGAGTCAGGATGGGGGGAGCTAGAGGAAGATTCCTATTGGCAGTAGGCTTAAACATTTCGACTCAGTGGCATCTTGGCTCTCACCCGCCACAGTTTTGCTGCTCCTAGCTGGAGATATACTCACAGACCCGCATGGTTCAGTGGGTGGAAGCAGCAGAGGGTGAAACACCCGCTGAGCGAAGACTATGCCTGGTTGCATTGTTGACTCAACGTCGCAAACAGCTTATGGTCAGGCTCACATAAAACCGATTTTTAGACATTGCATATTTACTCACACCCCACTATCTGTGTTTTATAAGGCACATGACTTGGAAGAGGGCAGACAAATGACATCACCGTACATGAGTACATGCGCT
Organism: Poeciliopsis prolifica; assembly: GCF_027474105.1. NCBI lineage: Eukaryota > Metazoa > Chordata > Actinopteri > Cyprinodontiformes > Poeciliidae > Poeciliopsis > Poeciliopsis prolifica. The sequence continues at coordinate 4,845,095 of NW_026562392.1, read as the reverse complement.
ATTAACATTTGAGTTGCACTAATTAAGTCTAAAAAAAGAAAAGTTTAAGCATTTGCACATTTTCTTTAATCATTCTCAAGGCTGGTTCGAATGACTTCACCTTCCCCACATGTCTAAAACTGTACCCTGCTCATTCATACACACGTGACACTTTTGCAACTATATATATTTATATATATATATATATATATACAGTCTTATTTCCTTTGAAAACAATCAGTCTTTCTCTTGTAAGATGGTTTCTGTTAGCATTAGGTGTTCTGCAGTGGACAAGTGGGTGTGGAAGGAACAGAAACAGTGGCTACCTATTCTAGATGTTTGAGGCTTATGCCATTTGTCCTGTCTCATTAGCTGCTTTGGCAAAGGGTGATGTCATGAAAAGCAGCTAAAAGCAGCAGACAGCAAAGGAACTTGGACTAATCAGGGAGCTAGATTTCTACCAGCTGCCTCTCAGAGAAACAGAGGGCCCTTATTCCCCAAAATAAGACAAACACAAAGCACAATGCAGCCTCTGCTGACTTTTTTGACATTTGACATATGTGCTGCGATTGCTCCATGTTGCGCTGTCGTTTTCCTTGTGATTGTTTCCTGTTAAATTCAGAGGCGGTGCATTTAAACAAAAAAAAAAAAAAAGAAAAAACAACTACTGTGAGGGTTGTTTTCTCAAACTGGAAGCAATATTGTCAGTTCCTCCTTTCCTCTTTCCTTCCTCCCAACAACAAAGTAAGGATTCTGACTTTCTTGAAAACCTCCACTCGGCTCTGACGCTTCCGAGGGCAACTCGAGGCATTCCTCATGGAAACTTTTACACACTCTGGCACGTTGCCCAGACCCCAGGACTCCGCAAAACCCCCTAATGATGATTGAAAGCGCATCCACACCATGCTGAAAAACATGCTGAGTAGCTAACATTGGAGAGTGCCGCAAGGCAGGGTCGCAGAGGAGCGGGGGGCAGTGGAATGAGAGGATTTTTGGGTAAAGGGTGTTCATTAGAGAGGAGCTTAAAGTGTCTAATGGGGATTAGGCAAGGAAGGACTGCTCCTGGATGCATAGGTGGTGTGCGTCTCTCTCTCTCATTTTAAGATGGTATGGTCAGCTCAATGCAGAAGCACTGAAAAGGGCAGCGCGCTTTCAGTCCACTCAACCTCTGAACCCTAGCCTTTAGGGAGCAGGTCAAGGTCTGACTAATAGTGTTGAGAAAGAGAGGCTGTCTTGTGGTTAAGTGCAATGCCTAGAACATAGTCTCCTTCCACATGTAGACGTATTGACAGGTACAAGAAAAAACCGTGATGGCTTCTTTATTATTTATGACTTCAGGCAGGATGTGGATATTTGCTGTTGTTGTTATTGCTGCCTTCTCATATTAGGAATCCGTTTTCCTGGCAGCACGTCTCGCGGAGACATATAAGTAAAAGTTTGAGCTTCTTGAAGAAGTTTTATAGCCAGAGGAAGAATTAATTGGTAGGTGCACTCGCGTGTTCGCCTTTGAGAGTCATTGACTGCCAACAATATAGAAGAACAACTATACTTTGGGGATTGGCAATAGATTTGATTCAATTTTCTCTCATTGAGATTAAAAACCATTACTCCTTCTGTGCGAATTGAGCAGCTTTGGCCTCTTATTGCCCATTATCCAGTTCCACAGACTTCGCTGTGCACTTGAAGTGGTGAAGCTAGGTATTCAACATGCAGATCAATGCAGATATTACGGTGGTATTTGCGCAAAAAATGATTAGCTTATAAAATTTCAGACACCCAGCGCTTTCTTTCCTTGATCGTCCAAAACTTAATTGTTGTCAGGTACCGAGGGAGATCAAGATCATTACCTTCCTACAGAGAGAGAGAAAAAAAATCTTTGTACAACTTAAAAGCTCTCAGTTGGGAAACATTCCCATAAAGTGAGTATCAGTGTGGTTTAAAACAATATTCACTTGCAATATAAAGGATAGATGATGCAGCTGAAGTACATTAATGGAACCAAGAGATTACGTGATGTCTTCACATTAGAGGAGAAATACCTTTGCTGTTTTGCGGAAGTCCTCTGAATTACCTTAGCACACTCTGTTTCCTTTTACAAATCCTGTCTCTCGGTCCCCTGGCTGAACATAAGAGCCTCTAAGGTTCTGGTTCTTATCAGAGCTTTCTGTTACATATTCGAAAGTCCACGCAATTATTGACAGCGTTGCCTCAAATTGCTTGCAGTTTAGCAGCTAATCAGATTTTGTAGTTAGAAACAGCGCTAGCATTCGGGGGGCGAAGGGAGTCTGTGTCTTTAACTTTTAGAGCTTTGTAACAACCATTTGGAACATTGTTGGTTTTAAATCGTTTAGCACCATGAATCTGTAAAAATTAGATTCATTCATTTTGGCAGGTTGATTCTTTTTTTCTTCTTCTTCTTCTTTCTTTATTCATGCGTGTGTCTGCACACCGAAGGTCTTGGCGGCTCAGCCAGGAGATCTGGTCTGGTTTCAGTCGCTCCGTCATAATATCCACAGTCACTGTGAAAGAATGCGTCTGCTGAAAAGCTGCCGTGAGATTATCTAAACAAATTGAGTTTCATTTGTGTCTGGGGTCCACACACGGAGACACTTAGATGAGAGACTTTGAATTGGGTTTTAAATGGGGCTGGTATCGCCGAATAGCCACTAAAAGTATGAAGGAGAATTGCCATGCAGATACTTTTTTTTTCTTTTCTTCCAGTGATCTTAAGATGCTTAAAAAGTGCAAAAATGAACTTGAATATAAAACTCAACTGGCACATTTTTGAGACTTCATTTAAACTCTAACTGCTGCCTCGTCATATATAATGTTTGTCTGATAGTTTCTCCTGACGCAGCCGTTTAGAGGCTCGGTTTATGTGGCTCACATTCTGAGGTTTGGGAGACACGCGTTGAAAAGCCACCAAGCCGCATGGATCACAGAGGGTCAGGACTAAAACACGGCCTGCGGCTTGGCCGGGGGCTTCCTCTGTATATCTGTGATCATGGAGTTACCTCATCATTCCAGACGCTCTCATTACTGAATCACATTATGACAAATGTCAACGGGACGAGCTGCTCTGACAAAATGACCTGAGCTTTCTTCCAAGCAGAAGGCAGCGGGCGACTGTGGCTGTGTGGCAGAGTTGTCGTCTTACAATCGGAAGGTTGTAGGTTTGATTCCAGCTTCCTCCTGTCATATGTCGATGTGCCTCTGGGCAAGGCACTTCACCCCAAATTGCCCACCGGTCTGCATATCACATAATGACAAATGTCATAATGTCTGCGTATCGGTGTGTGCGAATGGGTGAATTTGATTTTAATGTAAAGCGCTTTGAGTGGCCAAAATGACTGGAAACGCGCTATACAAGTTTACCATTTAAGTGATTGTTGCTTTTCACTTGAGTTTGGCTTTTATCTTTCTGCTTTTAGTTCTTTATCTTACTTTATTTGTACATCCAGGCATGTGGCTGGATGTCAATCACGATTTCTGCAGATAGCATTAAAGAGATAGATAGCCTTACAGTCACTCAATCTATAACACAAAATAAATCACAAATACATCCAGACCAACATGGCATTCCTGCAAATACACAACATCTATGTTACATATTTAGCAGCTTAATAGCTTGTGGAACGAATGAAAGTTTTTCGTCAGTGGATCGGTTTTGTCAATCATAATTTTGTTTGCCTTGTTGACCACCCACTCCACGTAAATACACTGCATGGAGTGTTTTGCAATTCATGACAATTTACTCGCTGTTGTCACCGTTTAACTGGGAGCATTTTTTTTCTGGGCCGCAGACGCATTTCTGACCCCCCAGCAGCAGATGATGCAAAAGGCTAAAGCACTTTCAATAAAAGCACAATAAAACGCATGAAGAATCTTGGCATCAACGTTAAACAACTTAAAAATTACAGATGTTTGTCGTGATAAGTTCATTGTCGATATAAGTTGTGCAGGAGGATTGGCTTTTTCTAAAATCTATGGATATTTCTTTGGAGCTTTCTCAGGGTTAACTGGAGATAATAAACCCTTGAACACATCCCAACTATCACATCTGGTTAGGGCCAGCATCATGGGTGAAGGTTGTCAGAGGAAATCCTGGAAAGACTGGCAAGCCCACACCTTTCAAATTTTACAATAGTAGAAATAAAAATGAAAACCGTGTATCATTTTTCTTCTTCTTCCCCACTTATAAAATCCCACAAAAATATATTAAAGTGGTGGTTGTGCTGTCATAAAAAGTGGGGTGAATACTTTTGCAAAGGCACTTTGGAAAAGTCTTGCAGTAAAACACAAAATAAGCACACTCATTTTAATAAATCGAACGTTTCACAGAGGGGCCTGGAGGGGGGCAAGATTAGTATTTTTTCCTCATGAAGTGTCCAAAAACATGGACACCAAAGCAGTTGTAGCAGTCAAATGTGGTAAAGAGAGGCGAGTCTCTATTAGAACGCGGTAACGTGCCGAGGTTCTTGTTTCTAGCTGTTGTCTTTACAACGTATAAAAATACCTGCGGCATCTGTAAACAGGAGCAGGTCTCCATCCCAGACCGCTTAATAACAGCTCCCCATATGAAATTTGTTAGCCCAGTGAAACAGTATCCTGCAGCGACGGATGTCAACATAGAGGTCTGGTCCAGCTTGCCTGGATGGGGGAAGCCGGCGGGTCTTGGAGCTATTGGCAGAGCTCACCCTCTGCTCAGTACACAAAATACCCCGGAAAATAGAAGGTGGGTGGGGGAGAACGAGAGAGAGAGAGGGGCTGTGGAGATGGAAAGTGTAAGTGAGTGAAATAAAAACTCTGGAGCAGTGAAAGTAGAATCAGTCACAAAAAGTAAAACGTACCTGTTTTTGCGTTGACGCGACCTTACAGATTTTTTCCATGGAGGTCAACGGTAAAAGTAACGAAAGAAAAAGAAAAAGTAGGCCACCAAAATAGGGATGGGTTTATGACCTTTAGCCAAAGGACGTCTGTTTTTCTGACTATCTGGTGAGACTAAAGTAGAACAATACCCAAAGGCCTCAAGATGTGTTTCAAAGCTTTTTATATAAATTTGAGGGTCAGAAGACTCTCATTCTTTCCTCACATCCAGGAATTTTCAGCGAGCATGAGCAGAAACAGGTCGGCCATAGAAATAAAGGAGACAGAGACGCAGACAGGCTAAGAAGAGAAGAGGGGAAAATCTGAGGTGGAAGAAAGTAGCATACAATCGTGATTTTCCCTGGCAGCTTTTAGAACTGCAAATGTGCTTCTTTACCTCCGTCTCTCTTTCTCTCTCCCCACACACCCACATACACACACACACACGCGCACACACACACACACACACACACACACACACACACACACACACACACACACACACACACACACACACACACACACACACACAGACCCTACGTGCTTCTTCCTCAACTGAATTTGCTAAAACCAAAACGGTAAAAGTCAAAGAAAGAAAAACACTGCCAAAGTTAAACATCACGTTTTCTTCCTTTCCCACCAGTGGCCACTTGCAGCGCCGAGACTTACCGAGCGGTGGGTGAACAGGTTTACGTTAGGAGAGGGAATGCACATAACCGCTGAACTGTAAGTGTCCTACTGTCGACATATGACCCATGGCAAGAATAAACTTCAACCGGTCCCCCGACTCTCTGATTGCACTCAGCTGAGCTCAGATTTGCCCGGGGCAGCATGCTATCAAAAAAGGGGAAAGAGCTTTTTACGAGGTATCCTGAAATTAAAGGAGATGTTCCACAGAAACTGCAGCAACATAAAGCTACAAACACTTTAGCAGATTTAAAAAAGAAAAAAAAAACTTAAAAATTTACCTTCCAACTCTTTATTTAGGATAGAAAACAAAAAGTACTTTTGACGTATACATATATATTATGTTGTTGACCTACTCATGCTTTCTGAGTTACTGTCCATGAAAATATAATGATATTTAAGTGAAATAACTGGATAAATTTTTATTTATGCAGCTCCATTTCCATTGTAAATCTAGGAATGACATCTAACACAACTGAACCTCGTGCTGCACGCAAGTTACGACTGGATGATAAATCCATAACATATAATGCAATAGAGCTTTGGAACCAACGTCTCTGCATGTGATGTTTACGTCACTCGGCGCCATCTTTAAAGGCCACAGACCAAAACAAACGGTATTCTGGTGTTTTCATTGTTACCCACCGCAGTGAAGTTGTTCTCAAGTTGGATATTGGCTCAAGGTTGATCCGATTTATGAATCCTAATTCCAGCCAGCTGTTCTCTACCGCTGCCTCCTCAACACTCGGAGGTTCACATAGGGACCGTCCATTTCCGAACCAAACACTCTTGTAAATAAATGCCTTACCTTGTGACCAACTGACACAAAAAAGTGGTAAATCGTGCTATTACAAGAGACGCACTATCATCCTCTATGAAATTTTTTAGTCATTTTCAATATTTTAAATAACTTTAATACTAAATATCTTCTCTTCAATAGCTTCCAAATCATGACCCTTTAACTCAAAATCAGTTTGAAGTTGTTCTTCTTGTATAGATGAAGCACACTCATCTTTATTACATTTTGACCCCTTTTTTATTTTTTAACTAATTTTGTATTTAACAAATATTTTTTTTAAATCTTCATGAAATGCATTACCTCAGATGATCATCACATTTGTTACCTGTAATGTTCAATTACAGAAAATTCTAGGGCAGGATCTACTTCATGTCATGAACCTGAAATATGTTTAATACAGCGAAGTGTTTAATTACACATTAAATGTTTAAAGATGGGCTCTTTCATCTGGTTTAATTGTTTACATTAAATGTTTACTGCAAAATGTCTGATTATATAATTGTTTATTTTCAGCCATATTGTTCAGCCCTAATTGAAGTCAATCAATGTGTAAGATTTTGTAATTGTTTTGCTCAATTACAAAATCCTACATGACTAATCATTGTTATTATTGTTCGCTGTAGCTGCCAGTAGCATCGTATGTTTCTACATGTTTTGCGTTCAAACATGCTTTGTTTTGAATATTCGGCAGCCATGTTGGATTTTGGAGTGATGATTATGGTTTGAATTTTGCCTTCTTGCATACTTTTTCCAACTTGAAAATTATCATTTCCTTCCTCTGACATTCAATGGAAATAAAAACTATTATTATTTTCTTTTTTTTTTTTTTTTTTTTTTTAGTGACTAAACAAAACAACCTTTTAAAAAGTGGGTTTTGGACCATATAGGGTCTACACTCACGCCTCATTCCTCATTTATCTATTTTAAAGTGATTTAAATGAATTCAGAAATGCAAATAAAAATACAAATTAGCACAACTACTGCAATAAATGTGAAATTTATTCCAATTTACAAAAATTTTATAGGTTTATACCTATTAATAAGGACAGCTTTTGGGATATGTAAGTAACCCGTTTGTCTGGTATTGATTGCTTATAATTGATCAGAAGACATTAGTTAATAATTTATCAACACTTCCTGGATAGGCTCCCGGCAGACAGTGTTGTTGTTGATTTAAATCTGGATTCTATTACGACGTATGCTTGTCTTGGGCCGTTTAAATGTACTGGACCTAGAGCCAGGTCCAAACGCCATGTAGGAAAAATGTCTAATGCATTCTGACCTGGAGTAGCAGAGCTCCTTTTCTGTGAAAGTACACACACAGCAGGTTTGCCTCCTGAGCTACGCTATCCGCTAAGTCTCTGGGATTTGTAACAGCATGAACAAAAGGCAGGTGAAAACCTGATCCCATGATTTACAGTTGGCAGAAAGCATCGCCGTCTCACCTGCTGTCTCTTTCTTCACCCCTGACTCAGTCAGTCTGGAACTGCACAGAGTCCAGATGCAGGTTCTGCAGCTCTGGCTCTCTGTGGAAATCGAGGCGAGGGCGAACACGTTGGAGAGGAAGATAAGTGGCCTCCCTCCACCTCCTTTCCTCATGTGTGTGAAGAAGTCTGACGATGTGCCTTGAGGAGACCCTCTCCTCTGTGTTTTTGAGTCCCAGCAGAGTCTGAGGATTTAAAGCTGCAGACCATTCTCTCGGGGTCAACAAAACGAGAGTTTATCTGATGGTTCCTGGCTTCGGCGTGGCGTTGGAGCGCTGAAGGGAAACATGAATAAGAGAACATGTTCTTATTTAGTGACGTCTTCTTTCCTCTTTAGAGTCTTTTTTGACATTAGGTTACATTTGACTTTGAACTTATCATGCAGCCGCCCACGCTGCAGCATGACAGCTGAGGAAGTGAGGTTAGCAGTTTAGTTTAGAAGACCTAAACTAAAGAAAAGGTGTTGGCTACCCATATCTGTGGTAGGAAAATTAATAAATCTCCACAGCAATGGAAAGTTAACAGCTTTCTCATTATCGAAATTTCTACTGGCAAATCTGAATTAAAGTGAACTTATATTTAAAATTGTACTCCTTTCTCGCTTTGTCCCTTAGTGTCACAAGAACAAAAATTTTACTTCTTGGGCTACAAACGATAAACTAAATTGAACATCCTTCAATTTGAAGGATATTTTCCCCAATATCCTTCAAATTGGCGAGAAGAAGGACACATTTGGAGGACTCTTCAAATTTGGACCGCCTTCGCTGTGGCCTCAAATGTGGCCTTCGCAGGATGAATTTAGGCACATCCTTTAGCATAGTGACGTGGACGTTGTCTACTTTAGAACAAAGTTAAACTTTTCTGTCTCTTCCAAATGTCTGGAATATTTGCTAAAAAAAAAGAAAGAAATCTTTGCACAGATGTGGACAGTTTACGTCAGAGTTGCTGAAGCTAATAAATCAGCTAAAACAGGCTAGCTGGATGTTAGCCTGCTACAAATCAGATTTCCTCACTTTTATACAAACTCATATCGATATTACTATTACTTATCAACGATCGTATAAAGTAAGAAAATCAGAACTCACCCTTACACATTCAGATTTTTCAGTTTTTTGAGAGGGAAAAGTATCTTGCAGCCAGAAGTGGCTTTTAGTCGCTAGTAGCTGTGGCTCATTTGTATTTTTAGCATCAACAACAACAACAAAAAAAAATAACATGCATGGGTATCCTGCAGATGACAGTGAGGGGCGTTTTCAGTTTTTCATGGATGCCAAAACAGAGGGGTTAACCAGAGGCTGTGACATGCTCCTTACTCTCACACATCATCAGCTGCAAAACACTAAAACAACAGGAAAGAGTCTCTCTGAGCACATCTCTGCATGATGGATTGTGAACAATAAAGCACAAACTGATGTAACCCCCTTTTTGGACGGACACAAAATCGCTTCACTTTGTAAAAATAAAGGACAGTAATTTAAGACAGGCAACAGTTGATTTAGAGCTCCACGCTACTTGTGCAGTAGTAAATTGTGTTCTGTACAGGTGCACAGCCAGATTTCAACCAAATGACCGCAACCTACTGCATTATGATTGCTTCAGTATGTTTTTTTTTTCTTTTTTTTTTTTTACAATGTGCAGATTTCCAAACTAGTAAAATCTCGAGCTGTCTAAATCAGCCTGCGTAGGAGCTCTCAATAGTCCAGACTCCTTCGCTGCAGCTTTTATCAGATGGCTGAGTTATTTTACCATAAAGCCACCAGTAATGAGCCGTGCAAAGAGTTTTAACGTCTCCTTTCATATCTCAATCACAGAGATGTAGTGCGTTCGCCTCGGTTTGATGCTTTTTAATGGCCTCGTGTTTGTGTTACGCTTCATTGGTTGTGTGAAACTGAGCTTTTGTTTTCAAGTCATCATCACGTGCACACAGAAGCTCTCGCACTTCGAACTTCTGAGTGTGCTTTTGATAAACACTTTGATTGTCGAGCTCTGTTGTGGTATTCTTGCTCTCGTAGCTGCAAGAGCACAACTTAACCCAATCAGGCTGAACTGTACAAACTGGAAAATTTGACGCACAGATTTTCAGAGCAACATTTCAAACATCTGCAACACGTTAGGTGAATTTTCTTGCCGGTACGGTTCGCGTTGTGGGTACCAATCGCACAAATCTGTGAAATCCTCCCTATACGCCGTGTATGCCCAGCAAATATTTTCATTTGATTTTATTTGTCTGAAACACCGTTAGTTATCCACTCTCCAACGACCGCACAATGAATTCAGAGGAGTCATTGTTAAGGGCACTGGAGATTGCCTTCCACGTAAACACCTCCCTCCCTTCATCCTCCCCAGAGACCGACCTCAAGCGCACACACCCGCGGCCTCCTGGGCCCTGGGAGGAAATGAGAGGAGGAGGAGGTGAAGAAGAGGGAAGTGTGGCAGGCCCACAAAGAGAGACAGACTGTGGAGTGATAGGGAGAGGTGGAACATACCACCTAAGATCAAAGGCAGCGGTTGTGCGCCAATGTAAGCTCATCAGTGGTGGGGCTTTCAGTAAAAGTTGTTTTCTTTATGGTCCTAATTTGGGATACCACTGTTTTACTGTTCTCGAGCCTTTCTAGAAAGTCTGGCTATGCTTAAAGGGAACAGGTGAGGCACACAATGAAACTCATAGGTGGTGCTATTTTGTTTGGCAACAGACCTGATTCATCTAAAAAGGCTTGGAAAACATCTTTGTAGTCTAGTATTTTAATCAAGTGTAGAGATTAATTGAGTTAAATTTCAAGTTATTCAGAAGGCTTTGCGCTTTGCTCCATTTCCACCGATTGTGGTTCTGATCACCAGCTGGGGCAATTGACTATTTTGATAAATGACACATTATGATCCACAGTTAAATTGAAATGACTGATCAAACTCCTTCATGCCCAAATAATTTATCGGAGTCATATCCATACAACAGAATATGAGGGGATTTTCGAGGATTGCTTTAAATTATTTGCTGAAGTTGATACCAAAAGCTAATCAAGACAGATACAAATTGGCAGTTTCCTCAGTTTCATCAGCTATCTGAAAGAAAAAAGCGTACCAAGCGTCTCTCATGTCAGCCATTAAATCAACGTTCAGAAACAACAATCTAGTTGATTTCTGAAAAGTTTCAAGTGGCGGGTAAAGAGTCGTAGTGACTGCTTCCTAACCACTGATTTATGCAAGACTTGGTTGGCTTTGCAGCTCCAGGGTCCAAAGTAGTGTCGACAGATAGCCTGTACAACAATTTGGCACTACACAATACTCACCACACGTTGGGTGTGTCCCAATTACTGGCATTAACATAAAATTGACAGGTTTGACTGATCTTTAGTCTTAGATTGATTCTTTTGTAGAGGCGATTTGTCATCCAGGTAAAAACCAGTAGTGTTGATGTAGAAATAAACAATTGTTCAAAGCTTTTTCTTACGAAACATGAATAGTTGCTAAATCTGCTCCATTAAGGTAGTTATTTACACACATTGCAGTACATGGCAAAACATTTTATTTTTCCTGCTTCAGGTTTAGAATTGCCCTTTAAACCACATGACTTCTACAAAAACGTACTGAAATTTTGACCCGTTAAGCTGAGAGAACCAGGTCAGGTTTGTAGGTCAACCTTGTTTTTTCACACGTTTCTCGTTTGGGCTTTATGATGGTCACTAAAAAACACTGACTTTGTAGTCGGTCATTGTCCTCTTTGAAGACGCCATTGTGTCCAAGATTTTAACATTTGCGCTGATGTCTTTAGCTATTACAAAAATATTTTCTCAGGACATAATCTACTTTGTGAAGCACACCAGTCCCTCCTGCTGCTTCCTACATCACCGTTGGGATAGTCTTCAAGGTTAGAAATCTCACCCTTTTATCCTTCGAATGTAACATTGGCCAAACTTTTTATTTTTACTTTCATCCTTTCAGGTCCATGTCTCCAGAAAATAAGGTATTTGTGCGTGAGTGAAAACCACAAACAGTTTTTTTGTTGTTTCTTTTGAAGTCACATCTCTTTCCTCTCTGAAGGGCCTTTCCAGTCCTGTGGGTACAGTTGATGCTAGTTTCACTGTTGGTAATCATTCTCTCTTACCAGCCTGAATCTATGCAAGGTCTTCATAATCTGCACTACAATCGTTCATCTCTGGAACACATAACCCATCTCCTTTCTCAGTGTGTCTGTTTTTTATACTTCCATATAAGAGATTCCTTCAGGCACCTGGAAAATGTACACAACATGAGTCAGATGTTTGGCTTGATAACTTGCCTGGTGTCGTCCTGTTTTGCCATGATGTGTCACAGGGATGTAATTTGTTTAAGCTGTTGCCTTGGAGTCCATCCTTTAGGTGTGCCTCTAATTAATTCAAATGTTAGCTATAAGGAGCTGAAAAATGATCTTTTCTCACCTCTCCTTCAGCTGCTGGTTAGTTGTTGACTCCTTAAGAAAAACTTCATATTGAGCAATATCGATTTTGAGCGACGATTCTCACCTACCATGCCACACATCACTCAGTGACTCTTTATTCACAAGTTTCAAAGTGTTACCATTCGTTGCAGCGATGGTAAAAGTCGACTGGCAGCCTCACTGTCCTGCTGCAGGTTGTTGTGATACCTAATTTTTCAAGATAGACCCACCTCGTCTTAAAACAAACTCCAGCTCTGCTGCCATATTTTTTCTTTTCTTAATCCACTCTGTCAGTTTTGAATCCTAGATGTTTCCACCTGGGAAAAGCCCGAGGCTTCACGCTTCAGTCTAGCTACGCAGATGAAATATACTGTCTGCACATATCATCACATCATTAGGCCCAAAGGGAGCCCTGCTATGGATTAGAAGCTGTCGACCTGTGAGGCACAGATGAATTTATGAAGCACTTTATCAGCATGAAGAATGAGCGGAACGCTTCGTCTCCTTCCATTCGCGTTTATCTGTGGGAATAATGACCCCGTCGCCCTTCCGTTCCACTCGCCTCCTTTCAGCCACTCTGCCTTGATTGCCCTTGGCCGCGTTGCGCCGTTTTGTGCACGCACGTGTGCTCTGACCCCCCAGGTTGTTGCAGTCAACTGAAACCAACGAAACAACGAAAGCTGAGATTGAGAAAACCTTTTTAAGTTAACCGAATAAAAATGGTTATTAATGGGGTAAAACTATAACCAATTGGAACAATGCGATAGATTTATAATATAAACCAAAACATACTGAAATTATGGAACGAAATCCTCCGTTTTCATATTAATGAATCCGTTTATAAGCCTTTTGAATTCGTTTTTCCTCCACAAAAGCATTTTGCGTCGGCTGTTGGCAAATTACAGCACTTAACGCTAGTCTGCAAAATGGCGACAGAAAAAGTTGGAAGAAAACTCCAGTCAGCCGGTCGTTCAATAATAACTGAACACATTCTTTGAAAATGGCATCTACTGTTGAGTATTCATTACCCAGTCGGTGTATAGATGATCAAAAAACTGTGGTGGCCCTGAAGTGCAAACCACATCAACAAATGACTAAACACAACAACAAATAGAAAACCACAACATATTCAAAAAACAACCACATTCATTATGCACAACTACAGATTAAGAAAACACAATGACTTCTTGTTGAGTTTTTTTGGTGTGTAGTTGTGTTTACTGATTTGTTGATATGGGCCACCATTTCAACAAACTTCCACCTTCTTGAAATCTATGAACCAATGTATAAAAAAACTAAAACTACTACATTGACTAATAAAAACTAAGGTAAAATTAAACAATATTTAATTCGGAATGACTAACAAAACACTCCTAAAACTTAGATAAAAAAGTGACAACGAAATTAAACTAAGCTGTTATAAGCCTTGCTGACCTCTGACCCCTCCTGATTTTTTGACGCCAGTGGTTGCGAGCAGAAGATAAGTGACGCAGTCTGAGCCACTTGAGCCGCGCGTGGGAGGCAGCAAATTGTCCATTAAGTGTTTGAGCAGAGGCCGAGCGAAGATTTGATATAGTGGGGGAAACAAAAGTAATATGTAGCCGGAAATTCAATTGTCTCTCTCTCCAGCAAGTTGCAGCTTTGCCTTCCCATCCAAATCAATTTCACATGAAAGCCCAAGTTCTGATTAGGTTTGCCACCGGGTCCACTTCGCGGCCGGTCTCTGCGAGCGGGTTGTGTTTACAAGACAGAGCTTCAGTGACTCAGATGAACTTCCTCGCGCTGCCGAAACTCTGATTGCCACAATAGAAGGAAGCCGTCTCCAATTTCTCACAGAGCTGATGCGGTGCATGCGAGCATAGGAAATATTTCTCTCTGCTTCATTGTGGAAGTCCTTGACCCCGAAGACGGCTGCAGTCAATACGTGTCAATGGAGCAAGAGGAGAACCAGGAAGACGCCCTTCTCTTCTCCAGCATCAGGAGACCCCAACCGAGAACAGACATTGCTTGGCAGGAAGCTACCGTTACAACTTTGAGGTCTGGGGTCGCGTTATAGGTCGTCAGCTTGAGGAAGGCCTGAGTGGAGGCTGGGAGTGTGTGCCGGTCAGGACTCGTTCGACTCCTAGGGGGAAGGGGGGATTGTGTTACGACAGCGTGGCTCTGAGGCCCACCGGACTCTGCATCTTAGACCACAGAGCATCCTTGGTTCTCTGAGGAAGCCCGGTTGTTATCGAACCCCAGTGCCCAGCGCCCGCCTCCGACAGTCCTAACTGAATCCCCAGTGCAGGTCAGGTTTACGCTGAGAGTAACTAAGTTGTAATGCTCTTACCTGCATTGCGGATAATGAATGTGGAAGAAAACATCCCGTATGCTGGACATGTTTGGAATGTATTTCAGTTTAACGTCTGGGAAGGCCGATTCAATAGCCTTTGGATCAAAATATGAACATCCTGTATTAAAATAGAGATATGCGACTCTAATTGAAATTCCTTGCCGTTATCCTGTGAAGTGCACTTCAAAACTCATTATGGCAAAAGTTGAAGGCACTTACCTGGTTTGAATGCTGCTAAATAAATGTGGATGCTTCACTAAGTAGTACGTTATCAAAAATATTAAACTTCTTCTTCAAAAAAAAAAGTAAAATTTAGATCTATTTTTGCTTTTTTGTGTTTTTGCAGCTAAATTTACTAGTAACTAAGATTTAAGAAAAATATTTAACGTATTTTCTCATTAGAAATTGATAGACGAGTCAATCAAATTTTATTTGTATAGCACATTTCAGCAGCAAGGCATTTCAAAGTGCTTTACATGATAAACATAAACACAGTCATGAAACGTAGAATCAACCATCAAAACATGACATTAAGTCAATTTCCGTCATTAAATTTATAATTGATTACATTTCAAATCCAACTCTCAACGGGTGTGTTTTTAGTCGAGATTTAAAGGAAGTCAGTGTTTCAGCTGTTTCACAGTTTTCTGGAAGTTTGATCCAAATTTGTGGTGCATAGAAGCTGAAAGCTGCTTCTCCTCGTTTGGTTCTGGGGTTGCAGAGCAGAACCAGAAGACCTGAGGGGTCTGGAAGATTGATGAGGCAACAGCAGATCTTTAATGTATCGTGATGCTAAACCGTTCAGTGATTTATAAACTAACAGTATTTTAAAGGCTATTCTATGACAACCAGTGTAGGGACTTTAAAACTGGTGCTATGTTCTCCATCTTTCTGGTTTTAGTGAGAACGCGAGCAGCAGCTTCTGGATCAGCTGCAGCTGTTTGACTGATTTGTTGGACAGGCCTGTGAAGACGCTGCTGCAGTAATCAATGCCACTGAAGATGAACGCATGGATGAGTTTACGTAGATAAACACAGCATTGGAAGGAAGATCATAAATAGCTTTCAGTGCGTTTATAGAAATAAAAATAAAGTGTGGCATATAATTGTATTGAGCCGTGAAAACCCAAAATAAAATCCAGACTTCACATTTATGTAATTTAATCTCAGTAAATATACACCTACACCTCTAAATCTGGTAATTTGCTGACAGGAAAAATAACTGAACACACCAGCCCCACCTTAAAACACGGAGGTGACAGTGTCATGCTGCAGTGGAAGAGGGAAGCTGGTGAGAGTTGATGTAAAAGCTGAAGCAGTAACATGCAAGACAATGTAGAGGCTCAAGGTTCACCTTCCTGTATTTGCCATAATCAATGTTAATCTGTCATATAAATTCCCAATAAACACTTTTGCAGGGTATTAAAAAAAAAGAACTATTTGTCTTCAGAATGTCAGTTCAGATCTCCAAGTCATCCAGCCAACAAGTAGATGTGTATTTCATATCTACATTCATATTGGACATTTATATGTCGCCGTTATTTCTATTGAGTACATTTTTGCTCTTCCATTTCTGCCACCCGTTAACCTGAAGCAGAGTGACTGACATGCAAACTGCTTTCCTTGTCAGCAGGGTGAAGCAAATCGTCCTCCATCACATTGGATGAAGGTAATTGTAACGAAGTCGACATTTACCCAGCCTCCCGTCACACCCAGTGTTGACAGAGCTGCAGTTCCCAAATAAATAAAAAAACACCAGCAGGGACACACAAAGGAGCTGGATTGCCGATTCATCTGTTAGGCTTAGATTGCATCTCAGTCTTAGTCTCATACACAAAATAACCCACCACACCGTACGTATGGGTCCTGACAGGTCCGGGATGCGTTTAACCGAGTGCTCTGGGGGTGCAGCTAATAAAAGGACGACGTTCTGTGTAACTTGTGCTTTGCAGGACACGTGTTTCTTTCTGTTTTTTTCGTCCTTTTTTTTCAGCAGGGGAATATTTGGAGCTTAGTTTTCCACTGTTTTTGTTTATCCGCGAAAGCGTATCCTCCCAGTTACAGGTTTCCATTATTAACCTGGAGCAGAAAGTTAACAAAAAAAAAAAACATGTTTTCAGAGCTGCACAACAACGCTCTGAATCCTAGTGGCATTTTCTTTACGATGAAATCCTGAAGATGTGACATGTTGATGCAGAAAGTTTCAGTTCAGTCGAAATTCAGAAATGAAAAAGTGCAGTAGCTTTTTAGAAACATAACACTTGTCGAGTCCTTTTCATTCATGACCCTTCACAGAGGTAATAACTTGGTTGATCACTCATTCGGGTTCTTCAAAAACTTCTCAGTTTCCCAGAAATTGTGGCAACTGAATAGTATACGCACGATGCATCATTAAGCGGCTATAAATAGCTCGGCGGTGTTGTCTTGTGGTGCGACAGTTGGCCACATCCTGTTTCTAAAATTCTCACATTGGTGACAGAGTACGAAGATGACAACACAGAGGCCAGTGTTTTACCTTCAGCAGCTCTTTGTGACACCTTGTGTTTTTTTTTTGTTGTTTTTTTTCTCAGAACGGAACATTGCCCTGCATGTCGACGGAAAATATTAGTTGAGAAAGCTTTAAAATAGCGCCACAGTTAATACGTGGGTGGACAGGACGTCACTTAAAAAAAAATTTGAAAGAGAGCAACAATATTTGCAGCGAAGAAAATGAAAGGGAACATTTATGTCTTTTATTTTATTTTATTTTTTTATGCTGCCAAGTTGTTGGGTTTTCCCAGCCCTCGTGCAGAATTACCTGGAGCTGTTTTCTCACCTCTGCAAACAGAGCCGAGCAGCAGCGGCATTAACGCTGGATCATTTCATTGTTGCATGTGCTTGTTACATCCTTTATGTCCTGTAATGGTGGAGCTAAAAATAACCTCCGCGTGTAAATGCCTGCTTAGCCTCGGAGTGGAACAGGGTTGAAAACAGCCAGCGGTGTTGGCACAGGTTGGATTTTTCCGAAGGGAGTTCCTCTGTTGAGGGAGGTGAGCCCCGACCAACCTGAGTGTATGCGTGTGTGTGAGAGCGTGTGAGCAGGATGGTGTTTGCATTCAAAGCGCAGGGCATGAGATTGAAAGTTTGTGACCTTTCTTTTAGATGTTTCAGATTGCGTCCATCCATCCCTCCTAGCAGGCTTCGTTTGGAGCTATGTACCTCGCACCGCAAAAACACAAAATCTTACCAAGTGTTTCTGGTCTAGTTTCTAGTGCACATTTCTTAGTGCATTTAGAAACAAGACAAAAACTAATAGATAACCTTTCAGTAAGATACAGGAACTAGTTTTAAGTCAATAATTTCTCAATGCTGATGAAAAAGTGCTATATCCATTGGCAGATGATTTCACTTAAAATGTCGGAAAAATATCTAGAAGTGAAATTTTTTGCAGATGAAACGCTTATTTCAAGTCATTACACTTGAAATAAGTTTTTACATACAAATCGCCGGAGTACAACAAGCTGCAGTACATTTTTGTGTGTTCAGGCTGAACCCACGGAGCCTCAGGCTGGGTTTGTGTTGTTTTCGTCTAGAAATGCGCTGAGGCCTCGCCGTTCTCCCAACCCTATCTGTTGATAAACTGCCAGGCCTCCTTTGAACATCGAGGTGGGCGGACTTCCTGTCGCTGGTCTCGCCCGTCTCGTTTTTCTCTCTCGGAGTCCGCTTCAGTCGCAGTTATCGCCCCAGAGGCTGTACGGAGCTCCCCTGTTTGCAGGGTCTCGGGGTCCTCGCCATCTTTCTCCAGTCACTTCCCTCTGTTTTGCCAAAGAAGACAGCAGATAAACCGGGGAGGGAGGGCACTGATCCCTGCGCCGCCCCGACCGTGGGAAAAGCGCGGATACAGGAACCGGTGGCAGGAAAGACAAGACGGCGGCGTGAAAACACAGATGTGTGTGCGAGGCCGATACGCGTTCGATATGTTTGGACTGCAGCTACTGATATCAGTGTATTTGTCTGCTTGGTGGTGACTGTGCCATTGCGGCGCGGTGTCACTGTTACACATTATGTAAACACACCCAGTCAAAATGAATGGCATTGCGTAGTAACATTTACTGTTAATGCTGTTGGGAAGAAATCCTTTGTCCAATTCCAATGGCTGGATTAACTTGTTTCAACCAAAAATGTTTTGATTTCAATTTCATTTAAAGTCACTTGTACCATTCTCAACAATCAATGATCGACATAACGGCAGTCTTTATCATAATCTTTACACTTTTAGAAGTTGACCTGAACAAATAAACTAATTTCATGTGTCAGTTTAATAAAAGATGACAGATGTGTTAGCCTATCATTCTTGGCGTTCCACAGGGCTTGATGTCTGCACCACTTTTCTTTAGCTTGTATGTCAATAAAACATTTTCTGTGTGGACAATGTGACGTGTTTTGTATGCACAGTATCCTAATTATTTTATCTCATGTTTGAATAGCAGAATTTGCAGACTGGTTGTCAGATGAACTGAAACAAAGATTTGTTCAAAAAGCCACAGTGCAGATCTATATTGTGGCAACTTTATCATAACAAATTATACAAATATTTTGCTTTGCATCTTCCCTTAATCTTCACATTGAAACACGTCTGAAACCAAGGTCAGTTTGGGGAATTTTAGATGTAATAAAGTTTCTGGCAAAAAAGTCTACTCTTTGATAAATTAATCTGCTATGCAAATGCTATACTTTTGAAATCTGTCTTTATACAACCATTCATTCACATCATAGATGGAAAATAATAGTAGAAAGAGGCATTAAGATGTTTTAAAGACCTACTAAAAGTCATATAGGATTATAATGTCTGTCTTGTCTTGAGGAATCTAAAAAAAACTTTGGCTTCTCCTGTCTCATCTTGTACTTTTCATATCTGTGAATAAAGCTGCAACAGAAGACTATAATGACTCAGAAAAACAAGATATAGTCTGTCTTTTCTTCATGCACATCACATGAGGATTTTTGCTTTCAAATTTGACCACAGTCTGCAGACAGTCCTCATCCTGTTACAGATTTAGTCAGTGCTCTCTGCATTACGCATTTCATTTCATTTCAGTTAATTTCTATTAACTTACCAAAAAAAAGTTTATTTCTTGTATTATCCTTTTAGCTACAATTGCATAGTCTAATAGATTTATTAAAAGTACTCATTCCATTAAGAACAGATAAACAAAAGGATGGAAGAGTTATTTATTCAGCTAACCTCAACTTTCAGGGGTTGCTTGAGGCACTAAAAACCAGAAACCTGGCCAGCATTTTAAAAATGACACAACAGTGCGAGTTCTCATTAACTGTGATTTTTAACGATCCTTTTGTTTCTCTTTTGTCTCGACAGTGAACGAGATCATCAGGAACGACCTCTCCAGCATTTCTGTGCACACTCACGCGTAGACGTCCACATGTCTTCTGCTGTAGCACATCTCCGCACACACACAGACACACACACACTGCAGGAGCAACATCAGCCGAGGGATGACACACACATGGACACACACACAAAAAAAGAAAGCCAGAGGTCCAGAAAAATGAAGAAAAGAAGCTTTGACGAAGATCTCCTGCCTGGGTGTTTAAACTCAGAAAGCGGCTGCAGACTCAAACCAACAATCACCGGCGAGCTCTGTTTGAATAAACAAGGTGAATGTCGTATCGAAGAAGAAAAAATTTAAAAGTTTAAAAAAAAAAATTTAAAAACGAAGAAAAGCAAGGGAAGTGATATCAGGGGCAAAGTATGTGACTACACTTGCCTTAATTCACAGCAGATGTTCTATTAGTGGACCAAGCGGTTCAAGAAGACTGAATCGCTCCTCTTAAAATGACAATCTTCATCTCAAGTTGGCGTTAATGCACAGACAGGAGAGCTGGGCGGTGTCGGCCCCGTTACTTTGACTCATTCAGCAACAACCAAACTGGTGCCTTACAGTCCTGTCAAAACAGCAGCCGCAGTCATGTGCAGATGGTTCACCAAAGCCCAAAGCAGAAGTTTTTATATGTCATTTTTTTATACATATATATCTCATTTCAATGATTTGTTTACAGAGGAACAGAGCAAAATGTTCTGAAACACTTCGGGCGTATGTGAATACATGGTAATCACTTTTTACTTGCTTTCCTGTTATTATTATTATTATTATTCCTAATATCTTCTTTTCCATGTACGCTGAATGTTATGTATTATAATTCTTTTGTATAAACATATCTGGTTAAAAAAAAAAAACTAACTAAAATGTATGCCTTATCCGTGTATCATGAACATTTCTCCCTTTTTTTTATTTTCAGTTTCTCATTTTGCTTTTCACCTTAGTGCCTTTATGTTTTTCAAACGCAACGTTCCTCCGTCTTCCAGCCCTCGTCCCCAGATCACGTCATACCGATGTGAAGACAATCAGAGAACACAAAGTGCAAATCTCCCAACGACCAAAGTTCCCGATTAGCAGGAGCTTATATGTAGGAATTGACCTTTTTTCGAGCAACGAGTTAGCTGAACAACGGTATGCTTACCTGCGAAATTAGAAGACTTCTTGCACTGCAGGCGTGCCTGTAAATAGACTAAGGGATATTGTTTTTGTTTTGATAAGTGAACCACAGGCTCAGTTCTGTTCATCATCTTAGAGAGGAGTTGGCTGGACTGTTACTTATTTTAGAAGGTGGCAATAATTGATCTTTGTCAACCAAAGGATTTTATCTTTGGTGAAGTTATTGACCAAATTCTTTTATTTTTTTTTCTCTCTGTATGATTCTCGTACATCAAATATTATGCACTTTGCAGCAGACTTTCTTTCCTTCAGACCAAATATTGTGAGTGATTCCCTCTGCTGCGTCACATATCAACTCTCGTCTGTAGCCCTTTTCCCCCTCGCGTTATCCGTCTCACGGCGCATGCACTCCATGATGTTGCTGGGAATCATTTAGCTGATCGTAGCTTCCAGAATAGCTTTCCCCTACGCATTTGTGGACATACTATGTATTAGCATGACTAAACTGTAAGGATAAGGTTTCTATTTCGTGCCTTACGCTCTTCCATGGCTTAAAAAAAAAAGGTTGCATCTGTGTAAAGCTCCCCTCTAAAGGCACAAGGTGAAACATTTCTCTTTAATATGACATATTTATGAAAGAAAAAATGGAATTTGTTTAAAGTGATTTTAATGAATATGTTCTCTAAAAATTAATGAATAAATCACACAATGGTGACCAAAAAGACAATGCTCTGGTGTCTTTAATACTTCGGCAAGCATGTAGTCATATTTGTGGGGTGCATTGCAAAAAAAAAAAGTCTTCAACCCCAAAGTCCTGACAAAAGTTGGGTCACAGGTATACTGGTTTTGGTTTTCAATCCAGAATAGGAATCACGCAGCAATATTGTATCTACTGTATGGCACAGGAGAAAAACAGGCAGGCGAGGAGATTGCTGCCCCCTTTTCCTTGAAATGAACTCTTCTGTAAACAGAGTTAAATGTGTAGAACCGCTCAGCTTATAGTTACACAAGTCAGTATGACTTGATTGAAATGGACGAACAGATTATGCCTCTTATGGTACAGCAACAAAATCTTAAATAGAAAATTTAAAGGACTTTAATTATTACAACTTTAAACATGTGTTTTAGTTGGAGCAACTAAAACACAAAAAAGAAATGTCAACAACAACAAAACAAGGCACAGTCATGCCAGTATCTAGTGAATTTTTAGTGGACTCATTTCACCTCAAATGTCACACCTCCAGCTCGTCTCTGACATTAGTCATGCGCAAGCTATAAAACCCACATATTTCCTATTGCAAGATGACTACTCTGTCTATAAGGACAGAAATTACTTTCTTTGGTCAAAGTGTGAACTCAGCAAGAAAGAGGCTGATGCCAAGCAAACCAAACAGTTTTTAAAACTGTTCACAACCCAGTAACATGAAGATTATTGCCCATCATAATATCATCGTCTCATTACCACCTGCGAAAGACATTAATTGGAACCTGTTTGATCAGTACAGCAAGCTAACTAGCTGGCTAGTTTGTAAAGAATGGTCAGGCTCCTAATAGCGTCTCTACAACGGGATGTGAAATTAAGTTTTTTGGCTATACGAAAAGAGCCCAAAACCAAGGCTCTTTATTCAAACTTATTTCGTTATATCTTTCTGACCTTAAAACATTTGGTTCATAGCTTCATATGTTAATTTGCCTCTGCTAGCGTCACTGCGCCCCATAACACAAGGCATGCTTGTTTTGCGGTGAGGATCTCTACCAGGCGGTGGCTGCGTATGAAGCGGCTCCTCGCCATGGGAGCTGCCATGCTCCTGTGTACCACCTGCCAGTCTTACAGACTTTTTCCATCCAGCAAAGTTATGAGGCTCCCATGGCGACAGAAGGCAGGCCTAGGCAGTACGTCTGTACATGATCTCTGCGTTCCCAAAAATAGACCCACTATTTACAAATGCGGACACGCCCCTTTTTCCTGGCACATGGTCCTTTTTTTTTTCCTATTTCTTCACCTCAGGCTGCCTATCGCAGGGTCACCACTGGTGAAGAGGAAATGGCTAAGGGCGACGGTTTTCCCCATCAAATGGCAGCCGACAAGAAAAGGCTCCAGGTCTTCAGCGGATTACAGAATAGTCCACCATTTATTTGGGAAATTTCTAAAAAACACAACTTGTGGATTCTGAGCATTTTAATGCTTGATCTAAATAAAACTTTACACTCTAAAGTAGATTACCCATCTGAGACTTTTCACAAACACAATGCCCTGCTTTATCATCACTTCTTTCCTCATTTTAAATGACTGATTCTTAGCATATTTTTTTTAAATAATGCCTCTGTCCCTTTTTCAGATACAGCAATACAAATAATTTTTTTGTGAAACACTCAATGAATTTTGCTGTAATAAGATTTTGAAGCCGAATTTCATCTACTTAAAAAAAAGAAAAAGTTATTTATGTCTGGATGTTTTTGGATCTCTTGGTTCCTGTGTAGAAAATTCATCTCAGGGAAACAGCCAACAACAAGCACTTCCAAACACTTCTTATCTGAAGTTTAAAAGTTTGACTGCATTTCAAAATGTTGGAAAAATAACATATTTTTTCAAATGAAAATTTGTGAGAAAAACAACCTCCAGTCCACAAGCATCCTCATTCCACACACGTTCACTTAAATTCTCACTTTATGACACACGTTCACATTATTTATCGACTGTATCTAAGAATATCAAATACATTTTGAATTTAACTGAAGATATGAAACAATACATAACATACAATGACTTAATTCGTATTGTACAGACCAGGTCATCATATCAGTCTGCAAACACCGTTGCCTGTAGGGATTTTTAATGCCCAGCAGGTGTCAGTATTGAGTGACGACACCGTATCGATACAGTCGAAATGCTTCAAACACCTTGCTGCGTTTTAGAACTACCATTTCTTCATTAGGTTCAGTGAAGACTCAACCTGACAAACTGGGGCACAATGTTGACCCCAGTTTGTCGAGGGTCGACTTGGCTGAAACTCTTCAACATTTGTCCTAAAACCAAAAATCAAGCATTTGGGATTATTTATGCAAGACTTGTACTTTATTCCTTTAAAAAAATAATTAAAATCTGATCATTATTCGCTGCTAATCAGCTACTCACAACATCTTATCTTTGGTAACTACCACAGACTGTGGCTTTTCCTCCCAGAGGTCTACAGTACAAACCCACCTGGCAGAGGGCATGACTTAACACTTTAATTGTACACATTTATAGAGTCTTTACTGTCTCACTTCCTCCATTGTGTTCCCACAGCGGCCTGGATTTGGGCTTGTATAAAGGCAGCGGGTTAGGTACGGCCCCCTCTGATCGGTCATCTGCAGCCAGTAAATCCGGCTCTGTTACGAAGGGCATGGGGAGAAAACTCACGGCGGTGTTTTTATTTTATTTTATTTTTTTATTAAAGAGACCTTTTAAGAGATAATTGCTTGACCATACCGGAGAACCTGTGATAGTTCTGCCTCATAAGTGATCTATGTGGGTCCCTCGCGCCGGCTGTTTTTTTTTTTTTTTTTGGTGATTTCTTTATTCTACAGAAACATATGTCAGACGGCCATAAACAGACCTTCTTATCAGCTTACCTTTGAGAAGTAGACGAGGACCATATGTGTCGGGAGGTTGCCCGAGCGCGTGCTCACGCGTTTCTTTCATCTGTTCGGCTACAGCCGAACCGAACCGAGGCGGGAGCTTAGCAGAGCAGGTGTCCGCGCGCGCCACTTTTATTGGGCCAATTCCCGCGCGCGACAAGTTGAGCCGACGACGACGTGCTGACAGTGTCACGTCGTTTTTTGGGTTTTTTTTTCTATACAGACAGTTTAAGAGTCGAATCAGAAACGGCAACCAGATGGCGCCCCGGAAAATGCCGTGCCGACTTTTATTTTCTCATCCGCAGTTATTCGGCTTGAGTCACTTTTTTTTTCTTCTTTTTCCGCATGAAAATATTAAGCAAGGATTTATATGAGTCACAGATCGGACGGGAGTGCGGCCTACGTTCACAGCAGAAAAAAAACCCAAACAAATAAAAACATTTTATACTCCTTTAACTTTTTTGGGTGAGGGGGAGGTTGGTCTGTGTTTTATTGGGTTATTTGAGAGGTGAAACAAAACTAACTCCCACACAATTATAAAGCAGAAGGACGGGAGGAAATTCTGTGGTACCCAGTTAGATTTTAGTGAGTTAAAGTCTGAAGTTTGTGACTTAAATTTGCGCTTAGATCCCTCTTCGAGTCATCTCGAGTCACCGTGGGCCTTTTCGCTGCTTGCCCCGTCAGTTCAGCTTTAGGGCAATATCTTGCTGTTTGGAGACACGTCGTGCTCTTTCCGCTTTTAAATGGTGGTTGGAAGAATCCGCCAAGAGACGTTTAAAGGTTGGGATTTTGCTTCTACGGCCTGATTTCTAAT
Source organism: Poeciliopsis prolifica (assembly GCF_027474105.1). NCBI lineage: Eukaryota > Metazoa > Chordata > Actinopteri > Cyprinodontiformes > Poeciliidae > Poeciliopsis > Poeciliopsis prolifica. The sequence continues at coordinate 4,819,606 of NW_026562392.1, read as the reverse complement.
CGCGTCGTAGGGTGCAAGAACAGCTCACTTTTTGCGAGAAGGTTCGAAGGCGCAGAACTCCTCAAAATACGATTTGCGTCCGTGGTTCCCATAGCAGGGAGAATGTGTGTGGGGGTGGGAAGAGACGTGAATGTTTGTGCAAATGAATCTTAAAATTTTCGAGCTGATTTCCACAAATCAGCTTCGTTTTGCATACCGGAGTAAAATAACGCATAAGGCAATCAGTTTCCCTCCATTTGTTTGCTGTAAATGTTTGGGCATACGCACACACATATATATATACACACACACACATATATATATATGTGTATATATATGTGCACACACACACACACCCACACACACACACACACACACACATATATATATATATATATATATATATATATATATATATATATATATATATATATATATATATATATATATATATATATATATATATATGCAGAATGTTTATGTTGAAGGTAGCATGCATTAGGAATGCTCCAAATGGGCTGCGGCAGTAAAAGCTCTTGCTAGTCAAGAGTTCAGACAGGTGCAGACTCTTACAGTAGATAAAGGAGCCTGGCACTGGAGATGAGTTCACAACAATCACTGTGAGGCTTTTAGACGCCTTCTCCGAGCTCAATCTTCATTTCCCCTGACACTGATTTTACAATAAGGATCCGGAGAAAAGGGGAATGTCCATCTATTCATTTTAATGATCCCTCATTATTGACTGCTGGCAGGGAGGGGGCGGGCAAAAGGTAATGATTCTTTGTCTTTGCTAGCCAATCGCCCCTTTTAAAGGGATGAGTCTCTAAATAAGGCCACTAATGGATGCCCAGCGTGACCTTAGGGTGACCCCATACCCAGCCCCTAAGTGCAGGCTTCCCGAAACGAAATACTTTTTTCACTTCTTTTTTTATTTATTTATTTTACTGACTGGGTATTTGTTCAAATGGTAAGCATAAACATTTAACCACAAAACCTGCTTGGTCTGCTAATATTAATTGTAAGGAAAAGCAAACATGGCTCCTTGCCTACTTTTGTTTGACTAGTAAAAAAAAAAAATTGAAATTCAGTTCAACACGATTTATTAAAATTGTGTCAAATCCATAATAGGAGAAAAGGTGAAGAACGTAGTGGAGCAAAAAGTGGTGAGTAGTTACCATATTTTCCAGACTATAAGTTGAACCAGAGTATCAGTTGCATTTTGAGGGAAATTTATTTGATCAAATCCAATACCAAGAACAGACATGTCATCTCAAAAGGCAATACAAATTTAATAGAGGCAACAACACGCTGAATAATGTTTCATCTTTACAGTGAAACACAAAAGTGTTTCACTGTAAAGATGGTTTGTTGCTACCTGAAGTGCGAAATAAACTTCAGTGGAGTTTGAAAACATAATATGTGCATAGGTTTACGTCTGGTTGAATGATGTGTGTGCCCAGATGATTCTTTATTTCTTTTTTGGGGGGATTTTATCGTAATCTATCGGGGGTCCCAGAAGAAAACCTCTGGGAACCACTGCAGAAAACAAACAGTCATGACAAGCACATCTGCAGGAATTACATCCTAACATGACTATGAACCACATATCAACACCATATGAAACAGTACAAACTCACGTTTTCAGTCACGCATACAAAGTTCCTTGCTTGCTGGGCTTCAATGAAGAAATTAAACTCTGCACGAAATAGCACAAGTTGAGAACCCCAATATGCAATTATCAGACCAACCATGCGCTCTAGCGGAGACGCAGAACAGCCGCCATAACAGTTTCAGCTATTATGTAACTCCGAGGAATTCCCACATTCTGGAGATGTCTCATTGTCATCATCAGGTATTCCAGGTTACCCGACCAACTTGGTGACACATTGGACATAAACTCGTCCTTTCACCTTTATGTCAACTGACCTAACAAATCCATCTGCACTGTGGTGTAGCTTGATGACTTTCCCAATAGGCCAGTGTGCATGAGGTAGTTGGGGGTCAACAATCATGATGGTAATATCCAGACTTATATCTTCAGTAGGTCGAGTCCACTTATGATGAATTTGCATAGTAAGTAGATAATGTCTGATGAACTGCTTCCAACTAAAGTCAGCCATTACTTGGCTATGTCCCCATCGCCGTTTGGTGAGTGAGTCAGGTGCATCGGTCACTTGGGGAAGAGAGGAGCATGTGGGGCGTGACGGGATCTGGGTCCTTGATATCAGAAGTTACATAACCAAGGGGTTTAGTATTCAAAACACAACAGCAGTAAAATATAAAGTAATTATACATCTAATGTCTATGTCATATATGTGACGTTCAGCTCACTAAATCAGTTTCTTATCAGTAACGCTGATGAATTACACTGCAAACTTACAGGTCATGACAAGCCCTGCAGCACCGTTGAAATCCAAAGCTGCTTTTATGAAAACATAAATTGAAATAATTAGCCCAAATCAAACATTGTACCAGCTGCGAGTCTGTTTCATTGCCAATTTGCTACATCTAAGTTCTTCCGCTTCACCGCTAATCAATAACTACATCACTGGAACATTTTTGACTGAAACAAACATCTAAACGTTTTGGAATGGCAGTACAAGCCCTGACCCTGACACTCCTAAAAGTTTGTGGACCACGTTTCAAAGCTCGATGCCAAGGAATCCGCTAATGGAAATTACTTCTGAAATCTCTGCAAAGAAATGGCAAAAATCCAGTCAAAACCATCCATCAACAGCGGCTTGTTAATGGATGAAGACATGTGGTTATTGTGCAATTTGCGAAGAAAATATTACCAACTTCTTATGAGTTTGTGTATAAAGGTCCAGTCAGTTCTTTTTTTTAACAATGCATGTCTCATAGTAACTCCATCCTTGAAAACAACAGCTCAAGTAAATAATGAAAACCAAAACAATTTGTTACAATTGCACAAATGATGAAAATGTCAACTGTAAAATCTCCCAACTTCTATATTGAGCACGCTTTCTTGGTACCAGGTTTACCTGAATTCTTTGTCACAATTTAGCTGTCTGCACAATCACTGTTGACTTCAGAATCTTTACAGACTGCCGTGCTTAAGAAATGTGCATGAGATGATTTGAGTTTCTCAACATGGAGCGCAGGCAAACCATGGTCAACAATAGTGAAACCCTCAAAGTTAGCCAAGACAATATCCCAACACAATTTATCCTTTATTTTATTTTTGGGGGGCATGATTTAAAGTATCACCAGACACATTTTTGTCCAAATAAAAGAGGTGTTGAGGTTGATGTGACCATTTTCTCGGAAGGGGGGCAGAGTTGCATGGTGCGTGCACCTCGCCTTTTACTTGTAAGTTATAGATTTTTCTTCATGTTTAAATTTTTGGTAACTCTAACTGAAAATATTTTCATGTATGTGAGTGTGTAAAGAAGCATCGTAGATAAGACATTTTTTATTTCATTTAGATGCTAAAACTGTGTTGTTGTTTTTGTTGCCTCAGGGCAACATTATGCCTGAATGCACTAACTTACCAATTGATTGGCTAATTCACTATTTGCATTTTGTTCAAACTCATTGAACTCTGTTCAAGACAGCAGAGGCCTGGAACGTGTCCCGGCACTCATTGGCTGATGCGTCTCTGGGCAACGCCGTCACAGTACCTGTTGATTGTAGCTTAACCATTAAACGGATTTATCAATAGTCAATACTCGACAATATGATACCATATCAACATCCGTGACTAGCTCGTCAATGTCAATGAGCCGCATCTAAGTCATATTGTACTGCGATCGAATGTGTGTGTGGAAGTGCAACTCAGCCAGTCTGCGTTGTCATCAGCCTGTCAAAGTAATGAACACTGCTGTACTGTAGCACCAAACAGCTTTTCGAGGCATACTTCACGCCATTGAAGAAATACACTCAGGTATCAGTTGTTCTGGCTGGATTGTCTTATGTCTGATGGGTGGATGTAAGGGTGGATGTAAGGGAGGAAGGGTTGGTCTTTAGGAGAATTCATCTACAAGGCTCCCTGAATAACACTACGCAAAACTGACCACAAGACAACCCTATCATTCTCAAAGATTACCTGTCTCCTACACTGTACAGTATATGAATGTTTTATCATAAAAGCTTTTCTTTTTTGCTAAGTGCCTCCTTGAGTGTTTGCTTTTAACTTTTGATTACTTTATGTCTTGTTGCTAAGAAAAAAAAAAAAAAAAAGGGGCCCGGTCCATTTGAATATAATGGACTTAACGGGAAACATAATCTCTTTTGCTTAACTGACAGGGTCCATAACCAATGTGGAGTCAGACACGAAGAGCGAGAAAGCTTCGACGATGTGGCAGAAATCATGACTGAACACTCGGACTTGAGCAGCAGCTGTCTTCAGTCACAAACATGAAGATTTCATTCTTGACCGAGACTCGCAGGCTATCACCTCAAGACTTGACTTGGACTCGCGGTGTCTCACTTGAGTCTTAAGAACCATTTTCAATCTCGGGTAATGAGAGTTTGAACAAGTCAATGCGTGAGCTGCAAACCACGGCTCCGGTGCTTCACAAGCATTTTTTGTCTCAGTGAAAAGTGTGCTTGATTTGTTAGGCAGTTAGCCAGTGAACCAGAGATTTGGGGCCATTAATGGTTCACACAAATCTGATAATTGTAGTTGTAGCTTTATATAATTGACCACAAAAATCTCTTACAAAAATTAGTGATGTATTACATGACTTTGGGTCATTTTAGAAGAATAGCTACCTACTTTACCTCTTATTTTTTCAATGTTAAGCCACTATATTTCTTTTTTCTGGGTATCCCCAACCCCCCACTCAGTCATGGCAGATGTCCATTGACGTTGAGGTTCACACCAGGTTCTGGTTCTCCTTGAGCTTTATGAATGTTAAAGGGGCATTTTCCTTTCTGCTGTTGCTACACACATGAGGGATTACTGCAAAGTCAACAACACAGTGCAAGTGATTGTCTACTGGAGCTAGATGCTCATGTAGGAGCAGTGAATGCTGCAAGTCAATCAGTTGATGCTTAATTTCCCTAAGCAGAAAACAAATTAATTTGATTAATAAACTGAACTTGATGCCATTGTTTGATAATGAGTATCAATTGGAATGAATGTGGATAATGTACTTTTTTGTAAAATGCCTTGATATGATGTGCTGTGATTTGGGGCTGTAAGAATAAACTGAATTGAATCAAATGAACAGAACTGAATCGAATTTCTCCACTAAGATTTAGGGACTTTCATTGGACTTGGACCCTCACAGACTTGAGCCTCAACTTGAACTTGCTTCTTACCCCACTTGAGACTCGGGTGGGGCTAGACTCGTACTGGCTCGAGACATAAATTCGACCTGACCCTCGAAAAACCTTCAAATTTGCTTGGTTTTGCTTTTCTAAAAGCTGAGAATTGCCACACTTAGTCCTCTAAAACTTGGAAGCCAACTTCGACTTTCACCTTGTGCAAATATGTTAATATTTGAGCTGGCCAGCGACGAGTTAAGACTTTACTTGAACTCGTTCCTTGAATACTTTGCATCTGAATTGGGCTCATCCCGTCAAAATTTTAGCCTCGACTTGAACCCGTCCGTGTCAAACACTTGACTTGAGGGGAAGAAAATATCCTAATAAACCTTTATTAAACTAAACATTGTTCTTCAAGCTGTCATGAGTCAAGCCAGTGGAGAGTAACAGGACAAAAGTAGACATGACTCAATCAAAGAAAGAGACGAGAATGGCAAGCTTTCTATGTCATCCATATGTTTCTGTTTGTAAGAAAATATTGGATGTCATGCAGTTCAGTGTAAAAAGACTCATTTAGTACCATTAAAATCAATGTAGTTGAAAATCTTTCTGTTTCATGTGGTGGATCAGATCTTATTTAGCTTTTTTGCACATGATAGCTGACTTTCTTTTTATGAGGCCTTGAGTCATTTAGTAGACAAAAAAAAAGAGAAAAAAAAACTGTTTTTCTCTCTTTTGGTCCAGACGTTGAGATTTCCAGCATTAACCCCCCTCTTCCTCCCACTCCTCCTCCTCTTACTCCACTAGGTTTTACCAGACGTCGCATTGGAAGAGGGGAATGGTCGATTGCATAACAGCAGGCGAGACTTGATCGTTCTTGGCCTTCTCGCAAAATTCAATCATTCCCCACATTCTCCAATCCCATGACGGCCCATTAAAGAGCAGCACGGGCTAGGATTTCCCCCCCATGTGTTTTGAATTCAAATTACGGTCGCTAAGTCTGCCATATGCTTGAATAGAGGAAGACAAGGAGCTCGGCGGAAAAGGAGATGTCATACTAGCTGCAGGAGAGGCCGAGCCAGAAAGATAAGGAGAAACCGCACGGCTATTTTTCTCCCTCCGTCTCGCAGAAGTGACCCAAATCGATGAGGCTTTCAAAATGAGCAGACTCCATCTTTCTAAATCTCATTAAAAAGTTCTATTTTTTGAAACCCTGTCTCGATTCTCAAACCTTTCAAACAGATATGCCACTCTGTCACTCGGCACACCGTAAGCCTCCTCGAAAACCACAGGTGGTGATCAAAAGAATAGGTCAAGAGTGAGACACCCGGAGACAATGACCCCAGATTTTCGTCTGTGGAGCTATTGGGACGTGAATCAGATGCTGACTGGCCACGAGATTCTCATTCCTGTTTATCTTCACGGGCTGCTAAGAGACGCGCACACGTAAACGGAGTAAGATACTTTCTGATTTAGTGTGCAGAGGATATGATGCACACACTGCTCTGGTGACCCAGGCTAACACCTCAGAGGAACGCGTCACGCCATCGCTATAAATAAAGCTGAGCTGTTTCTACAAATCTTTGGAAAACCCCCAAATAAAAGCGGGATAAAAAGGGCACATTGTAAATTTAGTCATTACCTAAACCTGATTTGTGAGTGACACTTGTGATCAGGGATCGTGAGTCAAGATATATCATCTTGATACTATTTTTGAAAAAAAAAATAAAAAAAAAGAGATAATAATAATAATGTAGCTATTATTGTACCTCAAGTCAAATACTTCTTGCTACACTTCAGCCTTCAATCATAAGACAGGATTGCTGAGTAGGCCTCAGAACTTGGTGACGAATATAACTTAACAGTATCATAAATCACACAGTGACCCCTGCTGGTATATTTAGAGATGTGCAGGTCTCACAAACAGTAAAATGAGGCATCCACATTGCCCTTCCGAAGTCTCCATGCAATCTCAACTTTTCCTGATTTTTTTCATGCCAACACCGTGAACCTGTACGCATTTCATAAATTTAAAACAAATTTAGCTCTATGACAGCTAAATTTTTTTATGAACGAAAGATGTTTTCAAGTCTTCAGAATGCAAAAACTTATACGTTCAACAGTTGTGAAAACCGTTAACAGACATCACGTTTTGTCGAGTGTCGTTGTTGTTCATAACTTTGTCAATTTACTGCATGGAAAGCTTTCATTATTAGAGATGTTGATGAATGAGAATGACACCAAATACAGTCTTTGAAAAAAAAGCAAAACAAAAAACAAAGACAAAAAAAATTAACTTGCCTCTTGTGCCCCCTTGTGGCCACATCATGTAAAAGAACCTAATAAACAGGTTGTTTATTGGGTTTATTTAACATTTAACAACTACATGTTAAGTTGTTTAAAACACTTCCAGGTAGATAAAATACCAAGGTTTTCTTTTGTTTCACCAGACATTTAAAATGTTTTCAGAAAACTGTTTTCCTGTCTTTTACTTGATTGTGTTTGATTTCTTAAGAAAGTAGAAGAATTAAAACATCAATTTTTAACTCTGTTATGTCAAAAATAGGACTTTGAAATCTGGGTTAATTGTTGCTTCTTAACATCTTTGGAGGAGCTCCACAGCTCAACTTCATGTACTGCTCCTTTATTCTTATTTAAGTTTATCTAACGTTTATATTCAATGTCTATACCTAGTACATGCTGAGGTCAAGAAATTTGACCAAAGTCAAAGGAATTCCTTGACTTTGAAAACCAAAGTCCAGGAAGATTGGAAAATAAAGTCGATTCCGGTCGGGAAGTGAGGACAGAATGTGAATAGATTCATAAAGGCAGCGACAAACTGTGACTTTTGAGCTTTTAAGATAAACCACTTTCCATGAAGATTATGACATGCGTAATGAGAGGCAAGAAAGACGTATTCTTTGGTAATATAGCGACAGATTTTACTTTTTAAAGTCAAACAGCATCTACATCTCAGTAACATAAAATCGGTTTAGTCAAACAACTTTGTACTTTTTACACAAAACAACCAGCTCGATTCTTTCATCACCTAGCATTAAGGCACATTTTAAAGCTAAAAGTTTCATATGTTCTTACAGAAGCAGTGACAACACTTTCACATCACACTAAAAGTTCAAGTAAAACAATCTTTCTATTGATGAGGAATTGCAAACATGTTTAAAAAATACTCTGCGATTTGGTCTTCTTTGGTCTGATGAGCGCTGACCATGTGGCTGTAACTTGAGCATTTTGAAACGCTGACTCCGTACTTCAATAAATAGAAATAAATCAACAGATATAAACAGAGGAGTGGGAAAGGTCACCTGCAACCTCTCAGCTCTCCCAAAGCTAGTTGGAAAATGTCAAAACTCATGAGTGAACTGAGCTCAGTGCTACGAAATTAAGTGCAATCTATCCCAAAGGTCGTGCATCAGTGTTTAACGCAAACCTGTTTATCGTCTACATCGGACACTTAGTGTTGCAGGGATCGCCGGAGGTGAAAAGTCCGTAGACGCTGACCTGCGGAAACATGGACACGGCGCCTAGCATGGAGCCCAGCTGCACTACGGCACCGCACCACACGAGGGCACTGTGCCCCTCGTCTCTCAGTGTGACCCCAATGATGACCTTCACGTAAGAGAGGGAGAGGACGAACAGGATCCAGGCCAGCACCTGTGGCAGAGAGGAAGTCAAAAACAAATCTGAAATCACATCAGCTCTCTGTAGTGTAGAATTAAGAAAAAGTGAAAACTGTGGTTTTATATCTTGGTAAATTCATTATCATTTCCCTTTTTCTTTTCAAGGCAGCCTGGAGTCAACTCTTCCTTTCACTTTTTGATTTTTTGTCATGTCACACAATCCTCTGTGACTTTGTAACGTGAAGTAAATGAAACAAAACAAGACATCGGATTTATTTGAACCTAAGATAGAGTGCCGAGTTCAACCTTAGGAAAAGAGTAATAGTACAGGAATATTGAGAAATTTGGATAGATGAGCTGACATACATTTTAAATTCTTTACTAATAGCAGAAATCCTTTTTTTTTTCTTTTTTTTAAATGCTTGTGTAAAATTAGTCCAAACTGTGAAAAAGCGAAATCCTTAGAAATACAGGAGAGGATAAGGATCACTGGAGAAAAACAATCTTGACTTATTTCCCATCTTTTTTTCCTTAAAAAAAAAAAAAGAGGAGAATTCTGGGATTGAAGTCAGAATGTCTTGTTTGTCTTCAGTAACTATTTGGCATAAATTATGGAGACATTTCTTTTCTGTTTGAATATTTTTCATAACTCCCTAATGTCCCAGATGAATATGTCAGATTTAAAAGTTAAATCAGTGATACTGACAACAAAGACTCCAGTTGTTTACTTGAGTCTTATTCAAGTAAGTTGTAGACTCAAGACCCTATGGCTGCAGTCATAGATTTTACAATAATGGGTTTCAATGCACCTTGTGGAGGAATAGAACATATTGGTGCATATTCACAGAACGGCACAGGATTTATGGTTTTTGTGTATTTGTATTTGCTGAATACAAGTGGATACCACTGCAGCCTTCTTACAGACTACAAGAAAAATAGGATTAGAGCACATTTTGCAAAAAAAAATAAAAAATTGAGTGGGCCATCCTTGCACATGACAAGGCTTTGATCTATGTCACTCTATTGTAGCTCGTGTTGAATATTTCAGGTCGGTGTCCTGCTGGAAGCTGAACTTCCAACAGTGTTTCAGGTTTGTTCAGACATTATCCAGCATTAACCTACTCCTCTTCTCCTTCTATTGAATAACAGGAACCTCCACCATGTTTTACAGTACTTACAGTCTGTTTAGGCTTAAGTAGAGCGTTATTTTTTCACCTCAGTGTTGTCCATGTTTGCTTAAAACTGCAATTTTCTTTTTTTTTGCTTATCTGGGTAGAGCACCTTCTTCAACATGTTTGTGTCTTTAGCTTTTGGCAAACCTTAAGCAGAACGTCTTATGGCTTTCTTATCATAATGGTTTTGTTTTTATAACTTAACCCTTCTTTGAACTATATATCTGCTTCGTTCTTTGGTCTTCATGATGTTGTTTGTTTACTGATGCTCTCCTACAAACCTCTGAGACCGGCAGGTGGGTAATTATGGTGTCACAGTTCTAAGGTTAATCTGGTGAAACCAGATTCATCCCGAGTCTTACTCCATTTGTTAACTGTGGTTTGCGTCCAGAAGGTACTAAGCGGTTAAAAAAATATAAAACATGTCTTACAATGACAACGGTTCCAGAGGCGTAGTGGACCAGTAGAGGACAGGGACTCATAGCTGCCATGGCCATGATGTAGGCTCCAAAGCCAGTCCCGAAAACTGTCAGGAACCCCATAAAGATAAGAGACCTGGAAAAAGTTCACAAATAAATTAAAATGAAAAAGTAAACAACATAAGACGTACAATAGGAATATGGAAATGTCTTGCCAGAGAATGTTGAATGTGTGTTTTTCTTACCTCACTGGTGCAAACATGGCAATGAAGCAGGCTACAGGGTTAGCAACAGCGCCCATGGTGGCAGCCAGATGGTAGGCTTTGTTCCCGTAAGGCAGACAGGAGTATGTCTGCACGGAGGGCAAAACCGCATTGGTCAGAGCGTTGACCCACGCGAGGACAACAAAGATGAACACCACTTCCAAGTTGCTGTATGTCCCCTTTCCAAACGAACCCCTTGATTCTTTCCCGGCGGCCTCTCTAGGGCTGATCATTGGCTTCTGCTCTGGTGTTTGGGCATGCAGAGAGAAGCCTGGATCCCTCTTCTCCGTTTCCAGATCTGGACTAAAGTATCGGTCGCTCTTCCTCTCGCGAGCCACGGCCGGGTGAAGGTTGAGCAGGATGAAGGCTATCAGGCACACAACCATCATGGCGCTGAGAAAAACGAAGAAAACCTCGACGGAGAATTTAGCCGGCTGGTAGACGGACTGCAGCCCGCCGCCGCTCACCCAGCTGGAGTTGGGAGCTGACGAGTTTGCGGTTGAAGTGGTGTTTTCACAGTGGGCTACTCCCACACCCTGAATCAACGCCACCACGGCAGGCACCAGGCCGCTGAGGCCCTCGCCCGCAAAGTATGTAGTGAGATACTCCGGACGCAGACGCATCATGAAAGGCAGGAAGGTGACGGACGATGTGCAGTCCACCACAGACAGCAGGAAGCTCAAAACCAGCAGGGGTACGCTGCGCAGGGAGCCACCGATCATCACCGTGTGCCTCCAGAAGAACGCGAGCAGGAAGGTGGCCACGATCCCCAAACCCACGATGGAGTAGATGACGGGCCGCTCGTCCAGCGCGCCGGGCCGGAAGCGGTGCATCAGAGTGATGAAGAGAGGACCTACGTTTGCCATCTGGATGAGAACGGTGAGGTAGGAGGGCAGCAGCCAGCCCTCGGGGGCCTTCTCCTGGACGACCAGGGGAAGCTCTACCCACATCCCGTTAATGGCCACCCAGGAGCCCATGCCGAAAAGGCAGGCCAGCACATGGGTCAGCAGCGACATGACGAAGGTGGGCCTGAGCAATAAAGATGAGTGCAACCTGAAAGAAAACAACAACAGAAAAAGATTTTGTTTATGAAAGTTGAAGGAATTCCGTTTAAAAATGGGACTTTTTAAAATTTCAAATTCTGCATTTTTGAAACAGGTAGTTTCTCTTACAGTGAGAATTTATCACATAAAAACAAATGTTGAACCTATTAACTTGCATATTTTATATGTGTATAAACTACTGAGTTCCAGCAATCAATTATTAACAGGGTGATAAATAAGAAAGCAAATAAGAAGTCCTATAATATAAAAAATAATTCACAAACTTTTTCCACTTTAATGTAACATTTGTCTTGAGCAATTCAATTGAAAAAAAAATGGCAAAGGGAAAAATAAATACATGAAAAGATGTTTGGACAAGTGTGCATAGCCTTAAAGACCAATACATAGCAATAAATTGTCAAAGCAACTTTGAACTCAGTCGTGTTTGGGATGCATCAGGATGCCACACCTCAACAGTAATATTTACCCTTCCTACCTTGCTATTGTTCTCCAAATCGAGTGTTATTTTTCCGCCTCAGTGTTGAACAGATTTAGCCCTGAACTCTGGCTAAGCCGTAACAAACCTTTACTCTTCTTCTGTTGAAGTCAATCTTTTGGTGATGTGTATATACTTGGACTCACTGGGGTGGTAAATATAAGATTTACGATGCCAGTGGTAATTTGACTGGTGTTTTTGTCTATTCATGACCTAATCCACCTTGAAAAAACACGACTGTTTTTGCAGTGTGATGCTGCCACCTCCTTGTTTTATTGTAGGATCTGGTTGGTGTTTTTTTTTTTTTTTTTTTTTTTTTTTTTGCCAAAGGTTGTGCAGGGAGTACTTCAACTAAAAATATTAGCCTAAAGTTGAGTGGAAGGAAAAAGCACGGTAGAAAAAGATGGACGAGGCTAAGTTGGATTCCATTGTAATTCAAACTACAAAACGTAACTGGGGTCACATGTTGTAAGAGTCTTCATTTTATTAAAAGCCATTTTGGCAAACTACTTGGTCAATTACCGACACTTTGTAGTTTGATCCATGTTGGAGTAATAGAATAATATTTGTGTGAACAATTTAACAAGTTTTAGACTGAAATTTGAAACCTGTACCTTTCCCCTATTCCCGACTCGGTCCAAAAGTAGTGAAATGTTAGCGCGAAAGTGCATGCTCTTCAGAGTCTGCATGACTGCCCTTCTGAATGCCTTCCCCTGCCTCTTCTCCCATCCATGTGCTTTCTAACTATGGATGTGTGTGTGTGACCTTTCACACACTGACACACTGTGCGCTCCCATAAAAAGCACCAAAGCTATTGGGGACACAAACTCACACAATAGAGGGCAGTGGCGTGTCATTCGAGGCATGTTGCTTTCTTGTGTCAGGAACAAAACACAGAAACAGCTAATGTTTCAGAAAAATCATTGAACGACTGAAAGATTGCGGCTCTGTGCCTTTAAAAGCAATATGTTAGCAAAAGAGGTTTACTGTATGTCAGTAAACAAATAAAAAGAAAATGTGGTAAAAGGAAATGATAGAACTCAGAAAGCTTAGATTAGTCAAGACAATGATGTTACACAATGCTATATGGGTGGAAAAGCAGGTTTTACTTCCTGGACTTTTGGATTGAAATATTTATTCTAACATTACTATCTGTATCCCTGAATGGGACAGATGGAGTCAGAGGCGTCACGCTTTAGTGAAAACACTGCGACCATCCAATAACCTTCAGCTCTTTGTTCAGGTGAATGTAACCAATAGGAAGCTAAAGCCATTCCCTTACCTGGTTCAGAACATGAGTATCAGCTCCTATCAGAACTCTCTCCTCCTCAAAGTCTTCACTCCTCTAGTTTCACTGGGGTATTTTTTCTTATATTTTCCACCCGCGTGTGTGTGCGCAAGACCCCCCCCTCCCGCTCTCTTTCTCACCCCAACACACACTCGGACTCGCACGCTCAGCTTCCGCGTCTCGACTGCCGGGGAGGCGTGGCTAACCGCGCGCGCATGCGCTCTACCGCCCTGACGCTTGCGTCATTTCTCCGTTCGAGAGCGGTTTCGAAACCGGGCAACCGTGTGTTTCATGGAGCTCTGTGATAGGAGGAGAGGCAGTGACGTAAAGAAGCTCCGCCCTTCCTGACTGTAGAGTCCAAGCGAAACAGAAGAGCCGAACTTCAACATTTCGAGAACTTATCGTTCCTTTAAAAAAGTGAATAAATCGCGACGTCTGTGTGTCAGCTGCTCCTTCGTTATTGTGAGACTGCCTGAGTTTCACAATAACGATTAAAGTTACTCCACCAAAATGACCAAACGTGATCATCTAGTTTGGATTTCCCTCGAAATTCACCTTAAACAGAAATGTTCCTCAGAATGCCTCCCCCACAACGCCCAGTCCTCCGCACCTCTTTTCTGCCACAACAGTCAAAAGGTGTGTCGCATTGTCTTGGCATCATTTTAAACACAGTTTGATGTATTTAGATTGAAAACACTGCAGGAAAAAAAATTGCTGCAAAATGTTATGATACTCTTGTGAAATCAGGTTGAATTTCCTTCATCAACTCACACAGTACAAAAACAACTTGGTCCAAGTTATGAGACACGGATCCGCTTGCATAAGGTGGAATATGTGGTGCAAATCTGCACATTGTGAAGATTTAAAGCCATGTTGTAGACAAATGGCTACAGAAGATGAATTTTAAGTCAAAATTGAATATGCAAGTGAGTCTAAAAAGTATTTGTACTTTTGAGTTATTTTGTTGGAATTTACCTTCACCAAAGTAGGTGAAAATGCCTCTGAACTTATATTATTCAACAGGAAAAAAAACAATCTTAAACTGACAATAAAACCCCAGCACAACTAGTTTTTCCAAACATTCACTACGGTTCTAAAATTGCACAGAGGTTGCATTAAGAAAAAAAGACAAAATCTTAAAGAACAATCTGCATTTTAAATGAGCTCGCTGCTAACTATCAGGGAATGCAATAAAACATATGATTGATCAAAATAGACAGCACCTACCTGGCTGAGTGAATGCAAAGATACAGTCAGTCCTGGTTACACAACTCCTGCACCGCTGCAAAGTTTAACACGGCTGCATCCTTGTAATGTTGCTGTCTGTGAAGAATGCACTCAGAGTTGTAGGTGCTGAACTTTGCCAGTCTAAATCTCTGTCATGTGACCACTGAAGGCTGAGCTGGAGGTTCGTGAAGTTTGTTTCCCACGGAGGGAGGAATAAGTGGGAGACAGCACGTTTGTGGAATAGTGAGTTCAGACACTGAATTATCGGCGAAATCGACAAAAGGAAAAATAAACGCCTTGTTGGATTTCTGAACGGATTTGACTTCACTTCAGCTTTGGGACGTGTGAGTGGACAGCCAAGCAGAAGTCAGCTCTGGACGGCTCTCCGTGCCCTCTGAGTGGGTGTCATGGCGGGGTCACTCTGGCATTTGTTCAACACACATTCCACCTCAGATGATTGACCCCTGTGGGGTCATAATGTCACTGGATTTCATGTGATCAGTGCCATTGCTCCCACCTTTGTGCTGGCTGGAACTCCATGTCCCCTTCCTGATGGAAAAACCACTGAATTCTTAGTTGACCCATGACTGCTGAAGAATGCAGAAACACTTTTTAATTACGCTTCAAAAACTATCGGGGTCGAAAACAACCTAAATTGGGTCAAGTTATTTATCCTGACCATGGTTTCATTAATTTGATATGATCTAAAAAAAAATAGGTTGTTTAGCACTTATAAATGAGTTAATGTCGCTAACACTAGGCTAAGGCTAATGTTATTATTGTCTGTGAATAAAATTGTTCTCTAGTTTGCATAAAAATTGTTGTACAGCGTCTGTTTTACCATCTTATCAGTTTCAGTAAAGTTTGATCAGTTGTTTCTTTTAGTTCGGCATCTGGGTTAAAAAAAAAGAGAAAAGAAAAAACAAAAAAAGATAGGCCAGTGGGTTTTATGTAACTCTCAGCACCTGTATAGGCATCTCAAAGTGGGCTGAGAGTCAAAGTGAATATTTATCCAGGACTGCAATGCTCTGCTTTCTTTCTCCAAACCGCTTAAACAAATAAGTAGGTGTTTTTTTGGCACTGTTTGTTCTCTATGGGTGCATCTGCAAGGTCAGCATGTCAGCAGGAGGGCAGCTCGAGCTGGGAATTCACAGATTAAATTTCTCCCATCGGGATTTTCAACACTGAAAAAGATATGCAACACATTTGACCTTCAGCCTCATTTTCTACTTAAAGAGACCATTGGGGTTGGAGGACACAATCTTTCTGTTTTGCTCTACAATGTGGTGGAGAGCATATCAAGGTTTCAAAGTGTCCAATAAGAAATAAGTAGGATAGTTTGGTGTTAGGCTTTAAGTTTCAATACTGTACCATAGCTACATGTCAACATTTGTCTGATTGCAGTTGCATCAACAAATAAACCAACAGGTCGTCACGTTTGGACATGTCTTAGCTTCACAGGAAGCTCATACTAACTGAAGAGAGCATTCCAGTCATGGTTGTGGGATTCCAGTAAATCCACCAAGGAGATACTGATAATTAATAAACGGAGAGTCCTGGAAAGGAATAGTCAAAGTTCAGATCTCGACCTCATTGAGATAGGCTTTACATTTCCATTCTGCTGCCTGGAAATTGAGTCGTCAGGATGTCATGTCAATCAAGAGACTATCATAACATTCTTCAGTCAGAAGCCTTTACAGATTTGCTGCAGGATTGACTGCTGCTGGATCCTCCCTGTCCACACCATCAACATCAACAACACCCCTCTGAAGTTACTTGAATATGGCTTTTGGCAATTTCCTGTGGGATAAATTCAAAGAATCTGTCCTGACTGAGCAGAAATTATTTTCCTGTCATTGTTTGGTTCATTCTCAATTAGGAAACAACACGACACGATATTAAAAGCTGTCACAAAAACTCTTGATTTTATTACAAAAACATGTTTCTGTACAAGTGGATGTAAAATGATTAGTGAGTATCATCGACATAATAGTCCCTAGATGTGTAGCCCGACTGGGTGCTGGATGTGGAAACCGTTACAGTACAGGAAGATTTGGCTGCATAGCAACAGGACAGGAAGCTGGCTTTTTGTTTTTGTACCTAACAGAGTATTCTGAAGTCCAGACCCGATCATCATGTAAAAACGCTTAAACCTTAAAAAGATTTTCTTTCTTTTCTTTTTCTGGACAACTGCATAGACTAGAAGTAAAAGGAGCAACTGTTGCAAATCTCAGGTAGATTAAGTAGAAAGCAATCCTTACAAATAAAGCACATCCGTTGTTGATAACGTTATGAAGTAGTAATTGCCCTCCAATGGAAGGTCAGAGTATAAAACAGGCACAACACGTCACGTAACTCACAATTTCTACCCAAATGACACACACCAGTCTTCCTCCGGGATTATTAGTGATCTTGTAGAGAGCTTGTTACACGTTTCCTGAACACGATTAACAACACAGAGCTGGGCTGAGCATTTCTAAATGGACGTTAGGTTAGACAAGTCAAATGAAATATTTTAACTATTATTTTTGCTTAAAAAAAAAAAAGCCTGTACTTTTACTAAAGGAAATGGTCTACAGCCTGTTTCTGTCCACTTCTCATCAAACACAGCTGTAAAACATCTTCATTTCTTCATCTTAGTACCAAATGCCAAATTTGATTCGGAAAAGAAAAAAAACCCAACATATATACATACATATATATATATCTATATATACACAGCAGACAGACACAGAAAAGTGCATAATCGTACAAACAATGTGCTAAAACAGAAACTCTTCTAGAAAAGCATTCAGGGTTATTCAGAAAGCAGTAGCTTTAAATGTTCACAGTAATGTTAAAAAGAAACACTTCCATCCACAGGCAGAAACATTCCTGAGAAAGTAATCTCTACAGATCTATTTCAGTGCACCGCTCATCACGCTATTTCCAGTGTATAAAGCACAAAATGTAAAACCATTGGAAGACACGTAAAAAAGGTAGAAGACAAAATTACAACACGGCCCTGCCAACAAACATCTTCCTTATTTTATGAAAATTATTACAAAACTTAAGGACTGTCACGTCGAGTGCTGTGAATAAGTGCTTTTCCCGTACTGATCCTTTTTTTTTTCTTCTTTTTTTTAACTTTTATGTCACTCTTAAAACGTTTCACATCAAGCAAAGTCAGATCTAAGACACACAAAGATTGAAAAACACAAAGTTCTGCTTCCAAAGGACAATTTCATGTACGAAGAGTAAAAAGCTACCCAAATGTAACTGGCCGTATGTGAAAAAGCAATTAACCCCATTTTATTGAATCATTTTCCACTAGTGATTGCTGTCAGAATCAGTAGCTCACTTAAATAAAACCAATCACGCAGGCATTTCTAAAGGTTGGTAGGGAAACATTTAGCTGGAAATAAGTACAGCGGCAGCATATTGCGAAAACGTGAAACTTTCGCACTATAAAATATAAACGTCAACATAGCGAGAAAAGTTCTTGTTGCAACGAGATATAAAATTGTAAAGATCCGTTAAATTGAGTTTTATTTCCCATCAAAATGATAAACTTTGTGGTTTATCATTTTTAAAATGACAAAGTTTCTCATTATGATGCCTGCTATATCTTTGTTCTAGTGAGATTTCGACTTTATCTACAGTTACACTGCAATCAAACCAAAATAGGTTTTCATTTAAACAAGAAAGGTCGTAATGGTGAAACAGCCACTGTAAGAGAGGAAAAACGATTTTAGGAGTTGTTTTTTTTGCCACCTGGCTGGGTCAAACTGACTTCAAACCCTCCCTATCCTTGCGTACGAAGCACAAAGTATGCTGATTGGACAGATAAGAACAACAATTTGTTCTGAAGTGCAGCAGAAAGTCCAACACGCACTCAGTCTAAGCGCTGCCAGGATCCTTACCTAAAATCAAGGGCAGCAATCTAATTGGTCAAAACTTTCCAACAGACATCAGTGATGGTGAGATTGTATAAAAAAGGTTGATTTTAGAATACAGTGAGATTTCGGGGGATTTTTGGTTTTGTCTGTAAGACAAATCCATGGAGTGTAATAAATCTCCTGAACCCGTCGTGGCCGGCAGACATTTAATTACGTCTCCGAGCGTTGTTTGTTTACCTGTATAATTAAGAGTTAAGCACATTTCATTCTCCTTCACGACACATTGCAGAATATTTCAGAAAGAAAACACATTTAGAAGACCCGAGACGTAGAGGGGACGTAATTGTAACATGACAACTGAACACAATTTTACATCTTCCCGCAACAAGAAGCTTTTCTGTTGTGAGAAACAAGAAAGCGTCTCGCAAAATAAACTTTGCGAGACTAAATAGACCTTAACAAGTTTATTTTATGCCTTAATGAGGATGTTTTCACGAGATTCCGCTCCTGCGTATTTTTCAGAGTTCTGGCAGCTGAAAACCTCCGTACGTTGGAATCACAGTGACAGCCATCGTCCGAAAGAGCGGGCAAAAATCCGTTCACATTAATATCAAAAAGACTCATCACTGGTTCTTGCATACTTGAGGCGGCTGTTGTTGTTTTACAGGGTGGCACGGATAGTAATTAGTGTATAATTATTTTTTTCATAAAGGACCAAGTTGGTTTCAGTAGCTTTTTCCCCAGTAGTTTCTTTTCCAAATAAATGAAACACTCATTTTAACTGTATTTGGTCTGATTTAGTAAATCCGAGGATCTGCGATGAGTTTAATGCTCTGAAATATTCTAACATGACAATAAACATCAGACGTGTGTCAGGGCCAATTCATTTTTCACAGCAGTGCAGTTACGCAGTGGTTTTGGTATGTTTACGTTTCATAATTAGTTTTTTGGACACTCGAGAGGATCAGACAGCAAAACAGGCTTCCCACGTTGACCTCTGTAGTTTCACTCTTTTTGTCGATTTGGCAAATCGCTGCGATGATCAGGTACAGCGTGCCGAAGCTTACATTCACAAGCATGAAAGAGTGAAGCTGAGCAAAATCAGCTCTGAAATGAGGACGGCTCTGGCTACCATGCAGTTATTGCTCATGCAGAACTTTCTACTGTCTACGTAATCAGGTTAATGTATAAAATGGCAAAGTGGATAAAAAGTTTTCGCTTGTCCCTGGACGTACTCCCCCCTCCGTCATCTGCATCGTCTCCATGCAGATCCCGTACAGTCGCGGTCGACTGTGCAGTCCATCATCACTTTTCAGGATCGCCTTTTCAAGATGGCATTTTGTTTTGTCGCTTTGTTCTTTTGCTCAAGATGGCGACTCGATGCTCCGATAGCTCTGCTTTGGTGGAGTGCTGCGGCGGGAACGAGAAGGTTGTCATGTGGGTAATCTCTCGGCTTCATCTGAAAACGAAAGGCAGAGACAGTTACCTCACCTTGTTATGTTACAAAAGAGAATGGAGAAACTTCAGAAGAGGCACAAAAACAACAACAACAACAACAACAAAAAAAAACTCCTGATTTCCTAACCTGAGGGTGAGGGGGAGTTGTCTTCCCCCGCTGCGACAAACTGCAGCTCTGACCCCAGAGCTGCTATGGAGCTCCGAGGACGGATACACCGGTCACCTGAGAAACTCCGGCGGAGTAATGCCTGAAGGCCAGAAATGGTAAACAGGTTAGCAAAGCTGTGGCAGTAATTGCAGAAGTCAGGGAAAGTTGTTTTTTTTAACTTTAATTGAATATTCTGCCAGATGTATTATCTAGAGTCTATCTATTAATATGTTGTCCAGCCCCGATCTAGAAACAGAGCCGGTAGAAGCCGTAATGATTTGTTTGTTTGTTTGTTTTGTTTTTTGTCGTCACTGGGTACAGAACCGCAGCGATGGGGCTGGAAGCTTGCCTTGCGTGTCATGGGGCTGGTGGGCGCCGAGGCGCTGCTGTAGAGGCTGAGGCTGGAGTTGGACCGGCTCACAGTCAGACCCTTTGCGGTGCTTCCTGTCGGTGACAAATACTTCTCTTTGATCTTCAGGTTGGTCCGACCTTTGACTGTTGATGAGAGAAAAGGAGAATTTCACTAAATTCTGTAACCTCCATTACTTCGTATTCATAACGTCCATTAAAATTGTTCCAGTGTTCAAACTGACTTCATATGAGCTAATTAGGATCATATCATTTATTTGCTTGTCATTATAAAATATTTGCGACATAGACAGTGGTTTATTATAGTCACTATGACTGAGATTTAAATAGTTAAAATAGTAAGCAGTGCATGATTTGATGACAGAACAGGGTTAGTTTCCAAATATAAAACATAACATTATTTATTTAACTAATCAATGTGGTAGGAAGATAGATTGATATGTGGTGTAATAATCCATTTATGTTAACTTAAAAAAAGCTGTGAAGAAAATGCCAAAGCAACACATTTCTAACTATAACTTCTAAACATTAAAAAAAACATTTCTGCATAAGTTCAGTCATCATTAGATGGATTTAGTATTGCATTTTGTTTCCAGGCAGGCAGACCTCTGCACGGGTCATTCTTAACCAGGAACTCATCGAGCGCCGTCCAGCCTCCTCCGACCCGAACCATCAACGTGCTCCGCAGGATCCGGACCATCCGCAGCTGCTGAGAGTCTCCAAACTGCAACAAGACGCACAGGGAACATGCGGCACATAACATTTCACATAGTGACACAAAGCAGGGCAGATAATACAACCCAGTCATTTTAAAAGCTTACGCTGCTTTTTTTTTTTTTCATTTACAACCAAATTGTTATTTATTGTATTTTTATTAGGTTTTTTATGCGTTTAACTTTGTCTTGAGCAGTGTAAGGCAAAATAATATTTTCTTTTCACTTTTATTAGTATTTTGATGATCTGTATGCAAAATACAAATTATTACTTTATTTTGCACATTTATGCCTATTTTATTAGTGCCAAAATAAACGAATGCCTATTTATTTTAACATATAAAATAATAATAATGATAATGATAATAATAATAGTAATAATAATAAACAGAAGATAAAATAAATATTTTTTTTCATTTTGTCATTGGTTGAATGCATACATAAATTTGCGTAGAAAATGATACTGATCACCTTTTCTTACATGAACATCACATAAATACAGTGAAGTTTGTTACTGTAACCAGACAAAAAATATGAAAAGGTCCAGGGGGTGTGAATACTTTCGGTAAATCATATTGTACAGCAAGGGAACCTTCAAACTTCATGTCTTATGGAAATTGTCTTAGAAAAGCTGTGATTGGTCCATATCAATCAATTGCTGTGCGTCAACAAAAAGAACTCACCCTGTATCTGTTGGCACTTATTTGTTCCACCTGGAATTTCTTGGGGCAGTTGCACTGTGATACCTGGCGACTCACCTATGGAGGGACAAAGAAAACCCATGTTAGTGACAGAAAATACCCAGCTTCACACTGGAGCTATGATGCGACTTCTGCGTTTACCTCTTCATTAATTTGATCTGCATCCAGTGTTTTCCTGTAGGGGTCTCTGCTAGGATGGAGCGCGCTCACAAACTCATAGTAGTCGATGAAACCGTCGTTGTTCAAGTCGAAAATGTTTGCCACTGCGTTCATCTCTAGAGAGTTGGTCGGAAATTCTACAGTTAAGACGTAGGACACAGAAAGATATGTGCACCTTTAAGAATCAGTGCTGAAGTCACCAATTGGAGGTTGAGCAAGATCAAAAAAAATAAAAAAAAAACAAGCATGAGAATTTACTGGAGGCAAGGACATAATCAGTGAACTCCTTCTGGCTGATCCGCCCGTCCTGGTCCCGGTCGATGCTTCGGAACACGTCTAGGATCCGGGACTTCAGATGACTGATCCACTGAATGTAACGCTTTCGCCAGACGTTGAAGTCAAAGTTGGCAAATTCCTCCATCTGCAGAGATAAACAAAGCACAAAGCGACCTTTACGCCAATTGTTCCTGAGAAAACAGCTGCCATTCGAGCAAATATCTTTTATCCGTGTTTTCAAAAGAAAGTGAAAGGACCTCTCTGAGCATCTGCTGGTGTTGTTCCAAGCGGTTCTGTCTCGCCACGGCCACTTGCCAAAGTTTCTGCCACTGCCGGACCAGCTGAATGAGCTGGGGAGTCTGAGGGTCGAGGTGCTCTAAGGGGACCGGTATGGCAGGCGGCAGCTTCATAGTGCTTCTCCTCTCTGTACATCAAAACGTATGATACATGCGTTTGCACTTGATGCTTGCGTGTGTTCACTGACTGCACGTAATCTCTAGAGCTCTCTTACTCGCAAACGGCCGCTTGATGGGGGAACCTCGATGCTTAGGAAGGCTTTTGTGTTTGCAAGACTTCGTGGCATGTTCGATCTCTGGGAGCTTTTTCTTCATTTCCCCCATGAACACCTGCAGAGAGCAAGTAAAAATCTCGTCACATAGTGGCGCATGCATGTCGTGATGCGATACTGAGTGAGTTTGCGTCCTGGGCAGAGGGCAGAGGAGAGACGGGTTGTACCATGTGCTGCTCAATAAGTTCTTGGTTCTGCTCTGTTGTCTCAGACAGAGGCTCTTCCTCTCTGAGGATGAGAGACTCCTCCGCTGATGAGATCCAATCCAAAAGTCTCTGGACTTCTTCTTTCTCTTCTTCCAGTGCTGCCAAGCTGGCCTGGATCTTCTGACCTTGCTGCTGGGCCCATGTCTGAACCTGCCTCCCAAAACAGGTAACGACAGCATTTCCTAAAGGTTAGCTTACATTTACCGTGACTGACTTTTTGGAGAAATAACTGTCTTAAAACAATTAACCTCTCGTCGGTGGATCTGTAGTTTTTATTGTGGCATGAAGACACTCACCTCCTCATAGCGAGTCTTAGTGACACTGATCCAAGATTTGAGGGTTATTATGGAGTCTGGGTGACAAGAGGCCAGGATCTCCTCACCCAGATTCTGGATATTCTCCAGTTCCACCGCTTGAGCGTGCAAGATACGTAATGACTCCTGTGCGGGAAAAGAGAATTGATTCATTTCACTAGTTTTTCCAACACCAAAAGCTTTTATGATAAAATGTCAAACACAAGCTGCTACTAGCTATTCTCACGCATTAATGTGGAGAAAAAAAGTCCGCTCTGGCTTCTCTGACCTCGAGCTTATCAGCAATTGCGTATTCAGCAGCAGACTCCCTGGAGCAAATGAAATGGGAAGCGAAATGTTTCCTCCCGGGAAGGCTACGATATCTCGTTACACTGACCTCGTGTTGCTTCTGGAAGGCAAGCAAACTACTCTCCTCCTCTGGTATGACGCCGTATTTCAGGATCCTCTCTGCTTCTGTGAGCCTCTCCATGAAAGAGTGAACGAGACCATCAAACTTCTCAGCCTTTTGGAGACAAAAGGAACACACACATTCAGACTGTCATACTGAAATCTCCAGGCACAGTTATTGCTAATCATAAGTGTGATAAGCAATAATGAGGCACGTTTATTGCCTCATTATATTGCCCATATATTGCCCATTTCTGGGCGGTTTAGTGCCGCCCAGAAATGTTCACGCCACGTCTTTGTTACCTGCATTTTGTCCTGTTGAGACAATAAACTTCAGGGTGTTTTACTTTGATGCCATGTGGCACATTAACGCAATGTGGATAATTGTGAAGTAAAAAATTAATGTAATTTGTGACTATCATTTCTAATGACTCGGACAATACATTTGAGTTGAGTCACTTCCAGTTTCATACGTCATGAACGAAATAATTGGTAATTGTTCTTCAAGTCTTGTTACTAATTCTAATTTATGTAAAGGTTTGACCTTTGACCTGGCCATTCAGACATAGTAATATGCTCAATAATATGGTAACAAGAGCTACTATGAACAATGGCTACTCCATCACTGTGATGGGATTCCAACTTCAACTATATTGACTATATTAATGCTGTTAAATTGGGTCAATCTCAGCTCTGACTTCCATAGTAAATTAAATGCTGCATTATTTTGGCCGCTGACGAACTGGCCTTTAATTAGAGTCATCTAAGTTAAAGGAGCTAATATAAATGTTTGCCATGTTTTTAAGATTTTTATTTCCTTACTTATTTTACTTTTTGCCTTTTGTGTCGCTGAACCGTACAAAGTTCCAACAAAACCTACCGAAGTTGTTGCTTTTAGTGTTGCGAAATGCGAAAAAAGAGAAGGGATTTTATTTTTAGAAACCTTCGCTTCCAAATACTGTTTTCAAATAAGTTTCCAAAACGTAGTTCGCTTTTGCCATGACAGAAATCCCAATACGAGAGTGAATCTGACGTGTCACCAAGCAGAGCGAAGCCAAAGCAGTTTGTACCTGCTGCAGGGCCGCCTCCAGCCTGTCCTGTTTGCTCACTGACAGTCTGCACACGGCGTCCCAGCGGCCCTCCAGCTCCTCCATCTGCTCCTGCAGCCAGTGAGCGTCAGCGGTGCTGCTCCGGGTCAGGTCCCTCACAGAGCGCTTCAGGGTCCGTATGCAGCCGGCTCGCTTTCCCAACTCCTTCTGGAAGGCCTGACAGACAGAAAGAAACAACCTCCGACTTGATTCCCCAGAAGACCAGATTAGTGAATATCATGTGGCAAATATGGAAATGCAATTGATTTCCAGCTTGTATTTAAATTGTAGACTGACTTAAATATTCTAAGAAAAAAGAAAATCTTAATTTTATTATTTTTTTTAGCAGAATTAGTAAGTACCTTATGTTTGTCTATGAGATTGGTGACTATGTCTTTGTCTCCACCAACAGGGACATCCTCAGCCAGTTGGGGCTCTGCTCTGTACAACCAGTCACTGAGCGCGTGCAGAGCATCAGTGAATCTTCCCGAGAACAGCAGGGCTTCCTCCAGTTTATGTTGTCTTAAAGACAGAAATCACAATAAGAGTTTTGTTTGTTTGTTTGTTTTTGTTTTACTAGACGTATCAGCAGGTAGAAGTATGATGCTGTCCTTTTTCGGTTTTCAGACCTCTCGATAGACTTGCCGCCAATGGTGTCCCATGTGTCCCTGAGTTCAGCCAGCAGGTTTTCCAGATGCTGCCTGTCGTGGCCACTTTGTGCTTTTTCGTGCAGGCCGCGGCCGCTCTTCAACGTGGCGTCGTAGATGGGCCTTTTTGATCTCAGCAGTTTCTGAAACTCCTGCGTATCGACGGAAAGGAAAACAAATGATCAGATATGTTCACGTGAAGTATTTCTTTTAAACTACAACCATTTTATTTCCTTCGGATTGAGACATGAACTCTTTTTATGAGATGTCAGGGAACTTTCTTCAGTTGTATGGATCTAAGAGTGCACAGCACCGCCCCTCCCCCACCTGTTGCTGTGTACATCTGGTCAGCTGGCTGAAAGACGGCCAACTGAGCTCTTTTGTAACGCTTTTTACACAATTTGCCAAGTTGTTAACAAGTTATACCGCAGCACATATTATCTTTTTAGAGGCCCACTTCTACTCTATAAAGTGTAGAACCGCAAAAATGAACAATAACCTATGAAGCACCTGAATAGCAGACGTTGTGACTTGTGTTTTAGGTTTTTGCTGGACAAAAATTGCCCCAGACGTTATTGCAATAAACAACAATGTTGTTGTTTTGAGACCATTTTCAAGTAATGCAGTGGCATAATAATGCAAGAAAACATTCTCAAAGATAAATAAACTTTAAATTATAAAGAGCATTTAACACTGGAACTGGAAGTGTTAGCATGTGATTGATTGATTGATTTACTACTTATTGCGACAGGCCTGCTTGTGTTTACTATTTTCTTGTGAGATTTATTATCAAATCATGTGCTTCCTCAAGTTATTCAATATGTAACTTAAGTCACAGTTGGAGCAATAGTTGTTTTTGGCTTTCAATTAAGTTGTTTAGTTCCTGTTTTATATTTATTTGTTACCCTCTGCTCATACCTTCTGCTCTACGAGTTGCTGCTTTATCTCCTCATGGGACGCTCCGATCTCCTTATGCGTGTCCAACGTTTGTTCGACCTCGGCCATCCAGTCCACAAGGAGGCGCCACGATTCAGTAAACTGAAAATAACAGAAAAAAAGGGAAGAATGCATCCCAGTCTTTTTTTAAGTGTCTTTTATTTCTTACATGCGTTTGTGTTGTTTTCACGTCTTCTGTTACCTGCTTGATGTGTTTCTTAACGTCCTCCAGCGTCCTGCCTCTCTCTGACGTTCGCTGCAGGAGCTTCTTGTGCCGATCCTGAACCGTCAGTATCAAATTATGGATGACGTCGCAGTCTTCCTTCCTGCTCAGCTCCGTCAACCTGCATCCCGTGTTCTCCACCGACGTCTTCTTCTCGCTGTAGCCGTTGACCTCATCCAGCAGGATCTGTCCCCGCAAAGCACACGCTTTTAGTCCAAACACACGTCCTTGAAAAGAGCAACAAAAAACCTAAGCGCGACGTATTTGATAAAAGCGACCTTATGCTCTTGAAGCTGTGTGGAAATTGTGTCCAGAATGAAACTTGGAGCAGGGAGATCCTTAAGAGACTCTTCACACTCGCTCATCTTTTTTAGCAGTTCTTGGACGCTGCTGTGAAACTCTTTGGCCAGACTCAGTCCCTCCGTAAGCTTAGCCTGCATGCAAAGAATTGCTCTTCAGTGAAAGCATAGTCAAGCACCAATGTGCCTGATAAAACAGCTTCGAAAAATAATTTTCCTTGACATGACATTTAATTGGATTAATTACTTTCCGCTCCTGGACTTTGTTGTAAACAGATGTCCACTTTTGTTCGAGTATAGATAAGCTGTGCTCGGTGCTGGACCCCCGCACAAGGTCCCCTCGCTCCAGCATCCCGTGAATGGCATTCCTCACATTTGTGTAGGCTTGAACTTTAGACTCCATCTCATTACACAACTCCTGTTGGACGGGAAACAATTTTAAAAATCCAAGAAAAAAATCTTTGCATTGACAAGAGTGACCACTCTCCTGCCCCCCTGGCATTTATATATACTGTAATGAACATTACCAAATGCGCATTAAGCCTTTCACTTGCAGAGTCTGGCATGCCCCAGGTGGTTTTAGAAGAGGACAGCCTCAGGTCTGTGTTTTCCAGCCACTGAATGAGATCCTGGATCTCCATGGTAACATCTTGCACCTGTAATAAAACAGGTTATACTTTAAAGGAGAAAACAATTTTTATTCATTCAGTTTATGTCCACAAACTTGTGATTGTCTGTGATTGTAGTTCCGTTCATGAAGTGAAAATTATATTGTATATATAAATAAATTTACAAAATTGCAGAAAGTTGGTTTAATAATGGCATTCAGTTCGTCTGCACTTCCCCCTCCCTCCCAAATCTTTTCATTTGAAATACTCAACAGATCCTTTATGGGAGTATTTTTTAAAAAATTATTTTTTAAATTTTTTATTTAATGTTGCATTACCGACAATGACCACCAGAGGGAATCAGACTGTCGTTACCTGACTCAGTCTGTTTTCCAGTTCCAGCTGCCTGCGCTCAGTCTCACAGCGGACAAACTCCCAACTTTCATTCACTTCCTCCAACTGAGACTGCAGCCCGTGCGTGTTGTCCCCAGACCCGGCCTCCAGCAGCTTCCTGCCAGCCTGGTTGAGAGACTCAATGGTGCGAACGTGAGACATGACATCATTACGCAACACCTTTGAAAAGCAAAACAAAAAGAAGTCCAAAAGAGATGAGAATCTTGATCTCAAGATGTTGTTTTTGTTTTTTTGTATTCAAAAGTCTATCACAGACCTTATGCTTTGCCAGCTCTATTTCACAGGTCTGCAGGTCCATGCTGACTGGCTGGTTGCCATGCAGTTGCTCGGCGGTTCTGGAAAGCCACGTTTGCAGCTCGTCCAGCGTGTTTTGAAACTGGCCCAGACCCAGCAGAGCACACTCCAACTGATGCTGAAAACAGAACATGGACAGAAAATGTTCACGCAATTATTGATCATTATGACATTAAACCAAACATACATTCACAAAGTGCCTCACTAGTTACAGCTTGCTAGCACAGGGCTGGATCTCGTTATGAAAGCCTTAGGGGCTCGTGGTAGGCGTTGTTCTGCAAGATGTCAGAAACATCCCTCAGAGATTTTTATTCATTTTAACATTTAGCACAGAAAAAATCTGTGTTTTGTGAAGATTGCGTCAAACTCTGACCCTTAATTCTGAGTCTCATCACTGAAATCGAGACTCATTGGATCAGGCGACATTTTTCCAAAGACGTTATCCAATTTGGAGGATTCTGTCTTAATTGTAGCCTCAGTTTCAGGTTTTGTAGACACATCAAGATTTGACGTGTCGTACATTCAGAGATGGTTGTAATGCAATTATGTCAACTGCAGAATATTCATACAGCGCCTTCATAGATGAAAAGAAACCAACAAAAAACAACAATACCAACAACATAAAAATAAAAACAAAAGCATGACATTAAATAGGTATTTTTGACCAAATAGCAGCCAATATTTTTTTTTCGTTTTATGTGTTATGTGTAAACTTAATCGTAACCTAAAGCTCCTCATGCTCTGTTTGAACAGCAGCAATAACAACAGTGAATGGTTATATTATTATGTAGTGCTGAAAGCATTAAGTTGCTGTTATGTGATTAGTTGAGTCAGTATTTGTGTCAACAAGCAATTGAACAAGGCATCCCCGATAAAGTCGCTTGAAGGTGTATGAGTTTCACAGAAAAGTCAGCTATCTACTGCAAAATCCCATTATTGGGAAAATATATATATAATCAAGTAATATTTTAGTCAATAATGAAAATGAACATTTCTCAATTAAACAGTTCCCACCTGTCTGTTCACTGTCTCAGACTCTAGACTGTCCCATCTCTGTCTGAAGTCGCACAGCGGAGAGAATGAGCCTGGACGCTCCGAGCCCGGAGACAACCGGCACACAAAGCGGTGGTTCAGGCTCTCCATCTCAATCTTCTTCTGGTACAGCTCTCGCTTAAATTCCTGGGATGGATGACAAAGGTTAAAACGTGGGAAGAACATTCAGTTGTTTCATGTTTGGTTCATGTGTGAACTCACCTTCAGATCGCATAGCTGCTCTTTGACAGCTTCCAGGTCAGTTCCCACTGCAAACGCCTCTGTACATCTTAACTCCGCTGACTTTAACCACTCAAACAGGCCCTGTTAGTGATACAGCCTTTGACTTATGTTACTTCAAAACTTTAAACAAGTTCATTCACCTGCACTTGAAGATGGAAGACCATATTTGACAGAAAAGCTCTGTGTATTGTGTTCCAACACTGACCTGCATTGTATCCTGATAATGAAGCGCCATCTGCAAGGAGTCCTCTAACTTCTTGTGAGAGTCACTCCAAAGTTTGCTTAAATTGTTCCATGTGCAATAAAGCTTTTAGACAAAATAAATAAAGGATTTCATTTAACTCTTAAACAGGGTTAGGAAAGGATTCTACTGAATAAAGTCTTCTTACTTCATCCATGCTCTTTGTGATGTGTGGTTTCTCTGTATCGCCACACGCTACCATCAGGTCCATTCCAAGAACACCAAGAGTGTCCAGGTCTCCTTGCAAGCTGTCTATATCCTCCCTAAGCATCTAAAAGGCGAGAAAATTGTCACCTTATATTCTCTAACAGTGAAGCTTTTATCATTTCAATGGTTTCGTGGCAGACCTGCACGCTTCCGAGGCTTTGCCTGATTCTTTCAGAGTCTGTCAGAGAGGCGTTGAGATCCAAAATGGCCTGCTGCGTATCGTTAAGGGCACTCGTCATATCGCTGACGTCGCTCCAGTACTTCAAGGCGAGATCCAGAAGCTTCAGCAACCAGCTCTCCCTCTCCTGAGCCTGCTTGTAAGTCTCATCCCACATCTGGGACAGGCTGGATACTTGATCCTGAATTGCTAAAAAGCACAGATACCGCTAAGGTGTTACTCGTTGCACAGCAATAAAGCGCTCTGGGATTGTAGTGTCTGAGAAGAGAGTTACTTGTGCCAATTGAATTGTCCCCTGCCGCCTGAGTGTTGGCCAGCAGTTCGTCTGCCTGGCCTTTGACACTGTTGAGACCCAGCTCCAGCTTGGACAGCTCAGTAAGGGTTTGCTTGTTATCTTGGAGCTGTTCCTGGATCCTTGGGGTGAGACCTTGCAGAGAGTTGGGTGTCTGGATGCGACTGCGCAGACGGTCGAGACTCTCTCTGATAAGGGTCATCCTCTCATTCAGCTGCACGATTGAAAGCAGACGTGAAGCTGAGTCCTTGTGAAAAACTCACAAAGTGTCAGACAAAAAGCCTACTTACTTGTGTGAATCGGGGTAAGGACTCCTCGAGGAGGCTGGCCGTTTCTCGGACGCGTTCTCTGATGGCATTGTGTTGCTCCTCGGCCGCTGTCGCCTTCAGAGAGAACCGCTCACCCTGAACGGGGTTCAGCTCTGACAAGCGCTTGGCTAGGACGCACAGGCGCACAATCAGAGGTCGGTGTTCAGCTATCGACTCTCTGAGACCCTTTGCAAAGCAAGAAAAAAAAGGTTTGATAACAGTTCGGCAACCTTATTTTTTTTGCACATAGAATAAACGGATTTAAACAAATCTCTAAAATAGGAAGAAAATGAGGAGAAAACACATTTGGCCTCATTTTCAGTCAGAGCAAAACTGCGATTGTTGTACATCAGGGTAACCGATACCCTGTAATTAAGTAGATTACATCAATGAATTGGGCTTTGGTAAATCAGCTCATTTGACCAATGAAAGGTGTCGGCATCCTAGGCATTAAAGGACTTCTTTGTTGACCAGGACTATTCAAATGTGCAGGTCTCTTCTACCTGTAAGAGGTCCTGTTTTTCCCGGAATGCTTCATAGTTAATTGTGCTCAGGGAGAGCTGGCCAATAAGCTCCCGAGTTTCATCCAGCCATGGCGACACCTCGGCCAAGCCCTCGGAGAACTGGGCCAGAAGCGACTGGGCATGCTCCAGCTGCAGGACCACGTGGGCGTTGGTGGCTGAGGTGGTGTTGCAGTGTTCCTGTAAGGCTTCCAGAGGCGTCTGAATGGAGATTGAACGATGTTTATCAACATCTTCTAATGAAACAGTCATGTTCATGTTCATATATATATATCATCATGAAATAAAGTCACAGTTTTACCTGAAGATCTCCAGCTGCTCCTTCGTCACTGTAAGTCATCAAGATTTCAGCGATCTTGACCATCTTCTCAATGTTGAATTTGTGCTGAAGGATTTCTACTGCTAAAATCTAAATCAAATGACATGTTTTGTTTTATTTTAAACACAATTCTTAAACATTCCCTGTGTACTCGGTTGCCCAAATGCATTTATTCGATGTGTTGCTTGTTGTCCCGACCTTCTGTTCGTTCAGTTGTTCTGCTATGATCTTTGGGTCCAGGTTAATTGTTTTCAGCTTTTCGAGATTGTGTGCGGTGTCTTTGAACCACGCCATCTCCTTCACCACAGCCTGTTCCAACTGGAAAACACAACCAGATGTTGGCGTATCAGTCGCATCATTGACTTTAAAAATGTAGAAGAGCTTTTTCTGGAATTAGTTCAAATATACACAAAAAAATGGAATTACAGAATCCCACAATAACGTAGACATCAATACCTATTTCAATTATTATAGAAGTGATTGATTATGGTTAAGAAATCATTTAGAAGAAATGATTTCCACCAGATCGATGGTGCCGGGTTCTAAAGCAATGAGAAATTCAAGAAGTACGTGAAAAGGATAGCCTGCTGAATTCCTGGGTTAAATTATTATGCCCTTAAATTATTTCATCACGCCTTTGTTGTTCCGCATATCGTGTACAGACACTCACTGATTGAAAACAGCGGCGCACCTGTATCCAAATACTTCTTGTGTAGATTCCAGTACTTGTCAATGGAGAACTCACCCTCTGTTTCTCAGCCGCACACAGTACTGCATCTCCTACGTGCGTCTGTGCTCCTGCTGCCGCCAACAGCTCCCTCTCGATGCGGCCCAGCCACAGGTGGAGGTCCTCCTGGCTTGAAGTGCAGCGGCTGGAGGCTTCCAGGGCCTGCTCCAGCCTCTGCAGCACATCCATGCTGCTCAGGTTTAGCACAGAGCAACGGATACGCAATACATCCATCTTCTCCTGCACCTGCTGGGCTTCCTCCACTGAAATGACAGTAAAATCACAGAACATGGGCGAATAATTAATTACGTGGCTTACCTAATGTTTGTGGTTAACTGCATAATAGCCTCACATGTGATAACAGCTCAGCACATTTAGGGATTACACAGAGAACTTGCTTAAATTCAAGGCAAACATCAAAATGGGAAAGAAAGGGAACTGATGAGAATGTGTAATTGTTGTCGGTACAAGAGGAGGTGGTGTAATATTTGAGAAATTTAATTAATGGGTTTTTACGCATAGTCATTTATCAGCTTTGGTAAAATGTTTCAGGAAATAGACGTGGCGTGGCAGCTGTAAGAATGAAAATTTCGTCAGAGGCCAGAAAATATGAGCAAACTGGTCTGAGGCGACTTAAAGGCAATGCTAATTCTAAGAACCACTCCTTACACTCAAGGTATGCTGAAGAACATCTATGTATGAATGATATCTCAACCCTTGTGACAGACGTGCTGCAGCAGTGGATTCCACTCTTGAAACTTCAGAAACTTGAGCTACGATTTGCACAAATTTAGACAATAATAGACTGGGAAAACCTTGCCCGATCCAGTGGATCTTGTTTCAGCAGCAACTTCCATTGTACAGTTCTAAATGGAATATAATTTAGTGTAAACAATACTAAAGCCTTGGAGATTTGGGGGCTAAAGCATTTATCTGGGAGTAGCTTAAAGGAGGGGAAATGCTCTTCTGCATCCAAACGATCAGAATCCCCCTTAAGCACCTATTTTTAAAACATTTTCTGGAAGATGAATGGTTGAATGGATGAACGGACGGCGGACAGATAGATGGATGGACTTTAACAAGTTCCCAGACATGAAATAATATCACGGTGCACAGCACATCTTACCTGAAACTGCTTCCTTTAAAATTTGACCTGACATCTTTACTTTTCCAAGTTCAGCCATTTGGACTTGAATCTCTTCAAAAACAGCCTAAAAAACGATTAGTATTTCCGAGTTAGCTTTACTGCTGTACTGAAAACACATAATTATAAAGTTGAACATCTATTTTACTGTTTTCAGACATACACCTATGACCACTGACAGTTGATTAAACCACAGCATTATGGCTAATGAGTTCACATGGTGGCTCACTCACCTTGGCCTTCTCTGTGGCATCCGACAGATGCAGCATCACTCTCTCAGCGTTTCTCAGCTCAGCCAGCGTCTGTTCTACAGAAATGAACCACTGCTGCAAGCTGTCCACTTCTTCCTGGAACTGCTGGGCTTTGGGCAGGATGAACTCCAGACATTCTCTCCTTCCAATGGTTTGACAATTAATCAGTGAGGTGTCCGTAGAATGATGCGGCACAAATGAAGTGACGCATTATCAATAAAAGTGTCGGACCTTTTCTCTGCCTCCAGCTGCAGGGCCTCCCACTTCTGTTGAAGAGTGGCGAGCTTGACCTTTGCCCGCTCCCCCTCTTCTCCCGGGTGGGCCTCTGCCAGCCGAGGACCCTCAACCATCACGGAGTCCACGCTACGCCTTCGGTCTGTCAGGAGGCGCAGCAGGAGCTGTGAAACCATAAAATATCTCCGGTTTTAAACAAACGTCTTTATTCACATTAAAAGCTTACCAATATTATCGTGCAGAAGTTACATTTACACTTTGATGCCTAAGAAGAAACACCAGGGATTCACACCTATTAAAACCCTACACTTTCTGCCTCTTTTCCGTTAGATACACTGAAATTTCTCTCATGTTTCAAGCTTGCATTGTCTGGACTGGTTTCATCCCCTCTAAAGTGGACATGTTTC
Organism: Poeciliopsis prolifica; assembly: GCF_027474105.1. Classification (NCBI taxonomy): domain Eukaryota; kingdom Metazoa; phylum Chordata; class Actinopteri; order Cyprinodontiformes; family Poeciliidae; genus Poeciliopsis; species Poeciliopsis prolifica. Next base: position 4,785,059 of record NW_026562392.1, on the reverse strand, counting down.
TCATAGCCCACAGACATTTTACAAAGACTAACTGCAGCTCATTGTTGCGTAGAAGCTCACTGTTTCATCGCTAAACAGATCAGGGGTTATCTCACAAAGGAAACCCTTCCATACTTTAATCGTTCATTTTTATTCTACTTGTTTTAGAATATCAGAAACATTTCTTGACAAAGAAAGTAGGCAAAGTAGTGCTCTGAATGCCAAACCTTCTGTTCTTGAAGTTGCGCCTTCACCACTTTGACCTCTGAGGATGGAGGTTTCTGATTGGCTGTGAGCTCCCCTATCTCAGCGACCCAGGTAACCAAAGCATCCAGATTCTGAAGAAACATTTCAAAATTTGTGGAAGCAAATAACAGAGACTTAGTTCCCTATTAGAATGCAAATAATCATAGTTTAGGTAGATGTCAAACCAAGTAGGTCATGAGTTTAATTATTGACAATCCAAGAATTTAAGACTTACCCGCCACCTGTCCACACTAAAATCTTGGTCTGAACTTGACTGTCCATCGCTCTGGAGCTGCAAAGTAAAGCAAGTCCACTTGATGTTTCAGTTTATAAAACATTACCACTGAAACAGAATCACACAGCCAAAAGCTACTGCTCTAAATAGAGAGATGACAGCAGGAAATCAAAGCTGAAAGGTTGATGGAAAGAAAGGAAAGGCTGAAATGACAGACAGGTACAAATTGTCAAGTTTGAAAAGCAGCGTCTCAACCTCAGCAAGCTCCTCTGCCACACCGTTTAGGACTCTAACGGTTCTGGTGACTATGGGGTTGCCTCCTTTATCTCCTGTCGGATACTCCGTCACCTCCACGATCTCAGTCACGGTCGTCTCTGTCACCTCGGTGACTTCGGTCACCTCCCGTGATGCGAGAGTCTTCCATGACCAGGGGCTTCCTTCTCTGGAGTCTCTCCTCTGGAAGCTGGCCCTCCGTTCTGCAGCCGTCAAGTCGTTGTGAGCAAGGGGAGATCGAGCGAAGTCCGGAGGCAACGTCCTCCTCGTTAGTGTCCCATTTCGGGATGTTTTGATCGAAGACGGGCTGCTATGCCAGGCATTTTCCAGTGTACTGCTACTTCTGATTGTGGAGGCAGGGGAACTCTGGAGGGGTTTGTCTGAGATAGGCGTTTGAGCACCCTCCTCCCTCCTTTGGTCAAATTTATCAACCTCGCTTTCTTTTTCCACCACTTTTTCCTTGTTTCCATTCTCTCCGAGTTTATTCCTGGAGCCCTCGTCCCTTTTGACCACCCCATCTTGTTCGGGGGGCGGCCACTCCTTTCGTCGTTGGTAGCACTCCTTCAGGAAGCCTTCATCAGTCCTAACATGCTTGGATTTCTGGCCCAGACAACTGGGCCTGCTGATGAGATTACCCATAATCCTTCAGCCCACAGGCTATTGAGGCAATAGGTGAAGTCAGGCCCCTTGGCCATTCATGCAGATGATCCTTCAGCTACCTACAATAAAACAAGGTGCTCAGCATTGGTCATTCTGTACGTACAATGCTTTGCAAAAGCATTCATACCCCATGAAACATTTGCATATTTGAACATGTTACAATACAAAGTTTTCTTCAACAATTGTGGGAAAAGAAATCATGGTTTTAACTTCTTTTTTATTATTTTTGTTTACAAACAAACATTCTTAAAGCATGGCATACGGGAATGTGAACGTCCTCCCTGAATTTTAAAAGTTTTTCCTTCAAGATTGTCTTGTATTTAGCTTCATCCACATATACATGAACTCTGACAAAAATTCACAATCCAGGAGTCAACGTGAGTAGGACGTTTTCTGGGTTTTAGGCTCCACCGTCTTTTCGGTAGGCCAGAAATGTAATGTAGTTTTGTCTGCCTATCGTGCCTTTATGTATATGTTTGTTATGTCCACGATTCGCTTGTGGCAAACTGGACTTGCATGCCTTCCTTTCAAAACTGTCTTCTTGACACATGATGGACTGAATATATATTGGTTTTCTAATAATACTGACCACTTCAACTGCTTTTTATGCCAGAGCCACGTTCACGCAGTCACACTCACAAACAAGCACACAGTCAAACACTAATAAGCAATTCGGTTGGTAACTTGGGGATAAGTATCTTGTCCAGGGGGAAGTCGATATGCAAAGGGAGGAAGCTGGAATCCAGCCAGTCAGTTTATTTAGAATCAGACCAAATTGCAACACATATTGTCTTAAAGAACTTTACAGCATGATACCCACCCAAATATACCTATGTAGTGCTCCATCAAATAAAATCAAATTAAAACTGAAGTCTGCGGTTGCAACGTGGCAAAATATGAAAAAGCTTAAGATGTCAGAGTACTTTTGCAATGTAATGTTTATAATATACCCTCCTGTAATAAAATGCATTTTTATCACTATAATCCACACCTTTAAAAAACTGCTTACAAAATCTCAAAGCTTTCATGTAATAAAGTTTGCTCCCAGGATCTAAGCACTGAAAGACAAAAGAGAACTAAAAACGCTTCGTGGCCTTGATTCTCCCAGCTATCTCGCATCAACAACTGAAAAAAATCCTGCGCTTGAGATTGGCTGTGACTGCCTTGCGGAGGATCGCAGTGTTGAAGCTGGCACAGACAAAGCAATGGCAACCAGCCAACGCTTTCTGTAACTCAACTTGGATCGAGACTGGGAAACCCCGTCGGGATCGGGTGAAATATGACAGCCATAAAAACATCCTTTCTTTATGGGACGACAAGTGGATGGGTGCTTTGGCCGCCAGCTTCTTATTTGGCTAATATTTGTATGATTCTGCAAACACTCTGCTGAAGACACCTTTGTGCCTTCATTGTTTTGACAGAGGTTAAAGGTTAGTGCAATTATCCTGACAAAGACCGTCTGAGGTGGGCCCATCAGGAGATCACAGGGAGGGTTTCTGCTTAAGCAAGGTCCTCCCTCTGAGACGAGGTTACACTGCTCAATTCAGAACTATATAGGTCAGCTGAAGACATGACTGGTGACTAATGATCTGGTTGGGGGTTGATGAGAGGGGGTCGTCTAAAAGGAAATTAGAATATTAGCTTTCAAGACGTCCTTAGACTCCTATTTTTTGCTGTGAGACGGTCATGGTGTATGCCTCAACAATAAGTAATTGCAGGCCGATACCTGACTTACCATTTTTGGCAAAGACCTTTGAAAAGGCAAGCTTGATTTAAAGAATCTCAGCTCTTCAGTGCTGACACCGTTAATGCAACAACCTATGTCTTGACGTCCATCTAGAACTGATGTTTTGGTCTAACGAGATTTATACAGTTGATAATAACATGCTGATTGATAAACTGGAAATGTGGGTTGGAATCCTGTGATGTGCCAACTTATGTTTTAGATCTTTGGGTCCCAAAATATGCTCGGTTTGATTAGCAAGGCTCAGTGGGGCTAAAGAATGAAAGCATTCAAGAAAATTAGGTGTGGTTATAAAACCAATAAGCTGACTTCTTGACACTTCTTGAATAAATAACCAAAACAAGACACCAGATTGGGAGCTTATGGTTTCGTTTTTAGTAGAATGAATGATTGTAAAGGTGTCTTTTCAGTCTTCTGTAAAAATCCAATCAGGCACCTGCAGCTCATCCAAAATGCAGCTGCCAGAGCACTGACCACCACCAGGAAAATGGACCATATCAAGCAGGTCCTTAAGTCACTGAAATAGCTCCTTGCTAGCAAAAGAATATATGGCAAAAAGAAACTCGATGGGCAGAAACAGTTGTTTTGCAGAAACAAGTTTATTGAACCTTTCCTGCAAAGTCAAAATATTATTTTATCAACCCATTTGCTAAAGTGAGGCTTTTATTTGAGTTATTCCTCACATCTTGTTTTCATTGTCGTTTACGTAACCTTTTTTCATATTTTCCCAGTAAAGCACCGGAATTTCTTTCTGTACTAAAGTGCTACAAATAAACTCGTCTTGCCCGCCTTGCCTCGCCTCGCGGGGAAATGAAATCGTGCTGAATCTGCAAAACAACAACAACAGCAACAAAGAAATTATGCTGAGAAATTCTCACCAAAGAACATTTAAACCTGACCGTTTTCAATCAGTCAAACACATTAAAGTGCTTTTGTTGTTGTTGTGAGGCGAGAATTTCAAGATGACCCACTTTGATACGATGACTCGATGTGCATTGGTAATTGCCTGCATTACGCCCGTCTCTGCTGAGCAGATGATGCCGTCCCGGGGTGCACAGGGGAGCAACGCAGTCGGATCAGAGTGATGCCCAGACAAAAGCCTCAGCCTCAAGATCAATGATTACTTAGTTAGCTCAGATCCCCACCCAGCAGTCTCCTGAGGAGAGCAGCGGATGTCAGGCTGTGTCCCACATGGGTCACCAGCTCATCAGAGAGGGTGTGCAACGTCTGGTTACTGCGCCACACGTGTGGCCGTCTGCTAAATTACCCATTTAGTCTTTGGTGAGAACACAATTCGTATTAAGATGTGCTGACTGTTTAATTGTGCGAGGAACGCTGGGATGCTGTTGTAACTATGCTTACTTCCACTATCCCGTACAATGAAAGGACCTCAGAGGCGGTAAAAAGGAAGGCTTGTTCAATCACAATATGGCATATCCAGTAACAACTGTATGACCTACATTTGTTCAATGAAAACAAGACAAACACCCTCATTAAGTCTCGAGCCTGATTCCGAAATGTTCATCACCTTCTAGACAACCTTAGAAAGCGAATGAAGGAACCCATTTCAGTGGTTCCATCATATAATACATGACCAAACCATTCCATCACTTAACCTGCAGAGGTCTATTAGGTTTCTCTGCTTTCAGCTTTGATTTATGACTGCAGTCCATTAAGGAATTAACCAGGTTAAGGCCAACATTATGAGGGGTTTCTCCAAAAGCATAACAAGATAAAATTGAAAACAATGTTAGTTGTAAATGCAGATTAAATAAACAGCGTGTTTCAGTTTTACGTTCATTTCACCCAGAGTAGATCGTTTGGGTTCTGTGTAGTTCTAATGTCTTGCGTGTTTCCAATTGAGTCAGTCTAACGGCGCAAAAACATAAATTGTTGGATTTACAGCCAGACACAGAACAATGACAGTAGAAAGGCCCGTAATGTTGTCATGCAGCTGCCTGTTGATTTTCTCTTAAGGGAGGTCTTGAAGTAGTAATCACTGGAGTGGTCCCTAATCAAAGATGGCAGCTGTGCATTTTCCCATGAGACTCATAACATTAAAGGTGGACGTAAAGAGGAAGGTCAGGTGCTCCATTCAAAGAGCACCGTAAAAAATCACATCTTAGATTGCCTCAAAGAAATTACTGTGTTTTTCTTGGTTTATTTGTTTTTTACAGGTTTGTTGGCAAAATGAAAACCTCATTAAAGGAATGGAACCTAATAACACAATTGGCAACACAAACTGTTGAACATGAAGCAGCAAATGATTTCAAAATACTCACAACTTGGATGTCCCATTCACACATATGTGGCTACAAATGGAGAAGTGAGTCTTCAGGTGAAATACTTTATGCAGTTGAGATCAAGTGTTGAAGTCAAGACTTACTTTCCTTAATTTAACAGACCGGTAAAGCCTGGAGCAGAAATCTCTCTCTGTGTCGGACCTGGGTGCATTTTGGGCGGTTAGGACAACCCACGTGAAATTACACTTCACACAAAACGCAGAGCAGACCCCACGAGTCGAGGAATCCGGCCGGCCCTCAGTCACCATTCAAAAGGGTGAGAGAGACTCAGAGAGACAGAGAGAGAGAGAAAGAAAAGAAAACGTCTTTGTTTGAGCATCCTTTGAACGACCTCCGAGCCCCAACATCCCAAACCGAAGCTTCCTCAAACACGTCCGCGCGCATGCTCCCCTCAGTCAGGTCCCACTCGGTAAACCACGCTCGACGTACAAACACACGTTCCAAACACACATCGCACTTGCCCCGATAAACTCCTGCTTTTCCCGTTGCCCACAGTCACGGACAAACAATGTCCTCTTGCTCTCTTTCTCTCTCTCTTTGCCCCCACCAAACCCCGCTCCGTGCTCCCCTCCCCTCCTTTCACTTCACTTCTCCTCCCACCAGCTCTCCCTGCTCCTCTCCCTTTCTTCTTTGTTGTGGGAGCCGCGATAGAGGAATTCCTTCCCCTGTTAGAGCCGCCGTTGGGACAGGGCACCCAGAAGGAGACAATGCACGGCTGAACTCCCACAGCTCCTGGCCAAAGAGAAGTTTGTTGTTGTTTTTTTGTTTTTTCTTCTTTTTACAAAGAGGTTAGATTGGACCTGGTGCCATTCTCACCCAGAGCTGCTGCTCAGGTTGCTCCTGCACCAGCCTGCGACGCAGCAAAGTGAACCTTTTTACCTTCTCAAGGTTTTTTTTTTTTTCCCCTCCCAAAATCTACCCCCCTCTACCCCTGGTTCCCATCCAACAAAAGCCCCTCCAATGTGTCTGACTGAGACTCAGAAACTCCACGCTGCTTTTTGCTTGAAAAATGGGATTGGGTGGATGGATGGATGGGGTGGGGTGGGGTGCAGGGAGAGTTTTCTAAAGACCCCCGAGGTCGTCCTCAAAACCTTCACGTTAAGTGACAGCTGCTTCAGCCCTTTCCTTCTCTTGATGGCGAGGGCGAGAGATGCAGGCTACCAGAAAATAAATAAAAAATAAAAAATGGACCCACACCCACCCTGCAAATACCCAGTCATGAATTCACCCCCTCCCCTCTTCGTCACTCCCCCCTTTGCCACCTTGTCGTCTCCCATTCAGAGCCAGTTCAACAGCCAGTCTCCACAGCAGCAACAAGCGGCGACTAATTACTGTAAAACATCTCAGATTACTTTTCAACTCACTGCTAGCCGTTGCAACCCAAGCCTTCAAAAGAACAGGATAAAGAAAGGCTGGGAGCAAGCACCGACCAGAGAGAATGAGACAATAATTCAGTACTTTCTATGGAGTTGGCATCGCGAACCAAAGGCAGGACCCCTGGGGTGAATCTCTATCATGCCAGTTAAAAGAGTAACAATATTTGCCTGATAGATGTCATGCCCAAAGCAGAGTGGGTACCAACACTTTCAAACAACCTTAACGTCACAGCTTGTAACATTTGTGTCGAATTATTTTCAGTTTTCTCCATCATCAATTTGTAGGATTCAGATGAAATATCTCTGCAGGACGTTTGCAGAGCTCGGCACCCCGATATATACGGATTTCTCGTCTTATCCGCTTTATTCCTTCTTCTGTCTTTCTCCAGTCAACCATTTAATTCACCTATTGACACACCCACCAACTGCCTACACTCAAACAGTGAACACTAGTTGGGGTTTTTTTTCCCCCCAATCTTTCTGTCCATGAAACAGGCGCCGATATGCAGAAACAAAGATTTATAAAATAAATCTCAGTTTTGGTTTTGATTCCCAGCCTGGGTGACCAGACAGTGCGTTTTAAATTTTTATATTTTAGCAGACTGCGCCTCCCTCCCTGCATGTAGGCCTCTCTCCATGTCTATGCATGACGTCATGCAATTCCCAGTCAACACCGCTTCCTTTAGTGTAAAGTGCCTGCCATGTTACATGTGAATGGGAGATGTGCTTTCGGCATGTCGATGCTAACGTCGTTTGTGTCAGCCAGACATGGATGCAGAGTCCCGGTTTACTTGGTTTGGGTCACATGATCTTATATAGTGCAGCACTGTTAACATATAATCTCCTACAGCATGATGCGCGTGTAACAAGAACCAAACAGTGTGCTCCAATGAATTATTTTCTGTGAGGCTCGTCTTTTTTTGTTGTTGTTGTTTGCGACCGAAAAACGTCTACAGTCCTCCTACCAGAAGTAGGACAATAGAGACATTTGAGCAAAAACTGCTTCTTCCAACATTTTCTACCTTCTATTTTTCCAAAGTCACAAGGTAATTGCTGAATATTAGCTTAAAAAGCTAATATTTTAGCATTTGAACCTAATACTTAGCTTAAAAAGCTAAGTATTAGTTAATCTAATACTAAGTATTAGATTTTTAAAATAAAAAAATACACTTATTATATTTACATTTGAATTAATACAGTTAAAAAACATAAGCTTGTATATATATATATATATATATATATATATATATATATATATATATATATAATATATATATATATATATATATATATTAGCTATGTATAGCTAATAAGCTGATATAGCTTAGATTTTAAGATATATTAGCCCAAAATAATATTAGCAGATTTAAGGCTATATCAGTATTTTAATTTATTAAAGTGAGCAGTAACAGTAAAAAAGTTAGAACCCCCACGACATAATACCACCACCACCATGTTTCACTCTGCTAATGGTTTGTTCAGGCCCACTATGTGTTGAGAATCTAAACAGCTGAACTCCATTTACTAAATATGAAAATACTAAACATGAAAGATGGCACTGATCTTTAAATTAGGCTACCACAATAAAGTGGCATAGAGAAAAATCAATGACATATTTTTCTGGGAGGGTTTTTTATGTAGCAAAAAACTTTTAAAAACATGCCTTATTTTAAGTCAATTTCAACTTTGTGCTGCTTTCACTAGCTTACCACATTAAACTCTCTTTAAACTGCTTATCTTAATTGTCCAAACACGACACATGTTGTAATATGTATTAGCAGTGGAAACCTCCTTAGCAGATGCTAAAGTCAACATTACACCTGATCTCAGCCAATCAGTGTGAAGGAAAATGAATGAAAGTGAATCCCTTTTAGTCCTCACATGAGCTCCGAACGATACAGGCCCCTCGAATCAGTGGAGTTGCTTTCGGGTAACTTGAAAGGCTCATGTATGCAGCCACTTAATGAGAAAAAGTACAAATAAAAAAAAAATAGGCCAACATTTTCTGTTTGCCCATTCTTCATGTGAGGGAAGCTGGCAGCGGTGAGGCAACGCTCTGCCAGGAAAACATTGCTGTGCAGCCATGACACATGGTCTCTGTTTTAAGCGTCCTACAGGCCTCCTCTGCTCTAATTGAATTTGTTGCCAAAAATCTCATCTCAGCTTCACGCAGTCGGTCTGAAAATTGAAAGTGGGCTTCCGAATTAATTCAAAGTAGTGTCCGCTGGGACCCAAAATCTGATCACAAATGATTCATTTTACCCCACAGGATCCCCCACCTCACTCTCCATCTCTCTGCTGCCTTCTGCATGAATAAGACCTCAGCAGCTCCGACACTGAACATGATAATTAGCCCTCTTCAGGAGTAATGAAAGAAGAGGAGTCCTCCCTTTTTTTAGGGTCAAACCAGAGGCACCATTCAGCAGGCACACCGTCATTTATCACCGGGAGAGGCTGCCTCCGTGAAGAGCCAGTGAAAGGCTGATGGGGCTTCCCCACTGGGCTCCTCTGTACCCCCTTCGCTGCCCGGATACTGGAAATCCTGGCCGCTGATGAAAGGAGGGGGACAGAAAGAGTTTAACCTACATCGTCGGCTCTGCATTTTTTTATTCAACCCGTCCCAGAAAAGAAGGATTTAAAGCCGCAAATCTGTGTTGTCCAGAGAACGGGACAGGCATGGGGGGGGGGAAAACAGGAGGGCCCCATTCCAACAAAATGAGTGAATAAAACAAATCCTGAGAATTTAACCACAAAATGCAAATTTATTTTCCCCATAAATTTGCGTCACCTCAATGGAATTTGTTGGTCATTTCTATAGTTTCAAAAACAGTTCCCTGATCCGTTGGGGAACAGTCAGCGAACAGTCAGGGAACAGGGCCACTGCTTGTTAGCTGTCAAAGATGGAGGCAGCAGGATTAAAGCGTGCGATACGTCGGTCCACACCCAGGATCTGCTTGGTGATTTATGTTTGCACAGCCGATTAAGGGCGCAGAATGTACCATAGAATCACAAAAGGGGTCTTTATGAGGAACCTCTTCACCCGGAGGGGAAGAAAACAGAATGAACTTGTCAGAAAATTTTATTTTTACTTTTCATCGGTCTCATCCTGTAGCAGAGCCTTGGAAGAGGATTTAGATCCCAGGAAATTTTCCTTTTTTTTTTCTTAATTTTTCTGGTCAGCTCAATTAAAGGAAATATACTTAAGAAGGATGTTCCACATTATTAAGCAGGCCACAGGTTTCAAGCAACAAGGAATAGAGAAAGAATCTCTGCTGACAAAAATCATAAGGTCGTGTAAATTAATTTTCAAACAGACTTGTTCACTGATGACTGCTGTGCAACCCTGGATGGTCCAGATGGACGCAGCAGTGGGTTGGTGGTGGACGGCCACCACGTCCCAACACGGCTGTGACGTCAGCAAGGAGGTGGTGGAGTCGGCGTTCAACACAGTAGATACTGAGCAGCATCGGACGTCAGGTGTGGGACACAATGTCAAACCAGGATTAATCACAATCCTGGTCATAAATCTTAAGAGATCTGAAATCCTGTTTCTTTTTCTTTTTTTTTTTTTTTGAGTCAGCAGGATTAACTCAGTTTCTGGTAACTACGGTAACACCGCTCGCTGCAGCGAAAAATATAATGTTGCCGTTGCCACCATGGCTGCTCGCTCAGAATGCCACTGAGGTGTTTTTACCGAGGCCGACAGCATAATGGCCGCCCCCGGCTGTGACGAGTCTCCACAAACAGCAGCCATAAACGACTGATACCGAAATGCGTTTGCGACCAATAAATACCTACGCAGTCAAATCCGAGAAGTTTCACTGAAAAGATCCAGCTCTTTTTTTTTTTTTTTGCCCTCTAGCCTCTTTCTCTCCTCTGTGTCTGATGTCTTTTCAGTGTGCTCGATCATGTGTGCAGAGGCCCTCCAGTGCCAGGCGCTTCTCCGGCCTGGCTGTCCAGGCCAGGCACAATGGAGCCCGATTCCTCCGTCCCTTTCCTCCCCCCCCCTCCAGCCCCCTCTGGGCTAAAGAAGTCTCCCTGCAGGAGCGGAGGAGGAACACCATAGAGCACTCATGAGCGTAAATTTTCACATTCTCTTCGCCGTTGTTTCAGCACAGTCGAAAATGAAAAATGTTGTCGCCGGGGGCAACGCCGCTGTAGGCCAGTGACTTTGCTTCCCAGAAATGTTTCATTCCAAACGAATCGCATAAAATGGTAGTAAAATGAACAAAAACTAACATAAAGTACGGTATGAAATACGTAAATTAAAAAAAAAAAGAAAATATGGAAGGACTGGACACAATAGCTGGCTTTTGACAACTCGCTGTGTGGTGAAAGAGAGGTCTACCATAACTAATGTAGGCGCAACTGACCCTTGAGTCCAGAGTTGGCAGCATCTTCTCCATACTGTTGAGCCACTGCCTCACTGCTCTGATCTGACCCCTGAACTCACACTGCCACTGGCTCAAATCCTCAGACTCCATCCTGAAACAGGGTAGAGAAGACGCAGGGTAAACAAAGAAATTTAAACATTTGTAGTCAAATCAGCTAAAAGCCTTCATTTGGTAGGAATTTGTTCTCTCTGGTTGATGGATTGCTGAACTCTCTCCTTTCACTCCTTTGCCTCTAGCAAATGCCGACACGACGATCTACAAAACTGAAACGTTCAGCAGTCGTCACAGGCTGTTGGGTTCTGCTGAATCCGTCCGCTGGAGGCCACCAACAGACTGATTCGCTCTGGTGGAGAAGCGCTTTCCACAGGCGTCTGATGAACCAAAATGTTTCATCCGACGTGTCTGTTCGAAGTCGACGGACGTTTTCACTGTTTCGAGTTGAGAAGATGACAGAACAACTTTTTCAGAGGAGTGTACCAGGTTTTCTGGTCCTGGGATGTTGGCGATCCAGTCAAAGCAATCCCCTCGTCCTGAAACAAACAATATGGAAAGTACAGTGCAGTGCAAAGGTCACACAATAACCAGAAACTGTTCCTATTGGGATTTTATGTGCTAGACTGACACAAAGTAGTGGATAATAGTGAACTGGAAGAAAGCTGATGCAATTTTTCTTTTATTCATTGGGAATTCGAACCTGCATTTGTATTCGCTCACACCGCACCACCACTTCCCAGCCAGGACTTTGTAGAAACACTTTTTGTTGCATCTCTTTTTTTTTTTGAGTCTTTAGAGTGCACCTCTTGTAAATCTAGACACCGATTTTAATTTTTTTTTTTTTTTACCTGTTCTTCCTTGCGAGATTGCTCAACCCCTGTCAGAGTATAGAGAACTTATAAACCAACTTGTAAACTGGTTTCTAAGTTTTCCTAAAGGCTTGCAAATGAAATTAGGCCTGAACTTTTTAACACATTAATCTGCATACATATAAACCATCCCACTGGAGCTCTTGCTGCACAGTTAGGGTTGTTGTCCTGCTGGAAGGTGCAGTCTTGAGTCTATCGCAACCTATAACAGGATTTATTTTCTCCACATGCTGTGCACCATCTTGAACGTTGCATACGTTTTGTTTTCGACACCGTTTCGTCAAGACTAGACTGGTGAAGCACACCAAGCCCTGTTGACACTCTTTCACTGGAGCTGTGGGTCCCAGCAGCTCCTCCAGAGTCACCACAGGCCTCTTGGCGTCTTCTCTAACACTCTCTTTTCTCAGCCTCTCATCAGGAAGCTGCAATACAAACTATTCCGGCACAAAGTGACCGACTCTCAATGTTCACGAAGAAGGATTAAGACCTGAAGAGGTGAAGACTACAACAACAACCGGACGACCCCGATGAGGGCCACAAACCGAAACACGCTGGTCTACTAATGACCCGGCTTTCTAGTACTACTCTTTATTAAATCTCAGAGGCCTTCTCTGAACAGTTGCATTTATATTGAAATCACAGATGGACTCTGTTCACAGAACAAAGCGACTTCCAAAGAAGGCGCATTTTTATTTAGGTCCACGAGTAAAAGACACTCTACAATTCAGATGTTTATTTGAAATGTAAAGCAAGCATGTATTTCCTGCAGGGTATATACCTCACCTGTTGCCCAAAGACTGCTGGAGATGAGCATCAACCCTCTGTAACCATGCAAGAATGAGCCGGTATGGTCAACGGCTGTACTGATGGATAGACTTGTGTTTTACTATTGCATAAAGTCTCAATTAAACAGATTGATAGCTTTTGGCTGAAATGGGTATATCTTAAACGCCGGTGTTAATTGCGCTCCGTTTGTGTCGGCACAACTGTTCGACACTGTGTCGAACTTTGTTTCATGCCAAACTTTGGGGGTGGGGTCATGCTTCTCCTTGCTCTTACCTCCCTGGCAGCTGCTGGGAGGAAAGCGGCTGCATCGGAGTAGTCAAGGGAGCTGAGAGAAGAATTCAGTGAGGCAAATTCCCTGTTGCTTCTGGCGACAGGCTCCTCCATCAAACCAGGGGGCTAATGTTGGCAAAGAGACCAGAAAATGTTTCCACCACTGATGCTGGCTTATGTGTTTCTAAATATTTCTTAGCTAATTGTTAAACTGTCAAAATTACACTGTTTTAAGGCAAATATTTTTTTTTTATATAATAAAAATGCAGGTACACTTTTTTGTTGGGTCATGTCTATATTAACAGTAGAGAAGGGATCACAGTAAAGACGCTGTTACTTCTTTTAAAAGGAGCCTCATGCTGCCCTCTTGTGGCCATTAGCTGATTTTCCAGTTCAACCAGTTTAAGTCACTGGTGAGCCATTGAGATAATTACTGAATGGAATGCAAACCTGGCTTATTACATTAGAAATTTCTTATTAAAATGAGAGATTATATATGTTTAGAATTTGAACATGAGTCAAGTGTTGCAGTGAGATTTCATGCATGTGGTCTGGAAGTCGCCCGGCTGGTGGGGGGCCCTTAGCAGCTGCATATTATTTTCATGCTGACAAGTAAAGAGATGGTCCACAATTGAAAAAAAAGAGAACCTTAAAATATCTTTCATTTACCACAACGAATGTAGGGAAGTTTTAAAAATGTCCATGTTTTTCATGTTCCTTCAGAGCTCGCTTCTTCCATTTTTCTTTGTTTGAGGAAGGTGATGGTGGGACAGACGGGCTCCAAGAAGTGCAGCTCTGGTTTGGATTATTCCAGATTATTAGAAATATGTGCATATCTGCTTATAGTGAAAGTTTTACATCAAGGCAACCGAAACCAATGCTGAAAAACACTGGTTTATGTCGGCTACTTGCATGTTATATTTAAACTGCTTAAGTGGTGGAGTCTATTTTTCAGTCTTCATTTCATTCAATTTTTCATTTTTCAGTCTTCACTTCATTTCATAATGTTTTAAGACCTTCACAGGTCTTAAAACATTAAATATACTTTACTGAAAGGTCCATAGAGAAGGCTTAATTATTTATATTGAACTATATTTCAAATGGTATGTTTTTGTATCCAATAGAATTGATGTTCACTCAAATGAAATCCGCTAACACTGATGGTTTTCAAGCTTTCTTTACATTTAAATTTAGGAGATAATCAGTGGGAAATACCTGCAAATATTTTCCTTCTGATGCATGAATGACGAGAGGTCCTGTTCGCATATTTATTTACAGCATGTTATCATCAAATACATCAAAAATTCATCGTTTTCGTTAAAGCAGCATTTGCCCCCAAAAAGCAGAATCGGCCTGTGATGCTAAAGTTAAGTGGATTTAAAAAGAAAAAGAAGTTTACGTTTGACAAAATGTTTCCTCTTAATCTCAGCAAAGTTAATAAAACGTGCAAGGCACTTTATGACAACAAAAACATGTTTAAAACAATGTAAAATGATGCAAAACAGAAATGCATGGTATGGAAAAAACCCCCACCACAAAACAAAAACAAGAAGCAGTCTTTTCAGGTTGCTGTTGTAAAAACGTCAGATAATAGGAGTGAATCTGAAAGAAATGCCTACATTCATGCTAGTGAAATTATTGACACTTTGGTTTAACTGGATTTATAATAAATCAATCAACATAAGTATGACCAAAGCCAAAAATGTGCTTTTATTTTGCTGAAGTGTCTCAATTTCAAGTCTGTTGGTGCAGATTGTGTTATGGGAGGGGGTATTTATTTCAACATATTCTAGAAAAAAAAAAATCACTATTATCATTCAAGTAAGAATAACCTGCCAAAGGCACACAACTAGAGAATGTTTGTGGAAAAATGGCATCCCAAGATGAAGCTCGCTCAGTCTCAGTTTCCCTCGAATGTGACACATGATGGTGGAAGGAAGTGGATCTGGGAACAAATAAAATCACTATGAAAGACGAGCAAAATAAACCAAACCATGCAGCAAATAAAATAATAATAAAAAAGAAAAAAAAAGAAATAGAAAACAAGTTTTCGTTTTTCCAAGCATGAATGCTATTGATGTCTTGTGAAACTGCTGAGCGTTTTACCTGTTTGTCTGTGCGAGGGTGACACTGACGCACATTTCCGTCAAAGACAGGCGAGGTGCGCACTCTGGTCAACTGAGTATCCATACTAACGCTTTGGAATCTGACTGATTGATCCATCTATCGAAACAGAAGAGGTCGAAGAACAAAGCGTTCTGTCAGGAGTCTAAAAAGTTGAGTAGGTGCAATTTACAGTTGTAGCACATGAGACGGGATGGCAAACAAGAGAAGAAGGCTTTGAGATGCGTTCCAAATCAATGAAGGGAAACAAAGTCATGAAAATAAAGAACAATGAACAAAAAAAATAAAATAAAATCAACTTACAAAAGTCAAAATCAGGCAGCTCTGTGAAGGGGTGCAGGATTGAGTGTGACATCATCTTGGGATTTAGCTGGAACACTTGACTGATGTTCAATTTGAGATACCCACAATTTAGAGTTTGCACAACAACAAAGAAATGCACTCATCCACTTATTACAAAATGCCAAACGTAATGACAACGTGGAACTCATGTCACAATGAATGATTACAACAGTCTTTTTCAGTAATGTATTCTAATAGTGTCTCATTTTGTAGTGTTTTACTGCTATAATTGGTTTCATTTACTGGGTACAGTGTACACATGGAGAGAGAAAAGGACGATACGAATATCATTACACACTCTATACAAACATTTCAATGTTTCAAAGGCATCCATACATTTTTAGATAAAATCCATTAAAACTGTGTTGACATTCAATTTGTCATTACTACCAGTCATAAAGTTATAAAACAAACAAACAAAAAAATCACTAAATGACTAACAGCTTTAAAAAGAGAAGAAAAAAAAGAATATTGGAAAAATAGTTTTGTTTGGTATGCATACAATATATATTAGTCTTAGAAAGCACTAGTGTACATCTATTGAACACTTGTAAAAAAAAAAAAACAAAACCAAAAACAAAAACAAAAACAAAGCATAGTCACTTAAAAGCAGCAGAAATGTCATGCTTTGAATTTTGTCTTAGAAAATTTTGACTTGTTAATCTGTATTAAATGATTTTGATTTTCTGGATTTTTGGTGATGCATGACTACACCTTCATAAGAAAGGCACCTGTTGATACTGTTACTGTTAAAAAAAAATTATATATATAGAAAAAGAAAGATCCATAACTGAGGCAATGTTAATTTGACCACATGCAATTATGAATAAATAAATTATACTTTTGGTTTACTAGTGTAACTATTTTTTCCTGTGAGAAATGCATCTATAAAGTGCATTAGTAATATTGGTTCTTAATCAAAAGGTGTTAGGAACAGCAGTAGCTAATCAATATCTGCGGCTGTAGCTGGATGTAGATGTGAAGGAGGAGGATGAGAAGTTCATGCTGCCGAACCCTGAGCCAGCATCAAAGCTGCCTCTCCTGGATCCGGATCGGGATCCGGTTCTTGACCCTGTCCGAGAGCCATATGCAGATCCAGAGCCACTGGCATTGTAGGGACTGTAGAGGCCTTTGCTTGATTGCGAGGAGGCCTCCAAAAGCCTTAAGCCACTTCCCTCCTCCACCATGCTTCTGTCCATGGCATCTTTGAATGAGATTTTCAACTTGGTTTTTGGGCACGTCAGATATTTTGAATAGGCACTGACATCTCTCAGTTTTTGGGCAGTACGAGCATCAATTGTTCCTTTTCTGATGGACTCATCCAGAGACACTCGGCCTGTGACATCAGGCTCAATAAGTCCACCTGTCAAATATTGAACCTCAAGGAAACGCTGACCAGCCTCATAATACAGCCAGCCTTTCTTCAGAGCTTGGGAAGCTGACATCTTCACCTTAGTTCTGGGGTCTTCAAATCCATTAAAAGCTTTCTGTGCCAGGTTGAGACGATCAACCATAACCTTATCAACCAAGCCTTTGTCTGTAGCTTCGGTAACTGACAACTTTTCCCCACTTGCAGGGTCAATAATTCCTCCTGTGCAGGCTTGGGCCTCAAGTAGCCTTTGGCCCGTTATGTTGTCCACCAAGTTTCTATGGATTGCTTCAGTGATAGACACTTTCTCCAATGTGTCTATGTCCAATATTCCTGCTACAGGTCCTGTCTCTTCAGATGGGTCATTCCATATCACTGCAGGTGGTTTAGTGGATGGTATGGGGCTCATGGAAGTGGAGTAACTGGAACCAGTGGTGGAGCCAAATGAGGATGAGCGTGAACGGAAGCCTCCCATACCTCCAGAAAGCATGTCAGCAAATTCTGTAATGGACAGGTTCCCAGCTCTGTATGTATCTAGAGAATTCTGGTCAATGTATCCACGTGAAATAGCATCATCAATGTCATACTGCCTGCCTGACCTTCTATCAATAATTACAGATTTGACAGAGCCATCAGAGGAGGTCATTGTGATTTCCTCCCATTCACACTCCTGTTCCGAAAGCTCCATGTAAGTTTGGTGGTCAATGAGTCCTTTGCGGTAGGCCTCATATACAGACATTTCTTTGCCTGTCTCTGGGTCTACAATGACTATTCTGCGTTTACGGACAGATGATTTGGAGGAGGTCTTTCTTTCTCGGTTCTTTTCTTTTAGTAGCAGAAGAACTAGGCCAGTGTCAGGATCAGTAATACACCTCTCCATAAGTTGGAGGTAGGTCAGATTTTCTTCAGTATTGGGATCAAAGAAGCCTTTGGTGTCATCAGATGGGT
Source organism: Poeciliopsis prolifica (assembly GCF_027474105.1). Classification (NCBI taxonomy): domain Eukaryota; kingdom Metazoa; phylum Chordata; class Actinopteri; order Cyprinodontiformes; family Poeciliidae; genus Poeciliopsis; species Poeciliopsis prolifica. The sequence goes on along the minus strand of NW_026562392.1, from coordinate 4,767,147 downwards.
CAGTCAGAATTTCATTCATTTCTTCATCAAATAAACCACGCTTGTAGGCCACCTCAACTGGTAAGCGATGACTTTCTTCTGGGTCAATAATTCCCCCAGTGGCAATTTGGGCTTCTAGGAGACGGATGCCATGATCTTTCAAGATGAGTCCCTTTTTCATGGCCTGGAACAAAGAGATTGTCTTGCCTGAATAAGGATCTCTATACCCTGTCACTGCACGCTCAGCAGAGAGAAGCTTGTCTTTGAATTCTGGACCTACAATTCCCATCTTTACAGACTCATTTACTGTAAGTTTAAGGTTCTTGATTGGATCAATGACATATCCTGTGGCTGCCTGAGCCTCAAGAAGTTCAAATGCAGTGCCTGGTCTAATCATGTTTTTCTTCATGGCCTGGTAAATTGATAGGCGTTCTTTGCTCGACTCCAAGAACACTCCAGCAATACAACTTGTGCCCTCAAGGTATCTTGAGAGTCTATTGCTAACTTCCTCAACTGAAAGAATGCCTTCATTCAATTCAGTGACAGTCTGCTGATCGATAATTTGTGAGCGAATCAGCTCCTCCATTGTGATCTGTTTTCTCAAACCCTTGAATGTTAACCTCTTATCTCCCAGGGAGAGTAGTCGCAATCCACCCTCAAGCTTGCATCTCTTGAGAAGGTCTGCATATGACAGTTGATCTTCATTAACAGGATCGATGAACCCCTTGACACTGTCTGTGAGTTTCTCGTTGGTCTCCTTGTTGATATAACCTCTTTGCAAGGCAATGTCAGCTGGAAGATGGAACTGGAATTCTGGATCAATGATACCCCCAGTAGCAGTTTGAGCCTCCAGCATTTTCAGGGCATAATCCTCTGGAACAAGATCCTTTTTCATGGCCTGGAAAAGAGATATGACCTTCCCACTGTATGGATCCTTATATCCAGTGACAGCTCTTTCAGCTGAAAGTAGTTTGTCATGGATCTCTGGTCCAACAACTCCCTTACGAACAGCTTCATCAACAGTGAGTGTCTCGTTCTTTACTGGATCAATAATAAAGCCTGTTGCAGCTTGTGCCTCTAAGAGAGTAAGGCCTGTTTCTGGTTTGAGAAAACCTCTTTTCATTGCTTGATATATGCTAATCTTGGCACTCGAGTCTGTTGTGACACCAGCGACGCAGCCTGTGCCATAGAGATACTGTTTTACACTGGTCATCTCCATTATATCACGAATGTCTCTCTTCCCCTGTTTCAGAAGGTTGTATGTCTCGAGATCAATGATGCGGGCGTTGTAGAGCTCCTCAATAGTTATCCTTCTTCTTATAGTCTTATATGACAATGGACTGTCATGTATGACAACTTCTCTCTGCTCCATTATCTCAATTATAATGATAATCATCCGTTCTTTAGTGATTTTACCAGAACGGTACTCTTCCAAGAGTTTCTGCCTCTCATGCTCTGGAAGCAAGTTTGAGTTCATGACATCCCACAGGTTCATTGGTTTATCAGCAAGCCCCTCAATTGGAATGTCAATTTGGGTGTTGGTAAGATCACTCTGGGTTTGTTCTTCTGTATAAAGGTATGTTTTTTCCACGATGGTTGGAGACTGAGGTTTGGAGAGTGGCAAAATATACAGGCCTGTGTCTTTATCTTTTTGGCATTTGTCTTTAAGTTGCTTGTAGGTTGCATTTTCATCAGTTTCTGGATCTGAGAAAGGCTTGTTGTCATCTGAAGATTCAGACAAGGTCTTGGCAACTTCCTTGCTGAAAATGTTCTTCTGGTACGCCACATCAGTTGGGACCCGGTGGCTCTTTACAGGATCAATGATTCCACCACTGAACATCTGAGCTTGCAACAGGGGGATGGCATGTTCTTTGAGTATAAGATCCTTTTGCATTGCTTCATATAGGGAGATTTTCTTCCCGGTAAATGGATCCTTGTAGCCAGTGACTGCTTTTTCTGCTGAGAGGAGTTTTTCATGGAGTTCTGGACCAACGAGTCCTGCCTTCACTGCCTCGTCTACTGAGAGACATTGGTTTTTCACTGGATCTACAATGAACCCAGTTGCAGCCTGCGCCTCAAGAAGCGAAAGCCCAGTGTTGTGCCTTAGGAGCTTTTTCTTCATAGCCTGATAGATACTCATTTTCTCCTTGGTAGGCTCCAAGTATATCCCAGCAATACTCTCAGTGCCCTGAAGGTATTTACTGACATTTGGATTCTCACTGACTTTTTTAGGTGTTGTTTTGCCTTGCTGAAGAAGGTCAAAGGTTGTTTTGTCAATTATTTTGGAATCAAACAAGGTGTCTGCTGGAACATGATCTCTGAGTCCCTTAAAGCTGGACTGCTCCTTTTTCTTAGCCTCCTTCTCTTCCACAATTGTGATAATGATCTTCAGAAGCTTTTCAATTGTAACTTTTCCTGATCTAAACTGTCTAATCAGTTCGAGTCTTTGTTCTTCAGTGAGATAGTCAGAGTGAATAATCTCCCATAGTGTCATTTTTCTGCCCTTGAATGGTCCATAGTCAAGCTCCACAGTTGCTTGTGTCATAGTGTCTTTTGTTTGGGCTTCGGTGTACGTCGCTTCTTCTTTATCGTTAATTGCTTTATCACTAAGTGGAAGAAGCTTAAGACCAGTTTTTTTGTCTGTAACACACCTGTCAAACAGCTGGGAGTATGTGACATTTTCTTTTGTGTTTGGATCAAAGAAACATTTAGTTTCATCAGTTGGACTGCTTAGTCGCTGTTTCATTTCATTATCTAAATAATTTCTCTTGAAAGCAACATCATCAGGTATACGATGGCTCTTCACTGGATCAATGATGCCACCACTGGTCATTTGGGCATCAAGCAGTCTGATACCTTGTTCTTTAGGAATGAGATCTTTCTTCATTGCTTGGAAAAGAGAGACTGTCTTTCCAGTGTAAGGATCTTTGTAACCAGTAACAGCTCTCTCTGCAGACAGGAGCTTTTCATGGAGCTCAGGACCAACAACCCCAGCTTTGACAGCCTCATCAACAGTGTACTTTTGATTTTGAACAGGGTCGACCACATAGCCTGATCCTGCTTGAGCTTCAAGCATTTTCAAAGCAAGCCCTGTCCTCATCATGTCCCTCTTCATAGCTTGATAGAAGGACATCGTCTCTTTGGATGAATCAATAAGTACCCCGGCTATGCAGTTTGTATCCTGGAGTGCTTTGTGAACTGGTTTCATTGCAGAGACATCCTTGACTGATACATTTCCTTTCAGCAATTTGTTGTAAAGATCATTATCGATGACTTTGGATTCCAGGAGTTCACTGGCAGGAACAGATGTTCTTAAACCATCAAAGGTTATTTCCTTCTTCTTCTCCTTCTCCTCAGCCACAGTGATAACTATCTTAATTATCTTCTCAATGGTTATTTTTCCAGTTCTGTACTGGCGGAGAAGGTCTTTTTTCTGGTCTTCAGTGAAGTACTCTGAGTTGATGATCTCCCAGATGGTGACAGTTTTACCCTGGAATCTTCCGAATGGCACAGACACAGTTGTTTTGTTGAAAACATCTTTAGTCTCCTCTTCTGTGTACATGCTAGAGCACTGAGCAGCTTTTTCTGTGATTGGCAGGAGTAACAGGCTGGTTTCTGGGTCAGCAGAGCATCTTGCCATAAGTTCAGAATATGTCAGTGGTTCCTGAGTGCTCGGGTCAAAATATCCCTTTGTGTCATCTGATGGTTTTTCCATAACCTTATTCATTTCTGCATCATACTGTCCCTGTTTATAGGCCGTTTCATTGGGTACACGGTGACTGTTGACAGGGTCAACAATGCCACCAGTGGCAAGTTGGGCTTCAAGGATTCTTATTGCATGGTCACGTTCTATCAGACCTTTCTTCATCGCTTCGAAAGCAGAGATCTTCCCACCAGTGTAAGGATCTTTGTAGCCAACAACAGCCCTTTCAGCTGAAAGCATTTTGTCATGTAGTTCAGGGCCAATCAAACCTTCCTTCACTGCCTCATTAACAGAAAGCTTCTGATTCTTTATGGGGTCTAAAATGTAACCTGTGGCCGCCTGTGCTTCAAGAAGTATCATGGCTGTGCCAGGGGTAATCATTTTTTCCTTTGAAGCTTGGTAAACAGACATCTTTTGATTTTTTGGTGTTAAAACACCAGCGATGGCATGCTTTCCTTGAAGAATTTGCTTTAGATTGTCAGCTTTACTAAGCTCCTGAACTGTAGTTTTGCCATCTTTAAGCTTGTCAAAGTCCTTCTTGGGTAAAAGACCAAGGTCATGGAGTCTGCTTGCTGGCACCTTATCACGGATACCATCAAAAGCTAGAGGATCTGGTCTCTTTTCTACACCATCTACCATATCAGCAGGAGATTGACCATTGTAAACCGTCTTTGTTATCTCAATGGTTTTCAAATGTACATGTTCTTTGTTGGCGTCAACGTCAGTGCCCCCTGGATGCTGATCTTTCTGGGCTTCAAGCTGTTGTAATTTCTCACGCAGCTTCTGGTTTTCTTCTGCGAGAATTCTTTCCTGCTCTAACTTCTTTCTCTCTAGTTCTTGCATTTCTTTCTGCTTATTTAGCATTTCTTGCTCTGCCTCTTTCTGTTTACTGAGTGCTGCATCCATGGTAGCCAGAAGGTTCTTCTTCTCCTCCTCCATCTGCTGTTTTTGGCGTTCTTGTTCATCCTTGAGTGCTTTTGCCTTCCTCACTTCTTCTTCAAACTGACTTTCCAGCCTCTTTTTCTCTTCTTCAATTAGCTTCTCCTTCCTCAGGAGCATCTCCTTTTCCGTCAAGAATGTCTGTTGAAGCACGGTCTTCTCATGCTCAATTTGTTTCTGTTGTGCATCAGCCATCTAATGGAAGAGCAGAAAAAAGTAAGTTAGAACAGGTTTATAGCTCATACATTTGCTTTGAAAACACTTTTGTTGATAGATCCGTAACGAACAATGCACTCTGCTTATGCATCAAAGGACCAGGCTACATTTTTACTAATACAGACCACGTCTAACACTAAATGGCAACATGGAGAAGAAAAGCTTGAGGCACTTTGAAAGTGAGGATGAGGTTGTGAGGATTTCACATGCATGAGGCTTTGCTCTTGGTTTAGATTTGCCCATTTCCCCAAAATGAAATAGTTTCATAACAGGATTGTTTATTGCTATCATGAAAAATGTCAATGAATGCATTGACCTACAGTTGCCTAAAAAAGTCTGGAAAGAGGTTAAAACTCTATTGTTGGCTTATTGTTATTACGATAAATTGTAAAAAATAAAGTATTGTTATTAAATATTATTACCTATCCCCATTTCATAATTTTACAAAAACATACAATGTGTTCTCTGTATAGTTGGTACAGTGAAGTTTATTCTTTCATTTTTATAAATTGGAAAAAATCCAACCGTGACTCTGAAGACTTAAGAATATAGTAACTACTTTAAGTCAGCAAGTAAGAATACATATAACCTGAAAAATAGGAAAAATATCATTTTGTAAATTGTTGGGTTTAATTCATAAGTATTATCCACATGATAATTCATGATTGATACATCATGTATAATACATTCCTAAAGGCAATTGGTTGTACTCAAGCTTGTTTAAGAATAATAGAATTGACCATTTGGTGCTGTTAGGATGCTGTTTAATAAATAAATAAACAAATAAATAAATAAACCCTCATGTCCCTATGAAATAAAGACAAAAAAAATTAGAAAATTTTTTAATGGGGGGCATAATTTGTCAATTTATTTATTTAAGGACTTGTGTATGCATTTCATTGTTTATTAATTTCATAATAGGGTTTTACTTTGCGACATTTATTTTGTAAATGCCACTTTACATACTTCAAGGTCATTTATTTTCTCAATTTCTTTTTTATTTCAGGCTGTTTTATTTATTGTTTCATACATATCTTATATCATTTTTTCTGTGCCTTTCAGACGGATATAAATCTTCATTTGCAAAACATCTATGACTAAACATACACGTGCGCATGATATGTGAAAATAAAGATTTTTAATTACGTTAAACACTATGTAAGTGGGATAATGTGGGACAGGGAAAATCTATCAGACATTAATAAATTAGCAATAAAGCCAAATATAAATGAGCTAAAAATGTTTTGCATACACTTTCAATGTGTGTCATTAAGCAAGCACGCTTGCACACACTTTAGTATTTTGACTTCTGTGATCCATAAATAACACTGTTTTAGTTTATGTATTACTTACACTGCAATGTGTTATAATAATATACCTAAATAAGGATTAATTGAATTTTGTCAAATCGTTCCTCTGGTTTGGTCCAATTCATGAAATTTGGTGGATCTCTGCTATTAAACATGCTTATAAAATTACCCATTAGTAGTTATTGGGTTTTTTTTTTTGTCTGGTTTTAAACATACTTTTGTTGGTTTCACAGATTTAACCTAAATGTGAAATTAAAAGAGAAGGAGACATGGTATAAAATGAAAAATTATTCCAGGACGTCAGAAAGCATTCGGGATATGATCCGCATGAGCACAGTGCACTGTAAGAAAATTAAAATGAAAGTCATGATGTAAATAAAGATATTGATTTGTGATTAGTATTATCAAAGGAAGAACAAAGTAAATTTTAAGGAAGAAATGGGTTAGTATTTAGACAGTATTGACAATGACATAAGCTGCTCTGCTATGTCATTTTTGACACAATACCTCTTTTGACTTATTTTGAAGGTCCTCAGCCTCCTTTTTCAGTCTAGCCTTCTCATTCTCTAGGTCTGCGATTGCTTTGCGTAAATGGTCAGCCTCTTTGCTGGTACTTTGTCTCTCATACTCCAGTTTTTCGACAGCCGTCATTTTTTGCTGTGTGGCAATTTCTGTCTCGTGAAGGCGGGCTGCAATCGAGTCTGCCTGTTTCTTGAACTTTTTAGCCTCTTCTTCCGCTTTGGCCTGGGCATCGCTGAGCTGAGAGACCTGAAGTTTGAGTTTTTCGGCTTCTGCCAGGATTCCCAGTTGCTTTTGCCTTTCCGCTTCAAGCGATCGCTGGTACTCCTCAGTTTCCTCCTCCAGACGCTGCTGCATTAGCTGTTTGTCCTCCATGAGCTTTTGCGCCTGCTCCTGAGCCAGATCTTTCTGCTTCTGGAGCATCTCAGCCTCAGCTTTGAGTCTGGATGCCTCTTGTATGGCTTGCATTTTCTCCTTGAGCATTTTGTCTGCAAGTGCTCGCTGCTGGTTGAGATCGTCTTCTGCAATCTGCCTCAAGCGAGCAGCCTCTTGGGCCTCGACACTGAGCCTGGCGGCATCTTCCGCAAGCTTCTTCATCTTCTCGGCCTCCTCGGCAAGGAATTGTTGTGTGTTGTCCTTGTCTTTTTTGATAAGCCGTTGATTTTCCTCCTCAATTTTCATCTTCAGCTTGAGTAGTTCCTCCATCTGAACCTTAACTTTGAACAGTTCGTCCTCCACCTGGGCCTTCTGTTTGACGGCATCATCGACTTCGTCCTTCAGGCGCTGGAGCTCCTCGTCCAGGACAGATTTCTGCTTATCTGTTTCGTCAAGCTGAAGTTTGACTTTTGTGAGCTCTTGCTCCACTTGGAACTTTTGCTTCAGCGTTTGCTCGGCCAGGTTTTTGTGCTTCGCCATCTCAGCATCGGCTTGTTGTTTCTGCTTGAGGGCTGCGGCTTCTGCCTGAGCTCGCTTGGCAGCTTCGAATTCAGCCTCCTTCCTCAATCTCTCAGCGTCTTCTTGAGCTTGGGCTTGGATGGCAGCTTCCTGCTCAGCAGTGGCCTTTTGTCTCTCTGCGTCCTCTGCTTGCTGGCGAAGGAGAGCCGCCTCCCTTTCTGCCTTCTCCTTGGCGGCTTCCGCCTCCTTGGCGAGCTTCTTGGCTTTCTCGTACTCCTCCTTGAGTTTCTTCTGCATTAAGCTGTCCTCTTTCTGTTGAGCAAGGACACTTTGCACTTGCTGCTCCGCTGCGTTGCATTTGAGGGCGGCTTGTTGGGCGACAACAATCTGTTTTTCAGCTTCTTTGTCAGCTTCATCTTTCTGCTTTCTGGCTTCCTCTGCTTTCTTTTTCAGACGCTCGAGCTCGTCTTGGGCCACCTTGCGTTGTCTGGCTGCCTCTTCCTCCGCTGCCGCAATTTTCTTGACCTTTTCTTCTGCTTCTCTTCTCCTCCTTTCTTCCTCAAGCGCAAGCCTCCTTAGCTTCTCAGCCTCCTCCTCTGCTCTGAGCTTGCTTTGTTGAGTTTCCTCCGCAATGTTCTTCAGCTTATTAAGTTCCAGCTCCAGATCAAGTTTTCCAGACGAAGCCTTTTCAAAGTTAAGCTTAAGGATTCGGATTTCCTCTTCAACGATCCGCTTCTGTTTGAGGGTGTCATCCACCAATGCCCTTTGTCTGTTCATTTCATCCTCAGACGACTTTTTGAGCTGAACTATCTTTTCCTCAATGTCTTGCTTGTGTTGGTTTGCCTGGTCCTCCAGGGCTTTCCTCTGGTAAGCCTCATCCTCTGCTTGTCTCCTCAGTCTCTCGTTTTCAGCCTCCTTCTCTTTCAGGGCAATCTCAGCCTCTGTTTTAAGGCGAGTAGCATCACTGATCGCAGAGAGCTTCTCTTTGAGAATCCTCTCAGCCTCCACTCTCTGTCGCGCCGCCTCTTCCTCTGCAATCTGCCGCTGATGCTTGGCTTCCTCAGCAATGGCTCTGAGTCGGCTTGCTTCCTCAGCCAGGTCCCTCATCTTGGAGGCTTCTGCTTCAAGAAGCTGTTTACTCTTCTCTGTGTTGGACATGGATTCCTTTTCTGCTTTGGATTTCAACTGGATAAGTAAATCCATCTCACTCCTAACTTTGGCCAGTTCATCTTCCAGTTGTTTCCTTTGTTGCTGGGCAGCAAGGACTTCGTTCTTGAGACGGTAGAGTTCGTCCTCAAGCAAGGACCTCTGCTGCTCTGCATTGTCGAAATCTGCCCTGAGTCGAATGAGTTCCTGTTCTGCAGTGAGCTTCTGCTGAGCCGTGCTCTCGGCGACCTTCCTCTGCCTCTCCAGTTCTTTCTCCGCCATGTCCTTCTGCTTCAGAGCCGAATCCTCAGCTTTGGCTCGCTTCTTGGCCTCGCGCTCTGCATCCTCTTTTTGTTTCTCAGCTTCTTCCTGGGCCAGCGTCTTCTTGTGCGCTTCTTCTTCGGCTTGCAGTCTCAGACGAAGGGCTTCGTTGGCTTTCTGTCTCCATTTCTCCAGCTCCTTCTCAGCTTCTTCTCTGGCATTTTCTGCATCCTCCTGTTGCTTCTTGAGGAGAGCTGCTTCCTGTTGCAGCTGGAGGACGGTGCCGTGCTCTTGCTTGAGTGATTCCTCCAACTTGGAGGTCTTCTCTGCAAACGAAGTGTGTTTGCTCTGGAGTTCAGCAGCAGCGCTTTTCTGGGCTGCCTCATGAGCCACTTTGATTTGTCGTTCTTTCTCAACCTCGGCTTGCTTGACTTGCCTCTCGGCTTCCTCGGCCTGCCTTCTGAGGTTCTCAAGGTCTTCCAGAGCCTTTTGTTTCTGTTTCGCCGCCTCCTTCTCCGCCTCAGACTTGCGCTTAAGTTCCTCCTCGGCCAGGCGCTTTTTCTGTGTCTCTTCGCTGACTTGTTTACGGAGCTTCTCTGCCTCTTCCTGCGCTGCCTTTCTGAGTTTCTCTGCTTCATCGGCTCTGTTGCGAAGCTGCTTGAGCTCCGATTCTGCGGTAGCCTTTTGTTTCTCGGTGGTCTCAAGCTGGAGTCTCACGAAGCGAATCTCCTCTTCAATCTTGACTCTGCTTTGCAGAGCTTCATCCACCTGCTGGCTTTTGTCTTGGATCTGTTGCTCTGAGAGGTTTTTAAGCTCACACAGCTGCAGCTGGATGTTTTGCTTTTGCTTTTCTGCATCAACCGCAGCGATCTCTCTCCTGTTTACTTCATCCCGCATTTTCAGCTTCAGCTCACGGGCCTCTTTTTCAGCTTCAGCCATGGCCTTCGCTTGAGCTTCAGCTAACTGCCTCTGTTTGTCTAACTCAGCCTGCATCTCTGCCATCTTTTTTTGTTCTTCCGCTTTGAGTTTCTGTGCAGCTTTCTGCATTAGTGGAAGCAAACGGTAAAGAAAGGATTATAATCAAGCATGACAGGTTAAAGGTAATACTTTACATTGACCGGCTCAAAACAGTGTGGGTTACAATTGTCTTGACATTCTCTATCAGGGCCAAAACACACTTGTTTAAGAGCAGGCTAATGTGATGCATTACCATGGCAGTGTTAAGGTTAAAATTAGCTCAAAGAAAAGTTCAATCATTTGATGCAAATTAGGTGCACATTCATGAAGGTGATGTTAAAAAATCACGATGCAAATCAAAAAATTAATCATGACAAGACAATTCAGGAAAAACGGAAAGATGTGGATGATTCAATTAATGTAAGGGAACAAAATGTCACTTCACAACACAGCAAGAAAATCGTGGCATGCAAATATGGATGTAGCTTTGAGAAATTGTTGGCGTGATGGTTTTAAACATTCAACGTACGTATATTTTATAGTGTTTATATCTCAAATTGTTTCACCAGTTATACATACATAATCCCAATGGACAGTTTTCCATATATATTTACCTTTCTGCGTAAAGAGTCTAAAGCATTTGCTTAAATGTTCCTATCCTTTCAATATTTAAGTTAAAGACACCATTCTCTCAGACTATTGTGATCACGTCAAGAAACGCTGGGGTTCTTTAAATCACTATTTGTAACTTGATAGAATTAAAGGGTACAGCAAAGTCAAAGATGAAACATTCAAGTTAGTTGAACTCTGTTTGTGAGGACACCGGAAAAGGCTCCAGAGACGCTGACGGTAAAAAGCTGAACATTTAGAGCAAAGCCTGCAGGAATGGATGTTAAGGGCAAGGAGGCCGTTTGAACTGTAAGCTGGATTTCTACCGAAGACTTCAACAAAACGTAGAGATGCACTGAGAAATTGGCTGGAGGAAAAAAAACAATCTTTTTCCACGCTTTCTAAGATGAAAAGACTTAGTCAGTTTTGGAACCAGTGAGTTTTTAAATAGCAGAAAAGGCACAGATGAGGAAAAGGCTACTTGGGAAGAAACTACATTTTTTTATAAGGCTTTGAAAAAGGTCTGCAGTTCATTCCTGCCACTAGAGAGTGAAGGAGTGAACTAGGATTTTAACAGAAAGGCTGATCTGTGCACTTCAAAGTTACTCAATTTGACTTTTTCAAGCTTTCAGGACACTTGTCATGTTTTTGACATGTTGGCTGCCTTTTTAGAAATCTTAAAAGCAAAGGATTTATAGTCTCTAGATACAACACAATGATCCTGCTGGTTTAGATACTCGAAACATAATGCCTAATATAAGCAAAAGAAAGTTTATAATGTCAATTCTGTGATCAATTTGTCTGCACTTGAAAATAGTAAAACCATATTAAACAAAGGCAGAGGATCAGCCACAAAATTCTAATCAATGCATCTCCAACAAAAATGCAAAAAATGATGCACTCGAAAGCCAAAATGCGTTTTAAAAGAAACACAAATGACGAGAAGGAATGAGGAGTACAAACTAGACAGGTACCTGAGACAGTGAAAGGTTTACCTCTTAAATGCTCAAACATGGCAAAGCACTGGCAAGCAGTTATTGGAGGCAAGGACACAAACAAAACATTGGGTTAGGAAAGAATGTGTGTCTTGAAAGTTGTGTTAATGTAGGAATAAGAGAGGTGGGAAATAGAGTATGACGTAAAAGACTTAAAGTGACTTGTGGAATAAAAAAAACAAGAGAAAAACCGAGAGAAGTGAAAGAAAGAACCCCTTATTTTAAATCTGTAATGGGAAAATATATACAATGAATGGAGGTGAATATGTACATTATGTGTGTATGAATGGCACTGTACCACTCGATGTCATTTTGAACTTTAAATAAACTACGGTAATGTGACGTTGAGTCGCCCCTGTTTTTCTTTATATTCTGCTTCCAAGTCAACAAATGTCATGTCTTAGAAAGAAACAATTTCTTCAGGCTTTTTGAAGGAATTTTGCAAACACAGAAACATATTTTTGTTAGATTACATAAAAATAATCTATTAATCTTAAAAAAAAAAAAAAGCTACTTAAATTTGATAGACAAGCCAAAGAAACCTAGGTAGGTTGTCTTGGAAACTCTAAATGGTGAACAGTATAAAGAAATGAGAGGTGGCTCAAAACTAGTAAACATCTGGTTATTTCACACACCATTTAAACACACTCAAAATACATGCGTTGCATTTACCTGCAATAATTTGAACAGAGTTTCTTATATATATATATATATATTTAAGGATGTGACATTTTCCAAAACATTTGCCTTTCTCACAAACCAATCAGCTACAAGACGCCATTGTTCCATGCTTGACCGGTGCAAAGGAATTTGTCTCCCATACATTAAATGTAAATCGTGGGTGAGTGGAGTGGAGAAACTGGAAGTGACTGTGCATGTGTGCATGTGTGTGTGTCTGCATGCATTTTGGTGATCAGTGGGAACTGTGTTGGTGCTGTTTGTTTGCTGTTTCGGTGAACATTTGCTCGGTCAGTCGGTTGGTTTAGTCAGCGTTAAGAGATTAGTTTGTTTGGGACCCTCAGCCAGCTGCCACGTACCTCCTCGTCCTCCAAGCGTTGCTGCATGTCGATGATGAACTTGATGTACTGATTAGTAAGCGTCATCAGCTCGCTGTACTTAGTCTTCAGAGTCACATACTGATGTGGGAGAAACAAACAGCACAAGGAGATGAATGAACTTCTGAACAACGATCTGTATTTTGCTGAGGTTTAGCAACTTGAGGGAATAATCTATAAAAAACAAAAATAATCCTTTTTCCAGTCACTGAATACCATTCCATACCGTCACTTGGTGAAGATGGCTAACAGCTGGCCACTTTCAGTATCGGTGACAGGTTAAAAGGTTAACCCCACAATAATTGTCTTTTTAAAGTACTATTCAGACTTTGGTACAGGTAACAATTAAGATAGCACCATTTAAAAATGTCAATTGTGTTTTACGATGACCTATTGGTGCATATTTAATGTTTTTCTGTCTTTTAACGCCACAAACAGGTTTGGTTAGTGACAAAACTGGTATTAAAATGACGAGGTTAAAATGTTAACCGCGCATTAGTTTTCTCTTTTTGAAGTGATAGTAAGAACGCGATTACTGTTAGCAATGGTAACGGTGCTAATTGCGCTAACAGTGCTAAAATCTAACATGGTAAGAACAGTTAAAATTGTCAAATGTCTGGTTTTAACATCGACATGTCGGTGTACATTTTCCTGGCCTCTTTCTCTTTCCCTTTGTTTTTTGGTTATACACACCACAAATAGTCTGGCCTAAAACAAAGCTAGCATTGAAATGTTAAAGGCAATTTCAAGTTTCGGCGACGTAATCATTTTCTCTTTTCAAAGTAACAGCAAAAGCCTGGTCACTATCCGGACAGTGCCAACAACTAAGATAGTCAGAAAAGCTAAAAATTCTTTTTTGTCTTGCGCTCCAGAAACGGCGGCAGTTTGAAGGGCGCACCTCTTGAATGATGTTGTCAGAAGCAGAATCCAGTTTGGATTTCTTCAGAGGAGAAGCAAGAGGCTCCACCTGAGCTCTGTAGGCAACCAGCTGCAGTTCATAGTCCTGTTCGCATGAAAACATTAGTTATCCTCGGTATGTCAATGCAAGATGTGTGCTGCTATTATTTTGTTCGAGGCTCACCTTGATTGTATCAATGTATGCTTTAGCGTACTTTTGACACTCATCCACTTTGCCTTGATTCTGCTCAATTTCACTCAGGAGTTTCTGTTAAAACAAAAAAAAGGTTCGAGTAAAGAGTTTGGCTAAATGATCTCTTAGAGAAAGTCGATGGCATTAAAATGTTTCCGTCATACCTTCTCCTGTGCCAGCTGGTCTTTGAGAGTTTTGGTGTCGGTGATGGGCATGGCCTGGATCTTCTCCTGCCTTTGCTTGGCGTCGGCGATCCAGTGCATGAGCCAGTCGTAGCTCTCGCGGTAGTAGCCCAGCTGCCGGCCGAGTTGCTCCAGCTCTCTCTGGCGAAGGTCGATCTGGGTGAACACGGCTTTCCAGCGGTCCTGGAGGCTGCCGGTCAGCTGGCGGTAGTGGTCCAGCTCGATGTCCCGCTCGGTGTGAACGCGGGACATCTTGTCGCTGACGGCGGAGGCCTTCTTCAGCTCCTCGTCCATCGAGTCGAACACCGGCTGCTCGCTCTCAGCCTCGCCTCGCATTTTCTGTCAATCGTAGCAAAACCATCCATTCGGTTCAAAAGGCAGAAGTGGGAGATTACGGTAGGTTGGTTAGAAGTTTCTGCTGCAGTGCGATGTGTTGTAAAATATTAAACGGAATCTTTTTTAGGAAGTGTTAAAGTTAGGGTTCCAACAAATCTACATTTAAAAATTTGATGCTTTTCCAGACTCAAATTCCTCCATTTGTCGGGTAGTTTTTCTAAAACTAGGGAAGTGTGAGCACAAATGTTTTAGTTCTCAATAAAAGTTTGTTCTGAGAATCATTATTGAACATGATACTGAAGCAAATGTTAGAAAAAGTGACAGTTTCGGGGTTGTTAGTTAAAAAACGTCAAAATAAACACCGTTCTGTTCGGTAATAAAACAAGAAGGGTCTATTTATTTGTTTTGCATAACTACTCAGACTAATGAAACGATAAAAACCACTTCTTCGTTTTAGACAGTTCAAGAATATAATTTTGTTTGAGCCGTTGAAAATACCAATAAAAATCAGAATCATTTATTCACCTTCAGCTTGGATCGTTGTGCCTCCACCTCCTTGACGTCACTGGGAACAGCCTGGACCTCCCGCAGGCAGTCCTCATACTGCTTCAGCACTCCCTCCGCTCCCTGGGTGTTCCGGATCACCATGTCCACGGTCTTCAGCCTGAAGAGACGAGAAGCGCAACATCAGTCGGTGAAGAGCAGAGGGCAAAATGTGGGTAAAGAACAAGGAAAAACGTACTTCTCAAGATAGACAGAGGAGAGCATGTAGACGTGGTCCATCTTCTGCACGGTGACGTCCAGTTCGGACCGCAGCACAGGAGCCGAGGCCGGCTGCTGAGGGGACGCCAACACCTGCTGGGTTTTCACAGACACCTTATCCAGGTCCTTCTTAAGTCCCTCAAGCTCTCCCTGGACTTTCTGTGGACCGAAGGAAGACCAGAGGTAACAATATTAAAACAGACATGCAGGAAATCAAGAGACTAAAGTCAGCTTTTATATTTTCTCTATGCCTATTATCTAAACGAAAGAATAAAATAAAAAAGGAACAAAACATATTATTGTCCTTTGATCAGGACAGTGCACAATAATCAACACTATTGTGATTTATGGCGATGTAAAGGAGCATTAAAGTAATAAGTGCTGAGATTTGGTGCTTGGAATCAGCCAGATGCTTGGTCATTAAATATTGTGTATGAGAAGAGATGAAAACATCTGTGGTGGAACTGCAGCCAGCGACTCCATAATCTCTGCAACTTTCACTTCATTAAAAAATGAAAAATATTTGTTTATTTTTCTATGTTTTTCTTTGTTTCCTCCATTTTAACACAGTTTTCAGTGGAAATTAGAACATCCCTCCATCCATCCATCCAACCATCCATCCAATCATCCCTCCCTCCCTCCCTCCCTCCCTCCCTCCCTCCCTCCCTCCCTCCCTCCCTCCTCCCTCCCTCCCTCCCTCCCTCCATCCATCCATCCATCCATCCAATCATCCATCCATCCATCCATCCATCCATCCATCCATCCAATCATCCATCCATCCCTCCCTCCTTCCTCCCTCCCTCCATCCATCCATCCATCCATCCATCCATCCATCCAATCATCCATCCATCCCTCCCTCCTTCCCTCCCTCCTCCATCCATCCATCCATCCATCCATCCATCCATCCAATCATCCATCCATCCATCCACCATCCATCCATCCATCCATCCATCCATCCATCCATCCATCCATCCATCCATCCATCCATCCATCCATCCTCTTTCCTATTTATTTATCATTCCTGCTTGGCTTTTTGCCAACCGCACATTTCTAACACGTGCTTCTTCCAACTTTGTTTGAGCGCCGTGGCTTTTCTGTGGGTTTACCTGCTGCTCTCCCCACTTCTGGCTGCATTCCTTCAGCGGCTCCTTGTCCAGCGGTTTGCGGATGCGACTCACAGTCTGAGACTCGCAGTTCTCGATGCGCAGACGCAGATCCTTGATCTCGGAGATGTAGTTCTTGCACAGGGTCTCGTCCTGTTGGCCTGCGAGGACACATTTGAATTCGGCGAGGCCAGAAAGTAGACGGAGAACAGATTTAGCCAGGAAAAAAAAAACAAAAATGTATTTTACGAAGCATGTCGATATGTTCTGAGAGATTCGGTTAATTTCGTCAAGCCATCTTCTTATTGCGCTGCATTTTCGCATGTTAGCCAACAATTCACGAGGTTTTTGAGTGTTAAGTCTCAAAAACACACTTATCTATGTCACACACGCTATGTTGCATGTATCAAAAACCGTACATACAGTACCTTACGACTGTGAAATATTCATACCTCTACGTTTTTTATATGTATGTAAAATTAGTACCACAAGGCTCAATGCATTTTATTGTGCTTTTAAGTGATTGAAGAACACAAATGGTCACATAATTGTTAAAAAAGGCAAAAAATACATGGTTATTACGCTTATTATTATCTAAATTATCTAAATTGTTGTAGTGCTGCCTGTTTGTTTAAAGTTAACGTCTAGCCTACCTTAAAGCTAATCAGTAGGAAGTTATATTTTATTTTCTAGTTCATAGGAGCGCCACCCCTTTCTGATGCCGCCCAGGACAACCGCCCAAATAGAAAACCAACAATGTGTGCAAGTTTTCAAAAAGAAAATGTTTCCCTGTCTGAAGCCAAACATGTCTGAAGATTCTTAGATTTCCAGATTTTTATATTCAAGAAGGTCTAAAGGAAGCCATTTTGTTTTAAACGTTAATTTAAAAACGTTCTATTGATGTCGCGTGCCACTTTATTGCGACGAGGCAACGGTCGCTCAGCCTCCCCCGGCAGAGCGCTCCGCGTAATTCGTGCATGTGAAACTTCAAGCTCATGCATGAAGATGTGCACAGGCTGGCCAGCGACGCCACCCTCACTAACACTTTCTTCTAGCAAGAAAGTGTTTTCTTCCAGATAACTGGAAAAACGTTTAAGAGGTATGAGCACTTCTAGAAGGCATTGCATGCCCGCGTGAGAAAAAGCACTAAATAGTGTTCACAGCATGTGAAATGCACTTGGTGTGGCAGCCCGGGAGCCAAAACAGCATGCTGTCAAATCCAACACTAGTCTACATGCTAAGGCTTCTGCCTGGTCATCCATCCAAAAGTGGAAAGCGTTTCAATCAGCCGTGTCTCGCCTTGCACCACTCACCTTTCGGCCTAACAACCTGAAATTCTCCTGAAAGGCGAATTGACAATCTTGTTTGTTGGTGTTTTTGTTTTTTTCCACTGCAGAAGTGTTGCACAAAATCTACAGAGTGTCTCGTTTCTCTGAAAGCAAAGCTGGTTTTACCTTTCTCCATGGAGCGAAGCAGGTTGTCAAAATGCTGGCTGACTTTGTTGTAGTCGTCCTCCACCTGCATGCGATCGTCGGGCCTGAAAAGCTGGGAGTCCTGGCTGTCCCGCATGAAGTCTTGATAGTGGGCCTCCAGGTTTCTCATGACCAGCCGGTATTCTTCTGGTTTCATGGTTTTTAACTGCGGATATATATATATATATATATAAAAAAAAAAACAGAGACATGAGTTCTGACAGCCTCGTTTTCCTGTTTTGTGTGTAAAGATGCATCTATTTGGATGGTTGATTAATGTTTATTTGCTTGTGATACAGTGAACTTTTGAGAGACATGTGACATGTTATTTTTAAACTGTAAATAAATGAAATATTCCATTTATTATGAACTATGGCTCAATGCCCTTTTTCGAAATATAACATGATCTCAACATTTCTGAGTTGATTCAATCAAAAAAAAAAACTATCAAAAAACGCTAAAACCGACCATGGCGATGTTCCAGGAGCGTATCTGTGTGAAGTCTCTGGTCAGGTACTGCCATGACAGCAGGCTCTTCAAGTTAATGTGAAGCATCTGCCACATGGAGGTCATCTGCTGAAGATTTGAATCCAGACTGGAGCAGGGGTGGACATACAAATGAGGTTAAACATAAGAAGCATCCTTTGAAAAATTTCTTTCGTCTGTTTCTGGTCTTATTTTTTTTTTTTTTTGTTTTGGTTTTTTTTTACCTCGACACGCTGTCCACCGCCTCCTTATTGACAGGAGGCACAAGGAAGCAGACAGAAGGAACCACCGCTTCGTTTCCAGAGCGGTTCAACACCTTCCACTTGAAGGGCTGCGAGTTGTTGAGCAGAGCACACTCTTCTCCTTTATGGACCGTGATCTGAACCACATCGAATCAGGCAGATTAAAGTTCTGCTGTCTGAACCTGAGGCTCGTATCTGGGTTGAAGAATCTCACCTCCTGCTGCTTGAAGTCACAGACAGCTTGAATAGGAGTCTTTCCCTTGATGGGGGTGGTGGGATTACGGGGTTTCAACTGGATGACGGACCTGGACCTCTTGTTCAGTCCGTTGAGCAAAGTCTTAAATTCATTCAGCTGTTCCTTTTCTTCCTGTTTGGAGCAGAAAAATACAAAATCAAAGGCTCTGTGAGTCTTTCTCCCACCGTCAATCATTATGTGAAGTATCCATGACTCATGAGCATTAGCGTGCTCCCACCACGGCGTCCTGCAGCAGATCCTCCAGGCGCGTGGCGGTGGTCGAGCGGTCGCAGCTGTACTTCTTCTTCATGCTCTCTTGCATCTTCTTCATTTTGTCCTGTGCTTCCTTTACATCGGCGAAGAACTGCGGCGACAGGAGACGGTCACACACTTCACGAGAACACAGCTGGAGTCTGATTTAAGACTGGGGTGAGTGATTCAGTTTCCTCCCCACCTGGTAGTAAGCCATGTTTTCCTTAAGGTGAGCTTCGACGCAGCAGCACAGCTGCAGGATCCAGCTCCACTGAGTCTGCAGGGCGGCTGTGAAGGCCTGGCACGACATTGTGATGACAGCTTGTTAGCTTGGACAAAAATCACAACATCTTATCGAGCATTTTTGTTGAGTTTCTGGTGCAAATGTCTTGGTGCACTTCAAATGAGACAAAACTAACGAATTAAGAGTAAGTTATTACTTTGTAATCATAATAATGTTCAGGTTTCACTTCATATAAAACATGTTACAAGTGAAAAAAAATAGTACTCAAACTAGTGTTGTTCATCAACATTAAGGAGCAATTGACTTTTAAAAGGAAAAAATATTGCTGATAAGTTACTTGTCGTTAATTAGTTTTGTCCTTTTTTTTCTCTAGGCCAGTGACTGAGGTTGTAGGTATTTTCATCTTGCTTGTTGCAAGCCTCTGACTGGCTAAGTGTAAGCAGTAGAAAACGTTTCCCAGCATGTCGTCAGCACCTCCACTGTCTTCTTCCCGGGATGTCCGTCTCTGACCAGCTTGTCTCCCATGGCCTGGATGTCGTTGACCTTCTTCTCTCTTTGCTCCAGCTCTCGCATCAGGCCCTTGCAAATGTCCAAAAGCACGCAGTGAGAAGGATTTACTTCTACGTCGAATTAGATTCACGACTAGTGGCGTTTTTTTTTTTTTTGTTTGTTTGTTTGGTTTTTTTAAGGTTTCCACTTACGGAGTAGTTTTCTTTCTTCACCGTCATGTTGGTGTTTCTGTCGCTCCAGTCGTAGTTGACCTCTTCCTCTTCTTTGTCGTTCAGCCACATTAGCTCTTTGGTTGCTGCGACGACGAAGGCGTGCAGGGAGTCCAGGTTCCTCAGGCGGGACTTGGAGGAGTTCTGGGACAAAAAAAAACAACAACAAAAAAAACATCCGGTGGGTTTGAGTAAGTTTGGAAATAAATCTGGATGCTATTATACAAAAAAAAAAGTTTAAAATAAGCTATTCACCAGCAGTTTGCCGTACTGGAGGTCCAGTTTCCCCAGGTATTCTCTGTACGTCCCTTTGCTGACCGGTGATAACTGGCTCTGTAGTTCAGGAAAATGAAAAAAAAAATAAGATGAGAGACGGGGTATGTATAAAAACCGATGAAGGCCACCTCAAGCATTCAGTACCTCGTCGGACTTGGCCCGTTCGATCTTGGACTTGAAGTCCTCCACGGTCTGATGCAGACCTCTGTGGCTGCCCAGCTGAGACTCCACAGAGGGTAGATCCGATCCCCACTCCGACTTATCAATGCGCCGCTGGTTCTCCTCCACCCAGGCCAGAAGATCTTGGACGTAGCGCAACGTCACGTCGTCCAGCTCTGGCCGCACCTTGGCGCTGCTCTGCTGCTGGGTCTGCTGGGTCTGCATGGCCTGGACCTTACCCGCCGGTGCCTTCAGGCGGAGGTTGTAGTCGCTGCGCAGGTTCACCAGCCGCTCGTGAATACGGTAGACTCTAAGAAAGTTGGAAGAAACGGGGTCAGCTGTTATTGAACCGAGCTTGATCAACTCAAAATTCTTGACTCAAAATCACTTTTCTTCAAAGGAGAGGGGCGATGTAAGTCACCTGCGGTACATCTGTTCCGCCTGAGGGTGGCGCCCATCCTTGAGCATCTGGACGTCGTTGAAGAGCAGGCGGATGGTGCTTTCCGCCTTGTCCAGCTCCCTGTCCACCTCCGCCGTGTGCTGAGCTGGTTTCCCTGCGTTCAGCAGAGCGATGTCCTGAACGGGAAGAGAGAAAACGGAAACGTGAGTCATCAGCCCTTCAACATAAGTTTTTTAAACATTTTTTTAATTTCTTCTCATAAACAAACATATTCTGTTTTCCAACGCTCTATTGGTTCTAAACAATGAATTAACTGCTTGAAGTATTTGGCAACAGCAAAATGACTTCGGCATGATCCTATCGTCATGTGGTCCAACTATTTTTTGTCTACTGTTTTTCCCCCCCCACTAAGTTGTAAAATACACAAACCTTCTGCAGGAGGCCGTCCAGATGACTGAGCTGCTCGTCACACAACCCGGACTCCATCTGGACTTTACCAAAAATCCTCTGCAGCCTCTCCAGTCTGGATAAGATCACAATAGTACAATATTTAAAAAAAAAACAACAAAAAACAAACAAACTGTGAAACAACATTCTATGGTGTTCGGAAGTCATGAAGTTACAATAAAGCTAACCATGCCTGATTATAAATTATCATCTGACCTCCTCTATGATTAGACTGAGTTAAATCCATTTCTTTTTTTAGTCGCAGCAGCCAAACAACAACATGAGAAAAGCAGGTCTTTCATTAAAATACCTGATGCCGCGAAGTAAACGGCAACAACATCCGTTTGAGACGATAATCGTCGGTGCAAACAAGCTAATTTAGTAACAGCGAAGTTATAAATCAAAGTTAATTTAGGTCTTTCAGTCGTTCTCCCAGACGTCTTATCGCTGTTTCCAAATCAAATGGCGTAGCGAAGACCTTTTCTGAACTCTGCTTATCCAGTTAGGTTCGCTGTTTGTTCTCCAATCTAGCGGGATGTGGGGGGACTAATGAGGGCAGAGGTCAACTTTATAAACTTGAAGGTCCTTTCGTCCCCTCCGCATCCTTTACCAACATATAAAATCAGAAAACTTTTGGTGCAGGGCTATTTTAAAACATTAACTCACAGACTCGGTTGTCGGTGTGTCACAATCACCATTTTTAAGTATCTCGGCAACAGAAAACTTAAAAATACCTAAATATTTTGTTGTATTTTGTTTTTGGTGTGGTATCGGTGTATCCTTCCATACCGCTCTGATTTCTATTCTCTCTCCTACCGACGTACAACGCGAATCTCTAACCTCTCAAACTCAATCCTGAGCAGTCGTTCTCTCTCTAGTATGGCCACATGAAGTCGCCCCCACTCCTTCTCCACGTCGATGGGGTGGTAGCCGGGCGGTACCTTAACCTGACCGGCGTGAACTGCACTCTGTGGAAAAGTAGACGTTATATTGTCATATTCATGGGTGAAACGCTGTGTGTGGAACAAACACGAGTGGAAGAAACTAATGTTAACTGGGTTACCTCAAAGGTCTGGTAGATGTGTTTGGAGTGGCTCTTGTCGGACTCCTTCACCGGCAGCTCCGCCTCCTTGAACTTCAAGAACTGGCGCCAAAGAAGCTGAAGAAAATGAGAACAATTAGAAACTGCCACATTTTTTCCTCCGTTTATTACGTTTTTGTTCTTTTTCCCTTAAAGTCATTTATGTTTTCAATTGTGATTATATGGCGCCAATTCACATCAAATGTCGTCTCAAAGCACTTTGCAAAAAATATTTTCAGTTCAATCAAACGGTACAGTACGCTCAACTATTTATTTTTTAAAAAGTAGCTTTAAAAGGTTTTATCCAAGGAAACCATATTCAAAGAATGAGACTTTTATGTTTTAGTCAATCGGGGGATTTTTTTATTTTGCAGAGATGGAGTCACAAACAACCGTTGGCCAGACAAGCTAAATGAAAAGAAGTACTTTCTGACCTTTGACCTTATCTAGATTTCAACTTTTGAACTTCAATTATAGAATCCGTGCTTCAGATGCCGTTTAAATCCACACCCCTGCTTTTTATTTTTTTACAGAGGTAGCTTTCCCTAATTACATGCTAGCTGTGTTGTTAAATTGTTCCTCCATTCTCTAATGAAAGCGGCTGAATGCCTTCAACAGATGAACAAATCAAACTACATCACATGCAGCTCCTGGCCTCTTCTGAAAGGACGTGTTCCCATGACTGGTGTAAATTCAATCAAACCTGGAACTGAATCGTGTCAATTCACAACCTTTAAAGAGGAGCCAGAAAACACCCTGCCCAGTAACTTTGTGGGCTGTCTTTAAAGAGCGCTTCCACTAATAAAAATCTATTGCTTTTAATGAATCCTGGCAATAAATGAATTTCTGACACAAAATAATCCTTTTGCTCAGCCGTGCCGACAAGGGAGCGGCAGGGTGGGGGATGAAATTAAAGATTTTAGCTGTATTTACTCAACACTCGTTCTGCCACACCCACGACACAATACCTCAACCACAGCTGTCTTTATGCAAACATCATTCATGTGCGTTCTTTGGCTCAACGCCAAAACGACTCTCATCCCCATTCTCGATTATTACGCACAAGTTCTTCAAAGTTGTCTAAACGTGAGCGGTCGGCTGGGTCTGGGACTCACCTCTATCTCCTCGTAGCTGCTGGGGAATTTCCTCTCCTCGAAGACGGTGACATGGTGGCGGATCCACTGGAGCAGCAGGGTCACCCGCTCGTAATACTCCTGCCAGCGTAGCTCCAGGTCCTGCGGCCAGCGCAGCAGAAAGGAGGCATGTGAGAGTTTGACAACAGTGAACAGGAGGGCTCTTATGCTGCTGAGGGTCCATTTTGGGTCGCTAACGCACCACCCTGAATTCAATTAGGTGGCAACAATCCACGTCTTGTGTTGAGGGGAGGAGGCCGGCGAAGGGAGAGACAATGGGAAGAGTCTCAAGGCAGCAAATTTTTTTAAAACTTTCTCAGATGAGATGATTTATTTATTTATTTATTTATTTATTTATTTTTACGCTGTCAAAATTGTCCTTTAGCTAAAAGCATCTTAGAGCTGGATTTCTATTTGAACTAGTAAAAGGGTTGTGCACCGACTGAAGTATTCTGATGATTTTTAAAATGCCTGACCAACAGAGTCCCATTTAGGTCGATGCAGATTTTTTTTTTTTTACATGAACACTAGAAGTACATGAGATCGGTGGATACGATCGGCTTCACTGGTAGGCATTGGCAGATAGGGTTAGGGTTAGGGTTTGGCCGATTTCCAGAAATTAAGGTAAACTTTTCTGTTCACCCCTAAAACGCTCAAAACCTCTTAAAAGCATTTTGGCGTTTTCATTTTTACACATTACAAACACAAACTTGAATCTATGACATTGTGTATGTAATTTACATGACTTTTTAAAAAAATTGTTATTGACTGATACAAGTTTGTGCGTAGGTGTTGCTCAGTGAATGCCTCAGAGTTTTTTAGAGAACAGAAGTGATCAAGCATTATCAAAAACACCAGGAAAACAGCACAGGTCAAAAGGAAAATTGAAAACAATGGTCAATCTTTTATCTGTAAATGGAAAGAGATTAATCCAAACTAAGAGATGGCCACCACCAACCTAAACTTACAGGCCATACAAGGGAAGGATTAATCAGAGAAGCAGCCAAGAGGTAACTCTAGAAAAACCACAGGATTTCAAAGGTCAGGTGGGAAAATCAGTTGAAAGGACAACTACTGGCCCTGCACTGCACATGTCTGTTTTCATGGAGAAGAGGCAAGCGGAAGCAAACGTCTAGTAGAGGGTGCTGCAGTAAGATAAAACCACATCTAAATGTTCTGGCCTACATGCAAAAAGTTTGTGAGGCACATCAGCATCATGCATATTAGATGAAGCAAAAAAAAACTTTTTTATGTTTTACATCAAGTCCTAATAAAATATAATGAGGATTGTAAGTTATAAGAAAGACAAAATGTGAAAATTTTGAAAAGGTATAAAAAGCTTTCGCGAGGTACTGTAAAAGAAAAATGATAGTTCCATGGAAAGCATTTTTCAAAATGGTCGCTGAGGTTCAAGTTCTGCTTACATTCGCTCTGGCGCCATCGTGGACGTCGACTCGAGGCATGACGTCATACAGAGATGAAACGTAAGTGATGATGGACTTCTCGTCGGGATGCGGGACGTCGACATCTGAAACGTTAGGAGTAACACTATGTTTGATGGCATTCGACAGCAGACGCTCCTCTCTGGGTTAAAACGGAAGCCGGCCGGTCGTACCTTCGGGGTCCAGGAGGCGGGTCACACCCAGGTCTCTTTCTGCCACGTGGAAGGCCTGCTCCAGGTTTTCCAGGTTGGTCTGTCGGTACACTTTGCCCATGTCGATGAGCCTGGGGCTGGTGAACAGAAAACAAAAAGAGATTTTTCTATCGCTGAAAAATCTCGAGAAATACCACATTTTGATTTATTACACACCGCCCCATGGTGGTGTAACTTCATTGAGAGAACTAAGCCTTGTAACAAATGCAAAATCCATTATTTATCTAACTATTGCTTCAGAAGCATTCTGGGGAACATGGCAACTGCACATCGATTGCTATACGATTGTGCTTTAAATGCATTTGCGAATCTTTTGGCATCGGAGTTGTTTAAGACTTTGTGCCCATGGCTAAATGCTGTAAAAACACCCCACCTGTTCTCTTTCTACATGAGCACCTGCCTTTTTTTGTCCTCTGGCTGTTAGACTCTTCCTGGCACATGTCAGAGCATCTATAGATGGAATGTAATTTAGAAAGCAGAAAGCAGAATCAGAGCTGACACATTTCGAAGTCAGCGACCAGCCACGGCTTGACTGCACCGGGAGACAAAAGTTCAAGACTCTGGAGTGCAGAGGAGGATGATTGAATGCATCGCATAACCTCACCCTTACCGTTACGCGTCCCCAGGTAACAATCCCGCAGCTTTAAATGACATATACCTACATCGTTTTCTTTAAAAAAAAAAAAAAGACCTCCAATGTTACATTTTCAAACACATATCTACTGGAAACCAAAGCAGGCTGAAACTCATACGGTTCTCTGATGCACAGTGTGGAGTGGCCAGCAATTTGTCCGTACACAGCAGCGGCCGGATCCATGTGCCGCACTTCCCTGACAGAATGCTGTTTGGTAGGCCTGGAGGAGCAGCTCAAGCTCGAGGCCATCCGTCCTTTTTCTTGAAAGCTCTGACTCCTCCAACTTTGGCTGTGTTCTTCGTTGCCGGACCGGGCCCCCGAGCTGTGGGAACCCCGTCCGGAGTCCCAGGAGGACTCCTCCGACGGGATGTCCTCGCACAACATGACCACCCGAGTATTGTCCACATCGCCGACGGATCCTGACACCCCTCGGAATAATCCAGCGCTCCCCTTCCTCTGCTTAGACTTCTTTCTCAGACTGAGCATGTTAATAATCTGCAGGCTGGTCTGTAATCAAAAAGACTCTAGAGAAGAGGATCTAGTTGCAGCTGCATGTACTCCGTGAAAGAAAAACAACCCTACAATAGGTTTGGTCACTGCTCAAAGATCCATCCTGTGCTGTCCCAGGAGTGCTTGGTCTTCTGAATGTCCTCTTGTATCTTTTGAAAAAGGCTCCTGGAGGCCCAATCAAGTCACTGCTCCTAAGTTTCAAGTCAACACTGTGAACCTTGACCTCATCAGCAGATCTCCAGGTTGAAATCTTGGACATAAAGTCAAGAGAATCTTCAGTGCCGCAGCGGTATTCCTGACTTCTGCCTCGGATCAAATCAGCGGCACGGGTTTCAGAGCCCTCTACAGTTACGCCCATACGCCACACCCCTGGCCTTCATGAAAAGCAACAAAGAGCGTCTAATACAGAAAAGAAAACCCTGAAGGTTGGTTTAATCTTCAGAAAACTTGCCCCTGCAGGTATGCTCTCCGTTCAAATTGTGAACGCTTGGCAGAAACAAAAACATCCATCTCATATAATCCCGCTTTTCTCCCTGTTTGCGCACGGGGAGAAAATCCTCCTGAGAAAAATAGATGCACCTTCACCTCCCAGGATGTAAACACGCAACCTCCATTTAAGTCTGACAAAGAGTCAACAACACCTAGACATGAGCCACCTTATTTAAGGTACATTAAGAACTCGGGATTTTTAGTAAAACCTTCTGTGTTTTACTTTTTTTAAATTAGGGGTTATTAACAGAACACCAAAGGCGGTGGAGAATCACTCACTGCCAAGATCCTCTGCTATTACCTAAGCCCTTAAGGCTTAAACACTTGAACCCATATTTCATTAAGGCAGCAGGAGACTGAGTAGTCTCAATGCAGTAATGAGAGATGGATCTGAGGGAGACATTTGGAAAGTGAAACCAGAACACCTATTTTACAGCTCGCCATTTCCATTTCTGCAGGAGCGCACAACATAATGCAGACCATCTATTGCTAAAGATGCACCACAGTCCTAACCGTGCGCTGACCTCGGCGCCATAAAGCAGCCAGGTCACCGTCATTATGCATGACTTATTGAAGGAGTAGAGCTCTTGTTGAGATTGAAGCAGGGAGCAGGTTTTAACCGGCAAAAGGAAGGCTAATCTGACATCTGAAAGTGTTCCAAGCACTCCCTCCTGCCGAACTGCCCTCGGTATTAAATTAAACTAAATTGCGATGAGATACTCCTGTTGATTTGTTGGTTTTCTATTGCCACAGGGTACATTTATTAAGCATAAACCAAGAGGGAGCGTGCTGGTGCAGCGATCCGCAGCAGACTTTCCTGTCCGTGCTTGCACCAGCTCTCACCCGAACGAGATGGTTGGCATTGATGCAGGGATCAGCTTTCCACACTCACTAGTGCTTATGGATGACGGCGTTGAAGAGCTTGCCGTCCCTCCAGCTGGTGGTGAAGTTGTCGCAGCGGATGCCCTGGTAGCCGTCTGTCATCCTCTGGGACCAGAGCAGCAGCTTCTCCTTGGCGGTCATGTCTTCCGACTGGCCGTTGACCTGAATGTCTGAGATCTGATGCCAGGCACGCAGGAAAAGAAAAAACGGTTTTAAGTCTATAGAAAAGGGAGAGACTTGGGATAACGTGTGTAAAGGAATAAATATAGTAATTAGTGGAAACCAAAAGATTCAATTACATGAAACTACCGACCACCACCAGAGTTGATTTGGTTCAGGATTGTTATTGTTCCTCTTCTGGCAATTTATGGATTTATTGGTTTTATTAGAATCAGAAGATTTACAACAACAAAAAGCCTGAGATAAATATGTTCTGAAATCTGAAATTACTTTAGAGATTATTTTTTCCATGACCTGAAACAAAATGAGGTTGAAACTATTTGTTTGCAGAACTTTTGAGGATTCCTGCTTGGTCTGGTGTGACTCTGTCTCTGGGATCCAGGTTAGTTTACATTTGGGGACTTTGGGCACAGAAAAGATGACTCACAGCTGCCAGCGAGGCTCCAAGTCCATCAGACATATTTACAAAGAAAAGAAAAAAGGGAAAATTCTTCACAGAAGGTCGTTTTAATCTGATTTGGCGAAGCCGCCCGTCTAATTTGCTACTGTTCATCTTTTGTTCTGCATTTAAAAAATGACTGGATTAAATACTGCAATTATTTTTATTTTTTTCTTTCCAGGGTGGTTTCATTTTTCTATGACTCACCAGAAACCACATCCCGCCTGCCTCCTGTTATTCACTATTGTATAAAAGCATAAAGACGCCATATCAACGGGGCACAGCTGATGGAATTACTAAACAATCACATCGGCTTGTCTATCACCTGGCCTTTATTTTGTGAAATCTAAACCCAAACTGGGCTTTAGCGGGTGGTGGGACTCTGTGAGGTTGAAGCCCAGGGATTTCTGCCTGGCAGCTCTTGTAGGAAAAGCTACAATAGCTCCTGGACATTTGGGGTGTGGACTGGCAGAGAAGTAAGCCAACAATTAGGATACTCCACGTGACACACCCTCCCTTTGGTGGGGGAAAGGGAGAGTGACTAATGCCGGCACGCCCTAATGGTGCGCTGTTTCCTTCAACAGTTGCGATTCAGCAAAGTTAGTCTGTTACTTCATGGAATATGGGAAGAGTGAATGTGTCCTGATGAGAAGGCAAAGTCTCCCACTGATTGGTTCCAAGGAGATGGAGAAGCAGCAGCAGCTCAGATCCCAGAGAGACAGGATAAGAGTAATAATAAAAATGGAACACAACACTGACAGATGAGGAGACCTGGAAGTGGAGGATGATGGTCCATATCAACCCCAGTGTCAGCTTGGGGTTCCCGTCGGCGATGTCGTCATTTCTGATGTTCACCAGCTTGACCTGCCGAAACACAAAGGACGCGGTCACCGGAGCGACCGGCGGCAGTGACGTCGGGCACAGCGGACCGGCTCGTTTAAACATCGTACCTGCCGGTGTTTCAGGAAGTCCAGCGCTATCTGTACATTCTGGAGTTTGTGGAAGCGCATCCGGCCTTTCTCTCTGGGCTGGAAGGGAACAGGAAAGCACAGAAAGAAGAAATGAGTTACATCAGCAACATAAGTCAGATTAGTGGTGAGATGAGTGTAATCGACAGAAAATGATGAGGTAATGCAAAGTTAAATAAAATGGCAAATAAAAATAAGGAGGTAGGCACAGATTCCTTGTCCTTACTGTAATTACTGTTATTTTTTTTGTTTTTCCATCAGTAAGCAACAAAGTGGATGAATGGATTTAGCTACCCCAGAATAGTGGCTCATGCCACATAATCCATGGGTTATACCTACTTTTGGTAAATTAGTTTAAAGCACCAGTCTATGCATCATGTATTGAAACTGGACAATTTCCAGTGCCACAGTTCAATTAGGCTGTGTTAAGTGAAGGAGACTTTCAGACAGTAGCAGGCAGGCAGAAAGCTTTGCAGCATGGCTGACTGGAAGATGTACAGAGACTGTTGAAAAACTGCACCGATTGCAGTTTTCTACCTGATTACGGATCCCTGAAAATACTGACCTGACGATTCCGAATTTGGACAAGGCTGATTTTTGTTTGTCTGGAAATTCGTCAAATTTAGCATCGGTGACAACAGTGGGGTGACTATTGTCAAGTGCACCAGTGTCCTGGTGGGTGTATCTGACAGTGTATCTGTCAATCAGCCAAAGCAGAGCGAAAAGAAACAGCGGCTGATTTTCATGCCTTTGCAGAGGTAGATAACGTCGCTAGATCAGATGGGTTTTATCTTATCTAGCGATTATTTAATCGATCATCAAAAATTAATGGAATTTGGGCCGATCTATCAATGTAAGATTGAGGTTGTACAAAATTATTATTGATTAGCCAGATTATTGTCTACTCTCCAAACCTGTTTATAATGCGACTCACACAGCATTGTCATGTTGACGAATTGGGGAAAAAAAAACAACTTGTAGAAGGCCACTGCTTTACAAAAATCAGGGTGCGGTTCATTTACCATCAATGCCTTTTCAACCCCTCCCTGTCAGCGACACACGGAAAAGCCAATGAAAGAAACTTAAAGAGATCCACAGGAGGACAAGTTTCCACAGTGGAGTTCTATGGATGCCATGCAACAGCCAACTCAGTGACACAGGGCAGGTGGAAACATGACAGGGGGGACAAACCATAAGTTCCAAAGCCACTCACCAGACGAACGCTCCTGACCATGTCTTTCTCCCTCGGCTAGCAAGCGAAATGTGACGGAAAGCAGGCAAAGGCCGCACAGCAAAGATCAGAACAGAGGTTAAAGGGAAGGGCAATGGAAGAAGAAGGAGAAGAGAGAGGAATAGGTGGAAGGGGTGCAGAATAGAACTGTGGATCATATTGGAGAACTTTTCACAGATGTACACACGGACCAGAACGGTGCCATTAATATGTCACAGTTTCAAAGGCATTCAGAAGATGTGCAGAGCTGGAGCAGATGTTAGTAGCGATGAAGTACAGCAGCTGTAAGCAGAGAAACTGCACGGATCTGAAGCTCAAGGCAAAAAATACTAAAATAAAGGTTAAAAAAAACTGCCTGTTGCTGGATTTAACCCAAAAATATATCAAAAAAGATCAACTGAAACAAAATGGGCAAAATAGAGAAAATAAGAGGCGTTGGCAAATCTACAAATAGTTCTTCAGCATCAAATATATGAGGGATTCGTTGTGCTTTGTTCCCAGAGGACGCAAATCCCACATTAAATAATTGCCTCTTATTGTAATAAATCAGGATTAAGCTAAATTGTGAAGCATTGCTGAGCTAAAAAAAAAAAAAAAAAGATGCCGCGCTCAAGCACAATTTTCTTTTTGGCATCGTCTCAACGCAAACACTGACAACTTACCAGAGTTTCTCCGGAGAGGACCTCCAACAACGAGATCAGGTTATGTCCATCCCGCAGATCTTCGTACAGATCTGCCACTTGACGCTGCGCCTACCGGGGGCAAAAAGGGGTGGAGAGAAAAAGAGAACGCGTCACAAGGGTTAGAGTTAGGGTTACGCAGACACAGAGAAACAGCCTATCTCCTCTACAAAATATGTGCAACATTTATTGTGACTTGAAAGCCACTTCCAAATAGTCGGCATACATTCTGCCTGCACTCATCAGATGGTGTTGTGAACAAGTCAATGCTGCATTTTTGCATGAGTGGAATTTTTTCCACACCTCCTACAAAACCTTCTGGATTCTGGTTTACCTGGAGGTCACATACCGCATGAGTTGCATAGAGCATTGTCCACTTTCAGTTGTTCGGAATACGCTTTATGATTTCTTTTACACCAGCTTTATGAGTTCAATTCTGCTCAGTGTGTCTGACACTTGATACCATTTTAGGATCAAAGAAACAACAAAAAGAACAGTAAAGCAGCAGAAACAGTGTGCAGCAGTGCTTTGTGACTATCACACCTCTACACAGGTTAGGAATGCACAGCCTCGAGGAGCCAAGCCTGACTGCAGCTCCAGATCTCCAAAAAAGG
The DNA here is from genome assembly GCF_027474105.1 of Poeciliopsis prolifica. Taxonomy (NCBI): domain Eukaryota; kingdom Metazoa; phylum Chordata; class Actinopteri; order Cyprinodontiformes; family Poeciliidae; genus Poeciliopsis; species Poeciliopsis prolifica. The sequence goes on along the minus strand of NW_026562392.1, from coordinate 4,735,664 downwards.
TTGCAGACATGTTTCAAAGCAGAAACAGAAGTCCACCTTAAGTGGCAAAAAGGTGAGTCGCAACCAAAAGAAACGGTTTTTGGCAACATTTAGAAGAAATTAACAGTAGGCGTCTCTCACTGCTACTAACAGTCACTAACGGTTTGTGGTGCAGCTGCAAACGGGAAGTGAGCCAACACAGCAAAAAAAAAAAAAAAAAAAAATGTGACTGTGCCAGGAAAATTTATCTTAGGAACCTGGGGGGGTGAAAGCTGGGGGGAGGGGTGACCTTCCATGCCAGACAGACACTGAGGAAACACACAGTCTTATTTCAACATGCTATCACCTACCTCTGCCCTCCCAGGCTTAGTGAAGACAGACCATGAAATGCAAAGAAAGTTATAAGTTAGAGAAGAACAATCTGTATAGATAATCCCTGCTATACGCCATATGGCCACGAGGAGTCACTGTTTACACACTCAGAGTATACACGACAGTGAAATATATATGCAATATATATATATTTTTTGCTGCTTTTTAAAAATAATCCAACCAAACAGAAATATCTTATAAAACTATAACTGAATATGAGATCAGATGCCAAAAAACACACTTGCTTTTTTGTGTATGACTGTATAAAAGAGTCTTCTATCAACACCTGGTAATTACAGCACTCTGTTCTGACGCATCTGTAAATGTATATGCAGGAGATTACCTGAACATTTAGTGCTGAAAGATAACAGACTGTTGTACAAACTGCACTGTTTGTCAGAACTTATCTGTAAATCCTCTCAGTTAGAAAGCCTTTGTATCTCTTTATGGTCTGATTCACCTTGTTTCATATGTGTTGTTTTTTTTATTGTTTTTTTCCTAAGATGAAAACTCCAGCTTTGTTCACTCCAACATAGCTTTCTATTACGTTTATGTTCTGTTTGGACCTGAAAAGCCCAGGAGGAGTCTCTGCACAGAAACATTTTCGCGATCTGCAGCTGCGCCGACATTCCAGGCTTCCCTGGTGCAAGTTGAAGAGACTTAGTGAGTCGGGACCAACACCCCGTGGCCTTTTACAACTTTTCACTAACCAGGTAGGTTCCAGTCTGCTGCCGTTCAAGCAGACTATTAAGTCATTAAATCAGTTTAACCTCAGCAAGGGGCCTTTAAAGTTAACTCTTTCCATATCACATTCCACCACGTTCTTTTTTTTGTTTTTTTTGTTCGTGTTTGACCTTCCATTTTCTGCACATGGCGACTTGTGAGGTTGTGAGAATCCCCTGGTACGACGACACTGAGGAAAGAGTTTGTGTGTTTTTCGGCATCACTGTCTTTACACAGGAAGATCTAGAAAATCGTCTGCCTTCTTGTCGCTGCTCTTTTTCAAAACGGAGAAGGAACTGTTTGAATTTGTTGATTTAAAGAAGCGTCACCCGAGCAGGACCGAGGGGTCCCCCGCCTTTCCAAATCATGACTTTCTGGTCATGACTTTCTGGTTTGCTTTTTTTTGTGATTGAAAGCATTTTTTAACAAACAGCTAAATGCATATTAGCTCTCTCTCTCACCCAAATGACTGACAGTGTGCAGGGACTAAACAACTATGATGTTGTCATCGTGTCCATCCTGCAACTTTAATCCTCTCACTGGTATCTCATCAAAAGTATGTTAAGAACAGATGTTTTACTTATTTTTTTTTTTGACCTGCCTATATGAATACTTACAAAACTCTCAGTACGTGCCATTGAGCTTAAACTGGGTATGATGGTAACTAGGAAACCAGACCCAGGAGTCTGGGCAGCACATGTGCTACTGTGAGCTTCAATCATGAGCTTTAGGGTGAGAACAGAATCCGCCTTTGCAGCGGCAGCTAACTGAGACCAGATGTGTTCGACCCGCCATCCAACATTCACAGAGAAAGTCAAGAGAAACAAAGAAATTGTCCAAAATTAGCTCTCTTACAGTCATCGCCGACCGTGCCAGAGGTGCTCATTCATGGAAAAAAGCCTCCTGCTTTCCTTCGATTTCATTTTGAACAAATGAATGGCCCAGTGTCTATGAGCCGAACACAGCGTGGAGACACAAAGCTGTGAATGTGCTGCTGCCAGTGGGAGTTCCCTGAAATGAAGGTGAACCAAGCAATATTTTAACTGCCCTGAGGGAAGGCCTGTGAGTCAAAAAGGCTCGAGTTTCAACCCTAATGACGGGTTCCATGGTACGGCGTGGGGTCTCCCTCCATTCCTCTTTTGAACCGTTCTCTTTCTGTGAATGAATGGCTCTCTGGTGGGCTTGCAGGCCACAGGCTGGGATTAGAATGAGGGAGGTGATTGATCGGAGGTTTGCACGGCTCCTCGGCTGATGACAGGCTGGACTCCTAGTGAGCCTCGCCATCACTCTGAAATGCGAGTGTCTGAGTGTGAGACAAAGGCCGACCAGTCAGCCCGTGTTTATACAAGCAGGAGGAAGCAGGTTGGCAGCATTGTTTACAGGGGATGTAAACAATGCTGCCAGGGGATACAGCGGTTTACAGAGATGAAGCAGACGAAATGTAAGACCGCTCTCCACTGCTCAACGGAGACCTGATGAGACGACTGAGTGAGTCGCTCGTAAAAATGATCAATTGGATGTGAATCTGGCCAAGTAATGGACTTGAAATCCTCGTTTGATTGTCATTTTACACAACTGGAATGTGAGTGAAACTGGTCGATTTTCAGGAGTCATCAGCCGTCACCGTAGCAACTAGCCAGTCAGATACTATTATCTTCTTCTGACCAGCAAACATAAGTCTCCATAACTACAACACTCATCAGTGTAAGAGCGGTTGCTTGGTGAAAAAGAAAAACAAGACGGATATTTTCTGAATCAATGAGCCTCAAAAAAGGAAGTCAGGGAGAAGTAATGACAGACAGACAGACAGACATGACATCACAGTTGCTCTAATTTTTCTGAATGAGCCTAATCCTACATCAGCTGCTGCCTTAGTCATGCTAGCCATGCTAAACGCTAACACAAGATGCTAATCCCCAAATATTTTAAAATTAAAAGTACATTTTGTGAGAGAGTCACTTGACGGCTGGGGAAAAAATGGAGCTGGGCGAAAATCAGAAACTGGCCACAAAACTCTGATCAACCCATCTACATCACACATCGCAATGCTGGTGGATGTACAGTAAACGCTGTATCGAGATATTTACCTATATTTAAAGCTACAGCAGGACCACATCTTTCACAAATCCTGAATGGCCACAGTTTATAGCGAGGCCACATTCCTCCTTAATGAACCTGATTGAATGCAGGTGTGTGCAAAAATGTGCCATTTAATGTGTGTTTCGTCCCTGAAAGGAGAGGACGGTCTTACCTTAATCAAATGCTTGTTAACCCATTTTGTGAAGGTTTTCTTCTGTACCCGATCTCGTTCATCTGGAACACAGAGACACCGTGGTTCATGCATCAGAAACAAACAACACAAATCTGGAAAGCTAAATGTATTCATACTGAAGATTTCCGGTATGGGCCCTTTTGTTCTGATTTTGCCTTCACTACTTATGTCAACGCTGACATAAGTAGTGAAGGTGATGCATAATTTCCATTCTGCATGCGAAAGTTCAGGTGTGTACACAAATCCCTTTATTTTTGTGCCTCCTGGCGGTAGCAGGCATATTGCAAGTATCATCCCACCAGATTTACCATAACACTATTATTACACAACAACAATGCCAGAGACACAGAACTCCCTCGCTGGGCGGAAAAAGTACTTCGGCGTACGCCGCCGTCTGACTCAGGCTACATCACAGCACCTTCGCCCCCCATTTGTCCGGCGCAAGCTCATGTTTCACCGAATGACATCAGTGCAAGAAAACAAAACAAACCCCAGGATGAAAAGATTTGGAAGACGAAGTGTTCAGGTGAGCGCAAGGACTCTCTGTGAGGTTGGAACTTGGCATGAAAACTATTAGCAGGAGCAGTTTTTTCCCCCCCGACAAGAAAGAACAAGACGTAGGTGCCGAACACACCCATTAACACAACAAGCGTACATTTTTAATGTGGTTTTGTGATGTTCAAGAGGGAGGAGGAAAAAAAAAAGAAAACGCAGAAAACCACAAGGTGTGTTTCTGCAACTTTCAATTATGGGAATGCGTCTGTTTCTGGCTCTCTGACAGAGCTGTCCAAATTTTTTAACCAAGCGGATTTAATCATCTTTGACAGCCAAAAAGCACAAACCAGCTACCACTCCATGTCTCTCACAGGGACATCTCCTTTAGCGAGGTTTAAGTCAATTTCATTCCAATGACGTCACCACACAAAGTTCACTCAGTGTTATCAGTGTAAGGGTGTGACCCGAGTGCCTTCACACACCAACACACCCAGCAATCAAAGCGAAGAACACTGATTCAACACAAACAGAAAAATTCACACCCACCGGCTACATTAACTTCCCAAGACAGCAAATATGCATGTTTTATGAAACGGTCTACCAGGAAAACCTTGTCCATTCCCAATTAGAGCTTCTTTTATTTCCAAAGCAATATGCACTGAGGAAAGGTATGTGACCTCAGTGGTTCAACTTCCTGTCAAAGAGGGGGGGGGAATGTCATCTCCAAAGGAAATGTGAGGGCAAAACCCCTCTCAACCCTACCACAATATCATTGCTCAATGTCAGTTCAAATGCTGAAAAATCAGATATTTTTTAATAACATGAAAAATAATTGCAGGTGACTATAAAACTGATCATTTTTAATCAACAAACACATCAGTTTGGCGTTAAATGTACTTTTCTGAGCTTGATAAATTTTTAAGCTGGATCTGATCCGATACGTTCAGATCTATCAGAAGAACCTCCATCGTTTTTTCTTCCCCTCTTAATTTATCATATTCATTGGATGTGCCAGAAAACTGGACATCGGTATCGGTCCAGTAAAAGCCCAATCGGTGCGTTTCTGCCTTTAAATAAACTGTATTAGAAAAGCTTTTAGAGGCTGAGTGACCTTCATGCATCACATGCAAGATGCAATATATAAACGTGAATCACTAAGGTGAAGGAGTCAACACTTGGAGGAAGGTCATTAAGTACGAAAAGGTAACATGATTGGAGATAATATAGGTATTTTTTTTTACTGTTTTACAGTAGGCAGTCACAACTTTTGTAAACAGAAAAAAAGAGGAAGCATCTGAATGTAAATATAGCTTATTAATCATTTTGACTACAATAGAGATAAATAGACTGTTGCTGTAGTGACTGACTTCCAAACAGGCTCATGAAGCACAAGGGAATTTGTGATTAACCTTTGCTTTGGTGACAAGACAGGAAGCTGCTGGTGCAACAAGGAGGGGGTATCCTGTTCGTTTTTAAAAATGCAAGTCACTCTGCCACAGTTCATAAAATAGAATCCTCTAATGTATTCATATCCACTGTCTGTGAAAGAGTTTCTGAAAAACGACAAGTGAAACAGTCACGCCTGATATGAAGTTCTCCAACCTGAGCTCTGCTTTTCCTTCTTCCCATTAAAACAACCCAAAACTTCCTTCCTGCCCGGCAGCTCCTCACATACTTCTGAAGCAACGGATCGAGATCAAGGCTTGCGATTGAGTGGAGCCGAACTGGTACCTTTCCTCCCGTCCGTAGCCTTCAGCATTCCTTGGTAATATCCATCATCTGAGGGCATCCTGTCTCTCCCCAGGCTGTCAGTGGAGAAATTCCTGTACTTCTGCTGCTGAGAGTTCATTGTCATTGTCTGTCGGCTTGCAAAATAATATTCCTAATGACGAAAAGGTAAGCGGCGAGCCTCCTCTCGACGGGAACCTCTGCGATTCTTGCTTCTATCTTTGGCCCTGTCGGTTTGCTCCAGAGCGCGCAAGTCCTGTGGCCAGAATCCACTAAGCTCTTCGCAAACCTATGATTTCTCTGCCTTTCTATCCTCTGCTAACCTCCTCACTCCCTCATTGGTCTGCCCTTCTTTTTTCCTTCCTGTTTTTTTTCTCTCTCTCTCTCTCTCTTTTTTTGTCTCCCCTTTCTTCCACTGTGTTGTGCCTGCAGGCTACGGAGTCCGGGCCTGCCCTGATGAGTGAAGTACTGTGTGCTCAGTGACGTTGGCCTGCGGCGGGTCGGACTCTGGACACACCCCTTCCTGTTGCGCTGCGCCGAACACGGAGAGATCCATGGGCGAGGCTGAGGTGTGGCAACCTAAGTGTCCTATGGCTTTATGGCTTGCGCAAGAAAACTAAGAAGGTGATAAAGTCACGCCGGTGATGGGTTTGTTATGGCTTTGAACACATTAAACGACAGATGAATGAAGAAAGCAGAGAAATAGAGTCGACGAAAAAGTGAAAAGAATCACAAGCTGACGACAGAGACACACACTGATCTCTGGTTACTCATCTCTTATTCTGGCATTCCTCAGGCATTTCCGATAAGAAGCTCGCTACCGCAAGGAAGAAGGGAAGAGTGGAGGGCTGAGCTCGTTTTGGGAGTGACTGTTACATTTTTTGTAGACTGTGATGCATGAAATCAGCCCCGACATGCAAGTAAAAGAGCTTCTGATGGGAGTTTTTATTCCCTTTGCTTGTGATTTGGCTGCACTTCCTCGAGCGGGTGTAAACAAAACACCAATCAGAAGTGCGAGTTCGTTATTAATTGTTAAATCTTGTTGACGCTCTGGTTCATATGAGATGAACGCTGACCTTTGGCCCTTGGTGCAACCATCCCTATGTTAAATCGTAGTGCTTCACCAAAGACAAGTTGATAGGCAGATGTCTGAGCTAAAAATGGGTTATACGGGAAGGAAAACCTAAAAGAGGCTGCGAAAGGTTTGAGATTTATTGTTTGTCACCTTAACCATGAACAACGGGGTTAAAGACGCAGTCAAGAGCTGCAGTTTAATGGTTTACGTCAAAACACACTCGTGTCAGAACTTCCTAGGCAAAGTCCAGTCCTGATTCCGATTGAGAATTTGTGACAAGACTTTGAAAAAAAAAAAAAAAGTGATGCTGACCATCTAATACGGTTTGGCTTGGAGCTGTGATTGCAGTGAAGAGTGGGCTTTACGCCATGTTGGTGGCTGCGCTGGTCCATAACCAAGATCCCAGTAAAAACAATCCGAGTTCTGTTGTTGACGTAGCAAAAACGAGCAAATGCTAAAGGAGCATGAAAGCTTTCGCAAAGCACCGTGGATCTTCTGGATTAGAGTCTGACGTGGAGATGAAGTCTTCTCCTGGGAAAGCAAAATCAATAGAATACGCAAAAAATAAGAAAAACGATTACATGGCGTACTTGTGAGAAATCGGATTTATGAAAAGCCTTTTATATTTAAAAGAAGCAACTGTGGAAAAGGTTTCTGTTGTGTTTACAGATTCTGTGAACATCTATACATTCTTGGGTGTCTTAAATATCTAATGACTAACTCTTTATTAATTAAATGACAAAAATAAATAAATTCCTGTTGTAAACAGAAAATATTTTCATGCAGACAGTTACTATGTGTGCCAAAGTCAGAGAATAATCATTGTTTGCTACACTTTGTCCTTCTGGGCGTACATACATATTCCACCCTGCCTCCTCTTGCTTTAAGGGGCATTATGGAGCCTTTTTCTTCTCCTGAGCGCAGCAATTTTCTGCACTACTTGTACAAACACGAAGACGGCGAATGTGTCAGCGCCGGGGGATCTGTGCTGACCTGCATGTGTGGAGCGGCGCGGTGTGTTGACTCACCTTAAGCCATGCTCGCAAATTTGGAGACACACCTTTGTAGTTCTACAATGTCTAGGCAAGCAGTGGAATTAGGGTGAGGCGCACAGGGAGGCAATTAAATCTGAGGTGAGGGAGGAAATTTCTCCAAGATCTGTCAACTTTTGATTGTGAAAAAAGTTTTTTTTAGTGCCTTTCAGACTTTTTTTTCATGCCTGTTTAAGACTCACTTTATTATTTATTTAAAAAAAAGTTTTTGTGATAGATCAATACAAAGTAGTGTGCGGCATTGAAGTGGGAGGATAAAAGGGAAAAAGTGGCTCCGAATTTGTATCGAGTCTACTGAAAGGGAAAACCACTTTTTGGTGGCAAACGCAGCTCTAAACTTTTGGCACATTTCTCAATCACATTTTGCACATTTTAATTTCTCATTTCATTCACCTTTGCAAAATAATTTCAGAAGAAAAATCTCCGTACAAGTGTCAAGTCTTGCCTGTCATTTCACATCAACCCCACCCGATTTCAGCGACCCATGCACACCATAATGACGCCAACGCCATGCTTTACCATAGTGCGGTTATGCAGAGTTTTTATTTTGTAGCGTCAGATTGTCGGGGCTCTAAATACAAATGAATTGCATTTTTCAGATTTGCATTGGTGAAAACATTTTAAAGCGTTTCTCCTTCACGATTACACACTATTTTGTGTTGATCTATTAGTGAGTTCCAATAAAATCGTTTCTGTAAGATGGAAAATCTAAAAAAAAGAAAAAAAAAAGGTCACAGTTTTAGTTTAACTTACAGATTTTATTGAAAAAAATACCTGTTGGTTCATTTGCCAACAGGTATTCTCAGTGATTCTCTGACATCGGAACTTGCCCCAAATATCAAATCTTTCAGAGCCCCACAGGGAAAAAAAGCTGCACCAGGAGGACACAAATGGGAATGCGGCACAAAAAAAAAAAAAAAAAAAAAAAAAGCAGGGAACGTCTTAGTCATGAGATCTTCCCTCCTAAATGGAGACATATCATTAAGTTCTCAACATGCTTATTACTTTGGTCCCTCATCTGGCTTCATCAAAACCAGATGGAACAATCTGGCTCTTTATGAGACGAATGAAAAAAATAGAGAGAAAGTTTTTCTTTCCCCTTTCTCCCTAAATGATCAGTTTGTGGCTGGATGATTGTTTATGATGGACTGCCATGTTTGTTCTTCCTTTTCTCACTTTGCGATGTCATTATCTGGTAAACGATTTGATGCAGTCAGCCTTGGGGCCACTTCAGGGCCAAATGGTTTTTAAAGTCGTCTGATCAGAGCATGTCTGGGTTGACCTGCTCAGAGTTTAGAGACCGTTTTAGAAGCATTTATGGTTTTAAAGAATGAATCTCTAGTTTTTTATTATCATTATTATTTATTTATTTTACTTCTGGTAGCACATCAGAAATGCTACATGTGTAGACCTATGTGGATTCTACCTTCTCTGTTGTCGGCAGTTTTTGTTTTTACCTCTAATTTTTCGCATTAAACAATTAAATAAGCAGATATATTTCTATTATTCTATTTATTTTTTGTAGAAGTATTTAAATGCTTCTAATCTACAGGGGGGGAAAAAAGCACAGCTGAGCTTGCAGCCACTGCAGACTAGAGCGACCTGTATTTATGCTTTTGGAAACAAGAACCCGAGCAAATTAGCGGACAGAGGAATTCTAAGAATGTGTCATTATGGTTTCTGAAAGAGCTGAGCTGCAAAGAAAATACAAGGGTTCAAAGAGAGGGAAGACGACACCTTTCATAGCAGAACCGTAAAAAAGAAGAAAAAAAAGGCTGCACTGATTTATTTTCCTCCCATATAAGGTTGCTTAAATCCACTATCTCACGTATCCACCCTCATCGCTGACCTCAACTGTTCTGTGGGCGAATTCAGGTGAAAGTGTGAGCGGAAACACGTCTCGCAGACGACATTGAGGGAGCTGATAAAACTCCGGGGCAGGATTATCTCGACAGCCCCGGGATTATCTCATACATTGTTTGAAGAGGATAAGGGATGAAGGAGCAGGATGAGAGAAACAAAAAAAAAAGAAGAAAAGAGGAGGGGAAGGTTGGCGGCGGCTTGGAGCGTGATGGATCATATTTCTGTCGGAGAACCAGAGGAACGCTTCGCTGAGAGCCATCCCTGACAGTATGATGGCCCCGCCTACAAGTCAGGGTTCGTGAAGATCTAAAGCAGTGATATATCTACTGTCTGCATTCACCATCTTGCGTTTTCCTACATTTTCTTCAAGGTATAAATGCAAACTTCATATTATTTCTTTCTAGATTTAATTCCAAAAAGCCTCTACATGGCTTTTTAATGAAAACATTGAAAAGCCATTATAGTAATTATAATAATTATTGTTATAATTATAATAATTATTATAATAATATGACATAACTGACTGAACTGCTACTATGCATGGACTCCACATAGAGGATACGTCACAGCTGGAAGAAAAGGCATGGCATGTCCAGAGTTCAGTTATAATTGCTGTGAATGTTGGTTGTACAAATTAGTGGTGGACGACACGGACTTAGAATTTCATGGGAGTGTTTTGAGGTACTATTTAGTGGACTGCACATGGTGATTGCATTGTATTATTTTTTTAATTTGCTAATATTTTTTGATGAGTTTGTGGAGCAAACTGTGCAAACAAAATGGCAAAAAAATAACATTTCTGGGTAAGACTATCAGTTTTTTTATATTTACTATCAATAACTGATTCATGACAATGCTAAATCAAAGTACCTAGCATAATAAAAATGATTTTGTGATAAATGATAAACAATACAATAAATGATAAACGATATGATAGATGATGAGCAACACAATAGATGATAAACGATACGATACAGCCCATCCGTACTGCAAAATTTGACTTCAGAAAACAAATCCCCATCACACTTTTCCTAAGTTCACAACTACTTCCTGTTTTTTAAAGTATGTTTTCTTAATATTTCTAATATGGTTGGATGTGATGCTGTTATCTCAGCAGAAGCAGAAGTTGAAAGCGGACACGACGTTGCTGCTTCGTACGCTAATCGCAGGCATGTTTGCCGTGGCCGGGGCATGAAGCGACGTCCATTTATCCCGGATCGCCGTGCTGTCAGAAATAGATCTGATGATGAATATGAAAACCTAGTTCATCACAGACTCAACAAGCCTTCAGATTAGCCAGAGCAGCTGAGTGCTTTTAAAATAGACCAGCTGCAGGAGAGTCTGTGAAGGAGTCCGCACACACACACCACGTGCGTGTGTGTGTGAGTTGTGTTTAATTTGCGGGGACTTAAAGAAGAAAAGATGGATGGAGAGGGGGAAAAAATGAGCTGCAGTTTTGTGACGACGCAACTGATTAAAAAGGGCCTGTGTCTCCCTCTGCAGGTGAGGTCAAGGAATTGGTTTGCTCATGTAATCTGGAAAACAATCATGGTCAAGATTATTTTCTCCATCAGGTGAGGAAAAAAAGCTGAGCATGGAGAACACGGAGGAAAAGCCTGATGTGGTGTGCGTGTTAAACAGCCCACCATCTGTTCCAGACAAGTGATTTATGAGTGAGGCTGTTTAGTTCCAGCCTTTAGATGAAAATCTAAAGGTTCCTCATTCCTCATGCGGCGTCTTAATCCATCTCCACGCCACGTGACGTTTGGAAAACAAACTGGAACTTGAGGATGTGTTTCTATGACAAAGTCTACAAGCGCCTCAGTGGGTAACGGTGAGTGACTCTTACTCACGGCGGTATTTTTAGCCACGACCGGGGAGGAGGTCCAGCAGCTGACCGGTCTGACACAGGAGTCCTTTGAACATTACAACACTGTTTCCTGCTGCTTGGAGAAAAGGCTTCACCACTAGGTGGCGACAGAGCACAAACGCAACCAACGCCCCGGTACAGCCTGCGTCTTCCGAGAGAAATGAAAGTTTGAACTTTGAGAGCGAGAAACTGAAATATGTCGATGAAAAGAAGAAGAACGCTGTGGTTTAAACCAACAAGGCTTCTATTTATATTCTGCCAGGAGTTTTTCCCTGCGGGGGGAAAGGAACTCTAGGGCCAAACACAAAAGCCAGCTGGCACCTTCTTTTGTGGAGTTGACGTGTTTTGTATTATTTATTCATTTAAAATAAGATGTGTTGCTTTAGGTATTTATATGACTGAGAATCTGAAAAGTGTGGCATGTATTTTCTCCACAGAAACTACACCCAAGATGAGCCACTTTTCACTTCATTTACTACTGTAAGTCTTTTGGCGTGTGCTAAGTCAAGTCGAGTAACGAGTGTCTGTGATCATTAGTTGCCAGTCATTCTGGACTTTGACTGTACCATTTGAAGAAATGGGCTATATTTGACCTGAATTATTCATTATAAGTTGGATATATTTAGGGCCGCTTTCCTACTGCAGGATAAATGTTCACCTCAATCAGTAGGGTTCACCCGGTATTTACCTCCATCTATCTTCTCCTCTGCTAAAGACAGGCGTCCCCACAGCATCATATAGCCACCTGAGTTGCTCTGTATCCAGGTTGGAGCCGTTTGCCCGACTCCTATACTCAAACTATTCATCCATGTCTGTATCTGGAACCAAAGATGATTTTTTTTTAAATGATCTTGGTGTCTTTGGGATGTTTTGTGGTCTCAATTTTGCAGTGAGTACTTAACGCTTTCAACGCTTAGAAATTGTTAATGATTCACCCAAAGAAGGTCGTTCTGAAAAAAGTGAGCACAAATTTTTGATATCAATTGAACTTATTTATTGGAAACTTTTGCAGGTATTTAAATCTTCTTCAGTTCTGATGTTGGAATGTTTAAATGTAGGATTTTCAGGCCCTGCAGAAATGACATTGGCATACTTCAGTGCTTTTGATCTGGGAGAGATTTTCCGCTGTGAGGAAGCCCAACCCTTTCTGACAGGTGTTCTACAAAATGTGTGTGTAGTCAAAGCAGGCGGGTCGCATGAGGTGCGGTGACTCATATCTCTGAAATATGATGCACCTATATACAAAAAATATTTAAATTTTCATTTATGAAATGAAATTAAACGCCGGCTTTGCAGAGGGCAGCTGTGCTTACTTTTGGGTGAATGAAACCTTTACAGAGAGATTGCTTTTATACTAATTTGTAATATTTACATAAAACTTTAAATCAGTGAGGGGGTTTTTTCACAAGAAAGTAGAACAAGTACAAAAACAGTCAGAAGAAACCTTATTCATTGTTTGGATCAGAGGCCCCCAATACCAGGGCCACGCAAAAAATTATTAAATATTTCAGTTTTCTATATTTTTTGCGTCTGGAGGATCTTTTAGTTTGAAAATCCTTTCACCGGATTCTCTCGGTTACGTCTTGCGCGCCAACATTGAGCCCAGAAGCAGCAAAATGAGTCAGAAACAGATCAGATGTCTTTGGAAAGTTTCTTTGCGAAGGAGAAAAGGCCCAGAGAAGAGACAGGAGAATGATATGGGACACCACACACTGCAGGACATTGTAAAAAAAAAGGGACAAAAAAAAAAGGTTTTAGCGGGAACACCAACCTGCAGAAACATTATCTGACGCCCTCTCAGTCCCCTCCCTCCTCCACCCCGCCCAGCAACCGAGTCTTGACCGGTCCGCAGTAATAAAAAGGTTGGTGACCACTGGTTTAGCTCTTTCTTTTTTAATCTCAAGTCAGCGTCCCACGCTGCATGACGACACTGAAAGCACCACAGATCAACAAAGAAACTCCTCCCCAAGCAGATTGTGATCGCCACTCACCTGCGAAGGTCAACATAGAGGACAGGTGTCTGAGTCGATCTGTGTATGAATGCATGTCATGCAAATAGATCGCCCACTTATCCATCCCAATGAGATCCATGATCCAGGCATTAAAGAAACCCCGCGCACAATCCCTCTGTGTTTCCGACAGCCAGAGCCAGACGGTGTGTGATGTGTAAACAGGAACAACTTTTCAACCGGTGAAATGAAACTCTCGTGCCCTGCCCCTTTCATTACGGACAAAACGAAAGATAACAGACAGGTAGTTCAACATATTTCTCTTTTGCGTGACGATTATTGTTTCAGCTTTTCCGCTCAGTCAGCAGGAGAACCAGGTGATCCATGTGGAAAATGGAATTTAAAAAGTGCCAAATCTCCCCCTGGAGTCATGTAATCCAGTCATATGATTGTGCGCAGCGTGATCCGATTTCTGACTGTCCCGTTTTACCTGGAACTCTTTGTGTTTTACAGCCCCCTAAGATGCGAGGCGTGTGTCAGAGGTTAATTTTGCAATCAACAGGGCAAGGCCTTTTACAAAGCAAATCTTCGACAGCATTATTCTCTCTCTGTGTGTAAGTATTTGCAGTTTGCCTCAGGGCTCTATCAGTCTTAATATGAAAATTCAGAAGCTGAACACCTGCTTTAAATCTGATCTTTGCCCTGTGGCTCGTAGGAGTAATTTAGATGTTTAGGTACAATAAAATTACAGACAGAGTTATGATGTGGATGTCGGGCCCAAATGAAACGGCACACTTTGACACTTGAACTGACCGTAGGGAAATGTTGATGACAGGCACAGCTGAGTCATTTGACAACAGAACTGAAGGAGATACTGCGGTAAACAGGGATGTAACCGACTGCGGTCTTCTGGTCCAATCGCCGATCGACTCCGAACTCGGCCGATACGGATTTACTTTATGAAAAGTCCTTAAGTATAGGAACAAAGCCAGTAAGTTACCAACAGCACCAACATTTTTTGTTTTGTTTGTTTATTTATTTATTTATTTTTTAGCAAAAAACTAACTATTTCATCCAATTTGACAAATAGCAGTGGAATTTTCTGACTTTGTAAAACTAGTGTTTCTTATTCACCAAGATGTGAAACTGAATTGCGTTCAGTGGCGGCATTGTATTTCAAAATAGTTGAAAAATCCCTTTTAATTCTCACACATGTTCATATAATTGGGATTCATGCTCCCAAATGGAGCATAAATCCGTCATATGAATCATCTCAGTGATATTAATTTGTGGAATAATATTATGAGTGGAAAAGGCTGCTTTGATGCAAAATTTGGTAGGGTGTAATATTTTGAAAGCCACACTTTCACACTCCTCATACCTCAAATTTTTTGGAAGGGGCTATTTGGATAGATTTATAAATGTGAAGTGTTACAGTATTCGGTTCCAAAAACTGAATACAATAAAAGAAACTTGAAGGAAATCTCCCTGCTAGCTTTCCTTAACTCTAAAAATGCAACATTAACCAGTTGAGACTGGTGGACTTGAGAACTGGTTTCTGACATCAGGATCTTTTCGCTCCCCCAAGAAAAAGAAAAGAAAAACGAGTGACAGATGAATAAAAGTCAACACAAAAGTGACGTATCCTGTGTCGACTCCTGAAATTTGAACAGGATCCGGGGAAGCTACCGTCTGACACAGCGGACGGGTGAAGCCGCAGTGGTATATATAAACCGAAGGACCCGATGTGTTTCCATGGAGCCTCTGCAGCTTATAAATAAATCAGCTCAACATGAACTTCCCCTAAGGGAGCTCCATTCTCCTGGCTAATTTGTCATTCCCAACAGACTTTAGAAGTGTGCCTCTGGATTTCCATGATGCCCCTCGGTGATACATTCTGTTTGCTGAGTGACTGATGATTCCTGGTTCCAGAGCAGGAACCACAGGGTGGGTAAACCATCCAGCTTAAATCCAGGAATCAGTTCTAGGAATCAGTAAGTGCAGCTAGTTTGTTCCACAGTGGGATTTTGCGGTGTTTCCAGAGGAATGTGGGCTTTTCCAGCCACCAGGCCAAGGCAGAGGACGACAACTCTCTGAGAACCCTCACTTTCCTTTGGTTGCTGTTAGTATTTCAAGGCAACTTCACGTCACTTTCCCATATACAAAACTTAAATTTCTGTCTGAGATCTCCTCCTGCTCAAAGAGACAAAAGTTCGACCTGTTTCTTAGCGCTTCAGCGCCGCACTGGCGTTCTTCACATCAAACCTCTCTGCATGTCTACAATCAGTTGCCACGATGTGGGTCCAGGCAAAAATCTCAATGGAAATAAACAACCTACAGCAGCGTGAGGCACCGCTTGTCTCCGAGGTTGGCGACGAGATGCAGAACGCACAAAAACAAAAGGTCAAAGATCAGCAAAGGAATGCAGAGGGATGCATGTAGTCAGAGTATTTCCAGTTTCACTCAGCTAAGGCCCCAAGTCGTGACCTTCCAGTTGACACCACTGCCACGTAGTCAGAAGCCAATGTTTTCCTTCCTATTCCAGCCTCTATTCTCACCTTCTACAGCATCAGATTAGAAACTAATCAACACAAGAAGATGGTGACGATGGAGAGAACAAAGCTGTCCTGGTGCACAATGATGGCCAGGAAAGACAACATGATCACGAAGTCCAGAAAGCCCAAAGTACTAAAATGAAGACCACCAGAAGACCACCACAGAGGGGTGAATGCAGCTGCATGTTAGCTGACATTTCAGTGATAATTTCAAGTGTTTGGTGAGACAATACCAACTAGCATCGAGTACACCATGCTCTTCGATGCGGGTGCCATTACTGAACAGAGACGTTACAATGCTAGCTGGTTTTTGTACCGGCGAGGTGTTTGGAGAAAAAGTCAGAGGAAGCAAAGAGAAGTAAGAAGCTACGTCTCTTCTCACTTCTGTTGTAGGAGGGAACTAAAGGGAACTTTATTTCCTACATGTCAAGACATTGTAGGTTCACTCAGGATAAAGTGAGACTTCAGCAGATAACAGGAAGGCTGAATGGAGAACAGCCTTCCTGGAAATCCTAACATTAAGGTGCATCTCAAGGTTTACCATTTATAATGCTAACAAATCAAAACGGTAATCAGTTAAGTCTCTCATATACTTCAGCTTGCATGATGTTTACATCATGCCACATATAGGGTCTTTTATTTTTATCATAAAACTGTTTGACAGTGACTGCTCTCTCATGCTGATTCGGCGTCGGCTTTTAAAGTAAAACATACAGGAGTGAAGGCAGTGAAAATTTTAAAAGTGGTTCATAAACACAAGTTGTTATCAACAAAGGTGTCTGCCTGTCAACGCTGTACAAAAATTAAACATTCTAAGCAGCGAGTCTCTCGTAACGTTTAGACGAGAGGGAAAAAAATGTGAGGAATGAGAAAGCCCAAAGGTTGGCAGCCTTCTCAGGGAGAGGCAGCAACTGTGAGACAAGGTGTCATGAAAGAATTCAGCCTTACACACACACGCACACACACGCCCACACACACAAGCCCACATGCGCACCTATACACAGTTCTGATGTAATAAACTAAAGACTACACCCAACAGGCAAATGTGAATAAATTTAAGCGATCATTGCACTGCAAGCCAATCAGAAGCTTCAATTAAAGGCAGCAACACAGCAGAGGGACAACCCTACGCTGAATTGGTCACACAGCGGACACGGCCGAAAACACTTCATGGCAGCTCATGACTAAAGAACAGGGTCATGATGTCCCATGAGAAGCTGAGTCACTTCACAGGCGGAGCAATGTGACTGTCTGCAACTCTCACATAATATTGAGTAAAGGTTACACATCAAACACACAGATGGCAAAAGTCAAGGTTTGACAAAGTCACTTCTGATTGGGTGAATTAACAGCAGAAATATAAAGATTACAGATACTAGACCTAGACTAGCTGCTGAAATCCCAGCGCTTTGCTGAGAGCAATTTGCTTTAATCTCGCTGCTTATTCAGCCGAGCTAAAGTGGCTCGGATTGAAATCCTTCTAAACAAAAGGTCTCGCACCTGCTGCGACAAAAATGTGTCGGTGAATTAAAAAGCCATTACAAAGTATTTTGGGTAATCCTCAGCGAGGAGGAGGCGTTACTTCTTTATTCAGCTGCTCTGCTTTGGGCTGACTGCTGCATGTTTAACCTTCTGGTTTTGTTCGTTTTTAGTTCGGCAAGCTCGTGAAAGCTTGCTGCCATCTTTTTGGCCAGGCAACTTGCTGTCTGATCCAAAGAAAAACACCTCACGACACTCACCGTACAACCAAAAACAATAATGTTTTTAAGTGCTAAATCTAAGCATCTTAGTAAGTATCAACACGCATTAGGATATCAGTACATAATTACTACACATATTTTAGAAATGAGGACCAGAATGAAATGCTTTTCAGCTTTAACTTTCCTGGAAACTCAAAAATCTTTTACATTTATTTAATGCGACTATTTCTAAATGCTACCGGATCGCACTAACCACATCTTCCTTCTGTGTGAAAGCTAAAGCTAGCTATTTCTAGAATTTGGTATTTTTGGAAAATGAGGTGCTCGAAAATTAAGTTTAAGTTAGAACACATGTGCAAGCACTGAAGCATTACACAAACTGGAGCTCAAAAATCAGTCGTGAATCTCTGATCGGCGCCTCATTAGGTTCACTGACCATCATGTTCGATGACTGTCCAAGAATGTGTTCTCAGACTACAGAGAAGTTGCAGCAACAGCGTGGTCTTTGGAAACGTTCGCCCTCGTTTTCCCCCCTTTGTCATCGGAGCAGAAGTAGGTAGAGGACAAAACTCTGATCAGCTCTAAGATCAGCTCTGATCAGCTCTGTTAAAGAGCTGATCAGAGCTGATGTGATCTGATCTGAAGTCTTGTTGAGAGCTTCAGATCAGCTCTGTTAAAGAGCTGATCAGAGTTTTGAGATTAATATTTCATGTTTATCTCACTTTTCCAGCATTCGACTTTCGACTCCATTCTTAGATGGGCTACCTTTATTTTTGTATTTCTTTCAAGCACTGATCCAAAACCTCCATTCTAGGGGGGAATGTCTCTTGACAGGGTATTTGATGGGAAGGTAAGAGGCAGATGAGGCGAGTTCAGGCTGTTGTAACAGGTGGGGACTCACTGGGAGGGGCAGGGACCACTGGGACCCCACGGGGACATTCCTGACGTTTCTCCACACCGAGAAATGTGCTTCTTCTCAGAGTTATTTTCTCACTGATATTACACTGAAGAGAAAGTCTTTAGTAGGAGTGCGATGGCTAAGTTCAGAGATGAACGTTCAAGATTCCTATTCACATCTAAAACCCAAAATAAAAACAAAAAGTGGTTCATAACTTTTTCTACAAGCCTAAATCCTCTCAAATGTGGAGAGAAAGGCTATTCTTGTGAACAAATAACTTACATTTTTTAGCATGGAAACCATTCTGGAGAAGTTCAGATGATGAAGTCGAGGCCTGCGTGTTGTTCCTTAGAAAATTAATTTCATTTTTGGAATTCCATGGAAACCACAGCTATGATCGCGCTTGCTTAAAATGCTAAAAGTATCATCAATGTGTCTGGTCTGCAGATTTAGTTTAGGGTTTCAAGCCTTTTCCCTTTGGTGAATAAACAATTTGGTATTAAAACGAAACCCTTACAAAGAACAGTCAACTTTTGAGGTTTGTTGACTTACAAGGCAAATGGCAACTTTTGTTCTTCTGAGAAACAAATCTGCGATGCAGCAATCAATCAGCCAGACATCAGAATCAATCATTTCTTCCTGAACTGCCTCTCATTGGTTTTCAGGTCGAATGCTTAAAAATGAATACTGAAAACACTTCAAAACCAAGAACTCCCACAGTTTTACTTTTTAAAACACAGTTTTATAATGCAGTGGAAAATCAGACGAGAGTGAGCCACCCAAAATAAGCCTATACGCATTTTTAGAAAAAGAAACCCCACAACCAATCAACATGTTTTAAATGAAGGAGTTAAAAGGACAAGTTGATGTCAGTGCCAACAGAAAATAAAAACTTGGCTCATCCGTAGGCCAAGCGCTCCAGAGAATCTAATGTAGTAAAAGTTAATCACACCGACTATAAGTGGAAGCAAATTACATTTAAATGATGGAGATTCAGAGTCCAGATCAGGTTCTGATCTAAAGTAAGATGTTATCTTTGCCTAAATGACAACATAAAGAACCATATACTGATTGCACTGATCATTAAATGTGCATCTGTGACTCATTACAAAGCCTCTTGACTAATAAGTAAACTCTGACATCACAACTAATAACGTAATTCCAAGTTATATTGAAAGTGACGCTTAAATGTGGTGAGAAAAATCCACCAACAGATCAGGAAATGGCTAATGAACGACTTGTTGATTTAAAATCTTGAGATCAGCAAAGCAAAAACATCAAAATATGAGTCGGATTCCTCGAAAATGGCTTCGACTGAAACTCGCACTAATGACGCTCATAACTCACGTCGACTACGGTGTGAGGACGACAACGCGAAAGGTTGCTGATGTTATGAAGTAACACTGTGTTTGCTTCTGTACTGCTGGTGTTGGAGTATATGGGTGTGTGTGTGTGTGTGTGTGTGTGTGTTCGTTCAGATCACAACAAGACTTCACACTCTGTCCTCGCCAAGAACACGCTGACTGCCAGAAACCAGGCAGACGAACTCAGCTAAAACACCCATGGACGCAGACCACACACACACACACCCACACACACCCACACACACACACGCACTGATTACCTACCAGGTATGATCTTCATCTAAGAGACAGTGCAGAGGAGGAAGAAGAGAAGGACAAAGGTGAAGAAAAGCCAGAGCTGGATGGAGGGGAATGAGAAGCACCAGAGAGATTCCTGTTTGTTTGCTCTCTGCTGCCTTGCCTTCCTCTCCTAGTCTCAGGTTTTGACAGGCTGCCCCTGCTGCTCGGATCCGTCAGCCTCGCTCTCCCATGGCCGGGGGAGGAGGGACGACACGGTGAGCCTTAGTTAGGGGGCAGCGGGTAGGTGGGGTGCAGGGGATGGAGGGCCAGGGCTGGCAGAGGCCTATAAATATCCTCCAGAACCAGATGATCGCACAGTGTCACAGTTAGAAGTTGATGGAAGGACTCCATCGGGACAGAGCAACAAGCAGGACCCCCGGCCCTCCACCCCTCCACCCAGGCACTCTGACTCTTAGCTTGCCTCTTTGAAGATGCTGGGATGATGCCAAGTGTCAGATCTCAGCCAGAAACTCTCTTAACTGTGACGTGAATATTAAACGCAGCAGTCGTCTGGTAATGTTATCAGCCTGATTAAAGACTGAAGACACGACCGCATATCTTCAGTGACTTAAGACTGAATTGTTCTTTTAGCTTGTTTGGGAGATATTTGACCAGATACTGTTTAAGTGAATGGGTGCAAACAGAGGAAAGGTTGGAGAACCCATAAATAGAAACCGCAGGCATAAATAAGAAAAGTGGTAGCAAACAGAGAAGGGATTTAACGACATGCGACCTGCTTCACAGAGACAGTCCATGAAATCATGGCTGAGGCATTCAGAGTAAATCACCCGCTGCTGCTGGGATTAAGCTAATGCTCAGCATTCTCTAAATATAGAGAACTCCAATGTACACAAAGCTCTGTCGATTGTTTTGCTGACAATCTGCTCCAGTTGTGTGAGACACAAACCGTGCAGGAGATTAGAGAGAGTCACCGATTTGAAGCTACTAAAGATAGCCGTCCTACGGTGAAATGAAAAGAATCTATACCACAGGAAGCGGTTAGAAGAGCATGGCATGATCCTCCTTCTGTGACACATGAACATACAGATACACTAACTAATCGCTTCCCTGTCGACAGGTTCTCTTTCGGGGAGCTGCGGATCCCTGCAGCTCCTCCAGAGTTCCAGTGGGGCCTCCTGGCTGCCTGTCAGTCAGAAATACGATCCTTGCTCTGCCTTTCAGCCTCTCAGTTTCGGATTGGTGGACATGTCTAAGTAAATCTCTTTCCATCTTGAAACGGCATGTTCAAAACATGATAATTTTGGGAACAATTCTAAAAAAGAATTGGTTGCGACGGGACACAGCACCGCTGACAACGCAGTAGTGGGTTCTCCAGGCCAGTCGGCGGCGCTGCAGAGCGACTGGAAAAACACCAAGCACAGAACGCCGTCATCTTAGTTAATCGTGCGCGTGGAACAAAGAGAGAAAAAGAGTGAGGGAGCTTCGTCATCATCGTTTCTAAAAAAAAAAAAACTTGCATAGTATAGTATGTACATGCGGAAACATGAAAGCACCGTTGTGAAATGCACCTACTCTGGGAATTGGTTTAAAAAAATGATAATTTCTCCAAAACGGCAGATGCACGTGAACAAAATGAAACACTTTAGAGACACACCTAAGATCGTCTTCACATCCTAAATAAAGCAGCTTTGCTTATAAATACTTTTGCAATGCATGCTGAAGCAGCCTCTAAGATTTCTCACAGATCTGAAATACTATTAGTCATCCTCTTCTATAAGGCCCGACAAGTTCCCTGGGAAATGACTAATGCCACAACTATCCAGGCCAAACCCTTAATATATTCCACATGTTATCGATCACTCTGTTTCAGAGGGTGGGCCTAGAGCAGGTTAACTGTTACGCCGCTTCGGCAGATTTGTAGAAAAATTGGAATTGGAAACAAATGCACTAAAAACCCCCCACCCCCAAAGAATCCATGAAGTGGCTGTGCTTCTATTTTCACAATTCACTGTTTTTTGTTTCGACCTGCGACTCATGTTACCATTTCAGTGTAAAAATGTCTGCGCAAGTGTGTCACAAGTTCATGAGATGTGGAGCGCAACGTTCCCCTCCTCATAACGAAATACTGGGAGTGATTTAACAGCAAGAGTCGACAGTAAAAGATATGGCAGGTCCCTTAAGGTCGCTTGGTGTGTTTGGGCAAAACATCACTGCTGGCCTGTGGCAGGAGCAGCAACGGGAGATTTCAGGCAACTTAATCCCAACAAAGTCCTCCTTCAGACACGAAGGGTTAACGCCTTCATTGTGTCCTTCGGTTTTAACCATTTTGCTGAAAAAGGTCAAACTCCCAGCTCCGGCCAGCGTGAGTCACACCATAAAAAAAAAAAAATGGCAAGGCACTATAATGAGAGGCACAGAGCTGCAGCACACTGTGGCTGTTCATTTCAATCACGTAACGTACGCAGTGGGCAGAACGTCCCGGACAAAAACACGGGAGGACCTCAGAGGCATGTCTGGGATGTGATTTAGTTTAATTGCCTCTGGTGCTATGTGTGGGTGAAGTTCAAGCTGCTCACTCCCCCGCCCCACACACACACACAGCCCTCCCACCACCGAAGCATGTCCAGTCAGACCAAAACTGTTACATTTTCATTTGATCACACACTCCAGCTTTTGCATTCTGCAGAAGAATGGAAGGAACCACAAGCAGATATCAAAGACTTCCCTGGAAATGAAGCTTCAAGTGTTTCAACTCAACAAATTCCTTTCCACCATAAGTCATGCTTGTTAAAATTATGTTTCACTTTCCTCTGTGTTCACTTCACTGACACAAAGAAACAGAAAAGGAAAGACGAACATTTCCAAAGTGAAGATGCCTGAAAAAAATAAATAAATAAATTAAACGGGGAGTAAAATGCAGGGGTTAGATGTAGGGCTTTTGTCAGCTCCATTGGGTCGGCCATTCAATTCACAGCAGTGAATTTCTCTGGAAGTTAAAGCTATAGCTAGTGCTGCACATAAATATATGACTTCAGGTCATTGCTAAAACATTAATAAAACTAAAAGGTAGCAATAAACCCTGATGAATGCTCATAAATACATCTCAATGAGAGAAACCGACGTTTTGTTGATTGAAGTTTTCCTTTAAAAGATTGACTGCAGTCAGAGCATTTGGTCAGTGCAGACGATGCATGGACAGCAGATGTCAGCACTGCACTACTGTGCTCACATCACAAACAAACCTCAAAGTCAAAGGTGAAATTAAATGTTTGGTATCAGTCGTCAGTGTGCACCAGAGGCATTTGTCGTGGCTGAAGTGGCATAATGTGCTTAAGATGAGATGTACGTTTGTGTGTGAGCCGTAACGTCTCTTGAACTTGGTTTCCTCATGAGTAACCAGATCAAATCAAGAAGCCAGGCAGCTAATTGAAAGCAGATATGCCGTCACGTGTGGATCCAAACAAACACACCCATGGAGCTGCGAACAAACCTTTTCCAGCTTCCTCAGTCTTTCACACCCATAGCAGACAACGCCCATGCAGC
The DNA here is from genome assembly GCF_027474105.1 of Poeciliopsis prolifica. NCBI lineage: Eukaryota > Metazoa > Chordata > Actinopteri > Cyprinodontiformes > Poeciliidae > Poeciliopsis > Poeciliopsis prolifica. Next base: position 4,711,986 of record NW_026562392.1, on the reverse strand, counting down.
TCCTCCCTTTATCTCGTGTAAAAGTTTAAGGAAAAAAAAACCCACAAATGATGGAAAACACTAGTTTTTTCCACTTCTAAACTGTGTAGAATATAAATTTATTATTATTATTAAATTTATTATGTTTATTATGTTACATGTTCGTGTTTAATAGGTTATTTCATAACATATGTTTCGGTTCTGCAAATGTCAGCACTGTGTGGCACCTGATTGGGGAGTTTCTGCAACTTTCGTTTCCACACCAAGGGCAGAAAGCACACAATGGTCTTATCACGTTACTTAGATAACTCCCATACCCCTGCTATACCGTTACAGAATGGTATTCAGGTAATGCACTTATCTCCGGATAAAGAAAGAGACGAAGAAAAAAAAAACACAAGAAGCTGCCAAAAGCACAGTATTACAGAAGAGAGCCACACCTTCCTGGAGTTCAGATGGGTTTTAACTCACACACACCAAAGTCTGCAGAGCAGTGGTGAGGCTGAATCTCAGCAAACAGCCCCACCTTGTCGGACTGACGACACTTCTGCATAATCCATTTGGCAAATGCCCAGAGATGTCCCCGGAGATTATGCATCTTAAGCGTAAACATGCCTTGACAGTATTTATCAGACTGGGAGTCCCCACCCAAAAGTGTGTAATGGTTTTAGCAGCGTAGCGTTCTCCAGTTCTGTGCAGGGAGATATTACCTGCAGAATTAGCAAATGAAGCAATACACATAAAATGTTGTGCGTTACGTCCATGTCTAAAAGTTGTCTTGCAACTGACAGCTTCAACACGACAGCAAGCGCAGAGCAGCTACTGCCTGATCTGTCTCAGCACACATGGCCAAATCACAGCCACATGTCAACGGTCTCCTCACACCCACATGCTGAAACAATTCCTAAAAGGAGACCGTCTCCACATCTAGGATAAGCCTCCGCAACACAAAACTACCCTAACCCTAACCCTAACCCTATGCAAATAACAAAGACTGAAACGTAGGGGGGTGGGGTTCTCCCTACTATAAGCGAGGAAAGAAAACTGTAAATTATGTTTTCTTGAAGCAGCAACAGAGCCGTCATCAAAAAAACCTTAGCTAAGACCTCCCACACTTCAAAAAGAAAGGTGGGATCCTAACTTCAAGAAGAAGGGGAAAAAAACTCCATCACGTGCGCAGACAGATTAGGACAGTGCAGGAAGTGGGTCAGTTCACATGCATTCGAACAAACCTTCAATGAAGTTAGGCCATGTCTTCTCCTCTGGCTCTGCCAATGAGTGGTCCCAGTCAGTGTCAGGTGAAGCCCCTTGCACCTTGACCCTTGTAGCACCGGCCAAGAGAGCTCGCTCTATGGCGATTGCCTCCAGAACATCTAGGTCCAGCTCCTCGTCTTCATCCCCCTCTGCTGTCTTCACAGGTGGGGGAGGTGACTGCTGCCCGGTTGCCTGAGGGCTGACGATTTGCTTCACCTCAACTATCTCCTCCACCACTACTATTTTCTTCCTCATGTTGGCCTCGTCTGTGTCGGCGCTGTTGGTGTCCCCCAGGTGAGGCTGGTCAGGCTGGGCTGCGGGTGTGGCAGTGGCAGAGGGTGTGTCCTCCGACAAGTCCCTCTTCTTGTCTTCTTCGTGTACTGAGGCCTCCGAGACCGAGAGCCTTTCCTGTGTGCTGCACTCTGCTGCCTGCCTGGCTGAATGTTGTGCAACTCTGGGAGGCTCTTCTTGCCTGGAGAGAGGGCTGGCCTGTGCCTCAGCTGACGCTAAATCTTCGGGTGCGGGTGCTTTCCTCGCACTGGAAGATGTTTTTGCTTTTGGAACCTCCCGCTTGGTTTTTTCTGCAGAGGGCTGCGTTAGCTCCACCTCCCCTTTGTCTGTCGGGGCCTCAGAGAGCACAGCTGCTGCCTGCCCGACTTCCTCACTGCACATTCTTTCAGGAGTCATCTTTGAAGAAACGTTAGTTCTTGTCATTTCAAAGGCCACAGCTGGGCTATCCCTGCCTGCAGCCATAGGCAGTGTTGTTATGGATGACAGTGTTTCTCCTTCAGTCGCAGGGACAAACTTTGTGTTTATGGTTTTTTCCTCTTGTGACACCTTAACCTGTTTTTTCTCTCTTTTCTTCCCCTTTGGCTGCTTGTCTGCAACTTTCTCTGTGCTCTGCAGAGACATAGCCTCAGCAGTTACTTTCTCAGAGTCTGACTGGGCCGCTCGTATTTTTTTCTCAGGTTTCGCACTCTCTCGCATGAGCTCAACCTGACTCACTTTCTGCACAGTCACTGTTTCCACATTGGAAACAGTGATTTCCTGAGATTTTTCTGGGTCCATGTCAGGGGCTGCAGCCTGTAACTTGGGAGTCATTTGTTCCTGAGTGGCGGCAGTGACGGTGATTTCCTCAGTTTTATCTTTTGCTAGAACAGCTGCAGGAGAAGGTGGGACTTCATCTGGCTTCATCTTAGCTTTTGTAAATGTCTCCTTCTTTAGCTGATTGTCAGTTTTTTTACGGTCACTGTCCACTTTGGCTTCCCTTTCCGTCTTGACAGAGGTAGACACAGTTAGGAGCTCAGAAGTAATTACTGTTTTCTGGTGGAAGGTTTCTACCTTCACTTCCTGGGAGTCGTCTTCTGACATTTTCTCCTTTGTCTTTGACTGAGGATGATCCTGTTCCACAGTGATCTTGGAACTCTCACCTGGAGGCTTCTTTTTCTTTTTCTTGGACTTGGGGGTCCCGTCACCTGCTTGTTTAGCATCTTTACCCTCCTCTGTTGCAGCATCCTTCTGAGTGGAGAGAGATGAACGGATGACCTGTTGCACTTTAAGGTCCTGCCCTAAAACTTTAGAAGCCTCTCGTGGCGACACTGTTTCATCCTTCTTGGCTTTTGGCATCTCTGTTAGATCAGTTTCCTCCAGTTTAATGATCATCTCTGTTGCAGTATAGTTCTTTTGGATCAGTTGTGGATCTTCCTGTTTTGCCTGAGTTTTGGGAGTGGTGTTAACTCCCTGTGATGAGGGTCCTGCTGCTTGTGCCACTTTAGGAGGGAAGGCCTGAGCATCAGGCTTTGCAGTAAGAACTGGTGAGCGTACTTCTGGCTGGACGGGTTCTTGAGTCACTGTGATGTTGGAGATGCCGTCTGTTTCCTCAGTGGTCCATATTGGGCTGCTGGTCTGGTTAGCCTTATTGGTTTTGGCGCTCTTCTTGTTAACTTTGGCAGTCTTCTCTTTGATATCACTGCCAACTTCAAGTTTCACCAGGGCTTGGGGCTTTTTATCAGTTGCCTTAACTGACTCATCAATAACTTCCTCTTTCTTTTGCTTTTTAGGATCAGCATCAACCAGTCTAATCTTTCCAGAGGTGACAGAGCCAGAATAAACTTTGGAAGTTTTATGAGTGCATTCCATTGTAAGAACCGGTTTGGGCATTGGCATTTCATGTACCGTGACTTCATCTGGTTTTGTTTTGTCTTCTGTAGCATCCCCACTCGGAAGCTCGGCTGCTGTCGGACTGATCTCCTGAGTGAATTTCACAGAAGAAACCTCCCGTTTTGCGACATTTGTAATTTTGACACTTGTCTGAGCAGCAGACGAGCTAACTGCCATCTTTGATGCACCTGCAGCCACACCGGCTGCAGCCACAGATAATGGTAAGGCCACTGAGGAGGAGATCAGGGAGGCCTGGGACTCATCCTGCGTCAAAGCTGCTGTTTGAAGCGGAGCAGAACTGGAGTTCATCTTCTGAGTACCCAACATCCTTCTCTCCTGTGACTCTACCTGCCTTTCATTTCTCACGCTAGGCCCTTGATGAGTGAATCGTTTTGTGCTTTCCACCTCTTTGACTGATTCGCTGTTGAAGCTGGCACCTCTCCGGTAGAGAGGCTGATGCTGGTCCCTAGCCTCCAATGACAGCTTTGGCCTCACTGGTTCCTCAGTAAGTGGACGGCCCCTGAACCTAGGGGTCCTATCGTTGTAATTCCCCCGTTCTCCTGGACCCATCGTTTTGTAGCGATAGCCTCGGCGTTCAGCTAGCGCTTCTTGGCTCTCGGACTCGTCCCTGCGACCTGGCTTGGGAACGTAAGACGTAGGGCCTTGCACAGACTGGACCTGCGCAGCGCGATGAGCAAGGGCCAGGGTAGCAGCTGGTCTCCTAACCCTCTGCAAAGAGGCTGGAATAATCTCAGCAGGCAAGTGGAGGTAGTCGCGCAGGTAAACAATGCCATCGTTGGTCAGGTACCAGTAGAAATGTCTCCAAGCAAATGTTTCCCGTACATAGCCTCTAGATTTCAGAGAGCCCATAGCACGGATTACTTGGAGATTGGTCACATCTCGTACTTCCGGGTGCTTGATCTGAGGCCTCTTGTCCTTCTTGGCCACCATAACGCCATCTCGAAATAATACTTCATAGATGGCTTTCAGTTCATGCATCGGCATCAGCATTCCGGCAACCATTGTGCTTTAAGTCAGTTGAAATATAATGACAGAAAGAAAAAAGGTCAACCACTGGTAGTAAAGAATCCAGTGGAAAAACCAGTTGTCATGTGCTTCTCAATTCAATTTAAAGTAAGTTGAAAGATGAAAGCATTAGTTTTCTTACTGTCTCTTCCTCGCGGTTGATCCTTTAGTTTATTTGTGAAGAAAAAAAAAATTCCTCTTTTTAAAAACAAAAAGTCAAAAAGTGTTCTGTCCCCTCTTCACTTAGAATGGCCGGGCATGGACACTCTCAGTTCTGTCGAGACGGCAATGACAGAATGGAAGAAAGGCAGCGCGTGTGAGCGAGGGAGGGAGTGAAAGCGCACTTCGCAGTCTGACTCCACCTACCTTCTTATTCTTAGAAGGGAAAAAAAAAAAACATGGGCATGGACAAAAAAATTCCCACTAAAACAAACAAAACAAAAAGAGTTGCCTCCAAATAAATCAAGAACTATTTAGAGTCAAACGAGTGCAGCAAAGCACGTCTACAAAAGTGTGCACAAGCACATGTTCTGCTGTTCCGACTTTCAGAGAGAAACCCACCCACAGAGGAAAACACGCCTCCGATTCAGCACACACATGCACACCTCTAGCCAGCTGACACACACACACACACACACACACACACACACACACACACACACACACACACACACTCACACACCCACACCCACACACTGTCTCATCAGTCCAGCGAATGTGTCAGAGATAGTAGTGAGGAGAAAACGAGATGACCCTCCTGGGTCGATTGGGTTCACACACACACACGAGTCCGCACTACTGAAAGGGGTCGAGTTTTACACATTTCTGCGTCAGGTATCACTAAATGGTTTCCACACACAAAGTTTGAGGTGTGGCTTCTTTAAATAAACAGACAAACGAGACATACATCTGTAAATGTGTGTTTCATAAGGACGAGGTGCGCAATGATTCACAAACTACGTTTGCCTAGATGAGTAACAGTGTGCTTCTATTTACACGTCTGTGTTGAGGGTGTCCAGGAGCCCGTAAGAAGCACCACATGGCATTTCCTAAAGCTAAGCATTAAACTGATGCAACAGCTTGTAAAGCAGCCTGAAGTTGTGTCGCTGCTTCAAACCGCTAACTTTAGAGCATCTACTTGTAAACCAGGTTATTTTTTTCTTCCTCGAAACCAAATAAAGAGCTGCGCATTATAGCGATGCCTTCTCTCGCTCCGCCTGGGACCAGATATCCGATTTCCATCCTCAGTGTCCCGTTTCTCCTCTGTACATCTGTCTCCTGTTTGTCTCTCTGTCTGTCAGAGAAAGTGTCCCGTCACCCCGACCAGAAAAACTGGAAGGGAGGTCGACAGCTGCTGGCTCGGAGCGGAGCCAGCAGCTCGTGTTCATTCGCATGGAGGAGACGGGATTTACTGTAAGCAGACGGCACTGGACACCAACACAGTGATCTGGTAGTGAAATTATAGTGGTGGTGAATGAGAGGCAAAGCAATCACGCAGTTCCTCCTGCTGTTTTTTTGGAAACCCCTCCATTACACATCCAAACACTGTTTTGCCTTTTGCTTACCATGGCAACAGTCAAATAAAGTGAGCCAAGGCTGAGGGAGACACGTTTTCCTCGCTCTCTCCAGTCTGCAGCACAGAACCAGCTGAACACACTTTTAGTTATCATGAGTTAGCTTGACTCCTTCAAGCTCCTCATCAAGCTTTTTCTTATTAAAACAATCTACTCTATGCTACTTGGTTGCTTTTGTCCATGCAGAGACTCAGAGTTGATGCTTCAGGCCACATCAAAAAGCAATCCACCGACAGCAGATATGATTTATCTTTTCATAATATGCATGTCAAGGCAAAACTACAAAAGAATGGGAGGAGTAGATGAAGACAGGAATTCTCAGGCGTACGAATTGGACCAGAGAGTTATTCTGACATTGCGAAACAAGAATTTCCTCACCGACTTGTGAGACAGAGATTGCCTGACGATGACAAAGAGGTCGAGCAGGTGACAGGCTGACATTCAGTTTCATTATAGACAGGCTTGTTCACTGCTGCACACAGAACTGCTTACTTGGTTGTTAATGCAAAACCAGATGATGTGTGGACTTTGATGCTTTCATATTTTAATGATACACTGGGATCCATTGTAAACCCTGATGTCTCCAGGGGCTAAGCTCTCCGGTTTCTATAAAAAAATCAATTAAAAAAAAGACTTAATAGATGGACTAATCTGGAAAGAAATCAATGTTGGTATTCTGTGTAACAGAAAACTGATCATGCATGCAACTTATAACCGGTTTGTGTCATTTACCCACTCTCATTCCGGTGGCAAGATAGTGAAGATGCTGTTTTGCTAGTAATTTTGTACATCCTCATAAGGAGTATCTAAAGGGACGTTTAGGGAAGATAAAAAAAACTTTCTCCTGCGTAGCAGATAGCATCTGTTGCACACAAGATGCTGTCAGATTTGCACGTGAAGCTATTTGGTGCGCACAGGAAAGATAATTGATTTTTTCCTACAGTGTCCCTTTAAGGGCTCCATATTGCCATGCCCACATTTTGTGAACTAACAAACTTTACTCGATTATCTGCTGTTTACTGTTGTATACAGTCTACTGCTATCAGCCAGTATTCAGACAGAATACTGGCTGATCATGTTGATGATCATGTTCACTAATAATTGCGGGAAGTGAGTCAGTAAAATCTAGGTTGAATACAGGTCCACTTCTTTCCTACATCTGTTTCGATCTGTTCAGGGTGGCTCGGCTATCACGTTATTATTACATCATAAACAAGTGTCACAGCAACAAACGCAAAACTGGAAGAAATATGACGTAACTGACTGAATAGATGACAGGACAATGGATTATCTGAACAACTTCCTAGTTAGGACTCAGCCTCCGCTGTGTCAGACCTCCCCACGTCCCAGAATAGACTTGTCACCACCACCTTCTTGAAGATGGCAAATTGCCCAAAGTAAAGACCCGCTGCTTGGGGTGTTCAGTGGTGTGTCCTCCCCCTGATATCGAACCAAAGACACTCCACAAAAAAAAAAAAAAGTTCAGCAGATACGCCTTACAGCAAAAAAAACCCTTCATTGATCTACTTTCAGTAATGTTGTTTACCCAACAACACCAACCTAACACATTTATGGTTATGTTTAGCCAGAAGGAAGATGACGACTTCAGCACATATAACCATTTTCACAGGAATGTTATCAATATCAAAGAACTTTCTCAAAACTCAAAACATATTTAGAACTTATAATTAGAGATGATAACTTCTTTTTTTTCCTTTTTTTTATCTCTTACTTTTCTGTTCTACCGCCATCAGCTGGCTATTTATAAGTCGCCTAGGATAGTTCAATCATCAACATTTGGTTCTCACTGAGTTGGTCAAGACTTGAACATGGACAGATGTCTTAAAAATCATGACTTGTACTTCTGTTGAATGCTTCTGCAATGTGCCAGCGCTCACTTTTCATTCAGATGAAAAGCCTATTCTAATTTAAGGAGCCCGTCCTGAGAGTGGGACTGCTGAGGCACGTGACCCCTCCCCCGACGGGACAGGTGTTGCCCCAGACAGAACTGACGCGTGGATGTGCTAAACTCGGGGATCCCTGTAAGGAAATTTATGTTAGGTCAGGATGGTCACTTATATTTGGGTAAAAATTCACGTAAGCTGACACAGGAAGTGACATTTTGAGGCATTTTTTTAACGGGTGCCCAGACAAAAAAAGTCAGTTGAAAATCACTATGAGGCATTTCTACGAGATAACGGGCCAAAAACAACCCAGCAGTAGTCGGAATCATTTTCACAACATTTAAAAAGTATCTGATTTGGGTGAATAACTTGTGGCTATGACAGCGGCTGTGAAACGTTTTGCAGAGGGTTTTCCTGCGACGTGGTACGGAGACGTTTGACGAATGTCCAAAAATGCTTCTATTCTTTAAAATTGATCAGCATAAAACAGCCACACGTGTTCTTCACCCTAGAGTCAATTCTCCTCCCTGAGCTGCTATTGCTGTCTGAAGAAAAGCACCGCTCCCGCTCCATAATAATCAATCAGAGCTGGGAGGAGGGTCTCAGCGCTGTCAATCATCCTGGTGTACTCATTGCTAAATGTGATAATGGGGGAGAAACCACTTACCATTACAGGAAAACCATTTATCTGCTGTTATTGTGGCTATGCTAACTAGCATTAGCATTCAGAGCAGGCTACGCCAGCTGCAGCTTACCAGAAAAACTAAACAACACAAGATTGTGATGTTCAAAAATCTTTTTTTTTCTTTCTTTTTTTACAAAACAGGGACATGGCTACTTTTGCACAACACTATTACTAAACTTTGACCGTTACACGGTCAACAGAAAGCATTCATCCCAACTTCAAAACAACATTAACCTGAACATGGCGCCAAAACAGGGAGAGATGTTATCCTTTGAAACACAAGAAGAGTAAAGCATTAGCTTCTGCTATAGCTTGACTCTTATACACTTGGGTTAATTGCACTGATCCGTCCAGTTTGCCTAAAAACTAATACCATCTCTCTATAGTCTGTCGGTTGGCAAGCAAGAGCCTGCATAGTCGCAACCATTTGGGCAGCACATGGTTGGCAGAAGACCCAGATGCTGCTAGCATAAATTTTGGCTTTAGAGATGTTTAGGCACTATGAACAGGCAGAAGAATTATGACCAGAGGAGAAAAAAAAGCTCTCTAAATGCAACTGTAAATCGTTAGAGAGGGGGTTAACCGTGGTACGGCTCCAAACAAAGCAGCGCTGTCTGACAGGAGGCGGTGAAAGAGGTGTCTTTGGCATTTCTCACTCTGCTGCAAGAAGAAATAATCAACTCTTGGACTGGCTGAAAATGAAAACAGAGAGCCGAAAACGCTGGAGGAGGCTTTGCTCCGCCGCTAAACATTCTGAAATCAATCAGACCACTGAAGGAACTGCTCTTGTGGTTCTGCCAAGTGAAGCTTTACTTGTCTCATAAATACCTTTAGAGTTACTTGGATGTTTTCTGTGCACCTTTGGAGCAAATCAAGCGTTTTCTCCCGAAGAAACGTTCATGTAACTGTTACTACTGAGAAAAGGGGGGAAAAAATGGCAAGGTGGCGTTGGAAGGAAAGGATTAATCTTCAGCTTTTGTAACATGAAGCTGAAATTGACGTCAGAAGAAGAAGTGATTGCTGTACGAGCGGAGAATAAAAGCAAGTTCAACTTTCTGCCTTTATTTTTTTTATTTGTGTTCCCGATGTTTAATGTCTGCTAACTCAGACCTAAAAAAGTCACTAAGCTGAACCAATTGGACAACATAAAGCAGATTTTAAAAACTCAAAAGAATTGCAGGAGTCGGTGAAGTCACTGACATCTGTACTGCACAGTTACGGCAAAGAATCACAAGAAACGGAACAACCCTGCGACATGCGCGGTCATCCAGGAGGCAAAAAAAAAAGAAAGAAGAAAAGCATCTGTGGTGCAGGTGTCATTTTCCTCAGCGAAGGTCCACATTTTAATGTTTCAACGGCAAATAAAAAAATCATAGGCAAAAACAAAACCTTGGGAAAATGTTTGACGGAGAGCCACTAAATCAGACCTGTAGGAGAAAATCCCGAAGGAGATCACGCCGCAGCTCGATTTAGCTCAAGCACACTTGGAATAGCCAACAGACCAGATCTTAGAAACACACCAGAGCCTTTAAAAAGAAAAAGAAAAACGCCGTCGAGGCCTTGAAAGGTAAAACCACATATTTTGGCCAGGTTAGGTTTTGAAAGCGAGTTGGTTTAGATGCTTTTAATGAAGGAAATCGTTATTCGATATCAAACTTAATTGGACATTTTGAAGAGCGAGGAAGCAGAAACGACCCGACAGAACGCTTTCTTCACTGCTCTGTTAACTCCTGGCGCTACAAGACGTGGATCAAGATGGCTCTCCTTTTCTAGAGTGGAAAGAAATTCCACCACAGATTCATCATCTCAAGGTTTGCCAAGTCTCGTTCATTCTTACTTAGTGTCACTTAGTGTCCAGGTGTATTCAACCGTGCGAGACCCCCAGCAGCTGGACTTGCAGCCCACCTGCTGGGAGTTAAGAGTGAAGGCTGAGTCAGCGCAAACGGAAATCTTCCACCCCTCGACTATTTAAAGCCCTTATCCCGCACTTACAGTCTTTCCCCTGGAATATTGCACAAAAGCCAAATATCTTTTTTTTTTTTCTCCCCTTCCATTTTAACATGAACGTAATTGAAGTCAGACTTCGGTGGTAAATTCCACAAACAACTGGTGAATACAATAACACTTTGTGCTGTAAACAAGTTCCAGCAGTTGGATCCGGGCAGAAAATCCGAACCAGCTCTCGCGTTCTCTCTTTCCTGCTCTTTTCTGAGGGACCAGGGCTTGGCGAGGGAAAAAGAAAAAGATAGAGAGAGAGAAACAGTGAGAGAGAGAGCGAGACGCCTTGCGCCATTTGGAAGTCTGGAGGATTGCAGTGCGGTTGCACAAGATGAGTCACAGTTCTGCCAAATTCATATTTAGTTCCTTAGAGAGCAAATTGTGGAAGAAATGAAAATTGTCGCCTGCAAAATGAAAAATGAATAAATAAATGAAAAGACCAAAGCCCCTCTGTGTGACCAATCCTGAGAATTGCTCGCTTCCATCCGCTTACCTTTCTTAGGACTGAGCCAGAACCGATCTCCAAGTGGATCTCCGCTCTCCCACCAGCTCTGAACTGACATTTTCTGCAAAAAAGACAACAACAAAAAAAAAGCGCCTCTGCAACTTTTTCACCACACTGCTAACTGCTGCTTCTGTTCCCCCCAGTGAGACCCGACACGCCCGTCCACTGCATGCGCACACGGACGGCGCAAAAATGGGATTAAAAAAAAAAAGTGCAGAAGTAGGGTGTTGAGGGAGAAAGAGTGTTTTTGAAGAGAGAGAGAGAGAACAAGGGAATCTTTTCATCTCTGTCCCCAGAAACACAGAGGAACATCCATGCCATAAATCTGAGGCCCATGCCGGGCCGGACGCGTCCTTTCTGGTGCCCTGGATACGCCGCTCCGCGTTCCCAATGCATCTGAAGGAACCCACGCTTCGCTCTGGCACCGGCCACTGGACGCCACACACTGGACCCTTTGTTCACGGCAGACGGAGCAAGATTTCAGACCAGGAGATTAAGAGGAAGAGTGTACAATGGAGGAGAAGTGGAACAAAGGAACCCAATAGAGATAGAGAGAACGTAAAACAAAGAAGCAAAGGAACTGGAGTATACACCCATCAGCAGCTCTGAGCCTTGTTTGTTGTTTTCTCATTCTTCAGGTTTATGGGGCGTAATGAAGCATTTTGCTGAGTAAAAACACTGAGTTCGTTTAAAATTGGAGTCAGGTATAAACAATACTAATGAAAACTCCAGTGGCAGATCTTTGGTAGTTGTCCTCACTTTGCAAACAACCCACAGCAGAGTGAGTCCCAGGGCCTTCAGATAACATTTATAGCTCCGTGTTGCAACCTCACACCTAAATGCATTTTACGTAATACACCAACTAGAAACTCTTGCACACTTTTTTCCTCTAAAATCACTCATCTGAATACGCCGGTTTTAGTCAGTATTCTTCTTTGCCCATATGCGGCTCTAAATGAGTTTTATTTGTCTAAAAGTGACTCTCCAGGTCGCGATGCCTTTCTGCCCAAAGTGAAGCGCGTTACGCTGAAGTCATCTGGAAAAACGTGGCTCGTCGGGGCGTAGTTTCTAGTTTATTGAAAACAATTGTACTTAGAAAAAATAAGGATATGACACCTTACCGAAGGATAATTCCATGTAAATCATATTTAAATAGAAATAGAGGCTGGCCCTTACAAAATGGAGCTTCACTCCGGGTAGTGAGGAAGGTGTAAAATGGCTGCAGGGTGTGCCTGCTCTGCCAGCCGCTGCCAACAGGGGCCGGCCCCTCTGTGCCAGTCAGAAACACACAAACCAACACATCTGTGCAACTAAAGCACATTCAAACCATTCTTCTTCTTTTTTCTCCTCCTTTTTGTGTGTGTGTTGTGTGTGTGTAAAAGGAAGTACTTAAATAGTTGTCTCTATGAGTCATCCTCTGCGATTGCACTTGGGAGCGGTCAAACTTTGGTTGCTGTAGCGACGCAGCCCGCAGGTTAGGCAAATAATATGCCCCGCCGTCGACGACTGAGGGCCGAGCAGAGCATGTGCGCCGCTGCTGCTGCTGCTGCCAGGGGCAACCGGCGATCAAACAACAAAAACCTGATACAAGACCCAGACTGCCGGCTACGAGACGCCGTGCCACGTCCCTGGACTTTTTGTATTGTAACCCGAAGAGGCTTTAATTTTAGTCCGAGATCCTGATGAGCAGCTAATTAAGCGTTGGCAGAGAGAACGCAGGTGCGTTCCTCCCTCAAAGTAAAGTTCCCACACGTGCCAGGAGGATGGATTTACTGTCCTCGAACCCAGAGAACCCTCCCAGATGCATTCTTCCTGCCCTCGGAGCACAACAGAAAAACTGACCGAAAACTGCTGTCCAAAGAGAAAAGTCGCTCAGTAAAGTAACTGAATGAGTAAGCAGAGGAAAGGGCCTCTGGAGTCGAGTTACAGACAGCAGCGGCTCCCCGCCATCATCTGTGTCTTCCACAAATGAGCTGTTTCTGTGTTAAACCAACCATGACAGGGTTCTTGTGACTCTTTAGCGAAAAAAGAAAAAAACTGCAGCAGAGGGGAAAACCCCCCCTCCAAGGGTCAATTAACTTCTTAAGTCCAATCTCTAATCGATGTATTTGGAGAAAAAAAACCGACAAAGACCAAGAAAAGCAGGAGGTGAGGGTTAGGTTTTCAGGTTATTTGAAGAAGACAAGCGGGGAACGATCGCTCCTTGAAATCGGGGGTGAAGTCACCAAGAGCAGACAGCTTTCAATTCACAGCTTTTCAATCTGCCGAGAGAAACCGATGCGGCAGGCCATGTGCAGAAGTGAGTGATGACGGTGCGACTGCTTGCGCAAAGGCTTTGCTCGCTTTCGCAAGATGTTTTCAAAGGAGGCTTCGGGAATGTTGCACTTATTTAGCACCAGGACTGTATAATTTGTAGGAAACGGATCCGACATGCCGTTTCATGTAGCGGATGCTGAGGAGAAGATATTTTATGGCCTGGTGCCCAAATAAAAAACGGGGTGGAGACACAAGGAGCAGCGATGGAATGCACATAAAATGATGGATGGATGATTTGACGCCTGACTTGATCGGTGATTTTTTATTTCTTTTTTCCCCGAACAGTGAATGCATCCGATGTGACATAAACGCTCCTATACAGAAGGACACAAACATTTTGTCAAGGTTGCTGCAGTAGAGGAGGTTTAGGCAAATAAAAGAAAGCTGAACACATCTTTGAAAAACCAGCAGATAAACCAACTTCCGTCATGAAACGTCTTGCGTTTAGAGGTGGGTGATGCTAATTCATCAGAGAACATGGGCTAAGTCAAGCTAACCATGCAAGTCACTGTATTTTTTTATATTTTCTTATGTAACCCTGAGTTTATGTATCTGATACATAAAGTCTACTCTTTATGGGTGACCTTTTCTACTTATACAGTGCCTACTTAGGTTGCACTTTTTGCTAATTCAATTCAATTCACCAATTTTTCTGTGGAGCAGAACTCCCAAGTTACGTTTTTGTGGGAAAATTCTTGGTAAGGCATATAGAAAATATCAGAAAGAACATGTAGTTTGGAAAACTAAAACTCTTAGGCACAGCGCTACTTGATTCTCTATTGATATTAAGATATAGTTTATGAAAATAGCTAAAACATAGCCGTGTCTTTTGATTGGAACTTAACTATTTGTGCTTGAGGATTTTAGCTATTGGCGGACAGGTGTGTTTTCTCACACTTTTCTCGCATCCTATGGAGCGCTACTGCCCCCTATCAGTGTGATGGTGGAACTACATTACACAATAAAACAGGAACTTTACAAAAGAGCAATAATTATGACCAGAGTTAGGCAATGTTTCAGGCCGTTTTAGCAATATACATTACCAAATGATACACTGGGAGCTATTTAAATGTCACTTCAGTAGCTTTGATCCTTTTTTTTCTTCTTCTTTGTTTTGAGATATTTGTTTTGTTCTGCTTTATTGAATTGTGATCCAACAATCCCTGCACGTTCCCACAGATCACCTCTGGTCCGAATGTAAATAATAATAAAAAAGAAATTGTTCAGAACTAGCTGGCTTTACAAAGCTGTGTGCACGGCAAGGTCAAAAAAAAAAAAAAAACTGCTCTGTTATTTTTATTATGTTATTATGACAATATTGTATCACTCAGAAAGTTACATTACTAAGCATCAGTAGGTCCAGACTGTAGAAAAACCCACAATCAACTCAATCTACAAAATCTATTATTGGTGCATCTTTACTTATTAAATGTAAAAATTGATTTTATGATATAATTGTTTTGTTTTTTTTCTTTCATGAGAATCTCTCTAATGCAAAGGTCCAAGAAACAAAGCTCGCGCACGTAATGATCGTTTAAACACATGTTCAAAGTACAATACACTGGAAGCAATAATACCCTCCTAAACCAAACCCCACATTGTTAAACCTGCAAAGTAAACAACCACTTTTATTGGATAAAAGCAGCTTAGGACGAGGATCCCAACCCCTCCCACAGTTCGTGTGTCGTCGTTCCTGCAGGCGATGCCATTCCGCTTTCCTTCTGCGTGGCAGCATTTCCTGTCTTTTTTGTTGTTACAGCTAAAGCTGAAGGTTCAGTGTTTAAAGGCAGAACAGCAGCAAAAACAAAACCCACGTTTCTGTTTTTTCCTTCGCTGTTGGAACAAACGTTGTTCTCCAACTGGGAGCAACGTGGTGAGCTCAGCTGCTGCCAACAGCATGTCCAAGTCCCAAAGCCCCAGGCTTTTACAACATCAAGAAAAGTTTTTCCGCTAATGATTTGTCTTTCCGGACATATAACCCATGCTGGGACAACAGAGTAGAGTGCATAGCACAACCAGCAAAAGCATCAAGTAAACATCTCAAAGTTTTTGGTGCAGCCAGACTGAGATCTGATTCTCGACAGCACAACTTAGGATTCATGAAAACGTTCTTCTCCTTATGAACGTGAACGTTTCTAGGCTGCTTTGGAATCAGACAAGCCTAAAAGCCACAATATATTGACTGATTGATTTATTTTATTCGATCAAATATTTATTTGAAATAATTCAGCGCCAAGATTCATCATCATGCCGTTGTTAGATTCAGGTAGAAGAGAAACCAAACCTCAATCGTTCCTTGAAATTTCTGGGAACAAATGCCTGAAACCAACTCAGACATAGAAAGATAAATAAAACGTTTTCTGTTTGAGGGAATTATTTATATGGACAGTTTTGACAAACACAAGGGAAGTCAACCCAACTTTGGAGTGATTTTTGTGCTGCCCCTGAAAAATTCAAAAAATGGCACCAAAAATGATCCCAGATCGTCAAAGTAAATTTTTATATTTTTAACCAGAACCACGTCTGCATTGCTGCCCCTCAATTAGCTTTTATTTAATTTATTAAACTTCGCTCCATAAAGAAAGTGTTAATAAGAAAATGACCAAAATCTGTTTCTTATAAACAGAAAAAATCGTTCAATCAAGCCAAAAAGAATTTGAAAACTGGATGAACTTTCTTTATTACTACAAATATGTAAACATTTATGTATTAAACTTTATATTGGCAGTGAATTACATTTCTTTTCTTCAAAAAAAAAAAGCAAACGAAAAAAGAACAACTAACAAAAATTGGATAAAATTATTGACATATTTTTGGCCTGCAACACATAACTTTAGGCCCATGTGGCAAAGGGTTTGGAAGCTCCTTGCTTAAAGTAATTTTTTAATTCCACCTAGGCTTTTTGCTCCTTTTTTTAAATTCATATATAATATTTTAAATTTTATATATAAATATATTGCTGACTAGTAACTAATCAGAAATAATCTTCTAGGTTGATTACTTCTAAATCTAAATCTGTAGAGGGTATGATGAAGTTTTGATAAGCTGTAAGTTCACTTAAAGTATTTTTTTTTATTATTGAAGAAATTCATAAATGTTGGAGAAATTGACAGTCACTGTGTATGCTAAAAGTGTGTTCAGTTCAGACAAAAGAGAAAAGTAGAAGCTTCATTTATGCTTCGTTGACATATTTCATTTGTGTTTGATTCGCTGGAAGGACAACGAATCAAACGTTTGTTTTCTCTTCGACGATAGCGCAGTCTATATAGTAAATGAATATGTGAAAGGTGGTCAGTAAACGTAGCCTCCCAGAACTCTGTGGACTGCAGATGGATTCGTCACACTCAGGTATCAAAGAAATGTAACGCCAGCAGCTCCCTGAAAACAAAAACTAGTTGAATCACCTGTTGGTGTTCAGCTGCTTCCCACTGTAGCTTTGCCAAGGCCTTCGTTCAGGGTGTGTCGAGTCTAACTGTTCAACATCTCCCTCTCTCCCTCCCTCCGGTAAAGAAACATGACCCGGTACATTGTGACCTGTTGCGAGGTCAGAGGAGACCAAGATCTGTTCTGCAGCAGAACATGACGATTACTGAAACGCACATTATGCCCACGCTAGACTTTTTCTCCCCCCCCTCCCCTCAGTGGGTAAAACATCAGAGGAAGTAAGCACGCATTTTCGCCCAACTTGTCCACGCAAGTATTCACCCGATCAACAAACCGTGTCGAGCAATCTTGCATCCACTGAGCGTGGAAGCAAATAAAACATCCCGGAGCAGGTGGTGTTTCTCTGTCAGGCTGCAACCCGGCGACATGCCTCGAGGCGCGCCAACCAAAGAGGCAACGAATCACAGGATGCGGTGCGACTGAGGCCAGCGATTCGCACCCCCCTCAGGCTCTCACCACGGCTCCACCGCGCCGGGTGTAAAAACATTCCAGATGTACCTCAGACGAGAGCGATTGCCTGTGAGGGAAAATCTTCACCTGATTCCTCATTTATGTGTTGCAGCTTAAAACCTGTCCAAAACTCACAGCGACGCCATCAAATCCATGCTTCAGGTGTGCGTCATTTTGTTGTTTTTTTTGCTTGTCTTAACATTGAAGCGTTAAGACGTGTGTGTGTGTGTGTGTGTGTGTGTGTGTGTGTGTGTGTGTGTGTGTGGGTGTCTGTGTGTGTGTGTGTGTGTGTGTGTGTGTGTGTGTGTGTGTGTGTGTGTGTGTGTGTGTGTGTGTATGCGTGTGTGTGTATGCGTGTGTGTGTGTGTGTGTGTGTGTGTGTGTGTGTGTGTGTGTGTGTGTGTGTGTGTGTGTGTGTGTATGCGTGTGTGTGTATGCGTGTGTGTGTGTGTGCATTGTGGCATTCGGCTGACTTGATTGGAAGACTTGTTCGTCAGCAGTTTCCACAACAACGGCTCCAATGATGACTAGGAAAAGAGAGGACGGGGCACTCACCTGAAAAACACAAAGCAGAACACACAGAAGAGTCGATGAAAATATTAACTGCTGTGCTTTATATGACAACATGATATCTAACAGGAGCGATGAGCAGCAGTGAGATGATGAGCATCACAGCAGCAGAACAACTTGAGGCTAAACCTTAAGGCTTAATTAAAATAAATAAATAATAAATAAATGAGTCCAACGAGTCGCTAATGATGGTAAGTTTGGCACGTCGTCCTTTTGCAGACAAAAAATAAACAACTGCCGAACGATAAAATTATTGTTCAGCCGCCCAGTAAATCATGTCGAATGAAGAGTTGGGGGGTGAAAAATGCAGAAGGCAGGAGGAGAACGAAGCTCCACTTCACAGATTAACGTCGCCATCTACTGGAGAGACGGCAAGGTGACAAATATTTCTGAATTGTTTAGCTGGGAATGATTCAGAATTTTGGGCAAACTCTAAATCACTAGAGTTTTATGTTTGATGATTTTATGCATCAAATATAAAAAATCTTTTTTTTTTTTTTTGTCTCTTTAATGACTCTCAGTAAGTTAAGACGGCTCTCAGTAAAACGGATTTTAGTAAGCTGACCTTAATCTAATAAATAAAAATAATGCGTTGAAGGCAGTTTTTTTTTGTTTTTTTAGCTTTTTCTGTGGATTAAAATGAGTAAATTACAGAAAAATTGGAGGAAACTGACATTACTCAAGGAAATTACATGTCCCATAACATGTAATTTATTCCAATTGTATTTTTTAATTCACATTTTCATTACTCATTTTGTGGGCAGAGTGTGTGATTATTAACTCTCTGCATTCCTTTGTTTTTTGTTTTTTTTTACTACACGAGTGATCAAACTATCCAACAAGCTGAATATTTTATTACCATACAAAGTCTGACCTGAACCTCAATTTAAAAATCTTGGACTATCCATTTGTGTTATTTCTTCTGTCTTGGGAGAAGCTCAAATCAAGAACCAAAAGATGGAAAAACGTTCGTTAGCCAGGCCGTTAGTCGGGTAAATTCAAAAACATAATCGGGTCTGAGTTTGTCATTCAGCCTGTTTCATTGATATTTGTTCTAATATTTCGTGGCATTTGTCTCTGTTTCTGTTTTTGTTTTTCTTCCCACCTTCCTGCAAGGAAAATTTAATGAAGTGATGCTGCTCTGTCAACACTGTCGCTATTGCAATTTAATGGAAGTGCGTGACAGAAGATGCTTCAATCATTTGTCGTGCGAGGCGTCTGGGGATGACTTGTCTAACTCTGTACAGCTCCGCAGACCTCCACAGCAACGTGACCGTTGCAGATAAAAGGACTTACAGCTGTTCCCTATTTTGAGGTCACGGCCCCTGAACCCGACCTTTGGCACCCACATGGCACCGCAAACCGTGCCGGACCTCCCCACAGAAGCGGTGAAGGCTTCTGTGTGTAAGAGCAGAACACCAGCGGCGGCGGCCCACCGACAGCCGGCTCTGCGTTGAATCGTCTGCATCACCATTCTGAGATAGGATCCGATGAACGGTTTGTGTTTCGCCAGCTGACTGTCACTGTCCATGTGTTTATGGAGAGTATTTATAGCAGCTCTGATCCTTTACGTTGCATGAATTAGTCATCACGTTGTGGTGAGAAGGGCGAGATTAAGGTTGGATACGTTGAAGCATTTAATTTGGATCATTTTAGATATCATTGTCAGAACTTAAAGCAAAAAAAAAAAAAAAGGGATTACAATTTCATTACAAATGGTACAAATTTTCTCAAAAAGTTTTCTAGAGTAAGTAAACAACTAATTCTGCCAGAGGGTTACTGTGTGTTTTTCCAATAAGAAATTCAACATTAGAGCCAATTTCTAATCTAATATTCAAGTTTGGATATTCAGTCTAGACTTGAATATTCTACTCTAGATTCAGATTCATGAAAGTAAAGTCTACGATCCTGGAGGTCTGGACGTGACGTGGTAAGGTAAATGTAAAAATAAGCCAGGTTGAAAGAAATATAACCACGTCACTAAAAATCGCTTTAGAAAAGTAAATGATTTCAATGTTTGCGTTGTTTAAAAAAAAGTGCAGCCTTGATTTTTTTTTTCGTCTTTTACTATTTACTTTTCGATTGGCGGTCTTATTGTCGGAGTTGGCAGCAGCATCCTAGCGCACCCTAGTGGGCAGATAAGTTTAGGTGGCAGAGTGGAGAGCCAGGAATGCATCATGAGATATCAAGTAGTCTGAAGCGGTCGTTGCGGCTTGAGAAAAAAAAAAATCTGTGGCATGTCATTGCTAAACATAAAAAGATTATTTATTCAGTCGTTTTATTGCTCTCTAAATTCAAAAGAAACTGAACTCCCCCCAGAGTAACTATGGTCGTTGCTATCTGAACTTGTCCCGTGACATCAAGAGCCAACAAGTCTTTCCAACGATAAACACCACCTTAGAAACCTGCAGTCGGTTTTTCTTTTTTCTTCCCCCTTCTCTGTGGAACAGCGGGTCCTGCCAGACAGAAGGACCCTCTGCCAGCAAAACACTCAAGACGCAGCCCAACACTACAGCACTTCTTCTCACTCTGTGGGAGGTCTCTGCACCCAGACAGCCTGATGGAGGCTCAGTGGAAACTTCTTCATGGTTAATTCCACAGAGGGTGACAGCGAAAAGACCTTTGAACGAGAGCAAAATTCCTCCTCTGTGGGTTTTGGACTGAGAGTGAGCAGCACTCAGCAGAACACGCAGAGGACGATATACTGCTTGAAGTATATCGTCTTCCAGCTTCCATCCCCGATAGACACTGGGATATTAGGTAGCTGCTGTTGAAGAGGAGGCAGCAGTAAATCTGAACAGGGCCACACAGCCACAGGGCGGTCCAGTTTATACTGGAATGTCTCTGCAACATCTGTGAAGCAGGTTAGTGTAAGTACTAGTCTGTTCTACAGAGAACCCGTATTCACCAAAGACCTGTTGCTTGACTAGACTGCCATGATTGTGGTGTTAGGTATTACAACATCCACCCACCCTCCCACTCATCCACCCATCCCTTCATTCATTTTCTCATAATCCAATGTTGATTCGGGAAGGTATCCGGTCCAGACGGGGAACCCGGTCATCCTTCTAACCAGATGTACCCCGCAGTCTGTTCCTTGGGCTTCAAAGGTTCCAAGTTCGGAAAGGATTTGCAGCAGTAGTCTCAAACTACTCAAGGGCCGGGGCTCTCTCTTCTTGGCTCTGATATTAGCTCATTGGCATTACTCTGCAGAGCTTGACTGCATGCTAGTGAGGCAGTTCTGTTGTTTAACTCCAGTGTGTAAGACGGGGGGACACGTGTTAAAGTTGTAGTCTCTGGCCCTCAAGGACGCAGTTTGAGACCACGGACTTATAACCTCTCCAGTGAGTTCTAGGCCTGGATGGGGTCTCCTCCCCATGGGGGAGCATGTCCAGAAAAACTACAAAAGGAAGTCCCCGGCAGGCATCCTGATCAGACCTCCAACTGATTAGTCTGCTGGAGGTCATAGCCCGAAGAAATCAACAGACCCATACCAAGAATTAAAAAGGCAAAGGTTAGACTCTAAGGTTCCTGACACCTTCCAAGCCACAATTACACCTTGAGAAGCTCGTTCATGAAAACCATAAGCAGTACTGGTGACAAAGGCCAGTCCTGGTGTTCAGCCAGCGAGGAACAAAGTCAACAAAGAAAAGAGAGGTTTTGTCGTGCAAGGCCCAGAGAGCCCCACAACATTCTGCACCCCCTACAAAACGCAACAAACCAATAACTCGGAGACCTTTACGGGCTGCAACAGGGTTTAACATTTGACCAGATGAACCAGATGTACTGACGTATTTCAGACTTAACAAAAGTCACATATTTTTGTTCTAACATGATTTAAAACTGAGTTCAAAGCAAACCACACAACTAGGTAATAAAAAGAGAGGACACAACATAATGTATAATGGGTACGCTGAGATCGTTACCATTCTTGAGGAGTAATGAAAATAGCCTGGAAAAACTGTTACTAGTTTCAAGTGGTAGCAGTAGTAGTTGTTTCTGAAAGGAAAAGAAAGTGATGCATCCTGGATTAGTACCGACACACCGAACCTTAAAAACACACCCATGTGGACAAAGACGGTTTAAAGGTCAAGATAGTGTAATCTTTGTGGTGAGTCCTTTTTAAACAGAACGGTGCTGAAAAAAATTCAAAATAAATGACAATATCCATATGTCATTTATCAGACCAAGAAGCAGAAATATTCCAGGGATTATGTTTACTTCCTCTCGGCTCACATATTCTGTTACCATACATGCAGATTTGCGACAGCAATGTGGTTCAGTTACTATTTTAAACCATATCTTTGTTGTTTTGCTTGTTTAATACTGTTATCTTATTTATGTACCCAGAAGTACTCACTGCTTTTTCTTGTCAGTTCACCTACTTAATGCTATGTTCAGACATCCCAGAGTGCTTTGCAGAGCACAACTAAAATGAGGGTCAGCTGTAAATCTAGTGAGATTCAGCTCATGTGTTACGAGCTGAATTATGAACAGGTCATATGAAAAAAAAATAAAAAAGATCATACATGCTAAAGTTTGGCAAATTGCTCCACATAAAAACTTTGACAGCGAGGGCAAAATATGACTTTATTAAAGACTCTGGCTGTATGTGTTGAGTTGGATATATCTTAATTAACTTTCTCACTTCGGTTCATGTTAAAGAAGAGTTGTAAAATGTGCTCCCGACTCTACAGGTCAGATAAAATGTCTCTGAATTTCCAGAAAATATACCAATGACAAACGAAGTCTCCCAATCATCAAACCCTTACCAACTGCTGTTCAATATCCTCACTGAGCAATTCTAATAATTATCAGAAGTCATCTCCTTCATGCCTTTGATTTTACCACATGTGCATTCCCATCCAGAGACTCTCTCTTCATCTGCTCTCCACCTGGATCAGCTTACCACCTGGCTTTGTTTCCTGCCTCCTTTCTCTCGTTTCAGCCGTGTTTTCGTTCATTCCTGAGGCTTACCTTTGCTCGAATAGAACGACTCCATGCTGCAGATTTCCTGAGCAGAAACCTTTGGAACCTTAGGAACCGAAGCCATCTTTTCTCCCCCTGACGGCGTTCCCCCACAACTCCCTTCTTCTTTTTGATCTTGGTGCCTCTATGTACTTTCTCTGCGCTTTCTGTCAAACACGTCACGTTGTGCAGAACAACAGAAGAAAAAAAAAGGAGTCTCCCACCTCTTCCTCTTACACGGGTCAGAGCCGCCCTCTATGATAATACCTCTGATCACGTAAATGCACAAACATGGCTCTGCGAGGAGCCTGAGTGTTCATTGGCATTTGGGCAATAAAGAGAATAGGGAAAAAGCAAGACAACGGGAAAAAAAAAAGATAAACTAGGGTCAGACTTAAAGGATTGTGCTGAATTGTTCACACAATCCTCGGATCATTCATTACCAGTAAAATTGCATAACTGGTTCTAGTTAGTTGCACCATTCAGAGCATTGTACTGGGCACACAGAGGGACTTGAAAACAGGTTTATCTTTTCAGATCAAAGCCAATAGAGACTTAACAGAGACATATGTGACGACGACAACGTCAAGAACCTAGAAGCACAAAAACGTGAGCATTCATTGATCAGATTAACAGCAAACAGACTTCCAGCGATGGATTTGGTAAAGCTGCTGCAGCTTTCTCGAGCCGTTGCACTGAAGTAGTGGAGGCGGTGCAAGCAATGGCTACTGATTAACAGTACAGTCTCAGAAACATTAACCCAGGTTTAAGGTGTCAAGTAAACACAAGAAAGAGTCCAACTCAAAACTAAAGTTTTTTTTTTTTTTTTTGAGGTATACAGTAGATCCAATGACTATCTGGAACATACCAGAGTATTATGTTACAGAAGCATTTAGCACATAAACAGTGGGATAGTTTCTCAAAGGATAGAACTGAATATTGCTGTGCAAGTTATAGACCATTAAAAAAAAATCATCAATCGAATTTCTTCTTCTTTCAATGCATTTCAAAGGAAAAGGTATAGTCCAGTGAAGAAAAAAGTGGATAATGAAGGAATGCCGTGTTTACATGAACATCTGTTTTGTTTTATTTACTATGAGGAAGACAATAGGACAAGTCCCAGCTGTGGAGTAGCCTTACTATAAGCTGAGGATATCCCCCCGAGCCTCATCAGTCACTTAAATAGTCCAGTGAAACAGAAGGGAAACTGCTGGTGACGCACTTCCTGCTGGAGCGCAGGAAAAGTGTGTCGCAGTGATGTCTTAAGTCATGTTCAAAGAGGGACGCGATTTAAAAACCGCGAGAAGGAAAGTCCGCAAAGTGCCGACGTACGAGACAAGAGGGGTGACTAAAAGTCTCTCGGGTTTGAACGCCAACTAACCTTTGGAATAAAAACTGACTGCAGTCCAATTTGAAACTCTGACACTGATTCCAGTTCATGCATTTCAAGATTCCCATGTGGATTGCTGGAATAATGAGAGGAAAGGATGGAAGGCATGTCAACAATTAGAATCTGAATGTCCATTGTTCTGTCGTTTTTTTCTTGTAAGTAGGCCGCACTGAGGCCGACACCCTGCCAGGTGGTTGATGCTCACAGTGTCCTTGTGTGTCGTTGCGTTGCTGACAAAAATAACTCAAACTTCTCAAGTGAAACAGTTTCATTCAAATAATAAAAAAGGAAAAGTGAAATGACTCTTATCATTAAGGCAAGACTGTTAAAAGTACCAGCAGCAAAACAAAAAGGAGCGACATTCTCTCCGAAAGCTATTTGAAATCTACTAAATTTGTGTTTCATTTCAAATTGTTGTGAACATATATGAATTAAAATGTTTTAAAAAAAAGAGCACAGACCCCATTGATGCAGTTGTGAGGATCCATATGTCATATTCCTGTAGCTGCAACAGCAACAATTGTTACTTTTTGTTTTAAATAAAATTAAATAGATAACGGCAGACATGTGTCTTTGTACTGTAAAGCAAAGTAAAGTTCATTTTGGTTATCGTACCATTAAAAACTTTCCAAAAGAGTCAATGCAACTCATGCCTGCAACTTAACATTTTAAGCCAATTTGATCAAAGAAACCGAGTGAATGTTCATTATATATTTAGCTTTGGCTTATTATAGTGGCAAAAATGAAAGTGTGGCAAAAGGAGTTGTTCTGTTAATATTATTTCAGTGATTTTTACCAAAATATTGGGCCATTGAAAGCTAATAGAATCTGACCTTAAAAGAAAAGAATAACAATTTCACTATTGTTGACAAAATTATGACAGTTACCCTCAAAACCTTCATTAATTTTTAATGATACAGAATAATAGACCATTAAAATGTTTGTGTCGCCTTTAGCGTCAAATTATGTAGAATAAAAAAAGAAAGACGGCAACACCTTTTTCCAGATTGATATTTATTCTCTGGATAGTTTAACTGTAAGTGTTAGTTTCTTAATGAATGTGTTCATTACGTGCCAGCAAACTATTGTGGCTTCTTTTTAGCCGTGCATTCCCTTTTTTGGGGGGAATTTTTGGAAGTCGGCTGGAATCAAAAGACTAAATAGACGTGGACAGATGAGCACCAACCCAGACTTTGAAACCGCAGCCAACAGAGATTACACCGATTTGTTCCAGGCTTCTGAAACCCCGAACAAGATCCATTTCAACGCTTCTCATGCAACAAAAAAAATTAAATAAATAAAAAAAATGGAAAGGGAACGACCTCTATTTAAGGAGATGTGACTTCCTGAAACTTCAGAAAGCGCTTGCAGTTTTCCTTCCCGTCTTTGTAGTTTCTGTTTTGGAGAAAGCTGTTCTGTTTTTTTTGTTCCTGACTTTCCAGACTTCAAGACGTAGGATCAAACAACTGAGGGCGAAGAGAGAGGTCTCGGTCCAATCAAATCAAAAGGACTGAAGACTTTGACTAGGATCACGCTCAGCACAATTAGCTTCTGAGCTTCTCTGTTTTCCCCATTAGCTTCGTCGTCAGCGGTGTTCATGCACCCGTCTCCCACATGTGACCTTTTCATGTCAGTATGAAGTGCTGCATTGTTGGGAAGAGTTTCTCCTACTTCTCACTCGGTTGAGACCGACAGCAGATCCATCAAGAGGTCGCGCTGTGGCATCTCCTCCTGCCGGGCAACAAACACGAGCCTGAAACTCTCCCAGACGCAAACGGCGTTCTCCACTTCCTGCAAACCGCTGACAGCATCACCTGGGGATTTACTGCTGCCGCCGGTGTAAAGAATGTCCACCCACGCCCGTAAGCCCTCGCTCTGCCGTTTGTTACTATGGGAAAGTCGTACCCCAAAAATGTGTTAGTAGAAATAACAGTGTGGTGTTGAGAAATTCTTCTTTTCACATAGACGTGGTGAACGGATCAAAAAAAACAAAAACTGAAATGAAATCGTAAGCTGAAGATCCACAGAGCAAAAAAAAAAAACCCCAAAAAAACACAAAAGCGTGTCAAAATTTTACATAGGTTTGAAATACAAATATATATCTCTATATAATAGAAGCGAAGTGAACTAGAATGTAATCAGCCATAGTTGAAAGCTCTTATCAGCTGTTTCCTTCAGATGTCAGAGGTTAGTTATAGTTTGTACTTGTGAACCACACTCAGTCTCTTACTCCACTGTCTTCAATGCTTTCTACTGATTGAAAGTAAAAAAAACTGTGATGTTTGATTAACATGAACGGACAATGAACCTTGATTTTTTTTTTTCCCCTACATTCGTGACGTGATGAGAAGAAACGCCAAGACCAAAGTGATTTCACTTTCTAGTGCGATGTGGCGTACGGTGGACGACTGCTGCGTCCAGGGATCAGGGGCTCCAGCTTTCCACAAATCTGACCCCCTCAAAAAAGTTTATAATTGCCTGCTTTAATAGGCCAAACACCACATATTTATAAAAGCGACAATCTAAGCGCTACCGCAGAAGCTGACATTCACAGTCTTCCTCATTTCCACTCTTTGGGGGTACAGCCAATCAGCTCCAAGGGGGAACAAATTGAGCACCTGGATTGGATGCTTTGCAAACACCAGTCAAAAGTGTGTCAAGTTGCACCGCGCCAAGATATTTCAGCCTTCCATTTTCTTTCAAATATTCCAAGCATTCCCCATGGAAGTTTCCTCAAACAGGCGAATTTTCCGAGAATAATTAGGGTCTGATCAAACTGAAGAGATGCTGTAGCAGACACAGATCTTTCCGTGGAACAATAAAAGAAGTAGAAATGATTAAATCTTTTTCTGATGGCGCGCTAGCTGCCGCTAACCAACAAAACTCCCACCTTTGGAAGCTGCAGCTGCAGCAAGAAAACTCCAGTATCAGTGAGATGTTTACAAAGGCAGGCAGACGAAGCCACAAAAGGTGTAAGATGGCATTTAAAGTGAAACTAGACGATCTGCAGAGGAATGTCGGCCATTCATTCAAGCTGCTGCAACAGAAAGCTAAAACTCTTCACTTCCTCACAATTTTTACGTTTAGCAGTCTCGGCTGCTGGTGCCAGGTGTTTCGAATCCAAAAACCTGACCTCGGTGCTTAAAACTCTTTTGAAAGGGAGTAATGCATGTCAGAGTACAGCAAATACCCGACCCGTTTGATTAAATCATCCACATCTCGGGCTCAACAGTAGACACTGCTGGCAGTTTCGCAAACGTACTTCCTTCTCAGGAATCGTCAACGAATGCATAGCCCGGCAAGTTCACGCGCAATCCAGCGGAACCAAAATGTTTGGATTTCCTTAAGGATCATCGGTGGATAAGTAAGGATGAGGATCAGGGCTTTTTTGGGGGGGCGTTTGTGTAAATCCATTTATACGTTGCTTGATGCCAAAACAGTAGCCGTTACAAAGACAAATAAGAAATTGGAAGCTCATATTGGTAGAAAACATGGAGCTGCATTCATCCTAAATAGTTTTTGGAGCTATTTGGGATAAATGGAGAAAAATCATAGTTTTTCTGCTTTATCTGCTGCATGACTTCCGCAGGCAAAACAAAAAAGAAAACATGTTCTTCTGCAATCATGTTTAATTCCGGCATTGATCCACTGCCGACAAAGATCACATTTTCTCAGAAGAAAACTTGTGTGAGAAATATGAAAAGAAGTTTGTTTTATGAATCACGCAGAACTGAAGACATGCAAGCATTTTGTTTCTTATTGTTTTGGACATCATGTCCGTTGCAGGTGTTCCTGCACGGTGACAGGAACAGCTGTCGTAATACCGACAGGAAGTAAATAAACCACACCTCACCTGGCAGCTTTACGTGGACTTCCTTTTTGTTGTTTTTTTTTTTAAGTATGAAAATGGCAGTTATCCATCTAAGCCCTTTGGATTCTCACACTTCTGTCAAATCTACAGATCAATTGCTAAAGTAACAACGGATGAGTCATGACTCCTTTCTCGAGCTGACGCTTCCCAGAACACCACCATAGCACCGCTGACGACAGAAACTCAAAGCAGCACACGCAGAACTGGTTCTGAGGCGACACGGAAACCTGACGAGCAACGTGACGGTAACCATAGTCACATCATCACTGTGATCTTGATGCTGATGCAGAGGCACAAACGAGCAGAACTAAACTAGGAACATCTGCTCAGCGTGATCACGAAAGTGAGTTGACAAGACGATGGTCACAGCTCCACAGGGTTAGTTTGTGCTTTTCCCTGCAGCAGCAGTCTGGTCAAACGCGGCCTGGTGGAGTTTTGCCGGACCATTTGAAAACAACAATGAGGAGCCGAGTTGAGTTTTCTCACACGGCGTAAGCTCAGTATTTCTCCAGCCTTTCAAACAATGACTGTCAGCCGCCCCTCCCTTCCGATGCATCAACAATACCGCAGCCCAGAGTCTCTCCATTCTCTACTCTTAGCTGTTTTGTTTCCATTACAAGTCGTATATTATTAAAAAAAAAAAAAAAAAAAAACTGCATGTTTTTTTCTGTAAATTAAGATCAGAGTTTAAACAAAACAATACCTTTTAGTAAACTGATCTCCTTCTGGATGGAGATGGGAAGCTCCATTTGGGGCTCCAAGCCTCTTTTTACCCAAAGAATGATGAAAAAATGAACGTGTCAGTCGTCTGGCGTTCTTCTTCTGACGGGATGACAGAAACGTCTCCCTGTCTGAGCAGATTCCTGCGTCTTTTCGCTCTCTCTCTCTCTTTGGTCACTTTCCTGCTCAGCAGGTCGGCTGACCGGGACTCTCTTCTCTGTTGTGGTTCCTGTCATAAACAATGTGAGGTGCCAAACACTCACGCTCATTCATTTTCGGTCATATGCACGCTCTGAAGAATTTTCTGTGCAGAATCCAAAGCTCCTCCCTTTCCTTTTTCAAATACGACAGGATCGTTATCTTCACTGCCTTGCAAATTCACTCAGTGAGAAAAGTACCTCGTATCTCAGGTAAGCTAATCAGAGCGACGGGCTGATGCCGAGAGGCTGATATGAGGAGGGAGATGGAGAATCAAAGAGAATAAAGTAAAGATCTGTTTTTTTTTTCTTTTTTTACCAAACACAGGAATACATGGAAGTATCTTCAATTTCTACACGGACCAAAATGAGTTGCAGTAATCACTAAGAACCAGCAGTAAGAAACATGCTGCTTAAAAATCACCCATACTGTTTGAGGAAAAAAATATAACCTAGATTGATTTTGTTTACTTTATTACTGCTGAATTAAAAAGCCAAAAATAACCCACTAAAGAAGCCATATTGTGTGCTTTTCAGGCACACAGCACTATGTTAGCAGCTGTGTTGGCTTCAGTTGTGCTGTACATTTGAAATATGATGACAACATGTCATCTCAACATCGCTCCTCTGTCAGTCCTTTAGCAACATTTTTACCAGGGTTGCACTGAGAAGTAGTTCATATAATAATTGCAAACCAATGAGCACCAGGTCAGCAAACATGAGGTGTTTGCTAATTGCTGCTGGCTAGTCTGAAGGAGCTGAGTGGGGAAGAGTTGCTCAGACGCCTGGAAACTGCAGCTCCTGGGAGGAGCTGTGTGGTCGAAAGGATTTTTCAAATGTGCTTAAACAATCAAAGCAGCACTCAAAGTATGTTTTTGATGAAGAAATAACATTATAACATGATGTACAGCTCTAAAATGTTGATTTTACACAAATCCACAGTGGACTGAAAACAAGAAAGAAAGAAAAAAAACAATCAGCCACTACAATATTCTTGATATTTTACATTTCATGCACCTTTTTTTGTTAACTTATTCCTTTTTTCATAAATTATTCATTGATCTTGTTGTCACCAAATCTGAAACTTAAACATTTTTTCTTCATTGTTTCCCTTATCTTCTGTGGTAATCAGTGATTTTATCAACTCTGTTTCCACATCACAGTCTCATTGTCTATGCAGGCATTTTTTTTTCTCTTCTGTAGAAAACTTGTAACCAATCCAAAAAGAAAAAAAAAAAACAATCTCCACACAAAGTACAGAGCTGCCGGCTCTCGGCTCAGCGGCTTCTGTGCTTTGTGCGCATCAGGCTGGTAGTCCTGCTGCGGACGTCCAGACAAAACATTCCTCCTGGCTGAGGTCACTCAGCCAGTCAAATATCCAGCCCAATGCAGGGGCTTAAAGCTCCAGGCAGCAGGCAGCAGGAGAGCAAACTCCCCAGTCAGCCTGGGATAAAACATTTCCAGAGGCGGCGGAGGGAGAAAAAGTGTGAACGCTGCAGATCAAAATATTTCGTTCAGAGGGAAGAAATTCACAAAGCACAGTTTACATTTTGGTTCAGTGTTGCATAACAGCCAACATAGTTTTTTGTTTTGTTTGTTTGGTTGTTGTTTTTTTTACTTGCTGGACTGTGACTGATTTGTTGTATTTGTGCAGAAAAGCGGAAGATTAGAAAGATGACGTTTGTTTTGCTTTCCATCCGAAACAGGCAAAGAGCCAGCTGTTAAAAACCTCTGAAGGGAGGGACTTTCCTTCAGCCTTTCTGTGACAATTAATTAATGCAGAGTACCGGGGAATAAGGGAGACGAAGCGCAGTGACTGAACCCCGCTCCGACCATCAAAAACCCAAACGAGGGGTTCCGTCTGTCTCAAGAGTCGAGGGTGGGGGGGGGGAATGAAATAAAAATTTTAAAAAAAGAGGGGAAGAAAAGCACAAATCAAGAAAACAAAGTTTGACGAGTGGCAAGGGAGTAAAATGCCACCGACCCACACGGCTCCCCACCCTCCCACCCACGCCAGCGTTCACAGACTTCATTTCCCAGAAGCTGAACCAGGCCCACTGGAGACTGCTGTCATTTCTGTCTTACTTAGACTCAGCTGGTGGGAGCAAACAGGCTAATCATTGATGTGATCATGTCCCTGACTGATCTGCACACAAAGCTCAGAGGTACGGTAAATAACCGTCTCTCTCGGCTGCTGATGCAGTCGAGGCAAAACTTTCAATCCTTCCTGGGATCCTTTCTGTTGCAGTCAGGTCTGTTGTTGTGAGGACAGTGGTCCACTAGGGGCTGTGCTTTCCCTGTAATGTCTGAATCAGGTCGGCCACGGGAAAATGAGGCCACAGCAGAGCACGAGGATAACTCCTAGTGCTTGGCAATAATGAGGCTAATGATCAAATTTTGTCTTCCACAAACTTGTGCATTAAAAATGACGCTTAACAATCATTAACTAATCCACACATGGTGAAAATCCAAACCTTAAACACCTCAAAGGTGTTCAGCAACGAAGACAATCGATAGGACTCCGCTCTCAGGTGTCGAACGCTGTGTGTCCTGCATGTTTCCTATATCCAGAGCACCTGAATCAAATGCATGGTTCATTTTTAATGCCTCTATAGAAACTGGTGCGGAAGAGGCAGTCTGTCCCTCTGAATCAGCTGTTTCGTAGTGGCGGCACCTGTGAAACATGCAGGACGGGAGTTGGACACCATCGTCCTACATGAGAAAGATCATCCGGAAGCGGGAAATATTTAAAGCCGCTGACGCTTTTCCCCGGAGGGAAAGGAACCAAATTCATTCCAAGGTCAGCCTGTCCAGAGATCAGAGACATTGTACAAAAAAAAGAAAAAAAAAAAAAGAAGAGAGCTCCGGAGAATAAGTTTGAGAAGCTGGAAGAAAACTAAATCAGAGATGCTGAGTCACCTCGATGGAAGAAGAAAACCACTCACAGTATGTCACCACAAACATCTCACCCTTCACGCCTCGTCATACTTTTCTCAACTCCTCATCAGGTCCCAAATTTGAGTGTAGTGAAGGGCTTGGGCCTGAACCCTCAGAGTCATATAAAGTCACTTACAAAGTCAGCCTTCTGTCACCTGAAGAACATTTCTAGGACTAAACTCTAGAAATGGCTGGAGAAAAGTGTCCATGTGTGTTTCTGTTGCATTTATTACTGCACCAGTGTCTGCCTAAAAACACATCACCCAGTTCTAAAGTCCTTCTTCTTACGACCAAAACATCTGCTGTGGTAGCATCAACCTTCCAGAACCTCTCACGTCTTCTGGTTCTGGTTCTGCTCTGCATCCCCAGAACCAGAACCAAACACGGTCAAGCAGCGTTCAGCTTCTATGCACCACAAATCTGTAATAAACGTCCAGAAAACTGCACAACAGCTGAAACACTGAGTTCCTTTAAATCTAGACTTCAAGCCAATCTACTTAGAGTTGCCTTTGACTCATCACAACTGGAAAATTGATGAATATTTTTGACTAATGCTGATGATTATGATGGCGGTCATAACTGGTTGCTGCATCATGTGATAAACAAATAAACTTGACTTGATTAAAACCGGGTCATGAACTGGAAAATGATCAGAAACACAGCAATCGATTTAAAGTCCGAACCGCAAACTGATTAAATGTTGGGACGGAATTCGGTAAATTAAAAGGTGCATTTAGTTTTTAGATCCATACTTTTTAAATATAGCTATTTTAAGCCTTTGTTGTCCTTTCTTGTTTATTGATAATTTACTGCTCAGCATGAAACAACCAGAGACACGATTAGAGCGAAGTTAAAGGGCGCTTGCTCCCTCTGCTACATCCTCCTCTTCCTCCCAAAAAAATGCAAAATAAATAAATAAAAAAAATACCAGCTATTATTTATTTCAGCTTCATTCCCGCTGTCAGTATCTCTGCTTCCTGTTTTTCTCCACTCCCGCACTCTCAGTGCCTCGTCATCTGTTTTCTGTCTGTGCTCCGCGAGACGGGGGGTTTTCTGCCTGCGGCGCCACTCTGGCTGCTGACCCCAACGCTCTGCTCCCAGAAAAAGGTGATGAGACTCGTCCGGCGTGTGTGAGTGACTTATGTCGATTCCTGCCGAGATCCTTCAGCCTTCCTAGAATCGACACCGGTGACTCATTCTGCGTCTGCCCTCAGCTGCACACTGACTCCTAGTGGAAGTCACCTGAAACACACGCAGTCTGTTTCCACTGCAAGGGAATGTTTTGACCCCTGAACAGTCAGGAGGGCATTGGTGTCCTCATGGATAAACTGGCTGAAATTTATTAAACCTATTGATCATTAAGAAACTTTATCTGAGTGACGTTTAAAAAAAAAAGAAAAAAAAGTGGACCTTTTCTTAACCTATTAAATTTTTCTGTTCTCATTTCCAAAGAGAAGGCAGTCTAAATGCACACGTGTGAAATTCTTGGCCAATTTCCAGATGACAATTTTGACCCGCGAATTCCGATTTTAGCTCAGATGGCAATTATTCATCTTTAATAAGTACAATACAGTAGAATACAGGAGGAGTACGTTGTTTTTTTTTTTTCTGGCCTTTTCTCTTGCATGCAATATTTTCATTACTTACATTAGAAGTGATGTCACACAGTGTCATCACTTCTAAGTCAAGAGGTAAAGACATCACACCGGTCAAATCTGTGAAATCACTACGAGGAGCACAGCAAACGCTCCCTGAGAACAGCCGAGTGCAACACGGCAGAGTTCAGCTGTGTCAAAGTGTAGCTCTGCAGGAAACACAGAATTGCCAGTGATTTGAACTTTGCGATAAGAAAACAAACAGCAGCCGTTTCCCCGCACTACCCCTCCTCCCCCCGGGTGCTGTCGTTTGACCTCTGATCTCGGTAGAGAACAGAAACGCCCTTCGGAGACCCGGCGCAACAGCGTGGGAGGCCTTGTTTACTTTTGCACTAACTTGTCATCTCGGAAGCATTTTTCCGAGATGACACTACCCCTCACCCCCCACAACCACCTTCAAAGGCATCCTTACCATTTAGGGTAGTTTAAAAAAAAAACACATTTCTGTCATCGGCAAAAAAGCAAACAAGCTCCATTCATTCCTCTTCCTCATCGTCGGTGTCTCAGACCAAAACAGAATTATCGCTCCGCTAACAGAGAAGAATGTAACAAGTTACTCCTTGTGGCCAATCCGCTGTCCCATGTGAAAACCCAGCATGCAATGTCATAACAGTGTAGCCGTCAGCTGTGTGGGGTGACCTGCCGGGGCATTCCTGGCCCGCATGGAGGCCGTCGTGCCGAGCGGCTCCAGTTGCTCCAAATACCAGTGGCCTGCAATAAACTCATAGCCGTTCTGTGTTTGGGAAGCGACGGGACCGACGGAGACGTGCTGGTCAGCCTCCTCACCCACACGTCGTCACCGACTTCTCAGGTCATGTGTTGAGGAAATCACCCAGAGGCCCAGTTGGCAATAAAGCTTCCCAGGTGGAATCTGGGCAAGAGTGAGTGTGCGTAAAATTTCAGGGTCTACATAAAAAGCTCCCGTCTTTGAACAACAATGCGCTCCTTTTGAAGTGGAAACAGAGACTTCTAATTATTCCCGCTGCCGTGAAACAGATGACGCCCATTTGGAGATGAGGAGAGAAATATTAAACTTTTTTTTTTTACTTTGACCGGCCGGTCGCAAGCTTCAATAATAAAGCTTTTTTTTTTTTTTTAACGATCACTGAACGTGCCAGAAAACTACCGGGTCTTTGCTAAAAACAACACTCTGTGGTTTTAGTAGTTCCTGCTGTTAGACTCGAGGTTTGCTACTTTCAGCATGCATGCATGCATGCATGCATGCATGCATGCATGGATGGATGGATGGATGGATGGATGGATGGATGGATGGATGGATGGATGGATGGATGGATGGATGGATGGATGGATGGATGGATGGATGGATGGATGGATGGATGGATGGATGGATGGATGGATGGATGGATGGATGGATGGATGGATGGATGGATAGCAATGTTCACTTTACTCCAACACATACCTATAGATCATAAAGGCATAGAAACCGATCATTTTAAGTGCTCTCCTATTTGTTTTATTTTTGTTTTTAAATCACAACTGGCTTTTCCTTGACAAAATTTATGATGCCAAACAGTTGAGATTGATCAAACATTTTCTTCCTCCTGATTAGTAAAAACTTGACATCAATCAGAAACTCTCATCTGAGCTTACTGCTGGAAAACTACGTCTTCTGTGTGAGAGCAGGTGTTTTCCCACCAAGAAACCCAGATTACATGTTTGTTACTAGTTTTACTAGCATGTTGTTGGAAATATGTACATCCAGACAGGTTTTTCTACAGCCACGCACAGTAAGTACACGTCTCCTTCGTCATGCGGACCAATTACGTTGGTATGAGGGGCCAGGAAACAAAGTGGAGGGATTCGCTGGCTTGTTTCGGAGGTGGAGCTTTTTAACTCGACCTGTCCATGTTTAGTGGTGTGTTGGAGCAGCACCACACACACAGACTCTTGTGCACGCATGCAGTAAACCCTCCTGCTTCTCTTAAGGATGCTTCTTGTTTTCCCCTGTAACTTTTTCACAGCCCAGCCACAGACAGCCCTTGGAGCAACAAACCCAGACTAATAACGACCTGAATACAGTGTCACGGCCCCGCCCCGCGCACAAAGCGAAGACACAAAGAGTCTTTGTATCAGACAAAACACAGGTGTTGGGAGCCTAAATAGTTTCCACACAAATGTGTTTTCCCACCCGCCTTTTGTTTTTCCTCCGAGAAAAAACCGGGAAGCCGTGTGCTACAGCTCTTGTGAAAATCAGGGAGAAGCCGGAGTGGAAAACCACCGGGTTTCTCGCTCACGTCAAAGCTGGGAGCCCGGCCTGACGACAGCATGACAGCTGCCACTCCGCTGAGGCTGCTGGTTGGGATGCGCGCTGCGCGTCACGTGAGGGCGAACTCCATGTCAGATTTCACAAAACGCAAACATTGTCATCTACAAAATCGCCGGGAGTGACTGGAACGGCTCGACTCAGCAAATGTTCAGGCAGAGCGAAGGCTTGAAGGCTCAGCCTAAATACACAACAAATGAATTCATCAGCATTACTTTGTAAAGACGAATGAAACATGAACTTTCTATGAAACCCTTGCATGTGAGAGGAAAACATAAGAATCTGGGTGTACAGAAATACAAGCTAAAACAACCAATGGAACCAAATTGGTTTTAAAAAAAAAACTACATAAGAATCAATCAGTGGATAGTAGGTATGTTCTAATCTTCTCTGTTTTTTATTGAGTTTTAAACTCATTTTTCTTATTGTCAATTAGACTTGAATTACTTTCATGAAGTTTATGTAACAAATTTTTGGTGCAAATCTTTCAGAATACAATGAAACATAATATCCTTTCAAAGTACGATGAACTATATTGATTCAGCAGAGTGTTGCAACACTACAAAGATGTTTTTTTCTTGTTATTTTTTCATTTATATACAAGAAACTAAAGTCTAAAGAGAGAGATCTTCTTTCATGAAATTCGTCTATCTAAAGCAACACGTCAATATCAAAGTGTAAATAACTGAAGTGAACAAGTTGATTCACTGAGAAAGCTTCCAGGAACGATATTTACAGAAAGTCCTCCATATATGCTCGATCCGAGAAACAACTAAAACTGCATCAACACGACGCGGCAAAGTAGCAAACATTTCCAGCACACACAACTCTGGCTTTGTCTCGGCATCGGTCCCTTAAAGATACAGTGTCTCAAATGGTTTTCAGCACCTGCCGTGTTTTTCTCTGACTGAGCTGACGATGAAACAGAAATCACACCAAAGTGTTGCTGTTAGCTCGTTCTCTTGGCACTCAAGTGTGACACGTTCACTGAGTGGATAAAGATTGGATTTCCGAGTTTCAGAGCAGTTCAAGCTGGAAGCAAAAGGAGAACAAAATGCCTCAGTGTTGTTAATCTCGCACGTCCAAGTTTGTCCACACCGTTACGCCGTTAGTATTCACGAGTGTAAATTAAAATGATGCGCGCATGGAAATATTCTGTCGCTGCAGCGCAACGCACCTCTGGATCAAACGTCGTCCGGTCTGCACTGTTTTGCTATTTTTACGGCATCCGTCTCTCTCGCATGCCAACAGGCATAAACACCAGAACATCGGGCGTCTAAAGACTGAGGAGCCTCTGTTCTGCAAAATCATTAGCTGTCTGACACAAAGGTCAACAGATTGGCTGAAGATTGCAGCGCTGCTTCTTTCTCTCCCTTAAAAGGGCCTGAAGGAATCCCGGCATCTTCGTACTGACGACATCCTGCCCGGGCGTGACCTCCGCCCTCAGCTGTGTGTCAACATTGATCTGTTCCAGGCTGAAAGGGGAGGCGTGGGTGAAAATGAAAAGAAAAAAAAAACTAAACTAAGTAAAATAAAGTAAATCAAAATGTTTTTTTGTTTTTTTTTCCTTTCCTTCTTTATCAGCTGTCCCAGCGCAACAATGCTCTTCCCAGCTGATTTATCGAGCTATGCCCGACAGGCACCGACTGCTGCGCTTTATCTTAATTCATATTTGACAGAAACACGGCCGCTGGAAAGTTCCATTTCCAAGGCTGTTCGCGTCTAGTTTGCATTAAAAGGTACCAGAGAGTAGTTAAAAACTTTTTCAAAAATTGACCTCGTTTGGACTGCAGATGAGAGAAAACGCTACCAAAAATCCCATGTGCACTGCAAGAAACACAAAGTCTGGCCAAATGGTTATGGACTAGCTATACATATATTAATACAATAAAAACTAAACAAAACTAGCTTATAGGTAACTTTCCAGCAATATATATGAGCTTGGTTTTAGTCAATAATTCCTTAATATTGATGAAAAAGTACCAATTCCTTATGAGAAACGTATGAATTTGGCCAAATAGGAAAGTCAAACTTTATGAATCTGTTATGAATCTGTTAGTTTGTTATATGAAATCAAGACAGATGGAAATAGTGGAGTTACAGTGGACAAAAAAATAAAATAAAGTAAAATAATGAATGAATGACTGAATGATGGACACATTTTGGGGATTGCGTCTTGTTTGTGGATTTAAATAACCTAAGAAACATCTGGTAATATCCATGTAAGTTGAATTTCCTATAAAGTCAAATGCCACGTTTGTGATAAAGTACTGACTCTACATAACCAGCTGAAGTCATTAAACTGCCTTAAATCTGCCAACTCATTCTAAAAGTCGAACCTGACAAACAGCTTTCGTCCGCTGTCAACTGCACTGCAGCTGCGGAGATGAATCAAACCCGACAGGTTGGTGCGAGTCCAAAAACCGGACAGGCTGAGATAATCGCTTTCTATGCTGTAAAACATCAAAACAAATGGAAATAAAGCAACAACCTGACAAGCAGAAAGTCACCACTTCACTTATGAATAAATGCTGCACAATAGCTGGGTTTTGTAGTCCAGTGGCATGTGTCAGTTCAAAACCGTCACAGACTGATGCGAACACTGAGGAAAGTTAAAAAAAACATTTGAAAAAAACCGAGGCGTGTATGTTATTCAGATTATTTACAGAGAAGTGAAAGGTTGGTTAAAATCTCATTGCAGGACAAGTCAGCTCAATAAAGGCCAGATCTGAGCCATTATTAGAAGAAAAGTCGGTTTGCAAAGTGAAAACATGTTTTAGTCGTTTGACTCAAAGAGAAGCCAAAAACAGGAGAACTAATACAAATGGAGGTAGATAAAAACGTCATACATAACATAGCATAATTCCTCAGTAAAGTGCTCTTCTGGTGAAATATGGTTAGGCCTGACAACTCTTCCCAGTCTCTGGCAATCAACCAGCCCAAGACTATGAATACATGGAAAAGACCAAGAAAGAAGAAAATATTAATGATTCAGAAAACATTTTCTTACAGTTTTACTGTCCCAGCAGCAGCAGAAGAACTGGAGGAAAAGCATCAGGTTCAGATGGGACACAGGTCAGATTGCTTTTATTCTGAAAACAAGTCTGTTCTTTTTTTTCCAGCTTTTAAACAAGAGTAAATAAGAGTTTTCTTATTCTTCCCCTTAGCAAAAACAGCTGGCAAGGCGCTGCCCTTAAGGTTTGTTTGCATTGGTCAGTTTGTTTACATCATACGGCATCCCATGAGTTCAGCCAATGTGTCAGATTTCCATTGTTCTGTCACTTACAGCATTGTTTCAAAATCCTATGTGAGTTTTTGCCTTATTATAAGAACTTTAGGTAAAATATGCAATGAAAAAAAGGTCATAAATCCACACAAAAACCCAACTATTTAGAGCTACTTTTGCACCATAAAAAAAAAAATTACACATCAACATGACGGCATTTGGAAAAAGTGCGTGTTCCAATTGATCATGTTTTGTGTTTTTGTGACGTAACTCACTTTGAACTGCCTTGCTGCTGAAATGTGCAACACAACTTGACTGACTGAAAGATAACACACAGCATGTCAGGTAGCATGTTCCTAATTTCAGAATGTTTCCACATATTCAGAAAATATTTCTTATTTGTATTAGTAAAAATAACCTCTCTATAGATAAGAATAAACTAATAAGGTACATGTGGATCATTGAGGTTAGAAATGTTTGCTTTTATATGTATATAAATACACACACACAATGTTTCTACTTTCTCTTAGCTTTGAAAGTGTGAAAAACTACTTTCTGAACAACTTTGCAGCCCATGTTTCCATAGTAAATCAAATGTAAAAATGTTTTACAACTGAAGCAGAGTAAACAACATTTACAAAGAGAAAATTGTCTCTATAAGCTACAGAGATAAGTCAAAATTATATTCTATGACGAAATCAAATTATTCATCCTTCAAAAGAGTCTGATTTCTTTACCCAAGAACATTCTGGAAACTTCATATCTCATAGCTAAACTGAACATGACTGCAGCTATATTTAGACAGACTATGGAGGTTAGCTGTGGCTGTGCCCTATCAAAAGCCCCCACCGCCACTGTGATCGGGGCAATTCCCGGCTAAAGAAGCCCAGTAACATCAGCATCAGCTGCCGGGACAAATTGAGTCGGGAGGACAACGGGATGACAGCCAAGCCTTGACCGTCCAGCCGTCTACAATTCGGAGAAGGCAATGAGACAGCGGTGAGTAATCTTAGACAAGACTGACTGATCAACTATAACTGGACCCCAATTCATTTGGAAAGCATTTGTGATGTCAAATCAAGTCGGATTTCCAGTAATAATTGGATTGTGTTCTTGAAAGGTGGCTGCTGATAACTGATGGTCTGATCTAAAAAGTCGTTTTAGACACATAAACCGTTGACTATTCAATGAACTCCAGGGACAGCTGGAGCTCAGTGCCTTGCCACTGAGGACCAGAAGCATGAAATTCACTTATCAAGACGCCAAACGAAAGAG
Organism: Poeciliopsis prolifica; assembly: GCF_027474105.1. Classification (NCBI taxonomy): domain Eukaryota; kingdom Metazoa; phylum Chordata; class Actinopteri; order Cyprinodontiformes; family Poeciliidae; genus Poeciliopsis; species Poeciliopsis prolifica. The sequence continues at coordinate 4,671,598 of NW_026562392.1, read as the reverse complement.
CAAAAACAGAACAAGGCCTGGAAAGACTGCAGACACACATGACTTCAATTCAGCAGAGATAATATTGTCCTAAGTGGTTGTTGTGCGGGAGCTAGAAAGTAACTGTTAACTGAAACAATGCCAGCTGGGGTTTCAATGTGACAAATGGAAATCAAAAAGGTTTGACACGATTTCATATCCAGCATGTTCCTACGCAGGAGCAAGTTTTGCTGCAACAACAAATCATTTGATTTCTTTACCAGATTTGTGCATTATAGAAACTGCAGCTTTTGCAGAACAGGTCATGAACACCTGTGAGTCAACATCTCTGAATCCAAAAAGTTGGATTTATATTTAGATGCCAGACTGGATCATTCTAACACGCAAATGTGCTTTTGACTATTTTTTCCGTCAAAGTGCTAGGTGTGTGTTTTGGAGATGTTGCCATGTTGGAAGGCGACTCTTTGCCCAAGTATTATGCTCTTCACAGCCTGTCGCAAAGTTTGCCCAGTATTTAGAAGATGGTGCTTACCGTCACCATGTATCACTGCAAGGCTATGATCAGATGTTTAGAGTTGGAATATATAATAGTACTCATAGTATTTTTCCATCAGGCCTAAAATTTGGTTAAGTCTGACGAAGATTCTTTATTCCTGGCTCAAATGGGTGAACTGCATGATTAGTAGTTGTCCCACAGACTCAGATTCTTCCACCTTAGCTGCAGATCTCTGCAGCTTCTCCGATTAATGAGCTCATCACTCAGCCTGTCAGAGGACGGTCAGTGGGCGGCCATGTTCTGGTAGGACTGCACTTATCCCACACTCTTTGCATTTTGGGATAATGAACTAGCCAGCACTGCACTGAAGGTGTAAAGTTTGGGGTACAGTCAGTGAACTACACAGTTCATTATTCGAGGATTTTTCTGTTCAATGTACCTTCAGATTCTTACCATTTGCTAATATTGACAAAGAACCCAATCAAGAACATTTTCTTTTCCTCGCCGCTGATTGGCTGTACCCCCCATATGAATAGATCAGGAAGACTACAGATGTTAGCTTTCACAGTAGTGCTAAGACGGTTTCCAATGAGTGTATCCATGAATATTAAGATCTATTTGTTGTTTTAACTATTAAAATAGGCTGTTATAAGCATTTTTAGAGGGCAGCTCAAGAATTTGCAGACTTTAGATATTGGGGTGTGGTCATGGTCCCTAACCACAACGAATACCAGGGATCCACTGTATGGCTTAACCACTCCAACTTTTCACAGAAGTGTTATTGCTGACCTGTCAGTTGTGTTGCTTGGTCCTCATGGTGCTGCTAGTCAACAATAAACCTCTGAGAATTTCGCAGAGCAGCTGCAAATGATATCAAAACCTTTTCTGAGTGATACAAAGTCACACTGGATTTTCTAGATCTGTACTTGTAAGACATTTTGAAAGTGAGTTTTTTTTGTCTTCTTCTTTTGCCTCCTCTTCTGATACTTTGTGTTGATTTATCATGTAAAATTCCAACAAAATACATCTAAGGCATGGTTGTACCGCAACACAGTTTGTGGAAATTTTTTCTTAAAGGCGCATGAATTTTTCCGCAGGCGGACGTAGTTACCCTCTCCTCGATACAAAAGTGAGTTAGAAAGCCTTTTTACCAGCAGCATGGGACAAAGTTTACTGCTCGGAGTTGAAAGAAAGTACATTAAATACCATTTATCATTTTACTATGAAAACACGGAGCCCACACACTCGGTGTCGTCAGACAAAGAGAGGGAGGAAAATCTCTCCTGCAGCGGTTCTGCCGTGGGATTTAATGGGAAACATACAAACACAAATATGTGAGGATTAGTCTGCAACAAAGCATACACTCACAGCACGAGCGGGCACACGCACACACAAACCCACACACCTGTCAGATGCGGCGAGAGGGACTTGTGAATTACATAGTCAAATCAGCTCTTTGCATGGTAGCATGGAGAAGATAGCGAGAAGCAACTTTCTAACAACCAGTATAGGTTTTACATGATATCGGCTCGGAGTTGTAAGCAGCGGACAGTTGAGTCATCCGAAGGTTTAAACATTAAGCAGTTAGATAAAACGTTTTGCGTTGAAGCACCTCGGTTTTTAGATTGGGGGCGGGGGAAATCTTCTCAAACGTTCGAAATTAAGCATGACAACGTGTCAGGCGTAAATGAGAGCGGTTCAACTTCATCTGATTTGAAGATGGAGTTTGCAGAACAGGCGTAATTTGTAGCGCCACGCAAAAGTATTTATAACCCTTCGGTTTTTTTGCACGGCACATTACATAGAGCCACAGTGTTCGATTTATTTTGTTGGGATTGTATGTAATAAACCAAAAGCAAGTGGTGATATTTGGTATGCCTCTTCCTCATCCTTGTGGGGTCACTGGGCGAGACCCAGGGATAGTTTATACGAACATGTCAGAGCGGCCCGGTCCAGAGCAAACTCAACTGAGTCCCTGTTGCCACGGTTTGTAAACTGCTGCTCACAGATGCTCTTTAAATTGAAAATCACGTACAATTTCCCTACAGCAATTCAGCACTACTTCAAATTGGCCTCGTCCAATAAAATCCCAATAGAATAATTTGGCGTTTGTTGAGATGTGCCAAAATGTGAAAAAGTTGCCTTTTGCAAGTCAAAGCAGCCATTCCGGACACGCTGATAGCACGGCCTTGAAAACCCATTATTTTGCACATTTACGTGTCACAAATGAACACCGACAAACGTTGTTCCTTGACAACAGCCACATACGAATGAAACATACTCTGAATAGAGAGAGGAGATGAGACATGGCAGGTACGAGGCCACTCTCCAACTGGCTGTGTCATCTGTGTGTCTTAATAAGGAGAGGTGGACCACTGCGGCGCACAGACACCATCAAAACAGGGAACACGGAGGAACATGGAACATAAACACCTGCCACAAAGACAGCTCCTGCTTCTCGTTATCGTCTAGTAGCAAAAAGAGAAACTTCAACATTACAAATCCCACTGGTTGAGTCACACCGGCCAGCATTTTGCAGACAATACGCCACACAGTCACAGGTAAAATCTTTTAAAAGCAGGATGGGAAGGAGAAAATCTGGCCCAGTCCTTGAAAGAAGCTTTTTCTTCTTTTAAATATTTGAATACACAGCAGGGGGGGGGGGACACTTGGGCAAAAGAGAAAGTGAAGAACCGCTAACATTCGAGGGAAAGATAGGCAGCTATTGGCTCTAGAATAAAAGATGACGCTCGCATCATCGCAAAAGAAGAAAGTGAAAAAAGGAAAGATGAGCCATGTGTGGCGGTAGATTCCCACTAATTCATCTTCATCTCCTCCTGGTTTACTTTCTAGTTTTTTCTTGTTTTATTTGCTGAAGTGCATGAGGATTTCCATAAAAAGCAAACTATGTAAAGTAATTCAGTGAAGCAACGCCCAGCAGCTAACTTTGGTATAAAACAGGGCTTAAAACTGAAGGCGAAAAGCAAAAAACCCCGCCTGCGGGGGAATTAATGAATTTCCCTGTCGCTCAGCAGCACCTGTTAATGTCCTCGCCGCATCGATGGCGCTCAGACATCAACTAAGCTCCCCGCTCCCCACCCCCCCAATCCTCCTCCACTGCCGAGGTCAGAGGTCAGCACACTGAGCTGGCCGTTACATTCGCACTTCAAAGCGAGGCACTCCCGCAAACCCACTAGACTTCGGCAATGATGGGCGCGAGAGTGGAAGAGTGACAGCAAACATGTGCGACGATCAATAAAACACTCAGCAGCAAAGAGATGCAGCATGCGTGACTGCTGCTTTGTTCCACACACACACATGCGCGCGCGCACACACACACACACACACACACACCCCTTCTCACACACACAATAGTGTGAGAAAGGTGTGTCTGCGGTCGCATGTTTGCACCTGTGTGGAGTCCGAAACACCAAAAATAGACAGATGAATTTGACCCCCCCGCCTTCCCAGAACGACAACAAATGCTAAGACATCCTTTCCATCTTCCACATGGCTTCATGCTCTAGCTGTCATCACTCTGATAGAAGTGCCAATAGGCTCCCACCTTTGTATTTCTCTCTGACATTTTCATAAGCTTGAATGAAGTCCTGCTCCTCAGCGTTGGGAGGCAGGTAGGCAGGTTCGTACATAGCCATCGAGCCGTTTACACCTCCGCCTTCTTCTTCTTCTTCTTCTCCTTCTCCTCCTCCTCTATCCTTCCTCTAGTTTGTGTGTGTGTGTGTGTTTTAAAATGGAGTGTGAGACAGCCCGTGCTGTCCTTTTGCCTGCTCTCTCAGCTGAGTGAAATCTCCACGGCTCCCAACTTCACTCAGCAGCCCAACGCCACTCCCCCCTAAACGCAACCCCTCACTGTGGCCCCACCCTTCTGACTCTTCTACACCCTCCCGTGGTGTAGAGGAGTCAGAAGTACGAATAGAAATGTGAAGCCCCACCTTTTAAAGATACACACGCAGGCGGCTCAGTCACACTCACACACACTGCAGCAGAGGAAATGAGACAGCAGCAGAACGCTGTCCAATGAAACTCCGGCTGTGTAAATTTAGATTAGATTAGACAGAAGATCCAAAGTCTCAAATTTATGTGAAAACTATATAAAAATGACAATAATAATAACATTATTAATTACAACAAGAATGAAAAAAGTTGACTAAATGTCTAAAAGCACTTTGAACTGCCTTGTTGCTGAAATGGACATACAAATAAGCTTGACCTGATTTGACTTTGAATTCCTACTGAAACAAAGTTACATTGGACATGCAGAGCGCCCCCTTTAAAAACAGAACTGCATACCGAATGGACCTGAATCGTTTCACTACCTCACAAGCATCGACAGACTTCTTTGTCTCAGTTCTTGGGGGTACAACCAATCAGTGCCAAGGAAAACAAATAGAGCTCCTCTATTGGCTGCTCCAGTCAGTTGGCATTGAGCCAAGGTAATTCAGCCTCCAAATTTATTTAATCAAATTTTTTAGACATGGTCTACAAAGTAAATCCACAAATAAGAAGATTTCCACCAAATAAGTAACATTCCTCAAAGAAAAATGTCAATAGGTGAACGTGTGAATAACGAATCACAAATAAATGGGTGTCTACTGTAGACATCAATCTGAGAGTAGGCTAGATTACATTAGCTGGATTTTTGAGAAATGCAGTGGTGCCCAAAGATTTTCTGGGCCGCTCTATGGATTACAATAAAATCCCCCCCGAAAAAGAAAAAAAAAACACACAAAAAAAAAACAACTGGGCACACACATCATTCAACCAGACATTAACATATTTTGTTTTCAAACTCCACTTAAGTTTACAACACACTTCAGGTTGCAACAAAACACAAACCATCTGTACATTGAAACACTTTTTTTTTATCCACAAAGCTGATTCACAATCCATTTAAATCCTGAAAGCTCCAAAGCAATACAAAACGGAACAAGTTCCTATACATCTTAATACTCACTATTACTGTAAAGAATTTAAGAAATTTCTGCATCCTGTTTTTTAGCTTTCATGTCAGCTAGTTTCCCGCTGATCTATTATGGTACCTCCATTTAGATTAGCAGGTAGAAAATGTTTTGGTCACCTTGTACATATACACTAGATTATGGCACTAAGATTTCAGGTCTACCCAGAAAAAAAAAAAAAAACATAAAAAATTTATTTTGTACATATTAACAACTCCGATACATTCTTGTAAAAACATACTTATTAAGGATTTTTTTCCCACCAAATTCTGGTAGTTATGACAATGGACCCAAATAGTAAAATGTGATAATATGTAAAAATTGGTCTGAAAGAGCTACAAAATACAGTTAACGCTTTGGAGCTATCCCGTAAAACGCTTTCTAATTATTGTAAAAATGTTGTTTAAGGACCAGAAGATTTGAGTTCTGGATTCTAAAGTAACTTATAAGAGCAATTCTATTTTATTTCAGGCCTCAGGCGTCGGAGAACATCCTTCCTGCCGCTGGGTTCCTGCCTGAGTCGTCTTTCTGAAAAGAAAATCTGGTGCCCGCTTTACCTTTAACAGATACGGGCCTTGACACCCACCACAGAGATCAAGGCTTTGGGGTAACCACTGAATATTTAGTACGGGGTTCAACCTGTCAAGTCAGTAAAAGAATAAAAACAAAGTCACAGTTGGAAAAAAAAACAAACAAACAAAAAAACACGTTCGCTCCAAACAAGATGCTGAATTAATACCAGCAGCATTAGATATGCATAAGAACATGATGTCTGCAAACAGCAAATCGTCTGAGCTAACAGAGATATCCAGCGATGTCTTGTTAGGGGATTTTCTTGATGTTCTTGGCACAACAGAAGAGATCTGATGTAGGAAAAGGAAAGTCTCTGCGAAGCGTCACTATCAGTCATTTCTTTGGCCGAGGCCAAAATGACATCAGTCAGGAGACCTTCCTGACAGGAAACACGATAAGTACTCTCTAAACTCCCCGTTGTTAGTGCTGCTGCCTCTCTGTTTTCCAACTAAATCCGAAGGGGAAGTTCTCCACCGCATACACACGGGTTTGTCATTTTCTGCAGCATTTTTAGACTTTGCAGACCTTCACCGTGTTGTTTATATTACACAATTAAAGGGCATGCGATTCCAGACTGCACTTACCGTTTAAATTTGTTTGCTGCTACAGTTTCAAAACCACAAACTCCGTATCGTTCAGTTCATCTGAACCCAAAACCTTATAATCATTTCTCACAGGAAAGCGTTGGCAACCACAATGTAAACTTGTTGGCCACGCAACGACGGTCAGTTGGCTGGCAGGACTCCCGGAAACATTTCTCTAGCAAGAGCGACACCTTTAATTGTTGGGGAAATATTTAAATGAGCAAAAACACAGACAGTTATTAATACATTGCATAAATAATCTGCCGCAAAGTATCATTTAGTTGGGGGCACCCTGTAAAAATATAAGAACAAAACAAACAAAAGTACCACCACACCACTTATTACTCTTATTAAAGGTAACACCATTTTAGAAGTGAATTTGGACAACTATGCTATAAAGCAGCAGACTGCAGGCTAGCTATCTGAGCCAAAAGCTGAACTAACTAACTAATTAACGAGCTTGATAGACTCCCAAATAAGGATGCGGTGATAGGAAAATTTGGTCTGATATCAATAATGGATCTTAGTATTGCTAATCTGCAATAATATATATATTTTACTACCGCTTTACTATCTTAGGGGATGGAAACGATCAGAAATAGATGGTATTATGATGAAAAATAAATCTTGATTGTTTATTTCAGCCCAGTTTTATTCATCGGATCGATACCGACAAATTATAAAATACTGATACTGATATTAGTGCTGATATATCATAATGTGTCGTGTTTTGAACATTAAGCAACTTTAATTGAAACCCACTACTGAGTAAAAAAAAAAAAAGAGCAATTACACTTTAACATGCAAAGGGATATTCACTGCCTTTCTGTGTTAAATAAATCAGCCGTCACATGTCTGACATTTTTGTTTCGCATCTCTATGTCGGTACCGTGACACTGCAAAACTGGTATTTGACCAGAGGTTATCGCAGCATGATCCCATGCCTGTCCACACGAAGGACGCCAAAGGCAAAGTTACCATGTTCACTGTGTGACATCAATCTAGCAGCTGTCCTAAATAGTGAGAGTCAACTGCGCGGAGTAAACCTTTAACACATCACATGCTGTAAACAGTCCCTGGCACAGGCTCCTACAAGATCACTTTCAATTTGAAGACACTTAACAGTTTTGCAAGCCTTATAAAACCAGCTTCCTATGATGTTACATGAAGCCAATCCCAGCCTGAGGCTGGTTTGTTTAGCTGAATTGAAACTCTACGATCTGTGAAGCTGGCTGAAAGGGTTTAAAGTTCAGTAAAGTTGCAAAGAAGAGGAAGAGTGTTTTGCTTTCCACATCGCTCTTTCGACAATACCCAACAGGTGCGGGCATGGTCGCGAGTGGCACATGTGTACATTCTTTAAGGCACACACCCAAGCTTTGTCGTTTGACGATCTGACACGGAGTTTGCGTCTCCCAATGCAGCATACAGTCTGAAAGTGCTACCTCTGGTTAGACAAGTATTTAATGACGGCATTCCAGCCGCATTTGTAAATGTTACTTAGAGAGGGCCTTAAGGAAGGCGCTGGAAACAAGAAAACCAGGACACATTTCTGGGTAAACAGTTAGTTAAGGTTTAAAATAGCTTACATTTAGCAGAGAGGATTTACAAAACTTCTAAAAATGCATAGTAGACTGCATTATCTGTTTCTCCAAATGGAAAACTGCATTTTTAAAAGATTTCTTTCTTTCCAAGTTGTTCCTTTTAAACAGTCTTTTAAATGTGTATATAGTTTACCTCTGGAGTACCTTCCGTGTTCAACATTTTGCAACGTGGAGATTATTCACCGACTCTGGTCACAGTCCCCACGGGTTCCCTGTAAACTCTGATCCCAATTTCCCTGTTGTTTCCTTCAGCCATGTCTCCTTTTGTTAGGTAATCTACTTGGCCAGACTCACGAAACAAGGACAGCCGACCGACTGATAGTTCGGTTTTAGTCGAGGAACGAATGTCCTGCTCTATCCCAGCTTACCGTCAGGCGCCTTTTAATAAACTAAAGTGGTTTATGCAGTTTTGATGTTCTTCAAACACATTACGTAAGTCGTATGGGTGATTGAAAACCCTAAGAACATTCACTGTAAGTCCAGCTGATAGATTACATTTTTTTAAACAACTTGAAGTATCTAAAAACTACAGCTGTACAAATGTCAAGTTTTCAGATTGATCGCCTCCAAACCAAGCCGTGATCTATCCTCTGACTTTTCTCAACACCACTGCTGTCACATCTATAAAAAGTGTTTGAATGGTGCAATCGGGTGGTAATATTTTCCCATGGACAGCCAAAGAAGGCGTGGAAGACCACAGCGAACACAGGCCTGGCTCCCCCTTCTGGATAACCCAAACAAAAACTGCCGCTGATCCTACAATCCGTCCAGATTCACCACACTGTGCCGTGACTCATTTCCAGAAGGCAAAACTTACAAGTGTCAGCATTCCATTTTCCAATTTCCTCTCTTTCTTTTTTGAGAAAGCTACAAAAGAGACAAGTCTGTTAAACTGAAGCAATAAAGCCGGTCAGTCTGAAAGGCTTCCCCAAGACGGCATGCAACCCATTGTCTGCTGAAATACAGCAGAGCTCAGACACAAGCGGCTCACTGTGCAGTGAGTGCTATTTGAGAACAGGATGGAAAATGTGACATATTTTCCAGACGCAGTGATGGTTTTTCAGAATGAATGCTGCCGGCCGACCTGCCTCTTCTAGCATGAATCGCCACCTGCTGGACAAACATGTAAACTGCTTCTTGAGAAAAGTCCATAAGCCAAATTGGCTCATATCAGCAGAAAGGCAGATTTTTGTTCTTTTAAAAAAAAAACAACAATATGCTTTATTATGAAGGCTGCTTGTAGTGATGATTTTCAAAAGTATTGATCCCCCCTTTCTTAAATATATAGCAAGCTTCAATTTGTTTTATTTAGATTTTATGCAATAAGTGAGCAAAGCAGTGCATAATTATTCGTTGTACGGACTGTGGCTTTCAAATGGTATATTGTATTCATCTTCCTTTTAATTTGATTTGAATGAAATCCAGTGTACCCAAATGCCTTAAGGCCCACCGTAGCTTTTTAACCCAAGTACATCGATGAGTCCCTCCAGTTCTTCAGAAATCTGCAAAATTCACACAAAATCAATAAATCCCGACATTTCTTTTTTTTATTTTACTGCAAATTTTTTCTCAAAATTACTCAAAAACACTGGGTTTAAGTGACTCCTGCCTCAGAGATACTTGATGTGAAGTTACGTAATAGTCTGCGATTGAGATGGCGATTAAAAGAAAGTCACATTTAACATCATATATTAGCACAAATATTGTACAAATATTTTTTTTTTGACAGAATCCACACATATAAGTGAACTAATGGCTGCTTTAAGAAGAAACTTAGTGGACCTTTGTGTAATTTGATCCCAGGGTAAATCCAGCTGTTCAGTGAAGGCCTCAAAGGTTTGGAAGAGAAATTTAAGGCAGGGAAAACAGCATCCCAAGCTTTGAACACCTCACAATACACGAGCTGTGAGATGTTCCATTTTGCAGTTTCACAGGAGCAACGTAGAGGACGCAGCAAAAACAGGAGAAGAAGAAGGTTCTCTGGTCAGATGAGGCAAAAATGTAACATTTTAAGCTTCACCAAACGGCAGACACTCAAGCGGGTGTCAGCGAACAGGAAATTTGAGTCAACTGATGTTTACAGACTCTCTCTGTCCAAACTGACAGACAGCTGAAAGTTTCTGCCTCTAGACGTGAAGAGCGTGGAAGCATTGCCTCGGAGGCGCTCAATACAAACGCACAACACACTTTCCCGAGTCTAACGCATAAAACTCAGTCATTTCACTTCACAGTCACGACGAATAAAAAGTGAGCAAAGGCTCGCGCTCTTCTTTCCTTCCCATCACACCCCAGAAAGATGTTTTGCAATTCGCTGCCTGACGTGCGGCACCCTGCGACATCGTACTGCTGAAATATTCAGGGCTCCGTTCATAAACATTGATTCATGCCAGCATATTGTAGGTGTGTGTGAGCGAGGGAGCGTCTGTGTGCGGCATTCTCCTAGGATCAGATCATCGCCTGTTGGTCGTGAATTATTGAGCAGCGCTGTGTGGAGATGTCTGCTGCCAGCCGCCTAGCAGCCAACACCCGAGCAGACACACCGCGAAGTCTGCTCCCAGAAAACACAATTCAATTACGCAGACATAACTTACATTGACAGACACATTGCATTATGGGTAGTAGCTCTGTAAGATTACGCCATGATGCTAAACTAGTTGGGTATCCTTCATAGATCCACTACAAAGCCTTGACAGTAAGCAACAACCTACGTCCTTTGGCTTCATGTAACCAAGTTATTGTTTTTTATTTTAGTTTAGTTTTTTAAATAAATAGTTAAGATGATGAATGAGAGTGTCATCAGAGCTGTACAAGTACTTGTGATTGTATGAAATTACAATTTGCTTTGGCAAAACAGACGGTGGTGGCAGCAACTAAAGACAAATTCTTACATTGCAGTGAAAAAGTATTTGCCCGCAGGGGGGTTTATTGATCTCTGCTTCTTTTTTTTTTTTTTTTTTTGTCTTTTACTTAATCATTTGCTTTCAGATGATAATTTTATGAACTAAGGGAAAGCACAATTCAAATCAATCAGAAATGCCTCCAAGGCCAAATTACTAATGGAAAAAAACAACTGCAGCTTTCTTTTCAGAATAATTATTTTCACTCTTATTTTATTTTAACCTAGATTTCCTCAGTAAAGTGTCCTGAAGGGATGGGGATGGAGGCTAAAGTCTTGAGCAGGACAACGGTCCAAAATATACAGCCAGAAATACAGTGGAATAATCACATGAAAGCATTTTAAAGCATCTTAAATGAGGCTCTCTCTGGCCAAGGAGTTTATAAATGGATGCAACACATCACAAATAATCCCAAATGCATTCATCTGTTCAACGTGCCAAAGTTAGACACGACGTGTTCCATTTAAGTTCGTTTGAATGTTTCGCTATGTCTACCTTCTTTTAGCCATTTTTGTTAAAGCACAAAATCACTGAAAAGGGTGTCAAACGAACATGGACATGAACATCTGTTCAAACCAAACAGTTCATAAATCGAGTATAAACCAAGTCAATTAATAAGTATGATTTTGCACTTTGGAATACAAAAAGACAACAAGTGTATCTATAAGAACAGATCCATTCGTTCTTTCTCCCATATTCTCGTGTCCCACAGTGGGAGAGACCATGAAAGATTTTCCTGGGTGTTCTGCATTTGAGTTATTGTGAAATATGAAATATGCAGGCAGGGAAGAACTCTTTTTCTTGTCTTTGCAGCCATGGCACCAAGAACAAGGACATAACCCTGAACTATGGCTATAGTCCATATAATCAGAGAAGAAAGGTCGCCGTTCTCAAAAATGATACCACCGCCATTTTCCCCAAAGGCGTTAACGTCTTTGGTACGCAGTTTTCAGGGTAAAATGTTTTTGACATCCTTTGCCATCTACTCAATATGAGCTCAGCGAGAAGCAAAATGTATGAAACTGCGAAGCCTTGACAGCAGAAGCAGTTTATTTATTTATTTGATCATTTTCAAATTATCCAGCGAAAAAAAGAAACGCTAAAGCCTTATCTGAATTTTATCTGTTTACTTAGCCTTTATATTTTTTCAACAAAGCTGAACAGCTGCTGGCTAACAAGCTCAAGTGATTTTTTTGCTCTGGTTTGATTATGGCTTGAATGAGGTACAGTGAGAAAATAATAAATTAGAAGGGATGAACAATAGAGTGAGCTCCGTGGAAAGGAATACAGTAGGCTAAAGAATGTGCTTTGTGTGCTACGACAAGACACAAGCCAGCTGACCAGCTGAAGTTTTCCATAAGCTAGTTGCTTATCTCTGGTGAGAACACATTTGTTTAACGGCCCTCCTACCTGCGATGCGAATTACAGCCCTGTCGGCTGGATCCAGGACCTCTCCCGAGGCCGACTTGGAGCGTTTGACCCTCTGGAGTTTGGACAGGTTCCAGGGCAGGGTGTCTCCAGGAGACGGGACGCTGCATGTCTCGTCACGGGTTTCCTCCAGCGGGGTTCGATCCCTGCGCCTGTCCTTTCGAGTTGCCATCACCTGCCGAATGAAAAGATCAGAGAGCAGAGAGTGAGACCCGCAGACATGCTGCCTGGGGGGGAAATTGTTGAATTTCCGGGGGTGTTTTGTTTTCACGTCATGCTATACACACTTACAGCTGTAAAATCAAGCTTTTGTATGTTTTCCAAAGGGTTCAAGAACTGCATCTAATTTAAGTTTTCACAGGTTTTTTTTTTTCTAAGTGTTTTGTGGCTAGAAAGTAAATGGGTTAACTGCAGACAAGAGCCAAAGACAGAAAGGAAAAGTGAGACATTACATTCCTGCTTCAGCCCCAGGCAATGTGTCATAAAGAAAGACGTTTACGCTTTGAAAGCATCATTACTTCCTCACTTCAAATTCCTCAAACAAGCCTCAAGCTAATTATTAATCCTCCAGCTGACTGCCAGGAACCAAGGTGGCAAAAAAAAGAGAAAAGATCCTACTGCACCCATCCAGGATCTACAGCATGCTTCAGGTAACCGCAGCTTTTAAATGTTTGACAGTAGTCGCAAAGCGGGGCAAGATAAAACACAAAACACATGATTGCGAGGTGCCATAAACTGCACCGGCGCACAGTGCAGCTTTATGGAATATTATCAGTCACATGTGAAGAGAGACTTCATGGCGATGAGATAACATCAGTTCGCTGACATGAACCCGCTCATGCAAAGACGAGGTGTTTCTAAGAAGCTTTTGTGAAGTCATGAGCTCAGCTCCTCTTCAGTTTTTTGATTTGTGCAGATGCTTCTGACTGCATGCAGAAGGCAGAGTGCCCTGCAGTCCAAAACCACCACATAAGGAAGAAACGCCTAAGTTTTCCAAAGTGCTCAGTCAGCTCAAAGTGAATGTTTCCTCAGTACCCATAAAGCCTGTGTACATTAGGAAGCGACCTATGCCTTCACGGTTCATGATGCAGTGATAGTGCTGTTTATTATCATGCAGTGCCATCACTTGTTCCAATCAAAGATTCCCACGTCCATTTAAGACCAAGTGTTGCTTCTGTTGTTGCCTGGGTTACACTCCTCATCTCATATGAGGTTTGAAAACTTTCTCCAATAATCTGCAGCAAACCCAGAACTGGATCAATGCATGATTAACCCAAAAACTGAGTTAACATTTAAACCAAGTCATGTTATTTTTGGCCCCAGTGGTTTTGTTCATTTTTTTATTTTTTTTTTTTTTTTTTGTGATTGCACATAATTCTTGTGCTAACTGAATGTTTATTTCTGACGTGTGCATATGGTTAGGATATGTGAATATGGTTTCTGTATCTGACTTAACAGCTAAAGTGTCGTGTTTTTTGGTTGTTGTTTCTTTTTTGTTGTTGTTGTTGTTTTTTTTTTTTTTTTTTTTTTTTTTGAAGACAAGAAGCACTGAGAGCCAGTCACGCTGCTGTTGGGACGTTCATCCCGGGATCAGGTGCCTATTTTTACCCGCTTTCTTGAGAAAGGTCCTGCTGGCCCGATGCGCATCCAACAACCCCTCCTCCCCCCAAACTGCAAATGTGCCTCTGCAATTTAAAAACACACGCTACACATCTGCTGAGTCTAATCCTTGAATAACAAGCTTTTAAAAAATAGTATATTTAAAAAAAAAAAAAAAAAAAAAAACGGGACCAAGTGAAAAATGGTCTCGCCCTTACCTTTTCCGCGGAGCTGGATGAGCGCGTGAAAAGCGAGTCAAACAGCCATAAACGTGCCGGTGCCGATCACTCCCGAGTCCGGCGCGCTGTCGCCCGAAACGAGCAGGACGTGTGGAGGCCGCCGCCCGTGACGGACAGCCCGCTGCATGTGTTTGCCGGTGTCAGGTGAAGCAGCCGCTCCTTTTAGGGAACGCAGCGCCGCTGCTGGTGGTGAGGGAGGAGGAGGAGAAGGAGGAGGCTGCAGGAACGAGTCCACAACCATCAGGGATGTTCCGCCTCCGCTTCGCTCAGACCGTCCTGGCCGGACAGCATCCCTCCCCTCAGCGCAGAGATGCTGCTGCACGCAGCGTCTCCGTTTGACTGCAGCAGAAAAACAACAGGAAGCAGACCTGCGTCCTTTTCTCCAAGGCGATCGATGCCGCTGTTTGGGGGGTTCGTGGAGGGGCGAGAAGACTGCGCGGCTCCACCAGCTGGGTCTGGTCGCTGCGGCGGAGAGCTGCACGACTCCCCTGCTCGATTAGTCCGCCTGGGAACTACCGGGAAGACGGAGCTTTTTTTTGCGTCTGCGTGGGAGACGCTCGGAAAACCAGGCGACGCTGAACCTGAGCCGAGAGGTCACGACTGGACTGAACCAGCCAATCAATGTGACACAGCAAAAAATCTCTAATGCGGATGTCAACAAAAATAGTAGAGTCAGCAAAGCATCTGTTTTTTGTTTTGTTTTTGGTTTTTTTTTTTTTTTTGCTTTCTTTTTTGTAGTAGGTGCATATATATGTATGGATGGTGCAGATATTACAAAGTTTTGCCATTTTCCTCCCCAGGTTATTCAGTTTACGGCTTTCAAACTCTGAAATTAAGCAAAAATACATAAATATCAGCAACAAACTACACAACTAGATTATTTATTGCAGGAGGTTGAAATGAAGGCATTTTTTTGAGGGGCGGGGGGACAGAATTAAGTGAACTAATGGCTGTTTTATGAAAACATATTTTGGTGAAGATTGACGTAAAAATTGTATATGGACTGTAAAGAGAATTTCTCATTTGAAATCTTGCTTATATAAGAATGATCTGGAACTGATACGCCACACTGCACGAATACAAGCTTCTTTCATAAATTTAAGATGGTTAATAATAATAATAATATTTAGTGTTTTATTTGTATAGCAGATTTTTAAACAAGTGCTGCAAAGTGCTCTACACACAAAAAATATCTTAAATTAAAAAAATCTTATGATGCAACCAAATGACAGGGAAATTAGTTAACAAACAAAGAAAATTACAACGTATCAAGGGTAATTATAGTTACACAAGTCTGAATTATCCTTGAGAAAACTTTTCATATCTTGAGGGTGCTACAGTTTTACGCCCAAGTTTTCTAAAAGCTTTATCGAGAATGTTGATTCCGTCGTACCGTTTAGGAAGCAGAATTCCACAAACTGGGAAGAGAGTGCCATTCTGCAAAAGGAAGTCCTGCACCAACACGGGCTGAAGCGTCATTAAAGGAGGAAGGAGCCATCGTGTCAAACGTTTCAGGGAAAAAGCCAATTCACAACCTTTGGCAAATTAGGTGGAATTATACAAGCAGCATATCAAAGTATAAACCAGGAAGTAAAATCGGACCACAACTGGGTATTCTAAGAGACAATGGTTGATGCAAAAATCAAAGAAAACAATGACGAGAAGCCTGTGGACGTATACACCTAAAATACGGAATACAATCGTACGAAACAATGTAAACGTCCCTCGATGAGAAAATACTGTTTTCAAATAAAAAGCGATTTAACATTAAATGTTCACTCATGTTTAACATCGGTGATGGAAAATGGACAACTGCACTCATTTGCATAAAGTAAATATTGAGTTTCAATTGTGTTATTTCTATTTTGTAAAAAAAATTGCAAAATGATCCCGAAGTGTCATCTCATGTTACTCTGTACACTATTTATATGCCATACAAATAAATGACAGCAATTTACCATTTCTAAACCCATAAAGAAGCATTTAAATGAGTTGCACTGATCCACTTCAGAGCATAAGGTACAAGTTATGAAAACACTCCAGCATTTACGTCACTGTGATGAGTGCTTTGCATTTGTTCTTTTTTTTTTTTTTTTTTTTTTTTTTTTTTTTTTTTTTGCATCAGTCATGTCTGACTGACATCCTGTCTGTTTTAGGACAGATGACCTGGTGACTCTCCCGATTCATATCCACTATGCAGTTTATTTTGATGTCACTAATTGAAATGGACACTTGCTGCTTTTGTGTAAATTGCCAAACACTTTCACTCAACGTAACTGGACTCAAGCATATATAGCAAAACGAATTTTGACTGACGTAGTCCGACACTGCCCTCTGGTGGAGATTTAACGGAACTGCTTAAAATGCTGCTTACTCTGCAGCACCGAGTCGCAGTTGAATTGGTGGATCATTTTAACAGTCCCACGTTTCGCACAATCTCCTTGAACCAGTTGGAAGGAAGGCCGTCTCATCCGCAAAGCTCTCAGACGTAACATTTGCCACATCAATGAGGACGATCTTTTCCCTCGAGCTCTTCCACTCACCAACGGAAACACCGCTGTAAACCACTAAGAGCTGCTTTTCTTTTTCAAGGTATCAAGAAGATTCCTGAATTGTGTGTGTGTGTGTGTGTGTGTGTGTGTGTGTGTGTGTGTGTGTGTGTGTGTGTGTGTGTGTGTGTGTGTGTGTGTGTGTGTGTGTGTGTGTGTGTGTGTGCGCGCGCGCGCGCAATGGAAAGCGCATAGTTTCGGGGCGCAATCACACTAATAAAAACATTATAATGATTGGAAATTTGGCGCGCGATCGCACAGATATTGGGTTCGGTTTGCATGATTGTACATTATCGCCAATCGGAAAGACTGAACGGCTTCGCCGCCGTGAGTCACTTTTGGAGAGGGTGGGTGCGGGGGGGTTTGCTCAGGCATGGCGAAACCCAGACAAATGCTTTCTGTAAGGTACGGCTGCCCAACCAAAAACATTAAGTAAATATATATAGGCTATATGTACAGAGCCTAATTTACTTATTGTCAACCGCTAAATGCGCTCATTCGGTCTGACCACATGGGCACAGTAGAAAGCTGCAATGGCTAGAGGCGCACACAAACACATATACCCGCTCCGTGCGTCCACGTGTACACGCGGTACGCTTATTCCACACCAACCGCGTTCATACGCCACGGCACACTCCTGTAACGCATACCCCCCCTCCGCTCCCCTCCAACTGCTGGTCGGAACCCAGACACCGCATGCCAGCGCACCTCGCTCTCTGAGCCACAGGCCGCAAGAGGAGAAGAAGAAACAGATGGGAAGCAGCTGTTTGGACGAGCGCCCCGCGTGTACCCAGCTACTGTATTTGCGCCGCGCGCACACTCGCAGAGACACACGCGCAAACACATGCATGGCCGCTAATCGAAGACACGTAGCTGCTTGTGGAGGGTTTATTCACACAGCATTTGTTTGTGCCGCTGAACACGTTTGAGAACTTTGGCTCGGGTTTGCGCCGAAATCGGAGACTTCCTGTTTTTGCGTCCGCAGAGCTGCGCCTGTATGGCTGTTATGCTGGAATTAAAAAAAATAAAAAAATCTGGGTGTATGGGTAGTGTACGCACACTCCTGGGTTGCTGTGATTGTGCATTTAGAAAGTGCCAGTAAAGAAAGGGAAGTGTATTGACAGTTTTGAAGAAGTGCACCGAACCGCTGAGCTTTTCCAACCTTTGTAACATCGAAGGTGTTACTCAGCTTTGAAATCACGAAGCAACTTGTGTTGACACCCTTTGGCATTTACATGACCTTCAGTGTGTGTGTTTGCTCAGATTGCCTCAGACCGACCTCAGCTTAAAAGGAGCACGAAGTCGCCGCAAGACGGAAACAAGAGGCTTTCTTATTAGTTGATCCACGTGAAGAAATGAAAGATAACATGACTGGCATTAAAGTTGTTGCAACAATGGGAGTCATACTGGCCAAAATGGCCTCGTCTGCAATGTCGGGGTTGAGCAAACAACACTGGTTGGGAATACAATCCCGTGACAACACGTATTTATGTTGCGCCAGCAATGAGTCAAAGGGACATTTCACTTTTCTTTGCATTAAGGAGTCAGAGATATCTGTGGAGAGATGTTCGGATGTAATCTAGATCACCGGCTTGCCAAAATACAACTTCAAGTTTTCTCAATCTGTCAAGTTACAACCACAAACTGCAGCGATGTGCACTGGGATTATACATGACAGGCCGACGCGAAGCAGTGCATGTAGGTGAGGTGGACAAAGACTATACACCAGTTTCAAAATGTTTTGCAAAAAAAAAGAGAAAAAGAAGAATTTGAAAAGTACACAAACTCACAGTGGGCTCCTTTTATTGTGCTGTGCCTAAATAAACTCACAGTAACAAACTGCCTTCAGAGGTCACTTTCATAAAAGATTTAAACGGGGTTTGGTTATGAAACAATTTCCCACACTTTGTAAATACAGAGCACTGTTAAATCCATTATCTGGAGAAGAAAAGACTGTTCCTCCTCTCTAGAAATAGTCCTGGCCAGAGTCTGTCTGACTTGTTTGGATGTTCTCTCTGTCCTTGTGGATACTTTTGCCATTAGCTATTGTTGTGTTTGTGTATCTGAGCACGATAATTTGTCCTGTGACTAGTCCGGGACGCAATCCGCCTCTCATCCAGTGACTTGCTGAGGAAAAGGGAACCAGCAACCCGCACAGGATCATCGTTGACAATGGTTGGGGTGTTAGAACGGGGCATTCAAAGTCCAGACTGTAATTAATCTAATTGTAAATCTGTTATTTCATCAAGTTATTTGAAATAACTTGAACTTTTTGGTTGCAAAATCAGAAAATGAGAAGACAGTTTCGACTAACTGTGTGTTCAAACAGTCAGTGGTGAATATGTTTATGATCTAGAAAGCAGTAAAGTCCTTCCTTAAAGTTTTTATTTTAATATAGAAACAAACAGGGACCAATGAAACAATTTCCACTCTATAACCTTCTTCCCTTCTTTTCCCTCAATGTCAGCTTTCCACAATATGATACCTGTTGATCACAGATCCATTTTTCTTTTTTTTTGCATTTTCCATACAAGCGTAGCTAAAAAGATTTAGATAGTTCTATACCTGACCCCAGCTAGCACATGCATCTGATTCGCATGCACTTGTGACTCTTGCAACATGTCTTACTCAAACCAAAACTCCCTTTCAGCTTCCTGAGATGCAACCCAACAGCATCAGTAACCGCCAGCAAGTTTCTTGCTTTCATTATACTAACTCCGAGCAGAACATGTCTCCTCGTTAAATGAAAAAAATAAATAAATAAATAACACACAGTATTATTTGAAGTACGGCGACATTATGGAACAGCTCATTTGTGTCTGAAGGTGCTGTGACAGCCGAGCCACTACAAACGCGACGTTAGAACGTCACAGAGCGCCGTCTGCAACGATCTGCACAAGTGGAGAAAACAAACAAAGCTATCAAGAAAACATGTAGAAAAAGAAAGAGAAATTATGACTGGAAATGGTATAATATGTATGGTTGGCCACGCTTGTCTTTTGACTTCCAGCTTCGGGCGTTGATGTGGTCTGGCCAGCGTTGGTTCAGAGGGCAGCCCAACAGGATGTCTTTAATGAACCACAGTGCATTTGAGCTTTCGCGTCTCACGACGCGCACAGTGCCCGGCACGAGGAGGAAAACCCAGAGAAACATGGTAAAACAAACCCCCCCACCCCAAAAAAACAAGGACGTGTCAAACCCAGAAAATGCAGCCTCTTAAACAAATGGAGGCTCTTGTGTTCTGGGACTGACTGTGTCTGATTTATGGTGGCTGAGTTTCCCCGCTGCGCCCACCAGATGGTGCTGCCGGTGTACGGTATAACTGGGGCAGATGTGGTGCCTGCCATTGTGGCAGCAACAAAGAAAGAAAGGAAGAAAAAACACACAAAAAAAAACACGCTCACATCATTTTCACAATAACTGTTGCCTGTGGTGATGGTTCAGTAACTGGGAGTGTTGATATGCTGCATATTGTTTCAATTACTCCCAAAATGTTGTTCCAGCCAGTGCCTAGGAAAATGCTCAAAATACTCCATGTTTGATCTTGTGGGTAGTTGTGAAACTGGAAATGAATGGTGATTAACTATAATGATGACCGTGGTGGGGAAACATTTTGTGCCACAGGTTGTTTGACTGTGTGAACTGTCTACGTATGCTGGATCTACAAGCTAGAAACCCCTTAAGGATTTCTTTAGGAGGGGAAACGGGGGGGTTGGTTGAGAGAGGTAGACTTGACAAATGTTGCATCCATTCAGGAAACCTAATCCGCAAACGGCAGCAAGTCATAAACCAAGCTTTCAAAGTGGATCTCAGGTTTAGATTTTTTTTTGTTTGTTTTGCCCCGCCAACCGTTGTTTAGCTCTATCTCGACTGTTTGTCGATGCCGCGACAGTGTGTGTTGCACTGGAGGCTTCCCAATCTCGACAGAGGAAGAGGGATATGGCCGTGATTAAAGCAGGCACTAAAGCAAAGGTGGTAATTGGGATCATAAACACTCGCAGTTCCATTCACCCCTCTAATGAAGCGTTCGTATGTTTTTCCAAGCAACCGCCGTGTCAGACGGGCAAGGCGTCCACACCGAGCCAAGCGTTTAGCCATCTTGAAATATTCTGATGCGATGAGGAAAGATGTCAGCAAAACACAATTTCTCCGTGCGCAACGTACACCGAAGGCTGTGGCGAGTTTCTTGTCGTCTCCAAAGAGAGAAGGAGGAAAAAAAGTTAAATAAATTCATGTTTTTCTTCCCCACAGTTGTAGAAATATTACAACCCAAGTGTGACAGCTGGAAACAGTCAATCTCAACTAGTGGGCCTCTAAAAGTAATTGGATGTAAAGAAATACCTCTTCTTTTTTTTTTTTTTTTGTATAATGCACACATACAGGGCTTCGCAGAAGTATTCATACCCCTTAATCGTTTTCACATTTTGTCGCATTACACGAACTTTAGTGGGATTTATTGGGATTTTTATTTGAAAGACCAATACGAAGCAACGCATAGTTGGGTTAGTGGATGGAAAATGAGAAATGGTTTTTTAAAATGTTGCAGTTAAGGTTTTTATTTTTTTTTTAATGCATACGCTGCATTGGTATTCAGCCCCTGTAAGTCAAACCACACTTTGTGACAATTACAAGTCTCCCGTGATGCAGTATGTCTCCATATAGCGTAGAGACTTTCGTTTTTGCCCATCATTCACAAAAGAACTCAGATCAATGAGATTCGAGTTGCTGAAGCTCCACTTTTACCCAAGTATTGCCATCAATTATAGTTTGAATTTAGGTGTGGAGCTTGACTAGGTAATGCTATCACACAATTAGGGTTTGATCTCAATTGCAACACTGTGATTTTGGCAGTATGGTTAGATTTGTGGCCCGGCTAAAAAGTTATCCTAAAGGTTGCCTTGTATTTAACTCCGTTTAACTTCCCCCTATCAAGTTTGACGAGTATGTCTACTCCTAAACCTGCTAAAGAAAAGCACGATCAAAGCGCGTTGCTGACACCACTGTGTCTCATTGTGGTCAAAAAGTACAATTTTGGTCTCAACTGACCAGGACACAATCTGCCACAGGCACTGCTGCCTTCACTCTACCTGTCAAGTTTGGGTGGACCGCCGCGTGTCGGCGGACTTACAGTTCAGCCGCTGTCTTTCCACTTTTTATTTTAAATGTAGATGTCAGATTGAATAGTCAGGCCATGTACAAGAAAGTAAGAGCAGAAGAAATCCAGAAGCCTTACTATGAATGGTCAAGCCTGAACTGCCGAATGCATGTCTTGGACACAACCGGCAACCACTGAGGCCCAAGTTATATTACTGCAAACTGTGATTAATGATCAAACCTAGTAATAATCTTATTTCCTCAACAAAAACTTACCTGGATTGTTGCCTTGATTCTTTCATGCATGTTTGAGGAATCCTTCAATCTCCCGTGGCAACCGTTCGGCTTTGCAAAACGCCCGTGTGGGCTTAGCCCCGCCTCTTAAGGATGAAGCTCCTCCTCAGACCTTCAGTTTCCAAGGTTCCAAGTTTCAGAAACTGGACCGAATCATGTGGATTATGGCATGATGAAATAAAACCAGCTATGACTCCATTTTCACACAGACCTGGTTTTGTTTGGATGTGTTTTTTTTTCTTCTTAATAAACAAAAGGAGCATTTTAAAACTGATTTCTTTATTTACAGAAATCAGTTTCCGTAAACGTCTGACTTTAAATTGTGTTTGACAGCTGGAAACATTTAGGTGTGGCAAAAGCATTAACAACAACAAAAAACTGTCTTCTTTCCCCAGTTGTCCCTATCTGTGTGTTTGCGTCTGTCCTTAACCGGTGGTGTGTGAATATTATTTGAAAAAATTAAAATCACAACACGCAAAAGGAAAGAGCTGTCACCAGATGCAGACTTGTTTTACTGTCCAGGGCCTGCCAGACTCTCCACACACCCTGGTGGCGGCTGCCGTACTGCACGGAGCCAGACAGTAGAGATATAAAACCCAAAGCAACTGACAGCTCATAATCGTAAATTTCAGGACGGAATTTTCACTATTGCTTTTCTCATCAGGGTAAAGGCTTTTTTTATTTTTTTATTTTTTTTTTGCTGTTGAAGGAGGAAAAAAAAAAAGTCTGAGGGTGTTGGATGAGGACATTAAACTCGGAGATGTTTGGCTGAATCCGAGGTGGTTGCGGTTTATCAGTGTTTTAATGAGACGTGTCCTGCGTCTGCAGCATCAGAGGATGCAAGACGTGAGAGAGCCCAAAACACACAAGCCCGCTCATCAGCTCAGGATGTATTTTCTCTGCTTTGACAGATGTTTTGTTATGATTGGACGTGTATGACTAAATATTAGGCTTTCCCTTCTGGCTGCTCAGGTCGAGGTCGGTTTTACGTTCTTCTTCTTCTTCTTTCACTTCAAAAAAAGCAACTTATATTTATCAGGGCCATCTGCATCTCCAGCCTCGCTTTTTAAACCTTGCAACCGGCGCGAGGGCCCGCTAATTTATCCCCGTCCTCTGAACAGCGGACCTGTTTGTAAGCTGACCCAGCCAGCGAGGTCCAGCTTCTCCCCTCCAAGTACAAATGCAGCGTGGCATGTTTGACATAGCAAACGCAAGGAATAACACAGGTTGTCAGGTAAGAAGGAGCCAGCCTGCGGCAAAGCTAGGGCAATCAGGGGAGGGGGAAAAAAAAGTCCGGCGCGAGGCATGACTTCAATAAAATACCTCCAGTCCCACTTTTAAAAGCATTAGTCCAGGCCAAATTAAAAAGCGGAGTGCAATTAAAAGAAATCACTTTGTAAATGTTAGCATGTGGAAGTTTTCCTTTTCCCTTTCCCCCCCACTGCCACCACCACCCTACACGCCTCCCTCTTCCTCCTAGCCGAACAAAGAGTGCCCCTGAGGCAGAGCTGTGCAGCTGCTGAATATTACAACATCCATGTGTTTTAAATAAGACCCCATTATAATCAAAATCATAAAAAAGCTAATGTGGCTCTCTTAAACATTTAAATGTAGCAAATCTTCGGTTATGGCCTTTGTGAGCTATCATACGGCGTTTTGTTAAATAAATATTTAGGAGATTTTGACTAAATTAAAAAAAATATAAAAAGTGACTGTTTCTTTCTCCTGCAAACTTGACAATAAAAATAGAACAGTAGAAGAAAATTGTATGTTTTTACAGACATTAGGATTCTGACTGACGAATAAAGTGTGGTTACGGCGGACGGTGACCACGCGTCAGAACCGCGTTTTAAAATGCATTTTCTCGTAAAGGTTATTTAATTTATTCAAACGTGAAGCTCGGAACAGCGATGCGCGCTATTGCTTTTGGCGCCATTTTGAATTACTGTGATGATGTCGTTTTCTGTCGGAAGCACACACAAAAACGCCACACAAATAAAAATGGAGAGAGCCAAAAAATAAATAAATAAAAAATGAATGAAGGTTTGAAGTCACCCAGATGTGCAGTTTAAATTTCAGATCTTGGACAGCTGACATCTGGTTCCAGATATTAAAATTGTTGGTTGAGTTAAAAAAAAGAAGAAAGAAAGAAAAACAGCAATTGACACCAAAATATGTCAATAAATTTTTTTTAAAAAATGACAGTTTTGGTCCCGTAAAGTCAACGCACCACACAAACAGGTTTCACTCACCAACATTCAAACGTGAGACAGGAAATCTCGCAAAACCTCTTGAGACCACGACGTTGAGCTCAGAGCAAACCAACATGGCTGACTTGCAAAGGCGATAGTTTGCAGACTAAGAGGAAGAAACAACAAAAAACTTTTTTCGTCGTTTTTCTCTGGTCTGTTTCGTGCACGATGGCATTTGGTTGGTCTTCCCCATCGGTGTTTCCGTCACGCCTCTTTCTGATTAGCAGCAAGTCTCATTCAACAGTCTGTCTGTTCATTTGTCCTGACAAAGAGCTGAGACAATCCAAGCTGTTCGGTATTCCTGATTTCAGTTTGGAGTGGACCAGGTCACTCTCACTACACCACACACAGCAGGAATATGTCTTAACATTATCTTTAGAGCTTCTCTATTATTGGAGCGTTTGTAAGATTGTCGGAAAGGGAAAATTAGGTCGAAAATCATCACAATTGTCTTTCCTTGTCAACCATGGTATGCTGTAGTTTCCAAATGTGTTGTTTTCATCAGAAAAACTGGGACTGTTTAAAATGTTGGGGTGAGGAAGAGAAAGAACTTGATTTAGTTTTGCTTAATTTGTATATTTCTATTTATACTCTGAAGGGGCCGACCAGCTCTCTCTCTGTCTGTCTCCCCATGATTTCGGCCCAGAGCATGACTCCACCACCTGCTTGCTGATGTCACAGCCATGTTGGGATGGTGGTGGCCGTCCACCACCATCCACTACTGTGTCCATCTGGACCATCCAGGGTTGCACAGCAGGCATCAGTGAACAAGTCTATTTGAAAATCAATTTTCACGTACGGCTGGGCCCACTGCGACCATTTCTGCTTGTGAGCTCTGGTTAGGAGGGCTGAATAGAAGGTTGATGCACCGCAAGCCTCTGGAGGATCTTCCACCTTGAGGCTCCAGAGGCACCAGCAGCTGGCAATCTGTGCAAACCTCAAATCTTCATTTGAATTAGTCTGTCTTCATTTGAGAAAATGAGATCCTGTGCTCTCTCTTTCACATATATTATGCAGAAAAGTCAGAAATCACCACAGCAACCACGAATGTAAACTAAACTAAGGATGACAGATTCTCTTTAAGGAAAGGCCTTCCATTCCCAAATTGTCCTTAGCTAGTGGTGAAAAAATTGGCATTTCAAAGAGCTCACACTCTTTTAAAAATAAAAGCCTTGCTTTTGCAAGCTTTATTTACTACCAAGGCAGGTTCCAAGTTCCTTATAGGCTTTAAAGTCCAATGTGTTGGTCCCAAACCAGGTAGGAAATGTATTTATTAGGGTGTGAGGCAGAACACACCGAGTGGAAGCCTCATAGAAAGTGCTCCCCTGTTCTTCCCTTCGTCTCTCCTCAGGTATGTGTTATGATCCTTGGAGAAGCTTAAGTTGCTGAGTTGAAAAAAATTTACATCGAGGGAAGTTAAAACTGGCAAGGTTGACGAAGCAATCCGTCTTCTATGTCCTACGAGAGTCGAGGGAGCTATCGCCCATCTCAGCTGATGCAAGTAGGAGAAGACGTTTAGTAGCTGGAAGATGTTGCTTCCACGTTTACAGCGTTCTCAGGGAAGCAGTTAGAAACAACATGAAAGGTCATAATAATGTCATGAAAAACAAGTTAAGCCTTAATGTGAGCGGCTGCGCCAGATGTAAGGCGGAGGAGGGGGGAGGCGCGAGGTTAATTTATAAGAAACCAGAGATAGATTCTGTGGGTCTGCTGAAGTCTGCAGTAACTACACTTCACTTAGAAGTAGCTGAGGTCGTTGTCTTACTCCAGGACGCATGAGTTTCCATGGGAGGAATGAAGACGTCTGGCCAAATCCACTTTTCCCCCCTTATTAAAACGGATATTTCCAAGCTGTCAATTGGTGACGTCTGGGCCTGCAAAGACTCCGACTCCCATTCACTATCTCCTTCAGCTCGCCCTCTGCCCACCACAGTGTAGCTGGTTCACGTCTGGGGGTAGGGGGGGGGGGAGGGGGGAGGGGAGGGGGTGGCTGTTGGGTGGAAGGGGGCTCCAAGCCAGCACGGAGTTGGCAAAGTGCTCGCTTTTGCGGCGCACGCTAATTTACTGAGACTCAACACTGTTTCAGGTCCACAGTGCAATTCCCACGTTCCAGCTGAGAAAATATATCATTAGTCCCTCATCGTGTAATGCTTGCCACGTTACGTTATAAAAAAAAAAAAAAAAACGACATGGATAAAACAGAAGCAATTTCCAGGGTGCCTCATTTCGAGCGGCTGCATGGAATATGTAGTGGGCGTTGAGAATCCTGCAAAAAAAAAATAAAAGGGGAGGAGGGGTGAGGGGGGGCGGACAAGATGGGGTGCTGAAAAGGCCATTTTGCTTACTAAATGCTCCTGGGTGGCTGGAAGACTAAGCATTTCCACTGCGAATGCCTCCAGTAACGTATTACAGCCATATGAGCGGAGAGCTTTACGAGCCTTCCTTGAAAGTTATATGGATTAATTAACTTTCCAGGGAAATTAAGATTCCATGCTGATTACAGTCTTGGTAATTTTATGGAGATCTGCATGAAAGATGGGTTATTCACGAGTACATTCACAGCCTCGTTGATGTTTACTTTCTGCAACAAGTCTTGACGGAACGAGAAAAAGAAACTGTTTACTTCCAGTTTCGGGCCGAAGTGACTTCACAGAGATGGCTGACATTCGCGACTCCCTGAGAGCCTCTGTCATTAGGCGCAGAGAGGGGGGGGGCACTGGGACCGAGGAGCCTTTTTTTGGCACGGGGGACCGCAGTTTTCTCGGTTTTTCACTTCACAAACATTTTTACAGGCGTGACAGGCTGCGACCGAGCTGGCCGCAACAGACAGCCCTGTTACCTCAGTACAACCAACCCCACAGGGCCACACGAGACGCCTAAATATACCGCCTCCCAGGAAGCAGCCGGGGGCCAACTGTTGAGTCTGTGACCGGCTTCACCTTGTGGTTTAATTAACAAACGCGGGAGTTTGGCTGAAGCAAATTAGAGGCCGCTGGGAGCGCTTTGATTTGATGTTTCGAAGCATGTTCCATGCGTCGCAGCTCTGACACAAAATGGCATGCCGCCATTTATCGATAGGCGCTCACTTGCCACTTTTTTCGACTTCCCAGCCGCCTGGCGTCTTCTTAAAATGGGTTTGATGTTCCACAGAGAGTTTGGTAGGCACAGACACCTGCTGAAGATTTGTTGGATTGTGCCACAGAGTGGACTGAGTTGCTCCATAGGATTCAGATCAGGTGTTTTCTTAGGCCACTGCAGCGGAGTTTGATTCAGCAGTGAATCCAGCTTCATGGCCTGCTATCATGGCCTGCTATCCCACAGAAAGTATCCAACGTAAACTGTAGTCACAAGCTACATTTCCATTGCAAATGTGCACAAGTCTTTGTCTTTCTTGTGCTAAGGTTGAAAAAGCACAACTTCACACCATGTTTTCATACAAATCAAAAAACAAAATTAAAATTGCGCGTGAATATGCTCGTTTACACAAAAAGTCATTAAAAATCATGGCATCTGTGGATTTAAAGTTACATTCATCACGACTTCCCTTCCTACTTCTTTGCTCCTTTGGCTTTGTGATGCTGCCAATTATCTCATTCTCCTAAAAACGGTGATAATTGGGTGCCGTGGTGGCGCAGGGGTTAAGTGTGACTCACATATGGCTGTCATACATGTACATATATGACGGCAAGTTCGATTCCCAACCTGGCAACCATGTCTTCCCCCACTCATTACCCACTTTGCTGTCAATTCACTATCCATTAAAGGGCAGTAGAGCCAATAAAAACTAAAAAAAAAACCAAAAGGTTATAATTTGTGCAGGGAAAATATTTTTAAGTAAACAGCAAGCTAAAGATGCATGGCAACCTTTTTATGTGATTTGTTATTTGTAAAAAAAAATAATACAACAACAAAAATACAACAAGCCAAGTGCCGGTTTCCTTCCACTTCACAACTATCCACAAAAACAACACAAAATCCCAATAAAACACATTGTAGTTTGGGTTCAAAAGCTACGCGTCCTTTTGCAAGCTACTGTACACCCAGTTTTATTCTTAATGAAGAGCGTACAGTGTCATTCATGTGGCAACACTTTGACTCGGCCGACACCCAGAGGCAAATGTGCCCGGCACTCTTTCTGCACCCTTCAAGTCTTCTTTCTGTAGCGTCTGGAAAGCCACATCTATCACTGGAGCGCTGACTGGGAGAGCCCATTAAAACACACAGCCCAACGAGGACTCACTGTGTGTGTGTGTCTGTGTGTGTGCATCTACTGGTGGAGGAATTACAGATTTAAAAAAATATATATTTTCTCAAAGGATGCCAATTTTCTGTTCTGTGAGAAACACTTAAACAGTTTCAAGGGTCCTCTAAATCTCTTTAACCGGCCATGCTGAGCAGTTTTTTGGATGCTCCTCGCAAGCAGCAGAGCTGCTCTGCAGATTCCATGAAAGTTATCAACAATAATTTTATATAGCTGACCATAAAAGAAAACTGACATGGAATTGCCGTCATATATGTTCATCGCATCTCTTGAAGAGCCCCATAAAACAGGGACACGACTTTACGGCTGAATTGAGCTAGCTGAGGTTGTGGCGTCTTGTGACGTTTGGTCTGTAACTTTTTAGCTTTTGCTTCATTTTGACCCAGTATAATTTTTACAAATGACAAGTTGAAAACCGTGGTGTGATTTTTCGTCTACTCCCTCACCTCTAATATCCCTACATAAAATAATCACCAATGCTTTTTTCTTTTTTTTTTACAAGGCAATGCTAAATCCACCATCCAAAAATTGAAGGAGCTACAGAAATCCACAGCCAAGGTGAGACAATCTGTTGATAGGACATAACTATTATTCACAGGTTGACAGTTCTGGCCTGATGGCAGAATATTAAGAAGGGAACATTCTTGAACCACCCTGTAGACTACTGTCCTGAATTTACTTCAATTCACTTCCAGTCTTAATGCATCCATCCCAGCGATCCCAGTTAACACATTGATCCACGCATACCAAAAATCGTATCTGAAGCCACTTGTCGCCGAACGGCTGCAGTTTCTGCCTAATTTTTGCCGACTTGTGAAAGACAAACAAACTGAAGACCCAAATCAATGATGCGTATTCAAATTGTCAACTGTTGTGGAAATTACTTGATAGCAGAAAGACAAATAATTTATTATTTTTTGTTTGTTTGCAAATACATTTTGCAAACAGAAGATGTGTTTGCAAGAGACGGCAGTTCCATTCAGATGAGGCCAAGGCAGAACTTTTTTGGCTTACAAGTGAAACTCTACGTATTGGCGAAAAACCAGCCCCGCATATCACCCTGAACGCACCATTCCCTTGATGAAACATGGCGGTGGCAGCATCATGTGTACAGGCTGGAAAAGAGCTGCGACTGCATATGAGCAAATGTTTGTCGGAATGGCCCAGCCAAAGCCCGCTCCCAATTCCGATTGAGTATTTGTCGCGAGATTTGTATTCACGTTTTTAAATCCATTTCTGACTGATTTTGAGTTATTTTGCTGGTTCTTAAATATGCAAAGCTGGAAGAAATACAACTCTAAAAACACCTAACATTAGGCTTAAATTTCAAATAGGGATTAAATGAAATATTCTGAAGGAGACAGTGTGTATGTCAACTGTTTGTAATATTGTTGTTTCTTTTCTTTTCAACAAATAATAAGCCGGCAGTTTAAAGTCATTTTCTGGTCTGTGGTCATTAATACAGTTACACATTTTTCTATTCCCGTAGCCGAATCTAGCACCGGTCTGATTGTCTGTTCTAATAACTGTAAACACATCGTGAGTGCTGCATTCGCCCTTGTTAAATTATTTAATTGCCACCGAAAAGGTGCCCTCTGACTCCACGCCGAGGACACGATCCGCTCCCATTAAAAACCTCCGCACGTCATGATAAACCCCGCTTTGTTTCTAATACATCCAAGGAAAAAAAAACATTTATTGGACTAATTACATTGCCCCTGCATTAGATTTTCTTCCTGCGTTACACATGTTTTGGCAGAGTTCCCAGCATTGTGTCAATGTGACTGCCGTGTTAAGTGCCAGGCGGGGGGGGGGGGGGGGGGGGGAAACCAGGAATACAGAATAAACCAATTATGACTTGGTGCGGCATATGGGCACGCGATTTTCTCATGTCTAGAAGGAAACTGAAAGTCTCAAGAGGATTTAAGCGCTGCTCTGCTGCAGATACACGGCTGTTGTTTTACCAAAAAGTGCCTTTGCAGTTTGAAAGTTTTCAAAAGCTCCTGGAAATTTAGATGTGACCGAACTGTCTAGTCAAAGTTTTGACCCTACGCCACCATGCAGAACTTCAGAAGTAGATAATGTTGCAGGATAACAAAGATCCTGCTATTGCAATAGTAGGATTTTATTCAGGCAACATTAAGCTATCTCATCTTGCTTTAATGGAAAGTAGGATGGTTTTGCTGACATGGCGTTGTTCATCTAATAATCCATATCCAGACGCAGTTCAATTTAAAAAACAATCAGCATATTTACACTCTAAACTTCTCTAAATCTCTAAATCATGTTGGGGGGAAGTTTTAAATGTCCACATGCCTGATCATACTCCACTTGATTAGCAGAACCGTGCTAAACTAAGTGATGGATTCCTACTAGAGACCTTAAAGTTTGCAGGGGGCCCTGTGGTGCAGCGGCCAATCACAATAAGGAGACCTGAGTCCTTACCTCTAACATGTTATAAAATAAACCGCACAACTAAGTTGCCAGTTTGGTTTATATATAAATTATGAATAAATATGAGAATAAGAAACATCTGCGTTTCGGGGGATTTGGACAGGTGGAGTCAGAGGTCAAAATGTGATTTTGATGTCAGTTTGTTTTTGGCTGTTTTATTGCTCAATGTTAAAAACGTTTAAACTGAGCTGAGTGTCTGTTATTTCATCACTAACATGGTTTGCTGAGGCAACTTGATATTTCTTTCTACGTGACAGCAACAACAGAAATGTGTCAAAAGAACGGTTACGTTTTTCAACAGCGTTTCTCTTCAAACTTAGAGGTTTTTATTCCTCTAACAATAAAACGAGCGGAGTTATATAACAATGTACACACAAGTTTCTTGTTTTTTATCATCTCTTTAAATTTATATATGCACTTATGTTTTTATTTGGTTTGCGTTTGCAGTTAAATCGCTGTAAAACTGAAAGCCGCTAATTATTAAGTTGATCTGTTCAATATAAATGCACCCCTTGACATTTTTCACACTTTTTGTCACAGTACAAGCTGCAATATGTTGCATATGACAGACAAAAATAAAGAGGCGAAAAAAAAAATATGCTAACATGGTTAGCATTTAAAAATGCAAATCTGAAAAGGCTTGTATTTAATTGCAGAACATTAATGAACCATCAGCATCATGAAGATCCAGGATATTAAAATTTTTTAAAATGCTGAATTTAGCTTATGAAACAGCTCTTCAGATCATGAACAAAAGTATTGTTCTGACTAGTTTTGCTGCGTATGCAGCAAAACTAGTCAGTTGGGTAAGACTAGAAAACTAATGTTCACCGATTCTCTTCATCAAGTCACCTGAGCTTTAACTATTTTGCAGCGCAGTTAAAAATGAGGAACGTAAACCTCACTCAAAGTGTTAGTGCATGGCGGATGCATCTGTTTATGAGAAGGTGGCAAATCATAATTTAAATTTTTTTTTTTTTTTTTTTCAGCCATCTGTGAAATGGCTGAAAATAGGCCGTGGAAAGTACAGTTACTGAGCAAATTAAGACAAGAAGGTACTTTATATTTGAAATGGAATTATTCAGAGGAAACAAATTTGCGTAGGGCAAAAAGTAAAACATTAAAATAAAAAGTGAAATTACCGGTTCCATAAAAGCAAACATCCTGAGCCAACACAGCTCTTTGCTGAAGTATGGTTTTGGTTGGTTTCATCATTTTTGACTTCAGACAACTTCAGTGAAGTTCACATATTTGCGGGGGGGAGGAAAGTGCAAAACTTAAGGTGGAATTACACTTGTTTTTATCCTCATTTTAACTAAACCACAAATCCTCAACTACAAACTTTTCACAGCAGGTCCAGAGTTCAAAAGATTTCTGCTCAGTTGTTACTTCTGCTGCACGTTGCTTTAAAGATGGAAGAAAACAGCAACATTTCCAAACTCACTGCTCTGTTTTTTTTCTTGTTTTTTTAAATGAATTGAAACTTTTGAACTATTCACCTTCGCAAATGTTTTTGAAATACTTCCCTTCTGCTCTGCCAACCTACGTTGCAACAGATACCTGAGTTAGTATAAATACCAGCACTCTGCTCACATTCAGACATCGAGATCGAAGCAACTCAACTTGGCTTTCTGAAGCTCCAGCCGGAAAACGACTCTCTGAAAATGAATGCTTTCACTCTTGCCATTGCTGTGGCTGTCTTGGTGACAGTCATTGGGGTCCAGGAGAGCTCTGCTGACCTGGTGATTGAGGTCAGATTTATAGTTTGTATTTATAGTAATGCAAACTATAAATTGACACTGATTTATAGTTTGTATTACTGATGACGTTTGGTGTACATTAACAAAACTCTTACAGGGAGCTGAACTGATGGACGGATTGACCAATGGCAGCCCAGTTGCTGCTGGTGAAGACAACCCAGAGGACTCCTGGAAGGTAAGCTGAAGAAATTACCATCAGTCTGACTATAGATATATAAACCCTCAACAGATCTAGAAGCCAAATTATTGCAAAGGTTCTGTTTTTTGTTTTTCGAAGTATGATTTTTTTCTTCATTTTAAACATGTTGAACATGCTGAAAATGAGGTCTATAAACATCTTATAAATATATATATTTTAAAATTTGCATTTATTGGCCTTACAGCTGCATTTTATATATAGACATAGCTTTGTTTGTGAATTTCTCATTTGTAACGATAGTAGTTGGGAGGTGCGTTGTTGAATAGGTCGTGGAATGTCGGGTTACCGAGCAAACAGAGACAAAAAAGTATGCCATATTTGAAATGGCATCGGATTTTAAACTGATTTATTCTTTTAAATGACATTTCTTTTATGTCCCTACACAGATGCCATACAACTCACTCCAAATGCGCCGCCGCCGCCGCTGCCGTTTCTGCTGCGGCTGCTGCCCCGGGATGAGAGGCTGTGGCATCTGCTGCAGATTCTGAGAAGCCAGAAGAAAACTTCAACTACATAAAAAAAAAAAACAAACAAACAAAAAAAATCACTTCTCTACATTTGCTTATTTATATGTAGTTGAATATTGCATTACTTTTTGAAGGATGTGAGTGGATTTCATCTTTTCATCCATTTTGCTTGAGAAAACATGCAGACATGTCCTGCAAAATAAAAATCGCTGCAGACGGTGATAATTTGAGCAGAGGTGTGATATTTTTTTGTCATAATAAATGTTGCCCCTCGATACATTTTGTCTTGTGTGTTTCTTCATGTTTGGCTTTGCTAAGTTGTTGCTAAGGTGCAAAAATAAAACCTCTTGAAAATATGCTTTTATACCAGATACTGCAGCACACCATCAGGAGTTTAGTGGTTGCTTTTGAACGTAATTCAATTATTAATACTTAAACCTATAGAAACCTAAGTGTGTTTTTACCCAAACTACATATCTGCATATTTACTGCTGTCTATTGCATTCCACTGTAGCTGTAATTCCCATAACATTTTGCATCTATTTAGTAAAATTTATGACTGTCTTTTTGCAAATTAACAAAATGTTATTTATCTTATAGTCATGCTCAATTAGATTTTTCAGTACTTTTTAAACAAAACTAAAGGTCGTCAACTTGATATCCTCAAAGTTCAGAGGTCTTCCAAGGAGGGTAGACTTTTCTCTTTTCAGCTCCTCTTATGGACCGCTAAATCGGTGGGAGATTGATAAGAGACGTCACAAAGCGTTTGTGCAACTGCCCTGCGCAAAAAGACAGATGCAGAACAACACATAGCTATGAAGCAGGTTTTAAAAAAATATTTTAAATGGAGAGTTGTGCACAAGTAATTATTTTCCTTCACTCAGGTGCCTCTAAATAGAATCCAATACAAGGCAACTTACATATCCGATACGTATCCCATTCAAATGCGACCTAAAGTCCACGTCACATTCATTCCACCTGAACGCCACTGATACTCGACAATTAACTGGTTCCATAAACAGCTTCGGTGCCCGCAACTTCTCTGGTAGGAATCTCCTGTTGTTTGCTCATTCACATCCTTAAGTTGTTTTTGCAAGAGTCAAGCAACAGCATGACACGAAGTCAGGATTTTCAGATGTTGCGGAAGATGTGTCTGTAAAGAATGCTGAAACAATCAGCCAAACCGGCCCCGAACCTGGACGATTCTTTGTCCGACTGATTCAACAAGGTAGCAGAAACATTATTTGAGAAACTTTTGGTTACACTGAACTAATAACTAATTATATCTTTTCTCTAACTGCAATTGTAGAGGGTGTCAAAACTTGCATTGTTAAAATCAGAAGGACATTGAAACCCGGCAGAAAAGATTATGTTTATGCAGGAAGTAAAGTCAGCATTTCAAAGCGCTGAACCGACTCCAGCTGAGACAAAATGTGTAAGCCTGATAAGATGCTCTGTGTGGATGGGTCGAACTGTACAAAGTGTTCAACTCTTAACGAATTGAGATTTCACAATATTTCCATTCAACAAAATTTTGAAAAGCACAAAATGACACAATCACATCTTTGATTTTGTTGCCTTGGATTTAGACATTTTTAAAAGCAGCCAGCTCTCGCTTGGAAGAATTGTCACCCTAAATGAGTGAATGTATAACTCACATATGAAAATGTGAAAGGACTGGAGTTTGTTTTCTAAACATGGAGAAAACACAGAAAAGCAAGTCTACAAAAGACGGGTAAATTATTCTTTTTCTAACAAATAGCATAATTAGCTACTTGTAGAACAGATTTCTTCATTTCTTAAGAAAAACAAGGTGAATCCCAGCAAATGTCATCACATAGAACACTGTGTGCTGATAATAACGTATCTATTTTGCAGCGCAGCGGCTGCACTGAAACAGACGATGCTGGGTTTTCTGCAGTTGCGCAATATCTCTCTCCTTTCTTTTTTCTTTTTTTTCTGTTCCACTACTCTCAGACAAGAAAACATATTTATCACACAAGCAAAATGTGTCTCATTGTACCCTTTTGACACAAGTAAAAGGAAGATGAATTACCAAAGTGACTCGTGAGTGTTTGTGGAGGTTTTTTGGCTTGTGATTTAAAAAAATACATTTTCATTGGTTTTACAGCTTCTGCCATAGTAGATCTTCTTGTTGGGTCTATGTTGCCAGTTTGTAAGGGAGTTCCCTTTTCTGAATAGCTTATTTCGTTTAGTGTGTTTGTTTTGATTATTCTCATTTCTGCTTTATTTCAATTGGAGTCATAAGTTTAGACATGCAAGTTTGTTTTTCCTTCTGTCTAGTTTTGTAGTTTATTCTTAAGATTCAACTGTTTTTATGTTTCTCTTCGTCACTCCTGTCAAGTTCTAGTGTTAGTATCTAGAACTTGATTTTCTTCCTGACTCATTACTTAGTACTACTCATTTAGTTGTTTTTGTCCTTGTGTTTGGTTTCTTAGTGTTCTTAGATCACTGTTTCTCCTATTGATCCCAGTTTCTGTTCAATGTCAGCTCAGCTTACCTGACCCGTTCCCTATCAGATCTGTTTCTTGTTTTATTGTTACTATTCCAGGTTAACGTGATAAGCTGTTAATCCCATTAATAATAAATCGCTTTAGCAAACACCTGCACATTCCATAGTATTGCCTATGCAAGAACTTTCATTACATTTGTGTGTGTGTGTGTCAGTCAGACAAAAACCCTGAAGGTTACATCATCAGCAGACGCGGTACGCTGCGTCTCATGCAGAATAAAATTTATGCAACATCTAGAAGAATGCTTTTCTGACCTACAGAACCTGTGAACTGACTCATTTACTGTAAGCAGAGTCTAAACGTACAAACTGTCTCAACTGTGGCTCAGATTTCTCAACATTTAGCGGATCCACTTCTGCCTTTTAGAAGTAAGTCATATAAAGAACTCTTTATGCTAAATCTATAAAACAACGAAGGAATAACATTCTGTTATTTTGAGCTAATTCAAAGTTGAAATGTAACATTCAGACTTTCTGCATGGTGCTTATCTCTCCCCCGCAGTGGGAAATGCCGAGCTGATCCCATAACGTGTTCCTGGTTGTGATGCAACAGCTGCTCTGGTGGGTAGAAATACCAGCAACTTTCCTACGTCCTGTTATCAGGCAGGAGGAATAAAGAGCTGATATCAAGCTCAGAACAAATCCTTCAGATTTTAAGCCCTTCACCCAGTCAAGATGAAGACGTTTCCCATCGCCGTCGTCACCGTGGCCCTCGTTGTCGCGTTCATCTGTGTCCAGGAGAGCGACACTGTTCCAGCTGCTGAGGTGAGAGCTTCATCTGAACCTTATGCCGTTGAAATGTTACCATGTTGATTCTAAATGTACTGAATGAACTGTTTAACAGAGCTCTGATGTGGTGGAGCTGCCGACTGACTATGGCGTACTCGATTTGGATCAAGATATGCCAGAGGACTCAATAGATGTAAGGGTCAACTGGATGAATGGACGAATGAATGAATGGAGTATTTATGAAGGGATTTTTCTTATTAATTCATTTGTGGCCCAAGGAAGGGAGATGTGAGGATGTTAATAAAGCCCTTTCCTTGTGTCCTGCAGACGCCGTATGAATCAGTCCTGCTGCGCAGTCGTCGGCGCCGTCCTCGTCGCTGCCGTTTCTGCTGCGGCTGCTGCCCCAACATGGTTGGCTGTGGAACCTGCTGCAAGTTCTGAAGCCGTCCTGCTGCCGCCGGAGCAAAACATGGAAAAGATCAAAAGCAGCACAGCATACTTATTGCACAAGTTTTCAACCTGATAGAACATTTTTACAAGGTGTTTGACAGGAGCTGATATTACAATTTTATCTGAAAACAAATGATATTATAACTGAGCAGAGATGTGTAGAAAAAAAATAGGCTTGGGCAGAAATGGATATTAGTTCTGCTTAGTTAATTTGTCTAATGGGTTGAATGTTTTTTTCCTCACAATAAATGTTATCAAACTTCCCCAATCTTCTGTGTGTCTTTAAAGATGGTGGTGGATTCAACATGTTTTTGTCATGTTTTTATCCATGGAATCGATTCCCATTTGGAAACATTTTAGAGTGCCAAGTTTTTGAATGACAGAAATCACAGACACACATTAAAAAACGCAAAAAAAAAAAAAGACTATTTCACCCTTAGCAGAATTTTGGGTAAATAGAGTATACAAGAACTACAGTAAATTAGTGAGGATATAGTCATCAAATTATGTGTTAATATTAATCAGTTAAGGTATTAATAGGTGCCCGCCCATAGCAATGCATGGCAGGCATCTATCCTACACACAATAGGATGTCTCTTTATTTATATCTTTATTTTTCTTCCATCACCGTTAATGCGGCTCGTACTGCTGCGGCACACCCACATGGTATCAAACGTTCGGCTCGATGCCAAGAAGGGAGCTATTACTTTTAGTGGGATTCGGAGTTATCATGGTGACGTAAAAAGTGAAAAACGACGGAAATTCCTCACTCAGAGTGAGGAATGAAGTAGATTTTTGACCCCGAAACCATTTTGGAATTGCCGTCACGCCCACAAATATCACCCTATCGGTATCAAACACGGATATGACATTGATACGCATGCCTGCTCCGGTAAAATGTTTTCAAAATTTTGCTAGGGTTTACAGTTTTTTCTCAAGGTACTTCAGAGAGAAATCATGCACCAGGGTAACTGACGCTCTGAGCCATTCATTTTCATACTTTTCTGAAAGATTTGAGAGCTCAACGCACACCATTTTTCTCTCAGCCCTGCTATTACTGTGAGTGAGCTACATATATGAATTGCCATACCATCGGAAATAGCCCTCTCATATGCATTAGACGGTTTTCCGATACGTAACACGGTTCCCGAATGGGAAGGAGTTGTTCGGACTGCTTTTTTTCATAAAAACTAACTGGGTGTCTCACAAAGATAGAATTCTTTCTCCATCTTTCGGTCTCACACATGACAGTTCAGCTGAGCTGAGAGAGAGACAGCCCAACCCGCCGTGTGTGTTCCAAAACAAAGCAGATGTTGAAGTCAAACATTTACTGTCAGTCCTCATTTTATGTAAGATATACACAAATTTACTGAAGCTTCAAATAGTTTACATTTTCTTTTACCAACATGTATTAATGTTTGACTCCAACTCTAATGAACAGAATCCTGTTTTAAGGTTTAAACTATGTGTAATACAAAAGAGATCTCAATGTAATTTATAATTACAGCAACCAATTGATGGAGTTTCTGCTTAAGCGCTTCATTAATTTTTTTTATAAATAATAGATCCTGGACAACAAAAGGTCTTTTGACCTCTCTAAATTCAAATTTATCACAGCTGTATTTTATAGAAATTTTCTTCTGTTCAATTTAAATGCAACTAAATATTATATAGCACACCAAAATATAATAAACACTGCAGTAGCAAGGATCTTTAATTCTCAACACTAAAAAATATTTGGAAGGAAAGAGAAAACAAAATCTTTAAAAATGTTGAGTCAAGGGACGCTGGTATTTTATATTGTATCACTTTGTAACTCTCATTGATAACATTGTATTTACTGTCTGTGTCTGCAACGGTTCACATTTTTGATTTTTTATTTTTTTTACTTTTATTTCAAAACCATAGTTTTGCTTAAAATGTTCTCTATCATTTTACTTGTTATATTTCAATGGCATAATTTTGTTAATTCCTTGCAGAACTAAAGTGATTGCAGTTTCCCTTCACAGTTTCTCAATGTATGGCTCATGGACCCTGAAAAGATCTTTAATATTGGTCTTTCTGTTCAGGACTCAGAGATAACAGGAGCACAAAACTAAATTTTTCTCTTGAAAGAATTTCTAAATGTGAACAGGGTTAGTAGCAAGCAGTCTTTGTTGCAGAGGCAATCTGTATGTCACTTATCTTGAACGTCTCTTTTCGCTCCTCTTTTCCTCTTCCTGGTGTCGGCGTCGCTGCAGTGAAATCCTCCCCCATCTCTCTCCTCCGGCTTCCTGTCAGTCCAACTGGTTCTCATGTTGGATCTTTGGGTTGTCCAGATCATGCCTGGGTCAATGTCCATGTTGGAAGATGCATGCTGGGACCACATAGATACATTCTTTTTGAATTGGGTGGGATATCCTTTTTAGACTTGTGGAATTTTTCGCAGAATCCAACAAATCAGCTTTGTGGTCACTCTGCCCCTTACTCAGGGACAGGTCCCGACTCAGAGGGACTTGGAGGCCGTCCCGACTCAGAGGCTGATCTCGACTCGGAGGGACTCAGAGGCCGGTCCTCTTTCGGATAAAGGTACCAACTCCGAATACAATTCCGACTCAGAGGACGGTCCCGACTCAAAGGTCGGTGCTGTCTCAGACGTCGGTCCCGAGTCAGAGCCCAGTCCTTCGTCGGAGGCCGGTCCCGACTCTGAGGACGGTCCTGACTCTGAGGACGGTCCCGACTCTGAGGTCGGTCCCGACTCTGAGGACGGTCCCGACTCTGAGGTCGGTCCCGACTCTGAGGACGGTCCCGACTCTGAGGTCGGTCCCGACTCTGAGGACGGTCCCGACTCTGAGGGAATCAGAAGCCGGTCCCCACTCGGACACAGGCACCAACTCTGAATACGATTCCGACTCTGAGGACCCTGACCTCTGAGTCCGGCTCAGAGGTCAGGACCACTCAGATGTCGGTCCTGATTCAGCGGTCAGTGCCGTCTCAGATGTCTGTCCCAAGTCAGAGGGACTTGGACATCATCCCGAGTCGGAGGCTGGTCCCGAGTCGGAGGCTGGTCCTGAGTCAGAGGGACTTGGACGGTCCCGACTCTGAGGGAATCAGAAGCCGGTCCCCACTCGGACACAGGCACCAACTCTGAATACGATTCCGACTCTGAGGATCCTGACCTCTGAGTCCGGCTCAGAGGTCTGAGTCCGGCTCAGAGGTCTGAGTCCGGCTCAGAGGTCTGAGTCCGGCTCAGAGGTCAGGACCACTCAAACGTTGGTCCTGACTCGTCTCAGACGTTGGTCCCAAGTCAGAGGGACTTGGAGGTCATCCCGAGTCGGCCGGTCCCGAGTCGGAGGCCGGTCCTGACTCGGCGGACGGTGCCGTCTCGGAAGGCAGTCCCGACTCAGAGGGAGTTGGGGCCAGTCCTGATTCAGAGGCCGGTCCCGACTCTGAGTGACCTGCAGGCCTGTGCTGACCTAGAGGCAGGTCTTGACTCAGAGGCTGTTCCCGACTCAGAGGCCGTTCCCGACTAGGCCAGTCTCGACTCGGAGGGACTCAGAGGCCGGTCCTCACTCAAATATAGGTACCAACTCTCAATACGATTCCGACTCACAGGACGTTCCTGTCTCAAAGGTCGGTGCAGTCTCAGACGTCGGTCCTGAGTCAGAGGCCACTCCCTCGTTGGAGGCTGGTCCCGACTCTGAGAGACTCAGAAGCCGGTCCAGGTACCAATTCCGAATACACTTCCGACTCGGAGGACGGTCCAGACTCAGGTCGGTGCTGTCCCAGACGTCGGCCCCGAGTCAGAGTTCAGTTCCGCGTCGGAGGCTGATCCCGACTCAGGTTCAGAGTCTTTCTAATCTTTATTTTTGTAGATACAAACATTTTCTTTGGAGGAACAGGATTCTCCAGATGATGCTTCAATTTTTTCACAGTTACTGCATGTCCTTCTGGGTAATCCAGAAGGACATGCAGTAATTCAGTTAAATTCAGTCCAAAAGCAACGTGGAATTCATCTCGAGTGATACTTCGGAAAATCCTTTCACTCACCTCTACAATCATCTCTGACAGGACAGCCACGTTTAAGTCTCCTGTGTTTCTTGAAAGCAAAAGTAAAACTTTCCGGTCTCCTTCTCTGAA
The DNA here is from genome assembly GCF_027474105.1 of Poeciliopsis prolifica. Lineage (NCBI taxonomy): Eukaryota > Metazoa > Chordata > Actinopteri > Cyprinodontiformes > Poeciliidae > Poeciliopsis > Poeciliopsis prolifica. Next base: position 4,630,062 of record NW_026562392.1, on the reverse strand, counting down.
GATTTCTCTGACGAGATGCAGTTGGCTCATCTGCCGCTTTCTCGATTAATTTCCATAGAAGTTCACTGAGAAAGCTTCTTTTCCTGTAGTCTGAAAAAAAAAAAAAAGAATCCATGGGAACTAAATACATTATTCCAACAAGTCTGAACGGGAAGTGACCTGCGATATCAACATGGCATGGCATGTGTGCCTAATCGTACTTATAGCAAATTCATTGATGATGTTTTTTAAGTCCAGTTTCTTGGGAAGTTGACTTTCTGTGGGAAGAAGAGTTAATTTCACTGATGAACCTCCAGTCGCTGCCAGACAGGTAAAATATACTGTCTCATAACCGTTATGAGCATTACTTTTTCTTTCTCTATTTCCTAGCAATTTCTTGCCCATAATCAAGTCTAATCATGAAACCTGTTATAAAAAATATTTGGCATAGTATCCTTCAAACCATTACTGTGCGCTACATTTAAATGAACCTAGCATTTTAAACATTACTCCATGACACGTTATGGAAAGAATGACTGTTGATTAAAATAAAACAAATATGTATAAGGAGTAAAATATATAAAAGATAGAGTCAAAAACATTTTTAACTGAAAGAAATATTAGAGTAAAAATAGGTGGGGAAATAAGTTCAAAATATCAAGTTGAAAATGGTACTCCCAAAGGTAGTATAATAAGTCCTATGCTATTTATAAGGATTAATGATACAACATAATTAAAAGAGAAGATAATTGTGTCTTTCACACTAAGAACATGAAGTTTGAATAAGGGGGAGTCTTTGCGGTTGCCAAAAAGAAAACCTACAGAAATGAATACATACTGTTCCAATGCGGTACAGAAAAAACAGAAAATCTTTCATAAATAATTAGTTTAATTTGATATCTTTATACTGAAACACCACCAACAAGCAGAGCTTAAAAACAATAATTAAATACCAAAATTTGTAACTTTACATCATTTTAAAAAATTGCTGATTTACTTGTTTGTAAAATTTCAAGACAAATTCATGAAACTACCATCACTTTTACGTGATGAGGGGCTCTGAAAATAGATTTCATAAAACCTGGAAAATCTTTTATTATTTTATTTTATTTTATTTTATTTTTGAGGTCCAGGAATACTGAAATCTTGACATTGGTTTTTGTATGGTTTAAATTTTAATTTTTAACATATTTTTTGCTACATTGTTAGTGACAGTATTTACAGGGAGGTTGTTTTATTTTTTTATTTTTCCTTGTTGGAAAAAAAATATATATATATATATATATATATTTATATATATATATATATATATATATATATATATATATATATATATATGACTTATGTATAATATTATATAATATTCAACATAGAATGGATTTTCATGCACATTTCACACATTAGTATTTGCTAAATCTGGTTAAATATTTATCGTGTAGCCTAAATACTTTGACTGATGTTTGGGTTTTCTCAGTCTGCACTTCAACACCGCAATATCATCAGAACATTGTGGACCAATTTCACTTTGGCCACAAAAAAAAAACAAAAACAGGTCCAATCATGCGCCTTAAGCTCACAAATGTTTTGAAGCTGTCAGTCATCATCAGAAATAGAGAAACTGACTCCCTCCCTGAACGCCATGCGGCTAAGCGAACAGGCTGTTCTCCCTCGGATTAGAACGTTCTCAGTCGCACCACTTTCATCCTCCAAAACAACAACCACCATGGACAAATGAAAACTTCTGGGCTGGAAATGGACGCTTAGCGGGAAACGGGTCGTATTTATCGTGTCATTTTCAAAGATAACAAATCACAGGCGTTTTATTTTCTTACTTCCGCTTTTTGAAGAAATGTGTAAAAAAGAAAAAAGGAAAAAACTCGGTTTACAGGTAAGAACATCCAGAAAACATTTTCCTGCCTTCTGCCCACTTCCTGTCATTGAACGCTGGGGGGGAAAAAACCCACAAAGTTGCTGCAGTAAATACTGTCAGTGGTTGCGCAACAGCCGCTCCAGTATAAATACCAGCTGATTTCTCACATTCAATCATCAGACTGACATAAAGGCCAGAGTGAGTCTGTTCGATTCAAATGTACAAATACTCATAGACCACAACTCAACTTCAAATGGAAATGAATTCTCAGTAGCAAATATGTAGGCAGTTTGTTCCTGAAAATCTTCAGCTCAAGCACAGCCCAACTGCAAAGAGTCCGACTCAAAACGTAGATTAAAACAAAGGTGCTAGAGCGGCCTAGTCAAACTCTGGACTTAAATGTTACGTAAGTTTGTATGGTAGTCTAAAAAAATCTGAAACAGAAGACACTTACCCACAAAGACCTGCACCAATTAAAGCCAGTTTAATCAGGCTATAATTTTCTGCAGCTCTCATCAAAAGTAACATCTATCATTTCCAGTCATTAAGTCTTTCTCATTGTTTGTTTTTGTGCCAACGTCTGTGGACAATAACGCCTACCTTGATGATGACGAACGCATGCGCGAGAAGGCAGTAGAGACGATGTTTAAGCAGAAAAATAATACATTTTATCAGTGAAGCAAATCTTTTATCATAAAGCATCAAAGCTGCTGACTCTGCTGTTTATTGAGCTGGAGCAACATCACACACCTGACTTGGCTTCTGTGAGGGAGTTTCTCAGCGGGTCAGGATGTTTGGGATTGTTCAATTTCTGACTTTTCTCTCCTGTCCAGTCAAAGGAAAATGAGAAACTGAAAGGTTTGTGGAGGAAAGCCATGGCTTATTTTAAGTAGGTGGACACTAATACATATATTATCAGTGCAGACTGAGCTGCAGGCTTGTTGCTGTGTGTTGCTTAAGACTGGAAAAATGACAAAAACTGACAGATTTCACAAACTAAATCTGCAAATATTTCAAAATGTCCCATTTCTATCCCAAATATCCCACTGTGGGGAATTCCCGGGTTACAGCTGCATCCCTGTGAATATAAATAGGAGCACTTTCCTCACACTCCATCAATAGAGAGAATTCAAGATCAGAAGCAAATCTATTACATCTGCATCCGTCCCACTCTCTGCATCATGAAGACGATCGCTGTTGCGGCCATCGTTTCCCTCCTGCTCACTTTTCTCTGTGTTCATGAGAACAATGCTGTCCCTGTCAATGAGGTGAGAGCTTCATCTACAGGTACATTTATCCATTTATTCGCCTTCATGGGGTTATTAAAATGAAGCATCTCGACAGGGTCTCGAGGTGCCGACTGATGACGGCTCACTCGTGGCAGATCACGACACACCGGAGGAATCCTGGAACGTAAGCTGTCTGACTCGATGAGATATTTCAAAATAAAAGCATGTCTGATTTGGAAATGACAGAGTGACATCACACACACACACACACACACACATATACAGATATATATATTTATATAAAAATAAATATATAAAACTGTATATATATTTATATATATATAAAGTGCATTTAAAGTGTCAAAATGAGTTTCATTTGTTTGACCCGGTTCTAACCTGAATCATGTCGGCGGCTCGCCGCAGTATTAAAATGTAAACTGACGTGTCATCGTTTTAAAGTTGTATTCATTACACAGTGTTCCTAGCACTGTGTAATGAATAATACATGACTAATCATGATAAATGAATAATAATTAAAAATAATGGTGGATAAATAGCATAAGACCAAATGCACAAATTTAATCAAATACAAATATATTAACCTCATGTTAAATAAATTAAAATGTATTACTTTTTATTGAAGTATTTATGTCAGCTTGAGTTATGCAGAACTGATCTGATCGTTGCTATGGAAACGATCAGAAGCAAGATGTTGCGCCAGAAGTCCAGTGATGAGGTCATAGATGACATTATTTACATCACAATAGATCAAAAGAGGTTCTGATGCTTAAATGACTGAATCTGAAAGGATCAGCCAGATCAAGACCGTTTTTTATAGAGTGAGAGTTGCACAGGAAAATCATGCTTGGACTTGTTCCCATGTTAATCCCCCTCGGCTGGGGCATAGGGTATGTGGTAACCACCGGGATGAAAAAACCTACCGATCGTTACTTTATATATATATATACATGTATATATATAGTACACACACACACACAAACTAATAAGGAGGTAGATGAATGAACATCTTACTCGCGTTCCCCCTCAGATGCCGTACAACTCGGTCCACATGCGCCGCCGCAGACGCCACCGTCGCTGCCGTTTCTGCTGCGACTGCTGCCCCAACGAGAGCGGCTGCGGCACCTGCTGCAAGTTCTGAGGAGTCTGGCGTCAGCCCTCACATAACTTACTTCTGTTTTTTTCTCCCTCTCTCTCTGCAAAGTGCCTCAAGATTAAATGTGTTGTGAACTGAAGCTGCATAAATAAACTGTATTGAACTGAACACGTTTTCATTCAGCACTTTCTGTTCTGTTTCAAGTGTGATGATACATTTCTTTATATTTTTGTCCAAATTCTTTGTTAAATATGAACAGATTTAGTGACTGACTAGAGCAAATGAATTTGGTTCTCACCAATCTTGTATGTTGAAGGAAAATCTGGACAATTAATAGGTTTATAAGCAGAGATGGGTTTATGACATATATAACATAACATGCATTAGCTTATATGCATACAGATTTTACACACACAGGCTCATTTTTTTCTGAATTCATTATGGAATCTGATCTATTTGTGTACTAAGTGTGCATAGAAGCTTAGTGGGGAAACATTTTGAGCATAATGAAAGTCATGACTAAACTAGAAGGTGAAAATTAAAAAATATAACTAATCTTCATGTGGTGTGAGCAGCTGAAAGCTGACTTCAAAACTGTAGCGTTCAAATAATCTACAATACAACAGAATAGCGTAGAAGTTTGATACAATTTCCACAGTTACAGTGTGGTAAATGTGAGGCACAGGAACATGTAACGGGAATGGTTGCCTTCAAGTTTGTATAAATTATTTTTGTTTTGGAAAATTCCCAGATTCACCAAAAACTAAGTCAGTCGCCTACCTATAGTTACCGTTACACCTATTTGAATCTTTTTTTGGATTTTACAATGCCAGAAAGAGAATAGCTAAATAAGTGTACACACACACACACACACACACACACACATGCACGCACGCACGCACACACACACACACACACCCTTGTACTTTTATGCAAAATTAGAACTTTGCATTGACTTCCATTCATTTTAGTAACTGTAATTCTGCCTAATTTAGAAATGTTCCCTGACCATTACTTGTCTATTCCCAAACCTAACCAAAGCTTTATTCACACCTGTGAAACACATGTGTCAAATCTGGCTCCCCACAAGCTTTTTATGTGGCCATCAATACTCCAAATTACATCATCAAGTCCACCAGTTTTTCACAAGTCCCCAAAATTCACACAAAATCCCCAGATTTTTTGATTTTACAGGAATCACTTGATGTCAATTTATAGTATATTGACACAGCAAGTAATAAAAAATATACACTTAACATCATACATTAAGCCACAAAAACAATCACAAAATTCTGAAGGGACAGCTATTTATACATATTTTAACAGTTTAATAGGTTTTACCAATACATTCTGGCACAACCGGATCTTTAAAGATATTCTGATTTTTGATGTTACCCAAATTAAAACACTCCTACTCTAAAAGGTAACAGGAGGACTGCCAAAAAAAAGTGCTATTAGTAAATATTGTGAAAATGATCATCTGCATGTAGTACGGACACACACACACACACACACACACACACAAATTAACATCATGACTGTAACCTTTTCGGTGCATCATGAGCTCTGATTTAAAATATCTTCTGTAAATAACTATACAGAGAAGGAGGAGCTAAAGAGAAACCAGGTAAGTACTGAAAGATAATCGAAGACCATCAGAAATTTTGTAAGAACTGTGAAAAATAAAAGCAAACCTTTCACAAAGAGCCAAACCCGGGGTCATTTTTTATTTTACTTGATGGAGACATTACTACAATCCCCTTTTTTTGCAGACAGAAAGCCACAGAGCCGATTTCTGGGCGGTTTGTTGATCGTACAAAGTTCAGAGGTGGCATCGGGTCACTACACCGAACCCAGTGACCAAAACAGTTTTGCTTGTTGCATAAGATCAGAAATGTTACCTGTGAGTAACAGAAAGTGCTTCAAATAACCTACTGATACCACAACAGATTTCTACATTTATTAACAGCATCCTGCTTTTCTTATAAGCTTAATTCCACACAGAGGACGCAAACAATGTATGTATCAGATCTTAAAACATGGCACATGGTGTTGCTACTGGTTTTATGTTGCCAGTCCACCTCAGAGCAAACCGCATCCTGTGGATGCTCACTCAGTCAGCTGGCTGCTGCTACGCAAGTTGGTCACTCAAACGTAATCACGGTGCACAGAGTCAAAATTGAACAGAGCTAAGCTCTCAAGAATCAAATCCATTTTGTAGTAAATCAAAGCTTTCGAAAAGTGCTTTTGTCCTGCCTTCTTCAGGGTAATCTAAAAATAAAAAATGTTACATTTTTAAGAATATATTTTTTCTGCATTCTTCAGATGCACAAAGCATAGCATCCTGGGAGATATCTTGTTCTTGTTTAGAGTGAAAACACAGCGACAGGACTTTCCAGCCACTGTGACTGGAATGACACGCACTCCTATTTCAAATTGCCGTTCCAGTCGCGATGCAACGTTTCCCCCACCTGAGTATAAATACGGCCACTCTCTACTGGCAACTCAAATCGACGCATCGTGACGAGAAGGAAAAAAAAAAAGACTGTCCAAACAGTCTGACTGTGTGGATGACAGTTAATAGGTAACCTGTTCAGAGAATGAGGACATTCGGTGTCAGACTCGCTGTGATTTTACTCGCCTTCATTTACTTTCAGAAGATCTCTGCCCTGCTGTTTTTGACAGTAAGAGCCAAGAACCATAATGCATTTTGCACATTTCTGCGTTTCCTTTGTTCTATTTTTCTGTTGTTGTTGTTGTTGTTAATTTTTTTTTCCCAGAGTAATTTTGTGCTGTTAAGCGTGCTTCACAATGAGCTGCTGGAGGAGGAGTTGAGCGTCACTAGCGAAACACAAGAGTCAACAGAAATGTGGATGGTATGTTGAGCTGTTTGGGTGTAAAAGAACAAGACAAGATGGAGATTTTAAGAAAATGTTTGGGAAAGAACTAAGATCCACGCTGCAGTACTCCAAAACATTTTTTAGAGTACCAGTAGTGTTTTTCTCTCGTTTTCATTTTTTCTTATTTCCCCAAAAGTCAGCATCTACACTATCATCCAAAACACTGAAATAGCCATGAGAAGTGTTGTTGTTTCTAAATGAATATGAATTTGTTTCCTTTGCATTATTTTAACCATTTCTCATTTGCTAAATTTTTGCTTGGAATTTCAGACATGTTGTCAGTAGTTCATAGAATTAAATAACAATATTCACTTTGTTCTTACTATACCTATGGAGAGTAAAATCAAAGAAACTGATCATTTTAAGTGGCCTCTTATTTTTTTCCATAGCTATGCATATAATAAAAAAAAATACAGTTGGTTTGTACAAATTTTGAAAATGTGATTCTGTTTCATAAAATCCAAATCAAAGCACAATTTTAATTCCGTCAGTAAAATGCATGAATTTTTCCTCAACTTGTTTCCCACCCGTGAACAAACTCGTTCTTCTCATCAAATTGTTTTGATGGCTTTGGCAGGTGTTCAGTTTTTATTCTTAAACCTGCAGTAAAGCCAAATGGAGGCGATGGTGTGGATACTAATGAAGATTTAAAAATAAAATTAAAAAGTACCCAGATGTGAAATAACTAGATCAAATCTGTGTTCCCTGCACTGGGCCACTGACACACACGGCAGCACAATATGCATCAGAAAAGCCCTGTTTAAATTCTCATTAATGATATTATTAATAATAATACTAAAATACATTTTAAAAACCCAGCAGTTTTCCCATCTGATGCGAGTTAGCTTGTGTTAGAATCCAGTAGAGTGCATCAAACAGTGACTGTTATGTTTGAGCTGAACATCGTCCCTTTCTAAATTAAGCTTATTTTCATTATTTTGTTTAAAATCTAAAAAAAACTTTGCGACCCATTAACTTTCACCAAATGTTTTTAGTCTAGTTTCTGGTGCAAATTTCTAAGTACACTTGAAATAAAACAAACCTGAGTCAGAAGAAATTTTTCAGCAAGAAATGGAAGCTCGTCATAAGTCAGTAAATCCTTAATATTGATGAAAAAGTACAAGATATTTTCCCCTTGCTATGAGTGAAATAATCAGCCAATGGGAACAAGTACTTTTTCATCATTGTTAAGAAACTACTGACTTAAAACAAGCTTCTCCTTCTTGCTGAAAAGCTAACCATTAGCCAGTGGTGGCTTATTTCAAATGTACTAGGATACTAGACCACTAGACCAAAGATACTTGGTTTGGTGTAGAGAAAGTTACTGAATAACTAAACCTCATACTGATGAAAAATCTATAATTTCATAATTGTGAGAGCTCCCGATCTGACGGCTCGTTTCAACCCAAACTCTGTTCTTTTTCGCCTGCGTTTTACGCATTGTGCTGCGTTCAAGGATCCGCCATTGGCAAACACCTGGACTCATCTCTCCTGTGTCTTCACGCAGATGCCGTACGACATAAGGGGAAACCACTACCCCGGTCCCGTCAGATGCCGGTTCTGCTGCGGCTGCTGCCTCGCTGATGTCTGTGGGTTGTGCTGCGACTGAAATTCCGCTGCGCTCAGATTTTTTTGCAGCTGTTGCCACTGATATTTATTCCTGTTGTCTTCAATTAAACCGGCGACGTCAGCGAACACGTCCGTGGGTTCGGACGCCACGTCGCTTTCCGCTCGCCGTCGAGTGCGGAGAAAGAAATTGCCGTGGAAAACGGCGAAAAAATAAAAAGCTAAACTCTCTATACATTGTGTGCTTTTGTTAATCATTTGCCTTGAATGTCTTAACTTTCACGAGCGGATTTGAGCGCGGAAGGCCTCAGAACTTCAGCCCAGTCGCACGATTTCCATTGCTGGTGCTGTTTAGGAGATAATATCCTGTGTTGGCGTCCAACAAACAATACTTCCAGCAAAAATATTATCTTCCAAGGGAGTTGTGCTGTCCAAGTGCAAACCGAGCTCGGCTTCGTGGCGGTTCACTTATTATCCAGCAGAGAACAGGGAGGTATGGCGAGCTGCCACGGCGGTGTGGATATTATTGTGTTGCTTTCAGCTTGGCTTGATCGCTCCTCACAGCTCTAACAACCACAGAGGTCAAATAAACAGCCTGGTGTAAAATTTGCACACACACAGAAAAAAAAAAAAAGGACATGATTAGGGAACACACAGACTCGGACAAGCCGTGTGACAGAGTGATGAATGGTGAGACTCCGTACGGAGAGGTCAACGCGTTTTGAAGTGACAGGCGGAACAATAGCCAACCTTTGGTTGCTGGTTAAGCTTGTGTGGTTTTTACTTTAATTGCCCCTGCGCTCGCAGAAGTGCACATGCATGCAAAAATGCGCATTTGCTAGCATCCGCGCACGTGCACAGACTGGCTGTCTGGAGCCGAGCGAGGCTTTCTGCTCTGATCCCACCCTCATGCCGGGCCTCGCGGGGGAGCGGCGTGGCGTGCCAGGCCTGCCTCGCGTCCAGACAGATGCCCGTTGCACACACCCCGCCATGCCCCCCCCCCTCTTTACCAGCAAGCGCCTGCTGCCAAACCACACAAGGAGATAGTAAATGAATGCAGAGGGTTCTTGGTCGGCTTCCTCTCTCTCCCTCACACACACACAGACTGTGCGGTTTTGTCTTCTCATTCATACCCACATACACGCGGAGGAGATGCAGAGCAGAGCAGGCAGCAATTAGGGGCCTGTTCATCAGCGCGCTGCACTACAGTAGCTCCATAAATGCTCCGGCTGGTGTTTTAAAGAACAAACTAAAATACCTTCGTGGTAAACAGGAATTTTACAGAGGCAGAAGGGCAAACAAGTAGAAGAAAAGAAGAGAGGAAAAAGCGACTGGGTGTTTTTGTGGAAACCTCTGTGGAGATGAAGTGTGACGCGTTCGTCTGCACGACAGTTTGTCCTCTCCGGTTGGAAAGCTGGTGACTGTCTGAACTGGAGGAGGATGACACAGGAGCAAGTCCCAAGTTTTTCTTTTTTTTTGTTGTTGTTTGAACTGATTGCGTATTATTTTAATAAATTAAAATGAATACTTAGACAGATTAAGCTCATATGTTAAAAGAAATCAGCCTACCTCATAGGATACATAGCTAAGGCCTTGTTATGTGTATTGTGCTTACGCCCGGGGCCACTGCAGCCCCCCAAAATGCTTGTAACCATTTGGCCGATTACCAATTACTTAAATTGGTTTGTTTAAGTTTGCCATTTTCAAATGAAAAAGACAACAGTTTGTTCCAATTAATTCTAAATAGGATCAAAAATCTGTTAGCGTTACCCAGACTCGTTTACATTCAATCAAAATATGACACTACAACCTGGTCCAGTCTGGCTTTGCATAGAGGTAAGTTTAACCCATACAACAGCTGACCGCAGGGGGGCCAGGTGCACTTGCAGAGGTCCACTCCTTCTTGATGTTTTGGTTGGTAAAAAGGAAACTTTCTGATAGTTTTCTCATACTTGGTTTTTGACAGAGACGAACTCACCGTTCTTCCCTCGCCCAACTGGAGAATTATTTTATTTGAAAGATGAACTAAGACCGAGGAAGTCAAGATTTAGAGATCGAGCACTCGCCCTATAGACTCCTTGATCGATGAAAGAAAAGAAAGGTTTATTTGCAATATTTTTACAGCTTAGTCATCGTTTTCTACACTTAGGACCGGCAACAGCAGAAACCAGAGTTCCGCAGCAAACGGCAACAAGCCATTCCATTCGACCGGGCCGATCCGACGCTTTTCCACAACCCACGGACGATACAATTAAATGTGCGGTGTGGAGGAAGATGATGTCTATGATGCATCCGCCGCTTCCTCCTAGCTCCTCTGAGATACTTAGGTACAACAGCCCTCTGCAGTGGCTGCTCTCCCTCCTCCTCGCCGTGCCTTGAGGGGGCAATAAGACCTGGCTTCTCATTACGAAGGTAACGACTGTTTACGTACATGTGGATATGTACGGACGTATGTTTCTCCAACAGACCCTCCACATGGAGGCAAAGGTTGCACAGGAGGCATGCTGCTGCATAATCTCGCCCTGAATGAAGGCCTGGTTGGGGGATAAACATTCCTGGACTATGAAGCCCTCCTTTTACCCCCTACTGTATTCATACCCACTTAAAATCTACTTACCCACAATGCAACATTTGGCTCAAGTGAATTGGCCCCCCTGGAACCAACACTGCTCCACTACACAGCAACAATATCCTGACTCGTAGAAGCCACAAGTGTCAACCATGGCTCGCGTACAATCCTTCTGGGCCCTTATGGAGCACATAACATCTAATTCGACCGGCCTTAATATACTTTAATAAGACCTGCTTTTGATTAATTCTCCCCTGAAACCGGTAGTAAGTAGCACAGCTACCAGGCAGTGGGCACATATATAAAAACAGAATGAATGGAGCGGGGCTGCCAGAGAGTCAGGAGAGGGAAACAGGAATCCTTGTGGATTTGTCCTCACCAGCTGGCACACCGGGCCAATATAACGGCCGCGTGTATGGCTCTCAAAGCAGCAGTAAGAGGAAATATTTGCCCGTTTCCGTAATGTGTTCAAGGTAGGCAGTGTGATTCGGTTCATGCGCGTCGTAAAGCCCCCCGTTCGTATCACATCCTGAGTGGAATAACCGAGCTGCCCCTCCGTTGTATTCCCCCTCAAGCAAACAGGGACAATGGCCTTGTGTTGTGTTTGGATCCCAGAGCGGGAGAAAAAGCCAGGTATTCCGGTGGAACGTGGAGTTAAATAAGCTCTGCAGAAAAAAAAAAATTAAAGTTCAAACTACGCCCTTAGGAAACGTCGCACAAGGCCGGTATAGAAGGAGCCGTCTGTTCCGAGGCTTGACGGTAACGAAAATAGAATAAAATGGAAAAAAATTAAAAAGTTTCCACAACCCACCTCTGCACCTGTTCAAATGGATCCCAACTGGATTGTATACACTGACTCATTACGGATCTTTCATTATTCCCCCAGTTCTCGTTCCGGATTTACAACAAAAGTAATTGTGCACATGCACTTCGTATGTGTCAAAAAGCCGTCTGCTGGCATTAACGTGCAAAGTGTCCAAAATCCGCATCCTCTGTCCCGCAGGTGTGGCAGGAGGTGCCCGGGCTGCAAGCATCAAATTAGCAACTTAACAGGCTTAGCAGCTCGCCGCTTGTTTTTACAATTTCCTTTTTCGAATAGTTCTGCAGCAACGCAAATAACTGTCACACGCAATCAACGTTTATTGAAGGCCGTGTTTGTTTAAGGGATTACGCTTGTTACATAGCAACTCCAAATGCAACTCCCAAATCCTGCACTGGCAGTCGGATCGCATACTTGCAATTAGGAACGACTCTGGCAATAACAGCCACTCATTATTGCCACCATTTAGCAAGGTTGTACACACCATGATTTCTAACATATGGCAAAGCAGTTGGAAATGTTCAGATCCACGACTCTGCTGACACCACTTCTTGTAGCTGTCATGGCAAAATGCGATGTCTGAGCCATATAAAAAGTTATTGATTCCACATTTCCATCAACTCTAAGGGCAAGTGATGGCTTATTATACAGTTATTAAAAAATAACATTATTACAATAGTTTTTATCCACGGCAGTCGTGGCTTGCCCAGCCCAGTGTCATAAGTTCCATTTCTGCCGCTCTGCGTCGGAACTTATGTGTCATAAGTCCCACATATGCGCGCCGTTTTTAGGGCCGCCGTATGCAGCCATACAGAAGTATTCCTTCAACTTGTTAACTTTTATGTCATGTTAAAGCCACAAATTTTAGTGTGTTTTATTGGAAGTTTTATGCGGCAGACCGACACAAAGTAGCACATAAACGGGAACTGGGAGGGAAGGTTCTCTATCTCTTTGTGTCCGACTCTACCTGACTCGAATCCAGAACCACCGTTTTGCTGCCGCTTGGACATAGAGGGAACGTCTACCGGCGTTCCACATCCAGAGACAGGAAAGTTTTACCGATCCTTCTTTTCCAGATAGCTCCAGTTTGATCGATGAGCATCAGCGAACACCAGTTTTGCCACAGATACTCAGTTTGGTCTTTGGTTTGATCCCAATTACTCCATTCTAGCTCTGGTTGTCGTTCTGGATGATAATCCTGCACCCCAGTCTCAAATCAATTGCCTCCTCCAACAGATCTTCTTCCTCTATTGCCCAATTTTACGTTCCATCGAACTTCTCCTCGACTTTGAGCAGCCTCTCTTCTCAATGCTGTTCTCGCTGGTACATTGTTAGCCACCTTTTCCACGTTTCCTTTGGTCAGTTTGCATGGCTTCCAGGAAGCTACATGGACGTCTTAAAGCCATTCTTTTAACAACTGCTTTCTTCTTGCCACTCTTCCATAAAAGCCAGGTTCTTGGAGAGCATGACTAAATGTTTTCCTGTCAACAGCATCTCCCAGCTCAGCTGTGGATATCTGCAGCTCTCATCATGGGCCTCTTGGCTGCTCCTCCAGTCAATGTTCTTCTCACACCCAGCCAATATGTTTTGGGGAATGTCCCGGTACAGTTCCAGGGGCGTCTCTGTCTTTTCATCTTCAGACATCGGCTTGAACGTTGCTCCCTGAGATGTCCAACATTTGTGATATACATTTCAAATCTATAATTTCCACATCAATATAGTTGTCATGTGTATGTATACATATACATAAAACTAATTAAATAACATTTCTGCTATTTTTGCAGAATTTTTTTTAGCTGCACTGATGTTCTGTTTTGTAAATAGTCGGTGTTATTCCATGTTTGATACGCATGCACACATCTGTTATAGTCTGGTATAGGATTTTCTTTTTAGTATTGCTGTTGTTAGTCTTATTTCTTATCATATATATATATATATATATATATATATATATATATATATATATATATATATATATATATATATATATATATATGCACAGCACTTTTTATAAATTTTTTTAAGTTCTGGAAAAAATGAAGAACCCACTGCACTGAACCCTGTTGAAAACCTCCTGGTTATTCCCCCAAATATTAATTTCTGAACTCTTCCTGATGTTAAAACATCTAAATGAATATGAACTGGGGTTTGGGGGATTTTTGGCATTATTTGAGGTCTGAAAGCACTGCATCTTTTATTTATTTATTTATTTTTACGATTTTGACCATTTCTCATTTTCTCCAAATAAATACAAATTTTAGCTTTTTCCAGAACTGTATGTGTTGCTGCTGTTCCACCTAACTGTCCCTTTTTGCGGGACAACAAAGGTTGTTTCTATTCCATTCTACTCTGTTCTCTAGTTGACCTGTAATGTACGCGGTATTTTTTAAATTCTTTGTGATGCTGTTTGTTCCCTGTCGTTCTCTAATGAACCTCTGAGGTCTTCACAGAACAGATTTGTACCAAAAATAACTGAATCAACAATGATTACTGACTTCCAAAGTGATTGCACTAAATTTCCTCTTGGGTTTATAAAAGTAAAGGCGCTGCTGCACCTGTTGATTTCTTATTTTCAAGCAACATTTAAATTCAGTTCTGCTTCTCAATTATGCATTAGTTTGTGTTGGTCTATCTTATAAAACCTCTTTAAAATATGATGAAGTCTGTGGTGCAAAAACATTTAAGGGGTAGATGTAGTTTTGCAAGGTACTGTGCATGAATTTTGTGCAAAATACAGAACTTGCAATACAGGCAATTTTGTACCAGACCGCTTTAAAAATAAATAAATACAAAAAAAAAAACAACAAAAAAACGCACACGTTGCTATCACTGACTGATCTATACAGTTTGAAGCCCACTGGGCCATTTCCTGTTGGTGGTTTCACTTGTCGGGCCTTTGAAGCCGGCTTTAATAATAGGACCCAACAGAACTAATGAAAATGCTCTCTTGTCAGATTAAAAGGGAGCTTCAGTCTCAGCCACCCGACCGCATTTCAGCACAAACACATCGGGAGCGCGCTCGGAGGCGGCAGGCACAGACGTGGTTTCACCACCGCTCCTTGTGATGTGCGCGTGACACGGGGTCGACTCCGTTCATCACGCCGTCGCGCGATGGCGAGAAAAAAACAACAGCAAAAAAGACCCAAACAAGCAATCAAGGTGGAAGTAAAAATGAAAAGAAAAAAGGCGAATCAAGACGTGGATGTCTGTTCACCTGAATGTGCAGAATAAATCTGGCTTTTCTTAGCTTTTTTCTTTTTTTTTTTTTTTCCTTCCCTCTTTCTGGATGCTTTAATGTGTGCCTTGGTGGCCGCCTGCTTAATAAAACTAAGTTTTAGTGTTCCTCTCGGTGAGACTTTAGGTCTAATCCCCCTCCTGTCTGGAGCAGTGACAGTCTGGCCCCAGAGGATGACATCTGTGAATCGTTCATTAACTCGTAATCAGCAGCAGATGTCCACAAAAAAAAAAAAGACAAACAAACAAACAGAAAAAACAATCTCTCTGCCACTCCATCTGATTGACACGATGCCAGACTCAGCTTGGATGTACAGCAAACGTCGCTTGGACCAAGCTGAGGTGATTTAGTAAATATCACAAGAAGAAGAAGAAACAAAAACAAGATCATTAGTTCCATTATTGGGACAAAAACAGGTCGTGTGCCTCTCCCCGTTGGCCCCTCTGAGATCATTAAGCTGCCACATTACTTTTATTTCAAATGAGCGCTGCAGAGGGACGTTTCCTGTCGGAGTTTACTATCGGCAAAGTCGGCGTGGCACTTACAGCCCGCCGCTTACAGGATAACTGGGAATACGCAGCTGCAGAGCGCTGGAAAGACGCAGTAAAGCGGGCGCCCAGCGCTCTAAAGATGTAAGCTAGCAAAGGCCTCTTGACCAAACATCGGAATTTTAACAAGTTGGAAGTGAAAATGGATTTGGCAGAAGGATTCGCTTCCCGAGTCCTTTCGCTCAAACACATGCGTCTCTTTTATCTTTTTCGACAGACTGAATGTGTTGGAATTTTAAGACTGGCACACAGACGTAAGCGTCGCTTCAGCTCGTCGATTCTTGTCAAGCTTGGAACTAAACGGGCAGCTCGGGGCTGGTTTCTTTGACTCGTTTTGCCAAATTTGTGATTTTTTTCTTCTTCTTTTTTTATGGCCTCTAGTTTCAGCCAGAATTGCGCTTGTAAATCCGGCTTTGGAATGTTGCGGGAATAATGAACGTTGGAAATTTAAGGTTTGTTCACCTGTTGGCTTAAATCTGAGTTTTGTGAACATCTGCGCCTCTCAGCCGCCTTCTACGCTTTGGAGGCTGAATCGGATTACAGACGTGACCACTAACCATTGATCAAAGGAAAAGACTCCACACAGCATGATTCTGCCCCTACCTTGTTGTAACCATGGAGATGATGCCACATAGTGTGTGCACAAGGTATTTTCTCTAATATGAGTTTTCATTTATTTGCAGTTAACATCATGATGTGTATCTAAGAGCATCTAGAGACAAGAAGGTCACTAAGAAGAACCGAACTAAGGTAAAACAGAAACAGGCTGATCTAATCCAAGAAAAAGACTAAAGAACACAGAATAATAATAATGAAACTAGACTCAATAAATCAAATCCCAAAACAGCTTAAAACAATCCAGAACCTGACAGTTAATAGTTCCAGTAGTTCAACATGTGTGTGTGTGTGTGTGTGTGTGTGTGTGGGTGCACCTCGCTTTCTAATTTCTAATTTTTGCTTCTTTTAATGTCCAACCAGGGTCTGTGTTTGTAAGTCAGCCTATGGCTAGTTAACAACTGTTGCTTGTTTTTATCATGTAACCTGAGTTCCTGTGCTATACTTGAATAAATAAACTTGTATCGAGTTGAATTGAATTCTTATGGCTTTCTTTTGCCACTATTACAGTGAACTCTGGCCTTCGTTGGCTTTAGGCAACCCAACCACATGCAAATAGCTAAAATTAATGAAAACCCAAACCCACTTTAAAATCACGTGCGACTGCCTAATTCAATGGTTCAAACACCAAATGTACCTTAATATGCATTAATATGGACAGTGGAATTCATATTAGCAGAAGCTAACCTTGATGCTAATCATTGTTTCTCCTTTTGGGGATTCAGCCAATTAATGCTCAAGGATTGATCGCTTTTCAAATACCAGCCAATGGCAGACATAATAGCATCTCAAGTACCATTATGCCTCGATATATATGAAGCTGTATTTTGTTTTGAATATTTTAGATACGATTTATGAAGACAATGTATGAACAGTCCTCTGCAAATTCTCTACCAATGAGTTGGAATTGCGTCACACAGAAGAGCCTCAAAAAAGGTCAGAAGATTCAACGGCAAATAGTTGGGAGCACATAAAGGTCCGATTTGTGAATTTCAATACTAATATTTGTCAACATACGGCAATCTCCAACTGGACATGTGGATCTCTGTGCCAGGATTTCTTGCGTCCTTCTCTGACCAACAGTGTGTTTTGCTCGTCTCGATGGGCTTCGTGCTCGTTAACACAAACCAGGAAAGCGGTGCACAACAATAATGTTGCTGACCAGATGCCATTTGTTTAGTTTCGGGGGCGACTGCTTTCCGATTTGCATCTTCCGTTGTATTTTCTTGCATCACAAAATTCCAACCTTCCCCGGTAAATGTGTTTCGTATTTGTCGCGTTACGCATAATTCGCTGGTTATTCCGCCCAATGTGCTCCAAGGGACATTCCTCCGCTTCGTATGGCCTAAAACGACTGTGTGTGTTGAGAAATATTTAATTCTTGAGAGACGAGTCCTTTATGCTTCAGTTGTAAATAAAATTAGTATTTTTTGGCAGAGCACTGTGGTCCGAGTTCACTCTGGGATTTCAGTTTGTCGGGTTTTTAGCTCTGTTGCCATAACGTCTCTCGGTTAAATTGTGAACTTCTACAAATGAGTAGCCAAGCCACCTGTGAAAAATGTTAGCGCTCTAAATGGACATGGGAGATTTCCAGACTGACATGTGTCCTACGGAAATTTCATATGTGATGTAAAGGGGTTTGCGGCAGGGTGCGGGGGGCTGAACCGAAGCGGAGGGAGCTACGTCTGATCTTCCCAGGGAAAGCGTGTGACACGACATAACCCATCTGCTACTGTGCATCTATAAGCTGTCTGGTTAATACTGATTTTTTCCCTCCTTTTTGATTATACAGTATGGCTCTTGGGTTAAATTAGCCATAGCTTGCAGTAAAGCATTTTCCCCTTGCCCCCGAAACCAGATAGATTTAGCAAAGAGTGTATTACACACAAAAAATGAATAAGTGTGCTTCTAATAAGAGCATGATTGATTGGGTGTTGCACGATAAAAGACAAGTTCCACACCCACGTGCTTGTCGGGGCATTACACAATAGCTGAGATGGATGAGCGACCAACGGCAGGCGCTGGTTCCACGAGAGTACGTCACCGTTAACGATGCCATCACGCTGTCAGGGCCCAGTCGACCGTGTCCAATCCTCTGGCTTAGGAGGCAGAAACTGTGTCATGTAGCGCAACATAATGGCTTTCCCAAATGCTATTTCATTTCAAGTACAGCATGGAAAACAAGTACTGAACACGTCAACACTTTCTCGTGTTG
Source organism: Poeciliopsis prolifica (assembly GCF_027474105.1). Taxonomy (NCBI): domain Eukaryota; kingdom Metazoa; phylum Chordata; class Actinopteri; order Cyprinodontiformes; family Poeciliidae; genus Poeciliopsis; species Poeciliopsis prolifica. Next base: position 4,611,402 of record NW_026562392.1, on the reverse strand, counting down.
GTTTCATTGACACATGCAAAGGGCTGACATGAAACAGTTCCTGAAATGCAGTTATATTTGTGAGGAAACAGCACCGGGAGAGGAAAAGTATCAACGATATTACCGTAACAGTTCAGCAGTTTTCCTGTTTAGTGAATCTATACGTGATCTTGCCCCATCACGCCACACCATCCCTTGCACCCTGAAGGTTCTGGGAGCCTCTATGCATTCAGTCCAATATTCAGATGTTCTCTTTGATTTTCAGCCTGGCTGACTGGGCTGTTCTAGCAGCTTTATTTTCTTCTTTTGAAACCAGAAAGGATTTTACTTGTTGGGAATCATTGACTTGCTGAAACATCTGTCCTTTGTTTGAGGTTCTTCTTAAGAAGCTCCTGGTACTTTTCTCCATTTATTTTTCTATCATCACCTGGAAAACAGCCCCACACTTCCCTGCCTTGTCAGTATGATATAGTGTTCAAAAAAGACTCAAATCAACTTTTACTTTTGTCTTCTGAAGAGGAGGCACTTAGTGATGTTTGAAACATCTCTCTCTGAAACTATGCGTTGGCTCAGGGACAGATCTTCTCGTTCCTGTTGGACACCCTGTGAGGAGCGGCTGATGGTAGATTGTTTGTGGTAACGTGATGTCCTACATCATTTTGTAACCGGGTTGTTCTGTATTGCAGACTACTGCCCTGGTCCCTCTTAAAAATGAGATCCAGATCTCAACAGGGTTTACCTGCTTGAATAAATGAAATCAATTATGTCCCCAATAGTCTTCACAGGAACACTCAGAAGTTTAGAAGTAGTTATGCCATGCTGCCAAAAGTTTTGTCTCACTGAACCAAATTGTTAAATTTAGGTGGTCGAGTCATATCTATGATCTTGTGTATATAAAATCAAGCCCCAAGGTAAACAGACTGCTTTGTTAGACATCTGTGAAGGAATAACTCAGTATCAGGAACCACTGATAGGATGCACTGATAGGAGCCACTGAAGTCAATTGCAGACTTCAATTGCAGAAGTCTGCAATTGAAGTCGGCGACCTCTATTGATTGTCCAATTGATGGATTGGACAATCAGTTTCTTCAGATTGTTTTCTGAAGAGACAAATCATGCTTGGTCATCCAATGGACGAGTCTGGGTTTGGCAGTTGCCAGGGAAACACTGCTTCCACGTCTCGCTTGTATGGAGTTTAAAGTCCGGAGCAGACAGGATTATGGTGTGAGGCTGGTTTTGAGTTGAGATTGGGCCCTTGGTTCTAGTAAAAGGAACTCATAATGTTTATATCAACATGTCTGGAGCAATTGTATGAGTCTTAGTCCATGGGAACTGTTCAGGGATGGTTTCTATAGTTCCAGCATGACAATGCATGTTGCCTTAAATCCTATAAACAAGGTTAGCATACAGGACCTTCACTGATGTGAGCCTGATAGAATCTCTCTGGGATGGATTTGAAGCAGGCGGTCTCACCCAAATTCAGTGCTTGACTCCAGAGACGAACCATGAAATATTAATATTCCACTCCTAAACCTAGAGAGGTATTCCCATCGTAGCAGGAAGGGGTGGCCCAAACCCAAAATAAATATTCAGTAAAGTTCATATGCGTAAAGGCAAGAGACTGAAACCTCTTGCCAATATAATGTATATAACTAATGATGTTCATCAGCTCTGCAGTAAAAGTCTGCAAAAGTCTTGAGGTGGTTCTGGTAATGAGAAACCTTTTTCTGGGTCATCACTTAGAACCAAATCATCTGGCATTTATTATCTCTGACAGGAACAATGGCAACTTTCTATATACTGGTAAATCTCAATTACTTCCTTGACTTTAGCTGGCTTTACATAACAAATTAGTGCAAAATTTTGCCAGTATTCACTTAACGTTGAAAAATTACACTGTCACAATTGCAGTATTTCCCACAAAGTGCATAACGCAATTAAAATCACACATGGTGAAAACATGCTGCGCCGTCATCCTCCAACTACTTCCTGTCGTCTTCTTCTTCTTCGTGGTTTGCGCCAAGCGCAACCATCCGGTTGTTGATCAGGTGACCTGATTGGTTTGCGAAACAAACCAATTATTTCGAAAAATGTCCAAAGAACTGTTTGGCACAAGGACAAATCTTCTTAGCAAAACATTGATGAGGTTTTCATTGAATTCATTTTCAAAATTTCAAATCGCGCAATTATATAGTCAATAAAAACACGGCTTCTGGATTGCACCTTGTGGTCTTAATGTGTTCAATACTTATTTCCCAGGTCTGTCCATGTCCGTTATGGATTAATTTTAACAAATTTCTTGCCTCAGATTACCTCAGTTGCCCATTAGGAATATATTTAGTTTACATATATATATATTTAAAGTTCAGTCTTGTTTTCCTTCACGCTAACTGCAATCAGAAGTGAGACAAGAACACGACAGCTTCGGAGTTTTAGCCACATATATTATAGCCAGGGACAGTAATGAAAGGCCTTCTCATACAGTCACATGAAATGCAGTTTTAATAAAACACAACGTACACATATGCAGTCCTATGACCATACATTAGCTGGAGCCTAATTATTAAACCTAGAATACATCAAAGCATAGTTTCATTTTTTTCTCCTTTTATGAAGCATCAAAATCAGTAGATGAGGTCAAACGAACAGCCTACAACACTTGCATGACAGAGATATGCACCGATATAAGGAGAGGATATCTCAGAAAAACACCGACAGCGTGAGGCAAAATTTCTCACTGAACAAAAAGAAAAAAGAAAAAAAAAGTACAAAACTGAATTAATAAATAAATCAAATATATACCATATGAATGAAATTGCTATGAGGTGGCTAAGTTTATTATGTTTTTTATTATTTTAATCTGTAGCTTGTATTACAACCATTTTTTTATTATTATTATTATTATTATTTCTAAAACATTTAGAATGGTGACTGACTCAATACTGAAAATACAGTAATAGGCTTTTATAATTAGATCAACTATGTACAAGTCTGTTGCCATGCTAGTTGAACAACTAAATCTTCTTTTCTTTAATGAACTGACACTATACAGATACAGCATTAAGCGGTCTGAACGTAAACAGTTTGTGCTGAGAATAAAATATTTCGCAACTATGCATTGGAGTTTTTTTTCTTCTTCTTCTTAATATTACTCTGGAAAATATACATAACATAAAAGGCCACACATGGGAAAACTCTGTTTCCATTTAGAGGGAAGGAAGGAGAGGGGTAGCTTTGACATAAATATATGAACAAAAAAAAAAAACAACCAGTCTCTTTTGTTTCAAGATGCCTTTTTTTCTTCTTCTTCTTCTTCTTTATCTTCTTCTTCTTCAGTCCATTAGCATCATTTGCTTCAACCGAACCTTCTCTGCGTCTTCGTCCTGGATGGATTTTTGTCACATCCCTTCCCTCTGGTGCAGTCCAGCTCGCCAACTCCCCTGACTCCGTCCTCCTCTTTTTCCTGCCGCCCCTCTGGCTCTCCCGCCCTCCGAGTTCTCCTCCGTCTTCCATCGCCCCCCCGTGCGGTCCGCGTCGCTCGTTAATGACGGGGAGTGAGTTCAGTTCTGTCAACTGTGAAGGTCCACAAGGCGAAGAAAGGGGGAATGGCGCTGGGAGAAAATAGAGTCACCTCAGCCGGTCGCAGCAACGGGAGGGGCGGCGGGGTCGGGCGGGCGGGGTGGAAGCAGAGCGTGCGCAGGTACAGATATCTGTGGGGGTCGTCGGTGGGGTGGGGGCGGTGTTTGCGTCCTGGTGGGCGGAGAGAAGGAGGAATGGGAGGCGAGTGGGGAGGAGGGCAGCGGGACGGGGTGTGGTGGGTGAAAGTTGTCAGTCAGAGTACGGTGCAGCGGCGGCTAGCAGCTTTGCGTTGGTTTCTGTGTTCACTGGGAGGTTTCAGTCCTTACTGGCTGGAGCGCACAGAGGCCAAGTGGTCGCTGTGCTGGTTCTGGGCCCGAAACCGCAGCCTCTGCTTGTTCTTCTTCTTTGGCTCTTTGGATCGGTGCTTCCCTGAATTACCTGCATAACACACACACACAGGAGAAGAAAAGATTAATTCAATTTTTAATGTGATTCTTCATTGCAACACAGTCTGATTTGTTTGCCTGCAGGATTTATGTGACAGACTAACATGAAAAAGTACATTGATAAAATCGTATTCATACATAAAAATAAGAAAAACGGTGAAAATAAAAACACTCATAAAAAAACGTTTTTTTCCAGTTTAAAACCATGTCTGTCACAAAAATAACTAAAAACACAAATTCCTCATAGATGCCTGACTGTAAAATTGTTCAACACATTGTTTAATAAATAAAAATGTGAAAATGGTGGACTTTAGCCCGTTTTATCATAATATCTTAAAATAAAATCCAAAGCTATCAGTGCATTCAGAAGATTCCTGGTTAGCAAGTAGAGAACGCTGTTGTTCAATTTAAATTCTGTGTGAGATGATTGGTTCTGTTGGGCCGACCGTTGAACGAAAGCAGTGAGAAACCTTGCTTTCAGTTCACAAATGACACAAACTGGAAAACGTGCTCAGGTCAGATGAAATAGATGCTTGGGTGCTGCATTCACTGAATTCCCAAAAGCTAAACATGAGAGTAGTGGAAATGTGCTACTTCTGCAAGGGTAAGAAAGACAATCAAAATTGTTGGGGAGATGCATAAACCACAGAAAGAGGATTTCAATAAATGGAGGTTTCACTATTAAAACTTTTAGCACAACTGAAATACAAAGGAAACTATTAGCAAGGACAACACAGTGGTTCAGTGAACCTGTAAGTTATCCAGTTGCTACACAATGTACACATTGATACTGGAACTGCTGCTGAAAATGAATGTTTATGGACACATCCTTTGGTGACTGGGATTGCCAGATATTCAGTTTGACACTGTGCCTGCAACCCACCCAAATGTCTATGTTTGCATTTGAGGACGTTGAAGCTTTCTTAAATGACTCTACACAGATTGTCTACAAATGTGAGAGAGAAACAGTTTTCTTTTCTTTTCTTTAATTTAAGCTATTCAGGTGTTTGTCTCTGTTTTGTAGATCTATGGAGAAGTGTAAAAGAATAGGCCTCAATTAGTGAAACATTAATAATTAAAATTCAAACCAGTTAGACTGACATTGGGCTTCCAGGGAGCTACCACCAATTTGACGATGCGTCATCCTGTCAGCACTGGGGCTCGGCTCGCCTCACTTCTCAAGGGTGCGTTTCAGTTTCAGAGAAACGTCTAGTTACCCCGACACATTTGGATGCTACGAGAACAGACAGGGAAGATTTAAGTGTGGGGTGTTGCATAACTCCTTTTCAAACTTTTGGAAAGGTCCCCCTGCCCAAGGGTAATCCGTCCCAGGTTTCACCGAAAAGGGCAAAGCACCCTGGGAAAAATTCTGCTTGCGTGTTGGAGGCTGCGCACCCACTGCTCTCTCTGGGACGGTGAAAACGTTGGCTACCGAACCACAAGGCAACAATTTGGCTGCCAAGGCCACAAATAAGATAACGAGGTGTGTGTGTGTGTGTGTGAGAGAAAGTGTGAGATGTACGTGTAAATGGGGGGGGGGGGGGGGTTGTCGGGGGGCCACTGTGAGGGAATTTGAGGGAGAAAAATCTCTAAATGGCATGGGGAAGGCGGCGCGAGGCTTGGATGATGAGACGGTATCTGGATCTGGAACGCGGCAGAACAAGCCGCGCTATGGTTCGTTGACGGGGTGAAGAGCGGGAAAGCGCTGGAGGAACTGCAGTTCTTGCATGCAAGCCCCAATGCCGGGTCCTATTAGTGCACTTGTTCGGGCTTCGATTTTTCTCACACAGAATGTAGGTAACGGTGTGTGAAATGTGGCATTATGGCTAATTGCCTCCTTACATGCCGGGCCCCCGTGGCTTCCCCGCTCCGACATTAGACCTGTTTCTCATTGTCCGCACCGCGCTGTGAGGTACATTTTAAAAAAAATATTCACTCTTTAAACCGATGCACATGAGAAAGCGAGATACTGCTTCGCGAGTAGGGTCTCCGAGCTATTTCCTGTAATTAACCCAATCTCGTCAATCTTGTTTTTCTTTTTTTCCCTCTTCTTCTTTTTCTTGTTGCTTTTCGTTCATCTATACTGTAGCAGTGTAGCTTCCCGCACGCAGTTCTCGAGAAAAAAACTGGCCTTTGAATTCTATCTTTTCCATCTCACTCTCATGCCCTTAAATTTAAACAAAAATGTTATCAGGGAACTTTGTACACTTGCTGATTCCACTTTAGATTTTTCTGTGTGAATTACTGTACAATAATGTTTATTGTAGCCAATCCAAAGCTCAAAGGCATTCTGGTGTATATGTTCATGTTTCTAATTGCTCTGCAGAGGTCATTTTCAGCCAAAAGCAGCATTGCTAGGTGCCAGATAAACATGTTTGTTTTTTTCAGCTCGACATGAATTACACTTGATGGTGCGGCATTAGACTCCCTCCAAGCCCTCGCGGGCCGTTCTTTGTGCGCAAGACGCCGTTAAGAAGCGAGAAAGCCCGTGTTTACGGGAAATGCCTGGACATACGAGCGAAGTAGTTTCCCTCAGATTCTTTGTGAATGGGAAAATGCACATTGAGACTGGAAGAAACGTTTGAACTCAAGGCGCACGGGGGGAATGAGTTGGTGACTGGAACAGGCAGGTTTTCCAGTCACCAGGTTTTGTTTACAAAGAGTTTATGATTTCTGTTATTTGTCACCAACTTATTTTGGATATTTAAAATGTCTTCCAGTTCCAGTGTGAAATGCTCATTAGAAATAACAATGTTCTTGCAATATTATGCCATCGCAACCATATTACTTGAAAATGGTCTCAAAACAGCGATATTATTTATCGCGAAAACTTCTGGGGCCAATTTATCGTCTAGCAAAATTTGTTATGGTGACTGTCTGCGGTTCGTTCCGGCTGTGAGAGAAAACGAGTCTTGCAGCAGATATAACAGGAAGATTCAGCATAAAAACCAGATGCGAGGCAGTTCATTAGGTGGATGAAGTTTTCTAAGTAGTCGGGTCTCAGGATGTGCGGTTCAAGCCAGAAATGGGCAACACTGAGGCTGGTAAACACTGCAGTCTTATCAAACGGCCTGCATTTTCATCAGCTCTGGACTGGCAAAAAGGACTGGGATTCTGGGACAACCATCCAACGTCTGGACAAGTCCGAGCCCAAGTGTGGTTCTGAGGAAAACAAAACTTCTGATATAAAAACGGCGCAAGGTCTATTTTAGACGCAAAAAAACAGAAGAGTTGGGATAAATAAAAAATGCTAACAGGTGCATCACAATGTGACACGTTTGTTTGACACACAGGGCCAGTTTTTCACTGAAGGACCCAGGACCGCCGGGCTGCGACGGTCCGCTACTAGTCCGCTGATGCATTTCCAAGAATGGATTTGGAGATTTGGTCCAGAATACCAAGAAATACAGGCAGGTATTTCTTATCCATCATGCAGCGCCATTAACAGCGGAACAAAAAGGGGGAAAAAAAACAAAAAAGAATCGAAAATTTACACCGACGTCAATAAGAGCCATATTCGCTTGCAGAGAAGAACAGCAAGTCCTAGAAGTGATGGTTTGGCCCACACAGAGGCCTGATCTCAGCATCACTGCATCTGTCTGTGATTACAGGAGGACGCGGAAGAATCTGAGGAAACCTACATCAACTAAAGATCTGTGGTTAGTTCTTTAAGATGTTTGAAACAACTTACCAGCCAACCAATTAAAGTCTCTGCAAGTGTACATTGAAGGATTAGTACGTAGTTCAAAGTACAGGGGACCGGGGGGGTTGGAGAGGGTCTTCAGGCCAAACATGGTTTTCAGGTTTCTCGTCTAAACTGCATTTTTCTTTCCAGGCTTCATCCGGTTCTTTGTCTGCAGTCTTTCCTCCGCTGTCTTTTTTCATGTATTTTATTTTTTTTTTTTGTTTCTCTGCTTGTGCTAAACTCTTCCCTCAGAGATTTATACTCGTTTCTTCCTGCACTCAGTCGACGAGTTGTGACTTTTATGAGCCAACACATCCTCAGCAGAGGCTGATTTCTTCCAATTATATTCCTCCCTCAACAGCCTCGTCGTCGTCGTAAATCAAGCCTCGGGTCGGGCTCCGGCGGAACAAAAATACACAATAAAATTAACCGATGTCACTTCATAAACTCACCTCAGAAGGAATCACCCTTCACCGAAACCCAGTCTCGGCGTTGACAGCTAGAGGGCAACCAATCCCCACAGAAGGCCCCCTTCCCCTCTCGCGTCGGATGCAGACCCAGTTATATTGTCCATCACATCCGCCCCGTGAACTCCCATTTAGCCTTTTCCTCGGGGGCACCACACACTCTGCACACTGAGCTTTCATCATCTCATATTTACAACCGATGTAATCACTTAAGCTGATTACCGGGGTACATAGGGGAAACAGTTTAATTTCTCTCAATTGCTTTCAAAACCAAGAACAAATTCATAAATCGTGAGTATGCGGAGATAATTTCGTCTTGGAAGGCTCGGCGGGTTTCAAATCATTGTCTGTCTTTGTTTTTTGGGGGGGTTTCTGCACCATAACTGGCACCGCTCCGGACGGAATGAGAGGACTGCGGCTTTTATAAGTAAATCACAATCTATCTTTGCAGTTTCTTTCCGCTCTGCTTGCATTTACTATCACTCCGACAAAGCCATAATTTGGCCAATGTTTGCTCGTCGTTTGGAGATCCCTCCCCGCGCCGGCTTGGAGTTTGTCTGATTTGAAAACGAAACATACATCAAAGAAGCAAACAAAAATCTCCAGAGCAAATCAAAATGTTGTTCTTTTCTTTTTCGTTTCTGAATCAGAGTAAAGGTCTGCGGTGGCATGTCCCCGCCTTCCCACTCTCAGAGCAAACTTTTTTTCTTGTAGGAAACTCTGTTTATGCAGTTCAGTGAAAAGGCACTTCCCATACTGAAGTTATTTTCTTGTTGTTGTTTTTTTTTCTGTCATGCTAAAATCAGATCGTCAAATAAATTTCATATTAGACAAGGATAATCAGAGTAAATACAAAGTCATGGTTTCATTTATTGAGAGAAAGTTTTGAACCAAAGAGGAAAAACGAACGTCTCCCTTAATGTGAAACCTGCTTCTGCCACTCATGGCGCCACCAACTGGGCCAAAGCCAGAATTCAACGAGTTAATCATCACTGTGGAGGAATATCAGTCCCCTCTTCTGCCACTGGATCAGATTTGGGACTTTAACTAGGCCCCGACAAATCCTCAACTTTTTTTTTTTCCTGTCAGCCTTCGATAAATGGATTTGCTGGGGTGTTTCGGATCATTGTCCTGCTGCGTAACAGATGGTGGAACGTTTGCTTTCTGGAAGAGAGCAGCACTCACTACGCAAATTGGAATTACAAAAATAAATCTGCTGGATGGAAACACCTCAATTTAAAAGAAAACAAAAAAAGAAGAGGTACAACTGCAACGGAAACACGAGTCACGTGATCACCGACTTGGCGGAAAAGATAAAGACGACAACAGAAAGTGGTTGGTGGGATGATGGGCGCAATATGGTTTTGAATAATTTATCAAACTTAATTGCACTTCTTACTTCACAAAAGTACCGTTGACTTTTGTTGAATGTCGACCAAAACTTTATGCATGTTTGGTTCTCGAAACGCTGCTAGCGATGACAACTGAGCTACTTCCCGACCCAGGCTGTCACACCGCCACCACCGTGCCTGATCGTTTGGATTGATGTTCTTTTTCTGAACTCCCTTGATAATTTGATGCCACGGGTAACAAAATGTGTCAAAACCTTTCCATTTTTCCTCAAACAAATGAAGGCCTTTGGCAAAGGGATCATTTTTGCCTTGTAGTGCCTTATGGAAGACATTTTTGCCCGATCTCTTTCTTATCGTAGAATAATAAACACTGATCTTAACTGAGGCAGCTGATTCTTGGGACTTTAGTCTTGTGATTTGCTTTATTTTAAGATTTTTCAGTCTTTGCTTTTCACATTCAGCTCATTCTTTGGCTTTAATAGTCCTTGTCAGTATTTTGTATAAATTTCTATCCTGCTCTGAGCTGCAGTCTGTAGTAACGGTAAATCAGTCTCAGTTCCTGATTTCATGTTTCTTTGTTGGCTCTGGGGTCACAATGGTAAATGTCCTGTTTTTCATCTCGGCCTTTTTCTAGACTGTCAGACCACCAAGGCAAAGTGGATGCAGTATTTTTCCCAAGGACACAAACTGTTGTTGTCTTAACCGACTGCACCCACTTCTCTGTAGTTCTTATTGTAGTTCTGCTATCAGTGTCCGTGTTCCCAGATCTGCCCAAGTACTTCCTCCTCAGACCCTCCCTGACGTCACCCATCTCCTCCTCGACTCATTCCAGTAATCAAGCTTCCCCGCATGAATACTACATGCTTTTCTCATTCAGTGTCGGATCATTCTGTTATTCCCACCGGCGTGTTTCCCCTGTGTTGCTCTCCTGGGTGCTTTGGATCTTTCTGGACTTTTGTTTTTGTGTCTTTTTGCCTCCTGTCTGCTCTATTGGGTCCAGAGCTTTACAGTTTCATGACAAAACGATGTTTGTGTGGTCACGGGTTTATCTGTGATCCTCTGGATGAGTCATAATGTTGCTCTTGAAGTCATTTTTGGTAGGCTGGCCTGGGAAGGTTCACTACTTTTCCATGAGTTTCCATTTATTATCGAGTCCTAAAACTTTAGAAAAGCCTCTGCAACCCGTTCCGAATTGAGAGACGACAAGAACCTTATTTCTCGTCTGTTGACGGATTTCTTTTGATCGGGGCAGGATGTGACGTTTAGACATCTTGTGACCTGCTCTGGCAGGAATCGGGTCAGGGTGTGGCAAACTGAAACAATGAAAACAAATGGGACAATTTTTTTTTTTTCAACCCAAGGTTGGTTCGGGAAGCTTGTTGTCTCTCCTGTAAAATGAAATGATCGTTTAAGGCCTGCTTCTCTCAGGTTGTCTTTGTCTGATGATCAAATATAGACATATAGATGATTGGAAACAGATGTGACCAAGACCATAATCTTGAAAACAAAAAATAAAACAGCACTGTTTGTGTGCGTGTGTGAGATTGAGACACAGCCTGCAAGCAAGTGACTGTAATCTTCGGTATCACCTCTGTGAGCTTGAGAAATACTTAGTGTCATTTCCAATCTTTCCAGTTGTAATACCCATGTGAAAAGAAATAGTAAACCTCCCTGCGCTCACCGTGATGGACGTTCCACAATAACCTCTCAGAACCGGTCCACTGAACCTTCTTTCCTCTTTCACATTTCTGTTTTCCTCTTCTCTTTTCTCCTCTCCGTTTTGCTTTGATGCTTGTCGAGGCGCTCGGCAATAAGTGAAACGTGTGCCTGCCGGAGATCCCGCTAAGAGTTAAGCAGCACTAAGACGTATCATGTTATTACGCTCGGACGCCAGAATTATATCTCCTTGTGGAATGGCAGTGCGACGGCTTGTCCAACTGATGTACTGAAAGATAATCAGTCAAATCCATATCCAGAGGGAAGGAAGCCAAAGCCAAAGCTCCCTTCGTCTGGGTCAAAACTAATATCTTTGTTTTGTTGGAAAAAGGGACCAAACTCAAGAAAATGTGTCAGCGTTGCACTTTTGTTTACTTTGTCACTAACCCGGGTCTTCAAAGATTTCTCGACTCGAAAAGAAAAATAACTCTTCGTTTTAAAATTTTTTTTTATTATGGCCTGCATCCTTAAATTCCTGCCTAATTGCTTAAACCATGACCCCCAAGGAAAAACAAAAAAATAAGAAAAAAAAGGTGCGTAGCATTTCGAGCGTTGGCATGAGCCGAGTGCCGTCATCTGCTAACGCTCTGGTGACAGCACAGGAATTGAAAGGCCTGATCATATCTCCTCTTGCCTTGCGGCTTGAGGAAAATCAATGGCTGACCTCGAGAAGGCATTAAGACTTACGGTAAATAGGATCGTTTGCTGCAGAAAACGCGCCCCTCGCTCTCCTGTTACTCAATCCCTCCGTCCGACGGTCAACTGAAGCCCTTCCACCCCCCGTCTCAGGACACCGAGGGGACACGGGAGGCGTCCCCTCCGACAGCGACATCCACGCCGTTTTGGAAGAGAGATTCCTCAGGACTCACGGTAGGTAGGGCCGGAGTCTTTTTTGGCTCCTTGTCTTTTTCACAAACAGGCCAAAGTGGAGGCCATTATTTGTGAGGGAAGGAGAAAACTACTGGCGCCAGCGAGATTTGATTTCAGCAGCAGGAATTGGATTAGCAGCCATTAAGGGGCTCCTCACACATACATTTATAATGCTGTGAAGGGGGAAAGATCTGCAGCCAGCCAGTACTCTCCTCAGTCACCCACTGACAACCCCTTCTGTCTGGGAAAAGGTTACGGACACTGACACTGCCCTGTATTACTGTCCAACTTAGTTTTGCAGCTGATTTATAGGTGGGACTGAATGATATGACCTTAACTGACCCATAGTTCATTAAGGCGTAGGCCAGAGGGGGAAGCCAAAGCTTATAATGGGGCTTTGTCCTGTAACTCTGCGTGCGGTGGAAAGGCTCTAGAGGGGCTATATGACATTTGTTATGGTGGAGAATTCGACACCGGTGAAAATACACGTTAAAACGCAAAGAAATGTTTGCCGAACACGGGTGCATCCAGGCCTGGTCCTGGATGGAAACTAAAGGGGCAGATGTGCAGACGAGAAGGAACAACAATTACAAGAAGCTCATCTTCCTAGCCGGCTGACAGGAGGCTCTCTGCACAGCGTCACTTAGCACTAACAGGGTTACTCTGCATGACACATTTTCGCTCAAATGTTTTCAGTCTGTCCTCCGGTTTTCTCCCCGTGCCTCTGCTTACCATCACTGTGCCACTGGGTGCGAATGATTTAAAGCATACGCATTCCGAGTTTCAGAAACCTGCTGTCGAGAGAAAGGACTGGTCGTTATTTTCTCATCTGTGACTGGTTCTGGACTCGCCAGGAGATTTAAGAACGCAGGTTAGCTCACTCTTCGGTTCCTCGACGCCTCGTTGCAGTGACTGTGAGTAAAAGCGAAAGCCCAACTCGGAGATTGATGCCTCGAAGAGGAGGAATCCTTTCAAAACACGTGCGACTGACACGGTGATTAATGTTCCGATGGCGAGTGGTGAGAAGGCCATTTTTCTCCCTCTGGAAGTGGTTCTTTAGCAGCAAGACGCATCCAAAGCCTGTCTGGTGGAGTTGATGCCCCAGAGTGGCGATGATCTTTTCCATTAGGCCACATCGGGTTTAGAGTCACACACTCCGCAATTTTCACAATACGGCGAGTGTTCAAACGTTGCCTCGCGTTGCTCAGGCGACGAGAAGTCATCGGGCTCTATCGGGGTTTGAACTTCTGTCAAAAGTCCAAACCTTGTGACACAAGGTTTGAGCGTACACATGCTTCCATTTTAGAATTTCAAAATAGTTTTGACAGGAAAAAAAAATAAAATTTTTGATGAGCATGCAGAAAAACATTTGCTCATTTCCAAATTGTGAAAATATTTGACATTAAAAATGTTACTCCTTAAAGATATTGCTTATATTGTCTTCTTTTTGGAGTTAAAAACACCTTTTGTTCCTTATACTCTTTATGTATTGCTTCCCATGGTTTATTTTATCTGCACAATATTTTCATTTCCAGAATCTTTAGAAATCTATCAATTCTTGACTAAAGTTTTACGTTTTTTAGACTGTGAGACACTATGTCACGTTTTAAACATTGATTCTAAGCCGCGTTTTAAAGGAACACATTGAAATAAGCGAGGCGTTTCCTTTTACTGAGCAAAAATCACAGCGAGTTTTAACAGCAACAGTGCCGTGATCTGCAAAGCCACTTCACTTTTTCAGTGTGTGAGTGACGACATGCCACCAAGAGTAGCGGATGTTTAAATATGGTAAACGTAACGATTATTTAAGAAAAATAATCTATCAATCAAATCGATTGAAAGGACTGTGTGGGACTGAAATGAAAAATGAGGATGAAATGGGGAGTGACTTTGGCTAATCTAAATTCTTTCCAGTCTTCTTTCAGCGCCGCGCCAAAGAAGACGCCTAAGTCCAAATAAGTCTTAAAAGCAGATGTCTGAGCTGAAGACAGCCGGACACAGCAACAGGGGGCGAGATGTCCTCATCCGTAGCAGTGAAGCAGTTCGGTCATTATTCCAAATCGTTTGGTGGGGGCACCAGACACCGAAAAGGAGAAACTGGGTCTGCAGAGTTAGATCATATGACGTAATACGGTTTCTGGTCTGTGACTTCCTGCCAACTGCTACAATTTTCCCACTTCCACTCGCAGCTGCCAAAATATAAAGACTTATAGTTTGGCTTTTAAGCAGAAATCTGAGTAAACATCGGCGCCCCCTGCAGCAAGGAGAGGTCACCCGAATGGAGGCCTGATGTTTGTGCGAATCACTTTACAGAAAAGAAAGAAAGCAAACGTGGAAAACAATTCAGTCAGTAATATGCAACGGTTTTGAATCCTCGTCAACACGCGGGGCCTCGCTGTGTGCTGTGGATCCGCGTGGCACCAGAGTTTCATGAGTGTACCGCCAGCAGCCAGGCGCTGCACGACAATCACACACACACACAGGCGGCCGGCGCAGAGAGAAGCGCTCCGAAACCACAAGACTCGAAAAGAGATGTGAGCAGTCCCCTCCGCGGTCTGCTATCTCCCAAACTACTCTTCGACACATCTGGGCCTGAGCACGCGGGGGCTCTCTGGCCCCCCACGGGCGGCTTGGGTAAATGAGGGATAATTAGCTTCAGTTGACTTTAATGAATGGCTTAATGTTGTGTTTCGTTTCTGATGGGAAAAATATAAAGCCGGGCGCTTATCAAAGGGAGGCCCCGCGCCGACGTTCCTGAGGGCGTGCTGCTGGCGTGGGTCTGTTTGTTATTGTGTTATTGTGCTTGTTGTGTGTTAAAGAGGGGGACTGAAGGGGGGTGAAAGGGCACTGCAGGGAGCGGCTTGACATGCGACCGCAGATCCAGAGATCAGGAAACCTGCTGGGATATACAGTAGCAAATTCATCGTTCGAGCCTGTAAGTTACTACAGATGTGCGCTCTGTTTGTTTTCCCTCAAAGACAATAACAACCGTGGCACTCAACTTTAATTTCCACGTCGTCGGCAGCGAGACGAGATCTCCGTAAAGCCTTTGATCTGCCTTATAATTCCCACATGCTGAGATATAAAGCAGGAAACGTCTCGCAGAGTTATGATAGTCATCCGTCTTAGCCACCGATAAGTGTATTGTGCTCAGCTGATGAAAAGTATCATTTTCCAGCAGACACGAGACCCGGCGCAGATGTACTTGCTCTGCTTAATCTTTGGTAAAAGAAAAAGAAAAAAAGCCACGCTTAAGGCTGTGATATAACTGTCATTACATTTGCACCACTTTACAATGACACACCACCAAATGGCAGCCGCCGCCGTTCTGTCAAAAGAGTGAAAGCCAGTAAAAATCGACTTGGAAGTTTAGTTCGGCGCCCATTGACTTTTTACGGCAAAGCGGGCTCGGCGTCCACATTGGAAGCGGAATGAAACCGCCAACATTCGCTCAACGAGGCTTCACCGACGTTCCCGTGTCCGTGTAAACCGGCACCTCACCAGGATTACCTGTGCAATTTTAAAAGCACCCCCGTGCCCGCAGCGGATCAAGGCAGGAAATGCAAATCCTGCAATGGAGGTGAATTCCTCCCCCGTGGCATTTAGCAAATATGTGGAACATTCATTATTTGTTCGAGTGGGGGGTCGGGAGCTGAAACGCTGGGATCTATTGGGTATAATGTTAGCCTGGACTTTGAGTAACAGGGGGTCGCCCTCATGGATGATTATGGCATAGGGATTTACCTGGCTCACCCACCTCCCATGAGCATGTAAGCCATGACCAAAAGTCCCCCCCACCGTGCAGGAGGCACGATACTGCCTAAGCCCTCATTTTGAGGAGGAATAAAACAGTAGTTAACAGCTGTGAAAAGACATGCAGGGGTACTGACTTGCATGCATGCACCCACATGAGACATTGTTTTTCTTTGCCATTTTCTTTCCATATTACAAAACTTGTCATAAAAAAGGGGCACAAAGGGGACTGTCTCTTTAAGCCGCCACAGCCCTTCTCAAGTCAACCCCTGGAGCTGTCAACATCTCGGAACGATGTTTGCATGCACAATTAAAGCCAGCCCTCCATAAACAGGGGTTGCAGCCGCTCCTTTGCTTAGTCAAAGAGCTTTTTTGAAATGGAGTAAAGAGCCAGTAAACTGTGATTACATGCTTGCGTTAGTTGGGGTGTTGCTGCTGAGTTATTAACTCAATGCAGCGTTGTTAACTTTCATGAGCTCGCTGAGGAGGAGGAGGATAAGGAGGAGGAAGAGGAGGAGGAGGAGGGACTGTCACAAAGCCAATAATTCAATGTGCTCCTTAGGTAGACTCCTTAGGTAGACATCTATTTACTGTTGCCATTATCACCTGACTTTAATTGTGCTCCACAACAGTTGGATGGCATTGGGCTGTATGGACCTGAATTGTAATGTGATTATGATTGCATTGTGCTGAAACGAACTGGACTAATATTAATTGAAGTTAGACCTCTAGTTGTTATCGTGGATAGGATTGCAGTGGAGGTGAATTCTCCGTCTGAGGTCTCTCTGCATGGAGTTAGCGTGTAAATCCTGTGTGTGTTTCGGTTCCGTTTGATTTATTTATTTTTTTCTGTGACGGATTGGTGACCGGCACCCGGTTGTACCTTGTTTCTCACCAAAGGAGAAAAGCCCACGGCTTATGTTGTTGGCAAGGATGATGCATGGTGATGGCTCAAATAATGAATGACGACCCGGTCTGCCGGATTATACAAGCGACGAACGCAAGTCTTTCTTCACAGACCGCCATTATGAACAAAACAATAAACTAATCAGACTTCACTGAAACTCTTCTAAAGGAGAAAAGTAAGAATTGACAAGCTGGTAAAATTATGCTGTATCGTAATGTTAATGTCAGTGGGTTGCTTTAAGTCCTTAAAAATAATGAATAAGTTTGTTCGCTTGAGATGATGTCAGCTTTTACAGACTAGTCAGTGCAACCTACACATACACTAAATGGCCAAGTCAGTATAGATTGGCTCTATTTATAATAGTAACGCAACAAGTATAACTTTTTTTTTTTTATCAATAGTTATATTTGACAACATATACAAACCACTCACTTCAATCCAAAATGTCACTTTAGGTTTTGGGTCATTCCTGGCTACTATTGAATAACCGTAGAATTAGATATTTATTAAAACCTCACCCAGTATGATGAATCATACCCCAGACCCAAGATATTTTGTTTAATCGACATGGCTCATTTGACCCTGGTCTGAGTTGGCAACATAACCCAAGCTGAGTCAGCTTTAAACATTTTAGACTGTAGGAGAAAAAAAAAACAGAAAAAAAACATTGTTACATAATAACCAGAAATCGTTGATATCTGCTCCAAGCAGTGTTTGTCTCTGCAGTTTTGTTGCAATATGTGCCATTAAATGCAGAAATTCCATAACGCCACGGAATAGGCTCGAGTTGCATAAATCACGTCTCATACTTTCCTGCAGGAAGCTAATCCTCTGTCAAAGTGAGAAATAAATCTTGCCAATCACATCGTCTCACTCATGCAAGCATAGAGGCTCATAACATTTTTGACGACGTAGTGGCAAAGATTGTTTTTTTTGGGGGGGAAGGTTGGCCTGGGAGAAGTACTTGTAGAAAAGTGTAACTTCTAGAAAAAAAGGACAAGAGTTTTTACCAAAGAAGGTAACGCAGCTTCGACTAGCTAGTGATCGGCAGATGCTAATCGCTGATGAGACGTTGTGACAGTGCTTTTGTGAATCCTAGAAAGCAGTGATCCGAAAAGAAACACATGATTAGCAGTGTGCTAATAGCATCAAGTGGGGCCATGCCAACTTGTTTCAGCGAGGCTTAGTGTGAGAATCACTACGGCTGCTTTGCTATGCTCTTTCTGGAATGTATTAACGTGTGTGTCTCTGTGTGTGCGCGCACTCATAAACTACAGGCTCGGCTCATGATGCATGCCCTCTGGTCGACCTTGCCTCTGTGCAATTTTAAGTGAGTGGTCTAAATGGTAGCCTGTGATGTGAAACCACTGAGTAGAATTCCCAAACATTGTTGCAAATGCTGTCTGCTGAAACAGTTGTAAATGTTCAAGGCGAACGTTGCCCGAGAAGGCCCTTTACAAATGCCAGCTGGCTATACAATCTCAATAAACTCTGTCTGATCAGTGATGAGGTGGTCCTTTTCCACATTCGGCACAATGGTGTGTGCTGGGGGATCAAAAATACTATCGCATTTCAAATATCTGTCTTCGACTCTACCCTCTCATCCAAACATGCTTACTTCTTCTCGTTCACAAAAGACTGAGATGCCGAATGCCAAACCCAAAGCTTCATCACCGCAGTTCAAAAACCAACGGAAGAAATTGGAGCGGCTGTGTCCAAGTTTCGAATTTGGTATATGCATACGAACTGTGCGAGAGGGTTTGACAGTCGTAACAATGCTAAATAGAGTGATATGGAAATATCAAGACATAAAAATGAGACCATATGTGCCCTGAAAAGACAGATGCTCACAACTATGTTCTACATTAGTGTTTTCCACAGAGAGGACACGCACACAGTCTCTTTTTTTCTTAATTTTTTTTTCCCACTATGCCTGAATCCCCATTGTCTCAGTGAGACTGCACGGGGAACAAAAAAGGGGTGTAGAAGGAAATTGTCAAGCACAAGTCTCTTTATGTCTCATCTCTGCACAAGTACTTTCATAACCCCCCTCCTTCCCTCTACAGGGAAATCCCTCCAGGTCATGGGGGGCACAACTGTCCCGAAACAAGACCAGCTCTTAACAAGTGGAAAGCCAGGCTAAGTCCGATAGGCTTAGACACAAAAACAGAGACAGGGGCCATCAGGATCACTCCGCAATCCCCGTGCAATGGCGAGTGATGAAGGAATCAAGATGGCCCGGCTTTCTTGTTTTCTTTGATTCCTCGGCTAACTCTCAAACGTGGGTTTTGTTTAGTCTCCTGTGATGACTGGGCGGACTGCGCATATCTTTAGATAAAAATAGTATCTTAGTTGACATTGGTAGAAGAAGGGGAGATGGGCGGCCGGGAGGGGACGTTTTTGATGTCCGTAGAGATCCTGTTGCACAGGCACAGAGGTAAAAGCCAGTGCAGGAAGGGCTTGATCCTCTTTAAGGCCTGCACTGCATCAAACACTTGTCAAACACCAGGCGGACCGACAGCTGAGTGGCTCTGACAGATACGATCACAGTTAGGGGCAGCTAAGAGTCACAGCCTGTTCAAGACACAAGTCACACTCTTGTCAATAATACGCCTTCAATTGACGGGAACGCAAACAGTAGGCCTTGACGCATATGGCAGGCATTTTCTTGTTGTGGTTAGCTGAGTACGATTATGCCGCAATTTCCACGGTCATTTGAGGGCCTCACCTCTCCGAAGAGAGGTTTGTACTAGAACGTAGCATGCAGAAATCAACTCAAAGGGATATTTAACCTCCCCTTCCTGTTAATTCGGAAGAGTACTCTCATAGCTTGTCGGGATCACGCTCTTGAACCCTGTCACTCAGCGGGATAGCGCGTTTATGTTTTGAAAGGATTTGATATTGTACCTGGAACGGCATGAGTGTCATGACATTGACCGGTTAATCATGTCCTGAAGTTTTCCTGGGAGAGATGTCTCATTCAAACAATACGGTACTTTATTGTTAAGATTTGACATACAAAAGTATGTATGTCAAATCTTTTCCATGTTTTGGCATGCTGCAACAATCTTAAAGAGAGTTTTTCAGGACTTTTTTTTTTTTGTGATACCACACAAAATAAATGTGATGGACAAGAAAAATGATAGATAGGTTTTTAAGAAAATTTTACAAACAAAAATCTTAAAATATTGGAAGATTGAAGTCTGGACTTAAACAGAGTTAGATGAGAATAGTGTTGCACCACCAACATTATGTTCTAATTGTCCAAAAAAGTCTTATAAAATACTGGGATTGCGCTCACGTTTCATCTCTCTTCTGTGCTGCGTGTGGGATTTCTCCCATTGAGCTGGATTTTTCTCGTACATTTTCAATTGGGCCTGTCAGCAAACAGAAGTAGGAGTTGTCAACAACGGCACTGATTTTCTGCCCTGTTTTATAATTGCAGTTTTATTATTGCAGTTCGGCAATGGCGGCAGACGAAGCGAACAAAGGTGTTCAGTGCGTTTTGGCCACGCTTCCAAACATTGAATTAACATCAACAAAGCACTGAGCCATCTCGTTTGACTCAGCCTTTTTCTCTCCGCAGTAGAGGATGGTTGTTTACAGCGCAGGCGATTTCCGGTAAGCTTCATAGCGCCGAGCACGGCGCATTGCATTTGTCATGACCAAATGCTAGCAATTGGATAAAATTTGAAACTCCACACCACCAGCAAGCGATCGTTTCTCAATACCTGATCTTCTCTACAAAGCAGAGCTATTCTAAGTCATTCTAAATACTGTGCATTTCAAAGTATATCGAAAAAGTAAAAATACTCTAAATTTGCTATCAATCAAGCTGCAGTAAGTCAGAGCTTTTGCTAGTCAAGAGGGGTGTGTTAAAGATATGTCTTTCATGCAATGACAAATCATGTTAAGGTCAGAAATGTGCAAATTCCTCGTTACATCACCTTGTGTTGTGCTTTTTCATACTGATGATAGTGCAGCACTCTTCAGAACTTTTAGGCTGGCTCTGTCCTCTACTTACCACCATAATGGCGGTGGTGTGAGTCAACACCCCCTGTATTTATCACTGTCAGTGCTAAAAAAAAAAAAAAACGCCCATAAGCATAAGCAGGCGAGGGCCAGCAGGCCTGTACTTGTATGTTTGTTGTGTCTGCATGTCTGCACAGTGGGTCCAGTCTCACTGCTATGAGTGGGTCAACAGCCCTCACTGGGACTGACCGGCTGTAATTAAAAGCTGCGATGTCTCTAATAAAGACAGCCTCGAGAGATAGAGAAATGGAGGAAAGGGGATGTGGGAAGAGGAGCTCCTGATGGCTCAGCCAGAGCAACTGTTCACCAGATGTTTTCAGGCTCCCCTGTTTGACTCCACGCCTTTCTTCTTTACTCCTCTCGCCAGTCCACTGGTGAGGGAGCACTGCAGTGCCCGAAAAAGCGTCTCCGTGAGACGCGTACCTTCAAAAACCCGCTCTTCTGTGGCATGCACATTGTTCTCCCGGCCAAGCACAATGATACGCAATACAGAAGCAGGCGCGTGTCACCCGAGCGCGAGACAGGGAGAAGACGAAACAAACCGGGCTGACGAAGGGAACAGATAATGTGGCGACTTCTTCTGCTTGTGGGGCCTATTTAAATATTTGCCGGTGTCTGTTACATGTTTCTCACATTCTGGTTTTGTGGATGTCTGCGTGCATGTGCATCCTCATCTGTCTGGCGTGTTGCGGATTGGGAGATGAAAAGATCCGCAGGCCCACAAGAGAGCTGGCAGCAGCTCTGAACTGGAGGTCTGGCAGACAGGAAGAGGAGGTACAATGAGCCCACTCCAACCATCTCCGCTTATGTAAATACGACGTGAGGACTTCCGATACGGGGTCCTGCTTCAAGCTACAATTAGTCCGATGAGGAAACTTGACTTACTGTCAACTTTAACCTGTTCCAGTCCAGGAAAAATACAACTGGACCATCAATATATTCCCAAAGTCAAAACAAAGTACCTCGTCTCAATGAGCAGGAGGAAGTTTTATCACCAATTTTACAACGTGCCACCGCCGAAACTGTTCTGTTAAAACCAATCGGCCGGTGGATTTAAAGGGAGACATGTTCGACGACCCCACAAATCTGCTTTGGTCGACTCCGCTTTGCGAAACATCAATCATCGATACGGCTGGAAGTCTGGAGTGGAGCATTTACTAAAAATTTTGAGCACAATTCAAAGATCTTCGCGCAGGCTGTTGCCACTCATGCTTGTAAAGACTGCGTTACTATTGATGTAAAAAAGAAAAGAAAAGAAAATCACGGGCTGTAAATGTCTCCATTTGCCCTTGAAGGAAACGTCTGGTGAACGTTGGCTATACATCTCTGACCGTGTCATGGCCAAGATCAGCTGGCACGCTGCACAGTGGCCTGGGGGCGGAGCCGATCCTGTTCGTGGGGCATGACAACAAGAAAGCAGCCCGCTTTGACTGTTCTGGTTCTTTCCTTTTCTTGGACCGATTTGTTTTCGACTCTATGTCCTCTGTTTTACGGTTGTTGATGCTGGCTCATACGCCTTAATTCCACTGCCAGAGGATGACAAGTGAAGTCTCAAACTCCCTTCCAGAGTCCCTTGTCTTCATTAAAGTCACACTTAGTGTGTAGAACCAAATAACTTTACGTCTCCCAACTGAGCAATGAACAATTTACCCCAAGTCTCTCTTTTACTTCACATTGTCATTGCGGAGTATCTGCAGTGGTAAACATAATCTGCATCAGAAATGTAAGCTGCGCTACCAGAATATCTGCGGCTAAGCCATTAGCGACAGCATCGACAGAGTTGATCATCAGAAAGGCGAAGATAAGCCTACAAAAGGCAGAACCAGAAACCTACCACTCAATCAGGCCCAATGATCTAAACACATCCTTCCCTCGCACCCCTCCTCTTTCTTCCTGCTTGGAAACGACCAGATGACAATAATGTGGAGAATGGAGCCCTGGTGAGTGCGGCTAACCCCTCCTCTGCTACCTCCCTCCACCCCACTGTCTTTGAAAGGCATCCACATGTTTATGGCTCATGCCTGTGGTATGACGATGGATTCTCCATGTAAGAGCCAACAGGATCATGGGGTGTTTCAAAAAATTGCCCTCTTAAGACAGTTGCTGTCAAAATGACAGCAGCGATATTTATTTTGGTCAGAGAGCAGAGGCACCTCGCGGGAAGTTAATCAGAAAACCCACTCCCCTCTCCCCACTCCCGTTCCTCACGGTCTCCAGCATCATAAACTCCCTACCCTGCTCACTAAAGTGAGGAATGTACCCAGAGCAGAGGCGAATGCTTGTAGTTCTATCGCAGTGAAAGATTTAACACTGGCACATGGTGAGAAGCTGAAAACAAAATCCAAATGTTTGGTTTTGGGCCACCTCCGCAAAGCCCAGATAGGAACATAGATTATCAGTTCGACATAGTTATAAAAATGTAAAAACTTGCTCACTTGCATGCACACAATGAGAGGACAGTAGTGGTTGGGGGAGCTTCCAGTCTGTCTGTGTGAAGTGACCCCGACTAAACCCTTTGCAAACAATATTTGAGGCCAAACGCTGCAGTTATGAAACCCTGTCTATAGTTTTTTCAACTTAATCTGAGCTGAAATGTCAAAGACCTCAATGGAAAGAGTGACAAACTCCCCCCATCCTAAGCAATGGGAGGTGAGCTTTTTTTTTAACATTAGACTTTGTCGAGGAGGCGTATGTGTTAAGTCAGATAGGCAGATATCTGATGAGAAGAAAAGAGTTGTTCAATAAGCCTCCTAAATCTAAATTTTGTGAAACTGAAATGCAACAATGGTTGCTTTCCCCCGGCTTTTGCCAATCTTAATCAAGATTATCATTATTATTATTTTTCAAATCCAGATATGATCTCACCTACAGCAGGTGTTTATATATTGGAAGCCTTACAAAGCAACTGGAGAGATATATGTTCCTTTTTTATCTTTTCAAAAGTCAAAACGAGAACTTCAAAATATTCAGTAGATTTCACAATCTCCTACACAGAGCCAAGCGTTGCTTTTACTTCACAGCCAGCTTTAGGGGGAAGTTTTTCTTTAAATGATGATGTATTGAAAGCTGTCACGCTGGGTGGCACTGGCATGTGACGCTGACCAATCAGACACCCCACCGGACCCTGTGCCCACAGCCAAGCCACTGCTGCTGGTCGAATGAGGCAGAGTGCCTTTTAGGTTCCTTCTTACCAGCTACTGTGTCAGCCCCTATGGAGAGGCCTTATTAAATGAAGATTAAGCTGTGGCTCCATCAGTCACAATAGGTTGCAGTGAGGGCCACAAATAATCACTTTGACAGGGTGGCGGCCAATTAGTGCTCTCCTTCTGTCCTGGGAAAACACTTCTTGCTCCACTCCCGCTGGTGGGAAGAACTGATCCGGATTGTCTGTGATATTAGCCGGGCCAGAGATCACTGTTAATCACCACCTGTCATTCCGCAGTGGCAGGAGTCGGAGCGGGACCCGCCGGCCGTGAAACAGCTCTCTCGTTCAGAAGTCCTGAGTTCACTTAAAGCCCGAACATGACTCGTAAAGATTTAAGAAAGCACGGGATCGGCTCCGTTTGTCGCTCGGCTGGAAACGGTTGCGGATGAAACGACAAGGCGCGCCAATTTATTCTGTTCCAAACGTCAGAAAGCAGTTCTAACTCCCCGTGCTGTTTTGCTGACGCGAGAGTTGAAAGTCTGCGTTTGTTCGATTCAAAAAAAGAAAAGACAAAGAAGAAGAAAAAGCAGGTTTCATGTAAGAAGGCTGCATCTGACAAAAAAGGAAATCCAGAAAATTGTTTGGGTGTCGGACTTCCAAACTAAACAACAGGCCACGCTCCGATGTGATCATGCTGTGAGTAATTAAAATGCTCAGAAGTGAGTGGCATCGTTCGCCAGGGCTTAAACCCCCTTGGCGTGGCTAGATTAAACAGCACAATTGCGCAACACATGGTCCGACACATGCATGGGCGTCCGCTGTGCGCCCGTGCGCTGGTCCTGCCAGGAGACAGGAGCTGCTGATGTGGTGATTTCTCGGTTTCCTCCGAGGCGGACCGCGCGTCCTTTTATAGGCCAGATGGTCGGCATGCGGTGAGATCGAGGACGTCCGCTGTACTGGGAACGCACCGACCAACAAGACTGGCTGTGGACAAAGTTTACCAACCAAATTCTTCTCACGTTCTGTCTGGTGACATCATTAGGTGCAAAGTAAATAGAAAATATATGAAAAATTGTCAGGGATGACTGATGCTAACAAGAGGCCCACCTTAAAGGTGCAGTGTGTTACTTTTTCAAAAATATATATTTTTTTTTTACATATTTGTTGAAACTATGTAGTGACAGTACAGTATGAGGTATATCATCTGTGGAAGAAAAAAAAATTAGCTCATCTGATGTCCCTAGTGCTCACCGGAAACAACCAATGAGAGCCAGGAGGAGGGTCTTAGAGCTGCCAATCACCTCGTGAGTATGCTGCTCAACGCTACAGCGGATAAACTTTTTTTTTCTGGAGCGGAAAGTTACTTCTCCGTCGTTGGCACATTAAGCAACACGTACACTGGGATGACTGGCAGCACTAAGACCCTCCTCTTGGCTCTGATCGGTTGTTTTGGACTGGGAGCCGTGCATTTCTTCAGGAAAAGAATGGAGGAGATCCGATTTTTTTTCCCCTCAAATCATCTGTGGCAGCAGAGGGACAGTTTTAGATATGTAGAAAAGCATATTTGTTCTGAAATCTCCACACTGCAGCTTTAAATCCTGCTAATCGTCGCATGTCACACTACAAAGGGGTATCCAAGTAGTCCACTTGGGCTAGGTGGGATTTTTATGCCTTTGCAGCACTGCCACACAACATGCATCAACTTGACAGTAGTTGGATTGGAACAAGAGGCACGAGCAATTAGAGTACAAAAACAAACTGTACAGAGAAGTTATGACTTGGAGAATCAGTGTTGACTGAATCCTTACAGTCGGATGACTGATGAGATGGATGGCTTGGCCTCGGCCACGGCCTACAGCAGCAAGAGTTTCTCTGGTTACACACACGGGAGATCGATACTTCCACAAAAGGCCCGTTAGCCCTCTCAACTCGCAGGGCTATACGGAGATCCAATGACCGAGATAATCACTAGATGTTTCTTCCCTCTTATTCTTCGCCTCTTTTCCTCGTTGCATCTTTCTTTCCATGAGGTCAGCACGGTGTTTGTGAGCCTTTGTGGCTTCAGCCCGGCACTCAAAAGCAGATTTTGAGTATAAATTGCACGGCACTTCTCTGGAAAGTCGTGTCTTTAGCGTGTTTAGGCTATCAGGTCCAAAATTTGCTATGCTATAAATCTGGTTTCATTACTGCGCACTGTAAAACTTCTGTTCTTCTGTGGGGTAAAAAAAAAACAAAGAAAGAAAAAAAAGGGACTTGCGTGATAAAAAATGTAACTTTTATCGTGTTTGATGGCAACCATTAGATTGTGTGAATTTATAGTCAATCCCAAACCGCAACTCTGTCAGTTTTTTTTTTTTTTTTGTCAAGTCCTGTGTTTAAAAATATCTCACTCTTTGAGTCACTGAGATTCAGATTTGCGGAGTCTTTCTTTGATTCATTGTAAAAGACCACAGTGTTACTTGACAAGGTAAGGTCTTTCTCGGATAGTGCTATCCAGTTTCAGTTGGGCAAATATTGTGGATATTTCTTGAGCTTAGAGACGTACATAAACATTCATCGTAAAAATTATATTTTAAGGGAAAACCTTAAAAATCAAAACGACAAAATTGACCAATAAACTTAGCAAGCAGAAAACATCAGTCCCTCGAGTTACGTTTGAGATCATCCAGGTACCCAAAAGCTGGTTTGTAGAAAACGGTTGTACATCAGACCACGCTTTAATTGTACGCCGTATTGAACTTTGCACCCTATTAAGTCTGAAATCAGGGATTCCTGATCATATTGGAGCTGCAGTTGCCTTAATACTTTTAAAGTTGCTTTGCCAATGGTCACTGGAGCCAAAATGTAGATGCAGATAAGAGGAAGAAGAATCGGAGAAGAATCGAATGTGTTTTTGCGAAACCAGTGAGTCAGATGAGTTACTGGGAAATCTCTGTGGGGGATTTCCCAGTGTTATCAACGCTGATAGGGCCAAAGCAGCTATTAATAACGTCTCTCTATTGTTTTTGACTCGTCCACTGACGATCTAGAGTGCGGATTAGTGTTTTTAATATCCCAGAGGTACAGTGGGAATCCTAAGCGGACGAGGAGTCGACTCATTACTGCACAGATCGGGTAGGAAACATGGACTATCTGAACTCGCTCAAAAATGTCCCAAAAAAACTATTTTTGTTTTTCTTGTTATTTCTGCTGAACGTGAGGAGTTTGGTTGAGCTAACCGTATTCGACTAAACACAGGCAGAGAGCGTTAAATGAATGAGTGATGTGCGGTGTGTACGCTCAGCAGGGAACACGTCAGCCATGGTTTGTGCGACTCTGGTGTTTGGTGTGCAAATGCGTTTAATCCCGATGTCATCAGAGGTTCTCGGCTTCACAACTTCGCTTCACCTTTTTAATATGGGGAATAACAAGACCGGGTCGAAATACCGTCATCGTCCTCGCCGCGGATTCTCAAAAATCTTTTGATAATGCTGGGAGACCCAACAGCAAAGTCCAGAGTGATTTCAATTTGGCTGTAAACAGAAAAACAACCCTGGTGGATCAGATCTGCTTAGCCGTTACTTTCTCTTCTTCTCTGTTTCCAATTAATTCAGCATCCTCATAGAGTAGCTGTATAATTCTGTGCCTTTCCCAAACACTGGTAGCTCATAAAAAAAGACATGACTAAGGTGTTTTTGTTTTTAACTCTAAGCTCTGTTAAACATTTTATTCACTTCTGACTCTTGGAAATGTGTGCCAAGTTCTAATTTGGTTTCTTTCTAAACAGAAAAGGCCCTTGCAACGTGTACAGATGCTCTTATGACGGAAAGGATTTTGAGCTGTGCTGTTGCTGAAGCGTACTTCACAAATCAATTTGACTGGACTCCATTTCTCTTACCGTGGTGCGAATGATTCTTTGCAATTTTCAAACTGTGCCTCGCAAATACATTTGTAGCCCGGTGAACTTTTTCACGTTTAGTTATTTCAGAGCCACATCATCAGCTGAATTTGAAAGGTATTCGCCTACTGCGGTACTGCATGACTGCAAAGTAAAAGCAAAAATGATGCATCGCCTTCAAAATGTTTGAAGAGGAAACACAGTGGATGTTTAGGGTCGCCGTACCTAAATCTTCAGTCGAACCTCCAAGCCCTGCCTCAAGTTTACGATAACCTGTTTTTTTTTGTTTTTTTTCACATTCCCCTCAGCATAATGAGGGGAATGTTTTATCCTGCCTCATAAAATCCTCAGTTGTTTCGGATTTTCAAATGTGACAAAATATGGAACTGCTTCGTTGGGTATGAACTTGGCAAAATAACAAATTCTGCAGGACGATACTCTGTCCCTAAAACTATCGCGATGTATGATAATGTCATTTCGAGGCCATTTTGGATTAATACCAGCAATATTAATAATGGATCACTGATATAAGTATTCTCCACTCAAAAATAAAAATAAAAACTTTCAATTTCTAAAGAACATTTAACTCAATAATTAGCTTAGACAGGGAAAACAGACAGAAATTGGCAGGTAGTGAAATACCAGGTGTTTGGGATGTTTCTCGAAACTTTTCAACATTGTTATAGAGGACAAGTGTTGTCCAAATGAAAGTTATAGCTCTCATTTTAATTTATCATGCCATATAACAGCATTGATTTATTGCTTATCGTGACAAAAATAACTCTCTGCCAATACCTTTTCCTAGTTTGTTTGATTTTTATACCTGTTTTCTCATGAGGACTTTGTAGGCTTTCCTTCACTACAGACAGTGACCTCCGTCCGACCGAGTTACTCGCTATTATCACCCACTGGAAGCAATCGTGTCACCACGTAGTTCCTTGCGACAGCCTCGTGTGTGCGCGCAGCGCTTCCCCTCTCGTTCATCCTCCGGGGCTCCGATTTGTCCTGTTATTTATTTGAACTGCAGAGTGTTGCGTTTCCCCGGCTTTTGCCAAGTGGGGTTTTTCACAAGGAGTGTGGAATTAACAACACATGCTTCAGTATGAAATGTTGCCTTTATTAAACAGGCCCACCGCAGCATTTCACGTGCCTGAGAAGTCCTGAGATGCATACGCAGTGACACTTTTACACTCGACCCGTGGCCACTAGAGCTGGAACGCGCTATCTGGACGAGAAGAGGGCTTTTCATACGACTGGGTTTAAGTGTGCTGCTGGCCTCTGCGCAAGTTTTACAATCGCTGACTACATCAACAAGGAAACAAAAAAAAAAAGAAAAAGAAACAAAGGAAAAAAATGGTGCTTCTGTGCAGAGCATTGCCAAGTTTTGATTTAGGACAGTCATAAAGTCTTCTCGAAAAAAAAAAAGGTCAAGTAGTCATGGCGGAATCATGAGGAGGTGCACGGCGTTTGGAGGGAAACTCTCTGACAAACAAGACGGGACATTAAACACTAAATGTGCCATGGGATCACAGTTTCCAACCCAGTCAGCAGCCCTCGCAGCGCTGAAATATGAGAAACTATCAGGGTTTATTTCAAGTTTATTTACTCTTTCACCACTTCGCTAAGTGACCGTCCCGTTCAGCACGCCCGCTCCAAAAATGGAGAACAATCCTCCAAGTTAGAGTATGTCTTTTTCTGTGAAGTTGTTGATAGACTGATATCTGCCACGGTAATTGCTTCCTTATTTGGGGCATTAAATATTTACACTTGGCCTTATCCTAATCCCAAGTTTATGAGCGATGTTAAACCACACTAAGGGGAAAAAGACATTTATTTTAAAAGCGCCGCTAACAGAGGCCGTCATCGCCAAATGGTGTGTCTGGACCATCTGTGAAAGAAAAAAATGGTTTACCCTTGAAATATATATATATTTCCTCTAGCCGTATGCGCACACAGAGAAATTCCATCGACTTCTCGCATAATGGCCTGACATTCACGCTCTGCATACTGCAGAAATCTCTCAAGCTGACAGGAGGAAACAGAGACGGCCATTGAGGAAACCTGCAGATTATACTTTGAAGGATTCCACAGAGGAGAGGAAGGGAGATGGTGGGAAATAAGCCCCGGGAAAAAAAAGAAAAGAAAGAGAGAAAAAAATGCTGGCTGGAACAAGGGCCAGTTTGGGGAAAGCACAGTGAACCTCAATCACTCAGACGGCAAAAACAAAAGCCAGAGCGTGAGGGTGACGCGCCGTAGGCGAGAAAACAAAGATGGGCAACAGGCGCCTGCGGGTGCTCCTTACCTCTCCTGCAGTGTCTCATGGCCATTTTGCACATCCTGGACTCGGCAATGGTGGGACACGGTATTGTGTCCTTGGGGGGTTTCTTAACAATGTGCCGCGTCCGGGTCTCCAGGCCCCACTTATAGCCACAGGTTTTGTTTCTCCTGGTGCAGGCTCCCCACTCGCTCCACTGGCCCACCTCGCAGCCCTCTGCGTGGGTTACACACAAACAAGTGGCGTCCCATCAAGTCACAGACCAGTGTTCATCAGAGACAACCGTAGGATACATAGGTTTAGCTTGGCTTCACTGTAAGCGCGTATTCAAATTGAGATGTCAAGAATTTAGTTTTCAGAGGCAAATTTGAAGATTTTGATTCACGATTGGCTTTCTCAGATTATTAGAGTACGCAAGACCAATAAGAAAAGTATTTTTAATTTATAAATGTTAGTCGATTAAAATGCTTGTCTATGCGCAGTCCAGAGCCCTTCGGTAAATTAGAATATCACCTCTACATGATGCCACATGAAGCATGAAAAGCTGCATGCGTTTTAGACGGAAGCACATTATATAGACTAATAACACAACAATGGATGCTTAACAGCCTTTATTTCTTATTATTTCCCACTTACAGCTACTTCAAACATGACATTTAAATTAGAGTATTAAATCAGACCAATACCAAAAATTTATATTATTGAAAACATAAATGTTAGCTTAATGGAAAGCATGCTCAATACCAGCTTATCGGTTTTTATTTTCAAAAGGTAATCTGTCAAATGAGATTCATTGGGATGCATATTCTATTTAATTCAATATGACAGCATTTGCTCTGAGTCATTCTGTGCTTGAATTCCTTTTACTTGAATTAGATGATCAATACAGCTGTGCAGCGGCGTTAAGGAAGGCTAATAACTTGTATATATCAACTTTTCTTATTATTAGCACCTTGTTTGTTCTCGTGTCTCTTATCTTCCTCGAGGCACAATTCCAAAGATTTGCTACTTTTTTCCGGTCAGGTGAGTGAACTGACATCAAGATCTGCTTTAAAAATGTCTCTCTCGACTTTGTCAACTCTTGGAAGAATGACATTTTGTACCCTTTTCCACCATTTTTTCCTTCCACTCAACTTTCCATTAACATGGATTGTTACGCTTCTTTGACAATGACTGGACAACTGAATCCACTGGCCACAACGAGGGCATAACATGAAATTACTGTAATAGAAAAACAATTTCTCATTGGTCTGTTACCAATAAGAAATCGGTAACAGACCAATTTCGTATTGTTAACAATTTTGTATTGTTAACCAAACCTGGCGCCAGAACGCCAAACCTGGCGTTCAGGCGAGTTAGACAGGTGAACATTCCTTAATGTTCCCATTTTGTCTCTCAACGCGCCTGACTTTGTTCGGTTTGACATACCTCCACACTCCATTGTGTCTTCCAGCGGGGCGAAGCCCTCGGGGCACTTATCAAAGCAGCGCCCTTTGTGCAGGTAAAAACCAGATTTGCACTTGGTGCAGAAGTCTTTGCTGAAGCAGGACTCGCAGTTGTCTATCCTGCACCCTGGAGGAAGAAACAGAAACAGAGGAAAAGTCATCTGGGTTTCAGAAATCCGCTTCATGTGGAATTGATTCGGAGCTAAAGTGTTTGGGGAAAAAGGAGGTTGTTGAACGGATTATACTCTCCCTTGTTCGAAAATCTAAAATGGTTGAAGATTTGTGAATTATTTCACATGGGGGAATCACTGTATTGTTATTGTAGAGACCCAAAACCCTTACGTTCCAGCTTTTGTTCAAAGGGAGTAAATCAAAAGTGTGAAAACACACACACACCAAAAAAAAAAAAAGACAGTGAGGAACTGATGGAAGCTGACCTCTTTCTGCAAGGTTCATCCAAAACTACACATGCAAAACACACCAGCTCACATGCTTTTAACTATGGGGTGCTACAAAAAGAACAATAGTGTCTGTAACGCTATTGTATCTCTTCCATATCTCCATATTTTTTCGTAACCCAACCCCCCAACAACTTATTGGAAAGTCAGTTTTTCATTAAGTTCTGAATGATGGGTTGCAACGACAAAAGCTGGTTTCGGTGTTTTGGCTTCGTAACCAAAAGAGTTCGCAACTGAGAGGCGGCGGGGGACCGGCTTCGTCGGCAAACGCAACTGCAAAAACTTTGTGTCTCACGCCACGCCCTCGTCGTCCGAAGAAAAGGCTCGGCAATGTGTCATCAAGGTCCCTGCAAATGACACGTCGAGCCGAGCTAAATTACAACGACCGCACCAACGGGGCGACGCACAGCCCCACATGATTAGAAGGAGCCTCCCAGAGCTGTCTAATTTATGCTGCTTCTCAGAGACTCTACGCATGCCCCCCGATACACTCAACCTCCAACCTCCATCTGAGGCCTCCGGGCGAAAGGGCGGGGAGGGGGCTTCCCAGGTAGGTCGTCATCTCTCGCTCTGAAACCCGAAAGACTTTGTTTCCATGCGCGGACAACGACGGGACAGTTGAGGCGCTCGCTTTTTTATCTGTGACCCTTTCTGCAGAACCCGGAGAAGGGAAGGTTTCTCACAATCACACCCCTTAATTACACCATCTCCAGCTAACCATCAGGCCTCCTCCTCGGCATTCCTGCAAAACGAGGGGGTCCCTCCCCGCTTCACTTTGAACCCTAAAGTATGGCCTCGGCCCACTCACTCTGGTCTCACGCTTTCCCGACCAGTCTAAACAAACTGTGAACGCACACGCTCTGCACAATCGCACACATGCCAATAAGATATGGTTAGAGTTAGGCTCACTCTACAATAAAGCTGGGCTCTGGAAAACGTGACTGCGCTGACCGTAAATCACGTCTCCGGCAGTCTGTCTTTGTACTCCGCGTCCCACATGTACACATTTAGACACCCCGTATAATTATTAAGCGTGTTTTCTTATCTCCTGTGCTCCATGTTATTTTAGAACCTAAACAAACTAAAAATGTGTTGTGACCTCATGAACTTTTTTTTTTACTACATTTAATGTGTTTTCCAGACACAGAGTGCCATTTTATGGCACAACTGAGTTACCTTCAGTGAGAAAAATGCTGCATATATCAAATATGACTTCAAAAAAGTTTGACTTTGTAATTTAACGACTTGATATTGGGGCACTGTCTCTTTAAGAAACACCTGCTTTTTCTGAAACTCCACCTTCAGGAAGTTGTCATTCTTCTATTAACCCTTTCACAAAAGTTTTCACTAGTGTTGCACTGAGAAGTAGCTGGTATAATGAACTCAGATGTTGCAGAGTTCCACCAGGTGATTTGCTAATTGCTGCTGGCTAGTTTGCAGGAGCTGAGCCCGAGAGGGGTGCTCTGTGAGGTGAAAAGTCAGAAGTTTAGAAACTGCAGCTCTGAGGAGACGGAGATAGGTCCAACTAAGCGTTTCGGACTACTGAATGGTTACCATGGGAGATTAAGCAACACTCTAGGTACATTTCCACATTATAAGATGGTGCAAAGTTTTTTTTTTTTAAAGTTGATTTTACACAATTCTGACCTTTTAATTACATCACAAAATTCATGTAGCATATTCATTTTGATAGAAATGTATATGCTATGATATGTAAAATATCATACATTTTGATAGAAATGTATATGCTACAAGAATTTAAAGTATAATTGTGTAGTCATCTGGTTTCACATTCAAAAATGTGAAACCAGATCTAGAATAAATGGTTGAGATTAAAGCTTCTGTTAGAATGGCCCAGTCAAAGTCCAGATCTGAGTCCAACTGTGAATCTGTGGTAAAACTCACAGGTGTTCTCCATTGCACTCAGCATGAGCCTGTGTACGTTTGTGGTTGTAAAGTGACAATTGAAAATAATCAAGGAGTATAAATACTTTTGTAAGGAGCTGACTTTTTTCATTCTTTCTTTTTTGCTTAGTGTTCTTTTCAAACATTCTGCTCCCCTCTACCCCTTTCCCACACCCCCTATTCCTGTCTGGGAGAAACTGCATCGCTGTCCAGACTAAACACAGTCTGCCATGCTGGAAGCTGGTACAGCCCAACTGCAACACGGGGAGCGAGTTAAAGCATCACAAACTGAAAAGCACAAAGTGTTCCTTAATATTTTCAACATGCTGTAGACTTCTCAGACTTGTCAACACCTGGGAGAGTGCTAGTTCACAAAGCGAATTGTAAAAAGAAAAAGAAAAAGTGAGCAGGAGATGAAGAACATCTGTCAGCGCTCTTATGCACTGAGCTTGTTGTGCTAGTCTTGGTTATTGTTGGCAAACATCACTAACACGGCTGTATGAAATACGGGATCCTGCCAACGACGGTAGCGTTTAACGAGCCTTTGATTAAAGCGTCACTTTTTGGTTTCCCATCTCTGATGTAAACAGGGAACAGCGTAAAAAAAGGCTTTTGTGATGAGATGATAATGTCGCCCTGCGACGGATGGATGAGGTGGAACACAAATGAGGCACTGTTATGATGAAGACAGAAGGGTCAGAGGTTATCAGATCGAGTTGGGCCGATGGGGATTGACGGACTATCTAGATCACGAGGGGTGGGGGGCGGGAGCTAACATGCACATCGAATGCGAAAGCAACATGTACCGCAGTGCCAGAGCAAACGATACAAGGGAGCGGGTTCACCATCCTGCTGGGATTAACCTCAGGACCACCTTTAAAGTCTTCATCTAGGTGCCACAGGGAAACTAATGAGACGCAATGAGGTCACTGGATCCCAGTGAAGGCCTCCTGTTCACCGGACTTAAATGTATTATCCTTATTATCGCTCGGACTGGTTCTGGCCGTGAGTCATCATATTATGAGTGGAAAAGCGGGAAAGCCTCATGACCGCTCAGAAGAGCTGCACAAGATGCCACTGAAGTAGGTGATGTTTTCTGCGGTTCGCGCCGCAATCATGTCTTGCATTTTACTTGTTTCTGTGTCGCTCTTGAGATTTTATCTCAAGCGGATCTGAAGCTGAGAGATGAGTCACCAAATGTGACTCGGGATCTAATAGCCCGGGCTTGGCAGGCGACGGCCCCTCAGCTGCGGTCTGGATGAGTAACCCGTTGATTTTATCGAGGACACTTAAAGCCACGTGTCAGCTTCAATCACTTCCTGTTTCTTCTCAAAGCTTCGTGTGCACTCACTCAACTAATTAGCATGAGCATTCGATGTGTTGAGAAAGAGATATGTCTCGGAGAGCTGATGAACCAGACAGGTTAGCTGTCAGATGCACACTCATCTGCCCACAAGAGGGTGCGCCCCGCCACTGATCGCCACGTCCGAAGTGCAGATGTTGTAGAAAAGCCTGGCAGAAAGAAAATGGGAAAACTAACCATGTTTTTCTATCTTCTCCATCTTTACCTCACATCCTACGTTGAACAGCCCTGACCTACTCTCTAGGCTCTAGGTTTGGCTTCCTCACTGCCACCCAGCCATGTCTTGCGGGGGTGCAGATGGCAGGAGTTTGCAACAAAGGTTAGAACTGCCATTTTCCTCCCAACTCTCTCCACTGTGGGCCTTTTTTTTTTTTGTTTTTTTTTCCACTCGGGCGCTCCTTTCCTCCCTAGCACAGCAATAGGTGAGGCAAAGGTGGTGTTCCTGCCAATCAAAACCTTCCAGAGGGAGATCGGGGATGACAGATGTGTCAGCGGTCCTTCTAGCTTCTTCACACCGTCTGTGATAAACCCACCTCCGCTTATTTATGCTCAGCCAGCCCTAGCGCTCGCACATACTCGCGCCGCTCAAACCTCATGTGAGCATTCAAGCACAGACAGTCCACAGTTTACTTTTTTTTTTCTTCTTCTTCTTTTAGATAATAAAAAAGTGAAATGAAAATAACAGTCTGTTTCTGGCTACCGTTAGCATGTAGAAGGGCTTGGTTTTATGGATCCATTCTACTGACTGGCAAATCTAAAAGAGCGGTTAGCAAAGCTGTGATGATTAGATGTCCCTTGACAAAGCTCAAAGGCCAAAAGCAACTGTTCTTTCCCTTGGCCAGACTGTGTGGTGGAAATACCCTCCAGTTCGGATTTAGAACAAGAAACAAGGAGCTCGAATGAGAGCGAGTTGATGGGAAGAGAGCTGCCAGTGTATACAGCCATTTGACTCTAGCAAAACTCAGAGTTACTTCCTCTACACACCCTCGCCGTCTTTGCGACCCTGCGGTCTTTCATTGGACCATAGCCTCACCCTGAACTATAGCCCACACACCTACTTTACATATCATTGGCATATTGGCGGTCCTGATGCCTTTTTGTCATCCGCTTACCTACAGACAGCACCAGTAACCTGAGCAGGAGATAACTGGTACCTTTCAAATCTCAGTTGTGTGGCAAGGCAATGGATCTCTGGTGCCCCAAGTCGGTCCTGGAGGGCCGGCATGTTTTAGTTCTTTCCCTAGCTTAACACACCTGTATCAAATGATGGCTCCTTAGCAAGCCTAAGAAGAACATTGACATGCTGAAACGGTTGTTACTACCACCAGGGAGAGAGCTAAAACATGCAGGATGCCGGCCCTCGCAAGAGATTCCCCTGCAATAGATTCTTCACTAGAAAATGTGCGTTTGTCCGTAGCAGCTGTGGGTCCTTAATTCAATCTGAGGAAGCACATTTTCAAACCAGCCCTACTCTCAATGCGGACCCTCTCAACACTTAGTCATGTAGACAATACAACTCTGATCGCCGTCTGATGGCTGATAACGCTTTCCCTTCAAGCATTTTGCCTTTGATACAACGTGATGGATTGTGTTTCAGCTTTGGGATCTGCGTTAAACTTGAAGTACTGTGAAGAATTGTGGCACCCACAACGACATGGGTGCTAGCAACTATTTTCCAGACAGTTGATGCAAACTTCATGACCATATTCTGTTCAGGTGCAAATACGAAGGCCCTCCAATCATAACATAGCCTTAAGATTGTAGTTGTCTTGTGATGCAAGAGTTATGGGCCCGACTCCAGCTGTTCCTGCACCTGGGCATGTTTCACTTAACTCCAAGTTGCCTTCCGATCCATGTATCAGTGTATGAATGAGTGCATATTTGGAAGTCTAGTGTAAAGCTCTTTGGATAATTGGTTTTAGTAGAAAAACACTTTGTAAATTCTATTTCCTATTTAAAATATATATTTTGTTTATCCGCATGTTTTTTTAATAGGTTAAATAATATATTACTTGTTAATAAATGTCAAACATATTGCTTTTCGTAAAGTTCAGGCCTTTTAGCATTCAGACTAATGACGTGGAAGTCCAGCGAAGGTCCACCGTAACTTGGGTTATGTTGTGACCTCCATTCACATGGGTTAATTTTATTATTTATTTATTTTTTGTATGGTTCCAACAATCACAGTGAATAAAGTCACAACTAAAGTTTAAGGTATTGGACCCAAGTGGTGGCTAAACCTTCCCCTTGAATACATGTTGGTCTGAAATGCAATCTTCCCTTACTAACTAGCAGAATAATGTAAAAAAGCATGTTTGTTGTTTCCCATGGACTGATCTTTCTCAAATGGAGACATTGTTTTTCGGGGCTTCTTGCTTAACTTTGTTTCTCCAGCAGTACATTTCTTCTCCCCATCCAGAGGCCTTTGTGTTACATGCCTGTGGATCCTACAGAACCCCTGCCGAAAAAATAGTGAGGTTTCAGCCCAGCAAGTGTCTGAGTGTGAAGACCTTCTGCTTGTCCAGCTTTTGTTTTTCTTTACTCAGGGAGTCCACAAAAAAAAAAATCTTGAATGAGATAAGATCACACAGACAAACTCTGGGATAATAAGCAGCCGCTGCTCCTTCAGTAATTTTTAGAAGTCGTGTTGAAAAAGCTCTTGACAACAGGGTCGTAACACCGAGCTCCGGGCCCCTTCAGAAACCAAAGGGCCAATTAATTTCTCACTGTGGTTTGTTGTAGTCATATTTGAGCCTTTTGGAACCAGTCGGCTGGACGAGCTCACAAAAAAAAAAAACAACAACAATAATAATTTTACGTTTAAAACAATAAAATATCAGTTTATGGAGACTGAGTCGTTTTATTAAAAAACAAACCAAAAAAAGACGACACATGGAGAGCAGCTGAGGAAGAAGAGCAATGAGTGAAGCAGCGATGGCATCGAAGTGAGCCTCGTCCTGGGAGCTAACGCTACGTGACAATGCAAGATGTTGCTCTAACAGTGCTGCGTAAGGCCAAGGGTCAAGATCATCCAGCCAGGCATCAGAAACTGCTGGTCAAAATTCAAACACGATGGGGATACAGTGGTTCTCCATGCTTCAGTTGACGTAAATAAAATCGCTTTTATTACCCAAGAACAAGATGTCTTTCTCTTTCGGTTAAATAAGAAACAACAACAGTTTATAATGTCCGAGGAGCATAGGATGTTCCTGATAATATGCTAAGAGTTAATAAAACTGCACTGGAGCTGTGGTGCTGATGCAGCAAACAGACGTGTGTGCGGACAAAAACCCGCCGCTCGCTGGCTTTTCAAGTCGGGATGAGGTTACTAGGAAAAAGTATATATTATCTATTGCCTTATATAGTGTATTTTAAAGAGATTAAAGAATTTGGGAATGTTTAATATGTTCAACGAGCGTTACAACTGTGTTTTTCAGAGTTCAGACGTAGCAGAAGATCTCCTTTTGCAAGCTATTCACGTTGGCGTGGGCAGGCACTTCGATCTGTCCCTACTCCAACACATCTGATTCAAATGACTGAATTGCCTCCTCAGACTGTCAGCAAGTTCTACAGAAGCTTCTCAATAACCACTGATTTAAAGAAGATGTTCTGACAGAGAGAAAAATCTGCAAAATTGTTGCCGCCCTCCCCCCTAACAAACCAATGTTGAAACAACTGATGAATTAGCACTGTTGTAGAACCATGTCGACAGTGAAGGAGTTGTACCTTCCTGGCAGGACTATGATTATCTTATTTTGTCAAGAAAATGATTTTTTTCTTGGTTTTGGTTGTTGACAGAAGGTACTCTGAACCTTGCTTAGACGGGTCATCTACTCGAGACCGGCCCTGAAACCTTAAGGAGTAGCTGACATCTTACAGTCAGTTCCCAAACAATACTATGAATTATTGGGAAGAACAAACTGTTGAGCATGCCTCTCGCAACTTCCTTAGGGTTTATGGCATTCAATTCTACTTTTACCACATTTTCGACGAACGGTGACATCGCCCATTGTAGCTCTGGCTATTTAACTTACTTATTTCTTTTTTTTCTTTGACTTGTGTTTCATTTCTGCAGATAGAATTAACATGAAAGATTTATTTGCTCCTTGGCTGTCCGTGATAGGGTAAGCAGAACGTAGTACTTTTCTGTCTCAGGAGTTGCTACATGTTCATATATTTCAGCCTTAAGGTTCAGATACCCTCCGCTGGGGATCCGTTTTTAGTGCGTCTGTCAGAAGTCTGGCTCAGGAAACTGAAAAGCTTCAAGTTTCTCACTGTTTTCATACGAAACACTCAGCCAACACCTCGGGCTCTGCATAAACCTACAAAGTCCCTCTCCATCTCTCCGAGCATAATCAATGTTAACATAAGGTTATGAGATCAGGGTGCTACATAAGGAGGAGAAAGGTACTTTTCATTAATTGGATTTGAGTGTTATTCTTTAACAACTACGCCTGAGAACATTTTGATTTGTCTGTGTTATTGTTTGGATTTTTCATTAACTGTAAACCAGAACTCCACAGAGCCACGGAGACCAAAGGTGTGGCCTCTCTTAAAGCCGGAGACCAAAAGTGTTTTGCATGCCATAAAAAAATCTGCAACAAAGGGGCGACGATTGCCAAAATATGGAAAATGCTTTCATCTCGGAAACAGTAAATAAAACCGAGGCAATGAAAACTACATTCAGCCTTCCTCGTAAATCCTTTTTCCAGGCGAAAGAGTTCATGCTTGTTTTAAATTCACTGTTTCCTTCACCTGTTTTCCACTTTTGTCTCGTCCCGTCGACGAAAATATTTTTGCCTTTGGCTCATGAAAATGTTTTCTGGCAGATGAAACACTGGTCTTTGGTCAGTTGTGGTTTTAGCCTTTGAACTCTGAAATGGTTGCTAATTTTTAGGGAGTGCGCCTCTCTCTTTAATCCCGTCATAGCCAAAGGGAAGTGAAGGTTATATTGCACTGTTTTTCTGGGTTCTTCTAAGTTCTCTCAGGTGTGCGTCGTGCACTCAGTGGTGAAAACTAAATTTGTCACATCTTTGACGGTTCATTTTAGATTTAACACGTGAGTCAATTAGTTGTTGTTTTTTTACACAGAGCCAATGAAATCATCATTAAAAATGTTAATTTTCCTACTATGAACATTTATTTGAAGTTCTGAGATAGCATTGTGGCAAAGAAGCACAAACTGAAGTGATACCGTTTTTTCCGGAATAACGCGTTATTTATGACGTCTCCTGGATTTCTGGACCTTTAGATATCCTCATAACTTGGGCATGTTTCGGATTAAAGCGTTACGATGGTGTTACAGACGGATGAGAAACAGCAGGCTCATCCTGAGGGACACGATGCTAAGATGAAGCTTCACTAACGTCAACCTGAGCGCCCAGACAAACCATTCAAACTGCGAGATATGTCTGTCTCCTCTTGATAATTGACAGTAAATCAAGCACCGTGGGAAAATGGGAAGCTGAAGTGGGGGTGTATTAAAGGCCTGCCTCGAGAGATTGAAGGTAAGGAAGAGTTTGGGGTGAAAGGGTGGGGGGTTCTTACTGGAGCACATGTTGATTTCAGGGCTGCGCATGCCGTAGTATCCGGCTGGACAGTCGTGAAGACACTCGCCGTACTGCCGCATCCTCTCCCTTCGCAAGAACAGGAAGAGTTTGGGCTGGCAGTTCACGCAGCCGTTATCCCTGGAGCACACTGAGCAGCCTTTACAGATGGGGTACGCTCCATAGCTAGCTGTAAGAGAGGAAGAAGAATGATTAATGAGTCTGTATCAGCTCTAACAAGTCCAGTGTGACTGTGAAGTGCTTCAGTAAAAAACATATGTTTAAATCTTTCAGCTATAGTTGCAAATGTTTGTCGATGAACAACAAGACAGCTGGATACACCAACTCTCTCGCGGCCTTAGCAGACAACAAATGTCAGGGTCAGACAGCAGGGAAGCGGAAGGTTACCCCGTCAGACCGTCAATTCCCGAAACTACAAACGAAACAAAAAACTCGTAAAGGCACGGGACTGTGCACAGAGTAAAAAACTCGTGTGGTGTAAATGACCCCATCTCTAAAGACCAAGGCATAATGTACTAATTTCACATTATTGGACATCATGTAATGTCAGTGCCTCTTTCTTTGTAGAAAGAGCATTGAGGACTCAGGAGGTTCCAACCCAATAATAAATATTACCTTGGGGTCTTGATCAAAGCTGTATTTAATGGTGAACACCAGACGTTTCTGACAAAACTCAATTTCTGAACTCCGGTTGCTGCTGCACTGCATACTATATTAGGTGGACACCAAGACAGAAGCATAATTTTAACAATCACAACCTGCTTTAATGTGCAAAACTGTGTTTTGGGGGGCATGCATGTGACTTTGTTGAGCTAAAAAAAAAAAAATCTGATTTTTTTCATCCAGTTACAAACAGCAGCTGAAACACAACCATCACACTAGAAGCAAGGCTTGTAGGAAAAGTAAGGAAAGAACAGCAAGTATTCTAATTTTTATTCACACATGATTGTTTGCATCATGCCTAGTTGACACCAATCAGAACACAGACTAAGCATGCTGCCATTATTTAAAGGTGCTACAAGCCTCAGTTTGCGAGCGCTTTTCACTCTAAAACAGGTTCGCGAATACACAACTTGTCCTGAAATGGCTTCCCCAAGTGTGGCCAATCTCTGCTCCAGCACAGATTGGCCACATTTAAATGAGGCATTAATTTCTGTTGAGTTAAATCTCAGCTGCAGCAAATTTCTTGGTGTTCTCAAAAAGTCGGAGCTGTGCAAGTTGAATGGGAAAATTAGCATATTTAATAGTCCAGTGTTTTTGTTTGTTGTTTTTTTTATGGAGCAGGATATTGCTTCTTTAAGGATGTGGCAAAAGATCAAATTGGTTCTGGCCTCTGTGTGTAATATTAACATATTTGATTAGACCTGACTGTTTTGTGCCACTTGGGTGCAGGACAATGAGGAGGGTGATGCAGGGGACCACAGTAACATGGGTGGTCCGGTGCAGGATGTACCAAAAATCTTTTTTTATGGGGGAATTAATTAATTGACCCACAATCCGGCTAATTATGGGGCAATTCACGAGAAGCAACTGCGCACAAGTGGGGTTTTTCTTAGTTTTTAAAAAAAATCCAACTATGATACAAATTATGACACTTATTCGTGTAAGTCACATATTGTGATTTTATTCTATATTATTTTAGGTTTTGTCTGACAGTCTTTTTCATAATTTAATACCAGAAAAAAAAAAGTCATAGCAAAGTTGTCCGATGTCCTTCCTTGACTTTTGAAGAACGCCTCGTCAGATCGGGAAGTGGAGTTCTTCGAAATGTAAAACTTCCTTTTTTTTTTTTCCTATGTTTTTGGTCACTTTTAGATATAAAGACATCTGCCAGGTTCACATTGCTTCCATCTCCCAGATTTGAGTGGCAGGTTAGCTAATGTGTATATTTAGTGCAATCTGCACTAAATATACACATTAGAAGAAGAAACCAAGAAGAAAAAAAAGACGTAAATGACGGGAGGAAATGGGGCGGATTGCACTGCTTCTCAGTTGTCAAGCGCGTACATGCAATTGATTTTTAATAATGTGCTGGGTCGGGACTTGGCATTGGCAGATGAATATCCCAAAATCACTTGGATCAGAAGCAAAAGACAAATGCGGATCATGACACGGCATTCTTGTATTTGGTGAAACAGTAGCTACAGAAGAGAGGTGGAACCTGTAAGACGGATGAATCAGAACGCACTTCTTGATGACTTTGACATTACCCAGATAGTCAGGATTTTATTTATTTAGTTTTGTTCTTTTTAGCAGACAAGAACAACTTAAGGCAAAAATGTAACTGTGGGCCAGTGGCGGAGCTAGACTTTTTTTCCAAGGGGTGGAAGGCTTTATCAGAGGGGTCCATATACAAATTATGAGCGAAAGGAAACAAATATTTTCTCACACACACTCAAATTAAAATGGTTTATTTAACAAAGATTTGCCATGACCAAACAAGACGTTAAACGGCACTATGGAACAGTGAACATGTAAATGTAAACTCAGAGCCCAGAATATGACCAAAAACAAATTCTCAAAAACAAATAAATAAAACTGGCTCCAAATCCTCAGAAAATCCAAATTCCTTGCAGGGTTTAGTAACTCAGGTGTTCAACTAAGTGTTCGTTGCTCACCGAGCCTCTGGATTTACGGTGAGTTTAAGAACATGAATCAAAGAAGACGTGTTCCACTAGCCGTGGACCTCAGAAGACGTAACCTTTGTACCGGTTTTACAACTCAGGTGATCTACCTGTGCGCATGTGGGTCACCAGAAGAGGGTTTTTTATGCCTCTGGATCCGGTGACTTCGGAAACCTGAATCCAAGGACTCAGCGTGTTGGGGCCAGAAATCCAGCTGCATGCCAAGCTGGGGCCAGAGATCCTCCTGGACCAGGGGTAGGCAACTCCAGGCCTCGAGAGCCGGTCTCCTGCAACTTTTAGATGTCTCCCTGGTATAGGGATATATCCATTTATCTGATATATCCATTTATCTGTTGGTCTATCTACAGATCTATAGATAGATTTACATATATCTATAGAGATCTGTCTATCTTGAGCTATAGATCTATCTATCTATAGATATATCTATATACAGATATATCAAAAGATACATCTATGGATGTATCTATAGATGTATAAACATCTATAGATATATTTATATAGATATCTATAGATTTCTATCTATACCTAGATAGAAATCTTTTTATCTTTCTGTCTGTCTACTATCATTTTTTTAGGGAAACCGGAGTACCCGGAGAAAACCTTCATTTAAAGTATGATTACT
This sequence comes from Poeciliopsis prolifica, assembly GCF_027474105.1. NCBI lineage: Eukaryota > Metazoa > Chordata > Actinopteri > Cyprinodontiformes > Poeciliidae > Poeciliopsis > Poeciliopsis prolifica. The sequence continues at coordinate 4,567,314 of NW_026562392.1, read as the reverse complement.
TAATTTTACTATTAAAGAAAATTATAGACAATATCTGTCTGTCTATCTATAGACAGACAGATACATATATATAGATAGATATCTATTGATCTATCGATCTGTCTGTCTTGACTATCCACCATTTTTTTAGGGAAACCGGAGCGCCCAGCGAAAACCTTTATTTAAAGTATGATTACTTAATTTAGTAATAAAGAAAATTACAGACAATATCTATCTACCTTTGTTGTTTTTGTAGGGAAACTGGAGCACCCAGCGAAAACCTATTATAATTACTTAAATTTGCTACTATATGTCTAATGTAGCTGACGAACAATCTCACAAAGATGTTAGTTCAAAGTTGAACCACTTGGGTTGCACTCCTTGGCCAGCTGAGAAACATCATTCAGTCGATTCTGGGATAGATGGCAATTTTACCCCTTACTACTCTGTGGGAAATCGTCACGGAAGCGCACAGTCTTGGATTTCAGTGGGTGAAGTTTGACAGGCTTGGTACTGCTAACTTTCTCATCACCGAGTGAATGGTCGCCATGGTTGTCAACAGGATGACCTTGATGTCCAAAAGTAGGAAGCCCAAGAAAGTCTTGAGGAGTTTGCCCAAAATATCTGCGAGTACAAGGCATGTGATGTTTGTGAGTAGGGTGTCCGTGATGTTTGTCAGTAGGATGTCCATGATGTTTGTCAGTAGGATGTCCGTGATGCTTGTCAGTAGGATGTCTGTCATGTTTGTCAGTAGGATGTCTGTCATGTTTGTCAGTAGGATGTCTGTCATGTTTGTCAGTAGGATGTCTGTCATGTTTGTCAGTAGGATGCCTGTGATGTTTGTGAGTAGAATGTCTGTGATGTTTGTCAGTAGGATATCTGTCATGTTTCTCAAGAGATAACACGTCAAGTTTTTCATTCGAACGCATCTCTTCTAGCTCAGGAGAATAGGCGTCAGGTTTGCGATATGAATGCACATAAGGTTTATAACCAAAATGTGCATCATGTTTGTGGCCAGCATGCACATCATGTTTGTGGCCAGCATGCATATCCGGTTTGTCAGCAGAATGCACCGTTCTTCTTTCCTCAAGGGACTTGGACCCACTTGTCTCTGGTGCTGCTGCTGGCAGAGTCTCCTGAATTTTGTGATAAACTGGCTTTTTATTAACAACATTTTTACTCTCCTCTGGAGATGGGACCAGTTCAGGAAGCCTGCTCTCACTCTTGTGTTGTACAAACACCGATGTGGACTGGAAGCCTTCCTTTGGGCTACCAACACTGTGAAATATTTCTCTATGTCTTATAATTTCCTCCCTAATGACTGGTTTAGTCTTCTCCTGGGTGCTGAATCTCTGCTGCTTCTTCTTCTTTTTCTCAATTTCTTCCATCCTATGCAGCCGGTCCGATTCCATCAAGGAATGTAACTCTTGCTTTTTCATCTTCTCCATTTCGATCTTCTTCTGCCGTTTGTATTCAACTTGATCATCCCAAGCAGCAGTCAAATATTTTTGCATTTCCGCTTTCTTTTGTCTCTCCTGTTCATCAAGGAACCTTTGGGGAATCCTCTGTGGAGCCATGTCCTTGTAAAACTTTTGTCCCTCCAAAGCATCTTTGGCAGATCTGAAGTTGTGTTTTTTCACAACTTCAGATCTGGGCAAATCAAAAACTTCTCGTTTGGTCTTTTTAAGCGTCTCTGGTAGTTTTTTCTTCTGTCTTCTTGTTTCTTCGATGATTTTCTTCCTCTGGTCTTCTCTCCAAATGATCAATTCTTTTTCATAAATAAATTGTTTTCCAGTCCTCTTCTTCAGTTCCTCTCCTTTTTTAACTAAGGCTTCCAGTTTCTTTTTATAATCAATTTTTCTCCTGAGTTCGTTGTCCAGTTCAATCGCTGTCTTAATATCGATTCCCTCTTCTGAAATGGAGCTGAAAGTGGAGCAGGAGCTTTTGCTCGATTCTGAGTCAGAGGTGGAGGAGGAGTCAGCTGTTTCAGGTTTTTTCTCTTTTGGCTTCTTTTCTTTGGCTTCTTTTTTCTTCCGTCGTTCTTCCTCTTTCTTTCGTCGTTTTTCCTCTTTCTTTAGTCGTTCTTTCTCTTTCCTTCGTTGCTCTAAATATTTTGGAAGTGTTGGCAACCTTTCCAATAACGTACCCAAATAATTATCTTTCCCTACAAATTGGGAGTGTTGATTCAAATTAGGTCTTCCATTTTTTGTTGTTATAAAAGGCAGAAGCCTTTTGGTTAACTCGTGTGTTTCTTGATCAAGTTTTTGTGCCGTCATAATGAATCTCACTGTGAATCTGTGGGGTTCTGCACATATGACTCCAGAACACACGCGTCACTATTTAAGAGGCTTCAGAGGTGATGTCATAGACCCTTCGACACAAAGCATGAGATCCTAGTGACATCATCAGTTGGGTAGAAGTGTAACATTGGTTGCTATTGCTATGGCAACCAGGAAACGCTCTGAATTGATTCATGCTTTCTAGTGAAGGAGATGTTTCAAACCATCAAAACATTTCCGAATCAATTCATTCATATTAAGACAAATATACAATTTTCCAACAATTCAGACTAGCTTCAGCCAATGTGGCTGTAATTGATAAAGGCTTAACAATGTGCAAAACACAATCACCCAGTTTCCCATTAAATCTGCTCAACAGTGTTTTCCTCATCAAAAACGTCTTTTGATGAGGAAAAGTGTTTTGATGAACTCAGGTTAAACTGTGGCTGTGTCTCATTTAGACATTCATTTATCCAGACTGCAGTCATGCAATCTTCATCATTTCACTCTATACTGTAGTATTCTCAAACGTTCCCATTTGTGTGTATTACTTGTTCATCACATGTAATACATGAGGGTCACCTGGGTTCTTACTACAAAATCACACACATGTGCTTTTACATGTGTTTCACATTATTTCACTCTATTTTGTAGGAAAATTACATACTTTTAAAATGCAGCTGCAACTTTTTGTCTTAAGAGATAACACAAATGGTTGTGCTGATATGAGGTTTTCTAAAATTGGGGCAAAATTAAATTACTAATCAAAAGTAGTGGTTAGTAATTAAGTTACTTTTTAGGTATTACCAATGACAAGAATTCCTGTCTTTCCAGTCACTGAACATGTTGACATTTCTTCAAGAGTGATGTATGACAAGTGCCGCCTCTCATTAGGAAGGTAACAGCGGTTACCGCTGAGCGGTAAAATGTTGTAAATACCTGCAAAACTCCTCGACGGTGGACTCTAAAGCCGCGGGTGTGTTTTGGATCAAGCAGGAACCACATGTCAGCTCAACCAATGAACAGCGTCAGTGAGCAGGATGTAGGCTGCTACTGCAACGGGCTGCCTTCAGGGACAGTCGGAAATTACACTTTTCCTGGCAAATCTTTGCCGATCTCATAAGTATTATATTTTTAAATTACCATTTCCAGTGGGGTGGCAAGGGCTCTGTTGGGGGTGGCAAATGCCACCCCTGCCACCCCTCTGGCTCCGCCACTGCTGTGGGCAGGCTAGCCCGGCAGAATACAGCACAAGTAGACCATAATACCCATAATAGATACATCAGTAGGATATTCTTTAACTCAGAGTAAACATGTCCAACTCAACAATTTGTCAATTCATGCAAACTCTGGTTCCCCTCTCGGAATTCAAATGATGATGATTGGTTATGGATGTGAATATTGCATTAATTCTGGTCAGAGCTGGCCTCCTGAATGATTGTGCTGAGACAGCTGATGAAAGCCCTCAAAACCGCTGTGGCTCTGGCCGCGGCCTCGCTCGCCCGCGGAAGACAAAGGGAGCCAGTAGGAAAGACGGTCCATTCCACAATGAGCGACTTTCAATGTAAACTCCTCGGCGTCCCATTTACAGGAAAATGTCCTCGGGCGAATCCAAAAAAGCGAAAAGACACTCCAGCCGATCCTCCAGCCAGAGTTTTAAATATCACATGCGCAGGACGCGGGCGGGCGCTCACGCTGAGCGACCTACCACAACGCTCCATAAAACATTGCGGAGCACGCCGGACAAAACCTAAGAGGCAGAGCAAAGTCTGCACTTACTGGCCATAGATCTGCATATTAGGTTTCTCTTTCAAAAAAAAAAAAAAAAAAAAAGCCCCAGGATTGTTAAGTGGATCTAGTGCAAGCAACAGTTTGCAATCAGGTGAAAATCACTTAGTGAATGTCTGTGGCTTCTACTTTCTTTTTCTTTTTGCATTCATCTGAAGCCTTAAGAGCCGAGGCTTCAGAGAGGCATTTTGGCTCAACCGAATCGTGTTCGTTCTCCCGATGCTGCAATGGACGACTTTGGTTGATTAAGTGCCAATCAGAAGGCGTTTCTGCTGGTCTGAGGTTTAAAGCGACACTCCATCAACTACAACAAGTCCTGAGGGACACACAATCCCAGCTCCGCATATCACATGGGCTGGTGATGGTTCGTCTGAAGTCGGCACCCGTTCAGGAAGACACGAAGGAGGAAGGAAAACCTCATTCTGGCTCCTGAAATCCTCACATGGAAATCTTTGTCTCGTGTCCAGCTGTCAGTTCAGTGTTTTGAGATGTTATTATTTCCAATTAGAGCTGGATCGGTTTAGTCCAGCGTCTCGCCCGCAGTTGCGTTAAAAACTACCTGGCAGGTAACACTGCAGCCCGAATGAGTCGCATATGTTTCCTATTTTCATTTCTGTAAAATTATGTAACCATCGGACCACACCTTAAAGACTTTAGTGTTGTAATTTGTGTGTGTGTGTAATACAAAGTCTAAATATGTTTACGGTGAACTGACAATCACATTAACGTGGTCGCATTCACTGCGGCCGCCATCGCCAAGCTTTGTGTGCAACGCGGACAGGATGGGGAAGCCAACTTGGCAGACGCGGGGAACTCTTGAGGCTGAAAAAGCTTCTCTCCCCAACTTCTTTCTCCAGGGTTTATTCCTGTCACTACTGACAGTGTTACTCCCTAACAAGAAAATACCGTTGCGGGGCGTGTGGTCGCAGGATCACTCGCCGGTCGAGCAGCGCAAAGGTTCATCGAGACCCTCCCTCCCCCACCGAAAGCCCGCTCCATCCCCGTTGCCAAAGCTTTGTTTTGCTGGTTGTTAATCTCAAAATTCACGCTGATTGAGGATAACGTGACCGCACACCGTCTGAACTGAGCATATCCCACATCCTGGAATTACTGTACGGCCAGAGGTGGGGAGAGGGGAGAGGAATGGCTGCACACAGTGAAGAGAGAGCAGCTCTTATAGTGCTGATCTTGAGAGATTAGCTTTTTGTGTGTGTCTGTGGAAAGGTTTGGAGGTTCAGGCCACAGGTATGCCAGGAAAGAGGCCACAATTCACAGCGTCTGCAGCAGCGCTGTCCAACTCACGTCCCACACGACAGGCATAACGTCTAGCGCGCTTTACATCAATCTGTCGTCAGACTTTCTTACAAAACTATCATTTGTATGGATCTGTTTTTGGGTTGTTGTTTTTTTGTTTTTTTTTTTGCGACTTCAGCGAGGGGCTTTCTTTGCCCCCTCTGCATCTTACCGTAATTTGGCGAGAACTGAATGTTTAGTTTGCTGCGGAATGCATTTGGAGTTGTTGATGTGGCCTCTCTCCTCATTTCTGCACGTTGAAGCCCAGCACAAATTAATTCAGACTGTATTTTGACACATGTCCAACAGCCCTCTGCAGCATTTTTTTTCACTCCCCCTCTCCCAAATCATGTAATGCCTTTTTGGCGCGTCCTGTAAAAACCAAAGTGACCCCGATATGCAGAAGAGATGCACAGAAAGCAGCCGCTGGGAGATCACGGGGCGCCGGCTTTGACGCGTTCACGTAGACTTTCCTGTACTGCAGCAGAGAGGGGAGCGCACGCCATTAGAAGCGGTGGTCCCTTTGCGCATGATGAACTCACGTCGTTTACGGTTTCAACCACAGAGTGTACATTACATGAAACGCAACAAATCCACAGTTCCCACTTCTGAAGGGATCGCTGTAGGGCCTCAAGTATTGCGTTTACAAAAAAAAAAAAAAGCAGGGCGTACGATCATCTGCGCGGAAGCCTGTTCGACTTTTGTTTATTTTTTTAACACAATGACTTAATAAGTGCCTCGGTTTGTCATGGCTGCGGGGCAAAATGCTGCTACAAAGCTGCTGCTGATGTAAAGGAACCGCATCCTCACCTCAGCTAAAAATAAAGCATCACAGATTGTTGACTCCAAATGGAGTCAATTACGCCATTTGCTAATTTGCATCTGAAAAGTCAAAGTAGTGGCAGATAATTTGATCAACAGGTTAGCTTACTTCACTTGAAATAAATCCAATTTTTTTAACCGCTTACAGCTACATAACGTTAGACTAAACCATTTTTTACTCATGCTAATGTTTAAAGGACGTAGCGTGACTAACTGTGCCAATGCGTGTTACGCAAGTAAGCTACAAGCTAGCTTACCTCACCTGAAATAAATCCATTTTTGAACTGCTTATAGCGAGGTAAAGGTAGACTTGGTAGAAATCTTTTAAACGCTCTAATGGAAAATGATGCTACATTTGGACATAGCGTGGCTACTGGTGCTAACGTATGCTACGCAGTTTGCTAGCAGGTGTTGAGTAAAGACAAAATAGCAAAAATCATTATCAAGGTAATGATTGATAATGACTGGCGCGTCCTTGATGTTGGTGTCCTAATTTTCTTAAATTGGCTTTTTCTGTAGTTAACGGCTAATTCTTCTAGCTAATGTTAGCAGTTAGCTCCTCGATAAGCTATCTCTCGCCTTTCATATATCAGCAGTCAGACTGAATGTCCACCTAATTTGCTAAACCTGCTACGTTCATTAGGGATAGACATTGTAAGTGGGAATCAGCTAATTGTGTTGGCTTAGTGAACATTTTGTACTCTTCTTCTGTTTTGTTCTGATTTTGCAGCTGCGAGGGACTCAACTGCAAGGACTGGGAGCTAGGGAAGGTGAGCGTTTTGGCAGCACTTCTGGTTCATTGAAAAGAGTAAGAACGACCCTACCTTTCATGCCAGAGCGTCTAAAACTGCACTGATTGTATGGACTGCCTGTCATCAGCACATCACGTCCTCAAGCCTTTCTGTCTTGACTAATACTTTTTTCTTTTTTAAGCTTGAGTGCCCTTTCACTCAGTAGATCAGACTTTATGGAGCTGTGACTCTTGGTAGCTCAAAGACATAAAAGCATCAGGTTTATTTCAACCCTCATGCCACTTGTTGCCTCCATCCTTTAAGAAAACGCGCAGATGGCCAGCAGGTGTCCCGTTCCCACCTTGAAATGTTATAAAAGAGGCCAAAAATCGGAAAGATATTCAGTGAGACAAATTCTTTGAAGTAAAGTTTTGTTTTCTCTGAAAAGTCAGAGACCCCATTTTCAGAATGCAAGTTTCCGATCTGGACTGTGTTCCTTTGACATCCACACATCGCGCTGGGAGGTTTCGCTGCGAACGCAAGTCCAGAGAAACGACGGGGTTAGTTATATCAATCAGAAAACCAAACTGCATCTCTGGAAGGTTTCTTTTCTCCTCTAAAGTGAGTGAGCATGACAAACTGCTCTTTCGGCTGTCGAAACCCCCGAACAATCACACGGCAAATCCTCCCACGTCAATGGCAAGCTAACTCCCTCCCCTCTGCTCGCCTAACGGCACCCATAAACCGATTCTGAACGAACGACTCCAACTTCATGTAACCCGAAACCCTACCAAGGTAAATTGCATGTAATTTGTGTTTCATTTAGACCTCTGAACTTAACATTAGGAGGAAGATATTTACCGATGTGAGCTTTTCATAGGGGTCCTTTAGTAAAAGACCTTCACAGCCATTTCCATGCTCATGAATTTAACTCTAAAGCTAAAGAAACAGACGGATGATAAAGCAGACGATCATATTCACATCAGAGTTGAACATTTTTGGCAAGCTATCCACTTATGTTTTATTTATGAAGTTGTCAGTGATATAGTTATACTTCAAAAATGAAACAGCTGTAAGGCAACAAGTTAAACCTGTACAGCTTTAAAAGGTAAATAATCAGTAAATAATTGCTAGAAATAAAACCCTGGCTGCCATCTCTCGCCAGCCGACTCTTGGAGATGAACCAAAGCCCACAGACCTCGTACACACCCCCAAACCTCAGCAAACCCGATCTTCTTGCAAGAAATAACCAGATATGTGAAATGAATGGATGTATGGACAACTGGATGGAACATAGAAGATCGTATTGAAACACAACTGTCCCTGTTCTCGCAGCACTGCTTCCTTTCTCCAAGGACGTCTGGTATGTAAATCTAATAACACAGACTGTCAGTGCAACTATCCAGAAAACACACCGTCTTTTGTTGGCTCTTACGGTACAGTATGGAGGGGAACATATCGGCCCGTCAACATAACACTTTTTTTTAAAAAAATTCGTCAATATGACTGCATTATCTGTGTCACATGGTGACAAAGCTGAAGTAGAGGAACCTGAGGTTTGGCAGCATCGGCAGATCAAAATGAGCTGCGTTCTCATGTGGAAAGCATCGCGTCCAGCAGCAGAATTATATGCTTTCCTCATGGCACTGAGACAAAGATTGTTTATTGTCTTGCTCACTTGTCTCCCCCCCCGAAATGATGGTGTAGGCTTACTGGCTGCTCCTCTTAAGGGAAAGGGCAGATACAGGACAGCACAAGGCTGCAGCTAAACAGCCGCTTTCTGAAGCTCTTCAAACCACTAAGCCACAGGTGTCAAACTCGGGTCCACGAAGGACCGGTGTGCTGCGACTTTTAGATGTGCCTCTGCTGCACCACACCTCAATAGAATAATTAGGTCGTTAGCAAGACTCTGGAGAACAAGGAAGGAGGTAATGAAGCCATTTCATTCCAATGTTTTGTACCTGTGGCACATCTAAAAACTGCAGGACAGCGGCCCTTGAGGACTGGAGTTTAGCTATCAAAGCTGCCGCTGCATTTTCAGCCATCGTTTTCGACCCTGCTCAAGCTGGTGTGGGATGAAATGACGCAAACACCTATCAGGGCCTTAACTTCCTGAAGATGTCGAAGTGCTACCTCATTTAAAAATGACAAAAGCGGACCATTTCTATTTTGGGTTTATCCCATAACTCTGCCAGATGAGAAGAGTCAGGTTGTAGGATTTACTCATTTGTTCCTCCGGTTTGCAAAAGCAGATCATTCTGTACACACAGGTTCATAATTCAGGATTCCATCTGCTTCTAATAATTGGGCTTAATGAGATTTAGCAAACACATTTGCCTGTCAAGAGGTTCTTGTTCCTGCCTCCTTTGACAATGAGAGTCAGTGTTGGCGCATATTTGTCCAACAACATGGTTCAGGTCAGATCAGAACTGATCTGCTTTCTCAGCTGCTTTTTATACAATCCACCTCCTCCTGGTGGATTATTGATGTCATATAAGCCGACTTCGCTGACTTTTCCGTTATTTATTTATTGTGCAGTGTGCCACGCTGATTACGAAGCACTTTCTCCTCAACAGTCCATTTTCTACTTAGGAAAACTCCATGAGCACGTTGGAAGGAAAAACCCAGAAGCCTTGATGTGGTGGTCAAGCAACAGAAACAGCTTTTCACTTTGAGCCGTAAAGTGTTTATATATATTTATATAGTATATATATACTTTTATATATATATACTCCATTTGAGTTTTAACAATGACAGAAAATCGTCCCGCTCAGTGTCGACATAATTGGAACAAAATACTCCAACAATAAAATTCAATATTTTTTTGTTGCAGCAAAGGGAAAAATCCGCGCTACAAATATTTTACTGTCATTTAAGAGGTCTGTTTTATGTTTTTTTTTTGTGGTGCATTTGATATGTTTACAGCTTGGCTTTCAAGTGGTCTCAGTACAAACAAATGTGTCAGTTAAATCCACTCAACGCAGTTTAATGTAAGAAACATTACACAAAGAATGGGATTTTCTATTTATTCATTATTTTTTGATGCAATGGAGTGGATTTCTGCTTTCAGAGAGACTGAGCACTTTATGTCACTTTTCCACGTGCCACTGCTTGAACGTGAAAATGTGACCTTGGCGTTCAACAAGCAGACGTCTTTGGAAACTAAATGCTTTTGGTCTGGATTTGAATCCTATAGCAACCCTTCCAGTGAATACGCCACAATTGACTGACATCTTGTTTCAAAAACGAGAATACAAGCAACTTTTTATTTTACTTTATCTAAGCATTTTCCCTGTAAATCAGCCCAGACTAAGTCAGGCTGGATAGTGAGTGATCATGAACATAAAAGGAATAAAAACAATCCGGGGGGAGATTTCCAATTGGATTCAGGACTGGACTGTGATTGGACCGTCCTAGTATGTGGAAATAATTTCATTTAAACCAGGGTATTAAACATTTTGCATAGAGGACCTCTAATGTCAAATTAAAAGCAGGTGTTGGCCACAAACGTTTGATTTGTTTTGTTATGAAAAATGCAAAAACCATATATTGCAAAATTAATTAAACGTACTTGCCTGATTTCTACCTGCAAATCATTTCAGATGTGTTTTATTTTACAAAAACATGACATGGGATCCACTTTTTCATTTTTTTTATAACCTTCTTGTTTTTCCTAATTTAATAAAATGGTGCACCTAGTTCTACTTTCAAGAAAAAGTTGCTGGATGCTTGTGCTGCTATGAATTAAGAAATTAAAACAAATGCAAAAAAAATGTGGTTGTTTAAAAAAAAGAGTAGTTCTTTTTTTATGGTTCCGCCTTCACACTATTTTAATTTCCTTGCATCATTTATTTATTTGATCAATGACAATTCCACTTGAATTTGTTTCAATCGTATCACCATCAACGGCCTGGTGAAACAACGTGACTGATTATTGTCTTGTCAACGTGAGATCCTGCTGCTCTGATTAAAGCTTTCTCCACTAGCAGCCTGTTTAGGCAGAAGGACGATGTCTGCTGCTACACTTGTGTCGTACACTTTCCATTTTCAGACAATGGTTTGAAAAGTACTACAGAGTTTGTTCAGAGCTTGAGATATTCTCTGGTAACCCACCCTTGACTGTCTGGTACGCTGCAAAAAAAACCCCCAAAAACTCTCACCAAGTATTTCTGGTCTAGTTTCTTGTGCAAATGTCTTTGCACACTTGAAATAAGACAAAACTAACTTGCAGGTAGCTTTTCAGCAAGAAATGGGAGTTTGTTTTAAGTAAGTAATTTCTGATGGAAAACTACTTTTTTCATTGGGAATTTTTTTCCCCCATGTTATAAGTGAACTAATCTGCCAATAGGACTTTTTTCATCAATATTCAGGAATTAGTGACTTTAAAACAAGCTCCTATATCTTGTTGAAAGGTTACCTGTTAGTTTTGTCTCATTTCAAGGTGCACTGAGCTATTTCTAGACCAAAAGTACTTTGTAAGATTGTTTTTGCTGTGTATACCCCCGTTTGTTCTTTTTCAATTGCATCTCTGAGATTCTGACTGAAAAGCTGTATTAACGCTGAAATCAAATTACCCAAAGGGGGTTGTTTCTATACATGCACAATCACTTTTCTCCGGGGTGTCAATGTGAAGAGGGGCTGAATGCAAACGCAGCTCTCACTTCACAGCTATGAGCTCCTTTGCATAGTTTTCACTATATCTAATGCTGTAGTGAAACAAGAGAATGGCGACCCAACTTAAAAAGAAAAAAAAAAAAAAAGAGTGAGAATCGGTGCCCAAAATGGAATATAGTTTCTCACTTCATTCACCTTTATTTACCTTGAAAGCTTAATGGCCTCAACAAAGCAACTTAGATTAACTTAATTTGATCACAATTCAATCATCCGTTCTCTTTTGTCAGCTTTTTTCTCGAATCTGTTGACATTGTTACTGCTGAGAAAATCCAAATATATATATATATATATATATATATATATATATATATATATATATATATATATCGTTTTTTAATCTATCACTACTACTGTTGTCACCATCTCAGCATAAGACGACAGCGAAACAACATGGGAAAACATGTCAGTAAAACGTGTTTTTGATTTATCTTTGGGTTTGCGGTCCCTCCTTGCAGCACAAAGATTGGTTGGGTCGGGCGTTGATGTAAAAGTGTGGAATCAACTCAGGAGTCTACATAAAGCATGTGGTTCCTGTTTCTGCTCAGATTTATTTATTTTTTCTGACATTCATCTCTGTTGATTTTTTTTTTTTTTAAACAGAAAAATGCTGGTGTTTCAGTGAAAGGCTCTTATTTTTCATTTTTGCTAACGCACCTCCACTTACAGTACAACTAATTGCAGCGGTGTCTGTTGGCGGGATCAGCGTCGTCAACAACCGTGCACTAAAAAAAAAAGAAGAAAAATACAAAATTTGCTTCAAAGATAAAAGACGGATAAATCACGACTCTCTTTATAAATTGTTGCCAAAAAGCCCTCCGGCTCTGAGCAAGCGAAGCTGTGTAAAGTGTAATAAATCATCCCATAGTTGCTATTCCTGAGAATCTAGAGGTGATTCTCTCGCCACATTTGGAAAGGATTAGTTCGACCGTCCTGGAGGTGTTTTGCAAAATTTAGAAAGTTACTTTTTTTTTCTGGAAATTTAAAATCATTCCTGCGTTGAAAGGAAAGGCGAGTCGCAAATAAAGGTTGCTTGGAGAATTTAAAACAAAAGAACAAATGAAAAAGGTGTTTTTGTAAGAGGCAGACAAAGCCTACTTGACAGTTTTTTTTTAATAATTACAATAATAAAAAGAGAAACTTTTCTGCTCTGAATGAATACGCCTTAAGTCATCCAAGCAAAGCAAAGTGCGAAACAAGCCCCAGAAGTAAAAAGGAACCGTGCAGAATGTATTTACACTGCCTCAAATTCACTCAAGCTGTGGAAGAAATGTGTTTTTGCCCTCTCAAGAGAAGTAAGAAATGGCGAGGAGGGGAAAATCCGGGTGGAGGAGGGTAGCAAAAAAAAAAAAAGGTGGAGTGGCTCCTATTAGCCCACATGTGGGTAATTTATCACACATAAATCTAACACCTAATTCTCACACCTGTAGCTTAATGCTCAGCCAGTCTAGTAACACACTCACTGAAGCACTTAAAAGGGACTCTGCCGGCATTTTTCTTTCTTTTTTTTTCCCTTTTTCTGTTCCTCGGTGTGGGAGGGGACGTATGGCATCCCAGAGATTGAACGAGTCAAGCTGATGGGCATGCTTGGCATATTTGCACCCCATGTGGCATTCCTTCATCTCTCCCACCCAGCTCACGATCACTCCTCTGTCTGTCATCACCTTGACTAACCCCGTCTGCCAGATCACGTAAAAGACAGAGAGCTAGCTGCAAAGCTTCCACGCCGGACGGAGTGCGCAGTAAATCTTTTAAAAAATTTAATAAACAGGATTTTTATTTTTTTTTTGAGTTGTAACAGCTAGAAAATCTACTCATGATGGAATATAAAAAATAAACTGCTGCGACTTCATGGAGGCTTTTCGCTCTTTTTGTTTTTGTCAATCTTCAGATCATTGAACAAATATGAATATCAAACAGAGATAGCTGTCAAGAGAAAATTAAATTGTGATCTATTTAGATTGAAAAAATAAATAGATCTCAAGTAGTCCCTTTTTTTGAAAGACAATTTTATTTACAGACTTCATAATTCATTCCGAATTGTTGTTTCTGTCGTGTGGTTTACGTACTTTAGAGTTACAGTTTATTGATAGTTGAAAATGAGTTGTCGTGTCATTACGCCATAGCAGCATGTTACTTGAAAATGGTCTCAAAACAGCAGTATTATTGTTCATTTAAAGCAACCGGTGTTTGTCAAAATATATTTAACTAGCATTGTTTGGATGAAATGTGTGCACTAATCCAAGTTTGAGCTTGGAAATAAATCATTTAAAACTCTTTAGATTCTTGTTGTATCACAAGCCATTCGTCTGCCGTGTCTTCATTAACAACCTCACTCTCCCTTCTGACCCGCTGGGGCCCGTCTCCCAGGCCCCCAGGTCAAAAGTGGGAAGCACAACGGGGGACGGCATCATTTTCAGTTTAAGTGACTGAAAAAAAAAGAAAAGAAAAACTCCCCAACATCAAAGGACCACCAAAAGGGAAACAAAAATAGGAGAATGTATCCGATATCAGCAAAAGCAAAGCGAGTTTTTTAAATTTTTTCCTCTACTAGAATTTGTCACAACACAAAAAAATTTGTCACCCCGTTACGTGACAATTTGTGTACATTTTCGAGGCACGCGCCAGCCATTTTGTAGCATGACTGGGATTACGCTTTTTGGTCGTTACTGCCACGGGTTGAACAAAATACGCTACGGTCTGAGGAATTTCCCAGGCAGGCCTTCTTGACTTATCTTCTGGATTTATCTTGTGGATTTATCTTGTGGCTTCCTCGTGCAGCAGGTGTCTACGTAACATCTGGGATTATACTTTCACACTACAGACCTGCGTAGGCTGAACTTGAACCGTAACACGACTCAACAGGCGAGGCGGTTTTCTTACAAAAACCCTTAAATGGAAGAAATTAGAGAAAAAATATATGTTGCACATAGCCACAGGAAAACCTGTAAAATATGAACATAGCTTCAGTAAACCGTGAAGCTAATACGTGAGAAAATGTGTTTATCCACTCTCAAACGTCGCATTTGTGCCCAAATTAAGGCATTTTTAAAGGATCAGTAATGGAGTCCTTTACTAAAATCAAAAACGATTTTCACCGTCTGCATCATGCAATGGGGGAGCTGTGCATGGAGCAGCTGAAACCTCGGTCAATGAAATTTAAGACATTCATAACAAAGTGGCAAGTTTATGAAGCAGAAAAGCATCTTTTTCTTTTCAATATATTTGCAGTAAGTCTGCACACAATTTCAATATATTTGCAGTAAGTCTGCACACAATTAACTGGAAACCATATGAATTTATGTTCAAAAAGTACGTAAGCGAGTCATATCAAAGAGAGAATAAACAAGCTAATGTTAGCCTAGCATTTTAAAACTGAAAGAAACAGGTGCCGCAGCGTCTGAAACGTTACTATTGGCGGAATAATGATGTAAAGGTTTTTCTTTTTGGAGTACAGAGTCCAAGGAAAGGCAGCAGAGCTTGTTCCAGTCAGGTCCAGCTGCTAAATGACTGACTGACCAAAGCTGTTACGAGATTCTTGTCAATTTTCCTCCTTCTACCCCACTGTGATGCGTCTGAAAAAACTGGAATAGCAACTTAGATGAAAAGTCATCAATACCCTGTAAAAGTGAGGTTTAGGATAAACTATTCTCTGTTTAGGTATTGTTTGCAATTATCGCTGCCATTTCATTTTGTGGACTCTCCTGTTATTTCTTTCCCATTAAAAGATATTCAGGGATCTTCGGTTTCTCGTTCCTTGTCGTCGCCGTTGATGGAACTTTTGCTTCCATAAACTTCGTACCCACTCCCTGATTTTTTTGGGGGGCGGAGGGGGTCAAGGGCGGCTTTTGTTTTCAAAATTAAGTAGTCTGGGGATTACTGTAAAGTCTTTCACTTGATGTAATCAGCAGAGCTTTCTTTCTTAGGTGGGTGGATGACATTTTTTGCACGTTGGCATTTTTGTGATGAACAAAATTGATTTAATTTGCAAATGCATCTAAATTTGGCTCTGCTGTTGCAACAGAGTAAAATTAGCGGAACTGTTTTGAACTTTATCTCGCAGGAATTTGATTCTACAGTCGGATGTGAATTTGGACATGCTGAAGTAGAAAAATTGTAATATGTGAATGGGGCCCAGACGTCTGTAGGTGGGTATGAATACTTTTCTAAGTCGCGGTTTAAGAGCAATGGAGTACGTGACACACAGCGAAGACGACCCCCTCACTGCGTATTGTTGTGAACAGCGCCCGGAAAATCTACATTGATAATGAAGTGTGTCAATGGAGTATCTATTTACAACACCCTGACATTTCTATAGATTACGCAAAGTACCAGTGATGTATCTATTTATGGCCGAAAGCCAGAAGCTATGGAACTAGCGCACAGCGTGTATCTCGTTCATGTCATTCATCATTCATCATGTATAGAACTAATCTCTGAATGTTAGATCAGGGTCTGTTTCCAGGCTGAGATCGACCCTTGTTTGCCCCCGTACCGCCTCCCTTGATGTATCTCATAAAAGTTCGGAGAGGAATCGGCCAATTCGCAACTCCTTGATCAGAATGAACGCATAAAGATTTTAGAACTTTGACAGACTCGTTCATCTTGTAAAGTGCTTCAGTATGTTAGCTGTGTGGATATGTGGCGTATAAATAAAGCAAACTTTCGAGTGAGCGCGGTAAATTGTGCAGGGGAACTTTATCTTCATCAAGTTTTTGCTCTTGAAATATCAAGGTGTCACGAAGTCTCCCGGGAGTATCAGTACAATGGACAGAGCAGATAGAGAAGGGCGGTATCATACCAGTCTTGCACCAACACGTTGCGCTGCATCTTTTAGTGCTCACTGCGACTAATGTGTTGCAAATCAGGTTGGATGCCGTTACAGCAAAGCTCCCAACTGTCTGAACGGGCCAATAACAACAGGAACTAGTTTTGGGGTTTTTTCTTGTCGAAAGTATTTTTAGAAAGAAAAAAAAAAAAGCTTAACTTGAGGTTTTCAAAAACCTCTCTTTTTAAGACATCACAGCCTCAGAAGTGCTTGTTGTTCACTAACGCCCCGATCCAAACGGGCCGCCCTCCGTGAGCTACGCTTTACCGGTTTCCATGATGGCACCGAGGCAGTGCCATCTCTGAAACCATTAGCTGGTAAACACGTAAACTACACGTGAACCCTGTCCACCGACACCTATTACTTCTGAATCCTGCCGGTGACAGCTGTTTACACAACCAAGGTCGCTCCCCCTGAGACCTGGACCCGGTCCAAATAAAATAATGTGCAGTTAAGGGAGAAGCTCGCCAACTCGTAACACAAGAGTGTAACCGGAGATGGGAAAAAAAGAACAGAGAATTTCAGAAATGTTAATGGAGTTCTTTGTCTTTACGCTTTTATGCCAAGTTTTTTTTTTACTTTTGTCACGCAAGTGTGTGTGTGTTCGCAATGTTGGCAAGAGAGTTAGAGAGACTTAAATCTTTACTGTTTGTGTCTTGCATAGAGATAAAAAGCTGAACTAAATGTATATTTTATTGAGGACATATTTGTAAATATTTATATATCTCGGACATTTTTATAAGATAAGAAGAGCTCATCATCTTTTAGAGTTTTTAAACTGCATTGTGAAAATGTGGGACCTCAAAATGTTGGCACCATTTTGGCAAAAACTGACATCTTTACCTTTACAGTTATGTTTTTGTAAACTGTTTTTGGCAGGAAGCCCCCCAAAAAACAATATTTTCCATGTCTTGTAATTCCTAAACGAGGAATTGGAGTAGGACAAAATTTGTAATGTCAAGTGAATTTTTTTTTTTTTTACAGAAATGAGACAAAAAAAAATCAATCATACATTTTAAAAGAGAATCTCCAACAGGAAAGTGATGTTGAATGTTTTTAATCACGTTCTCAGTTCTCAGTCTTGACTTGCAAAATCTCCTTGAATTAGATGGCTTGTGGATTTGTTGTTTAAAGTTTGTCATTGTCTTATGAATTGAGAGGTGAAGGTTAAAACCTGCCTTCAGATTGTTATTGACCAAATGCCCCTAAATAGAAAAATTAAAATAATCACAATACACAGTAAACAATAACTCTATATATAGAATGAGAGTCCTGCTGCAGTTCCTGTCTAAGCATTTTGACAGAAAGAGACTTAAAGGATCTTTTATTGTTGTTGTTTCTTCTTTTCCAGAAATCTAACATGCCCTGCAATTTGAGTAATGTGGTCAGATTGTTTGAGGAGGTCAACCTTCGTCCAAAATTAGCGCTTAGCATCTGATGCACAAAGCGAATAGCGCTGATGAATAGCTGGAAACGATCAATGATAACTCATTAACGACCTAAATATAATCTCCTCAAATAATAATCTCCTCACGGAACGGATAAACCTAACAGGATACACAGTGACGTTTCCGTACTTACTGCACAAACAACTTTTGGTTGTATTAGCAAGAAAAGTGTGTTTGTTTTTCTTATCAAAACAGAAAGATGCAGGTTGTCATTTACGGTGGAATTATTCATCTTTTTCACTGGCTTCCTTTGAGGATAAAAGCACTGATTAAAGTTAATGTTTCAGGTTATACACATATTTTATGTAGCCCAATAAAGATATTTATAGATTGAGCAAATCTGTAAAATGTCAGGATATTATTATTTTCTTAGTTAATAAAAAACAAAAGGCACCCCGGGTTCTTTTTCCCTCATCATGTTTTCCATCTTGATCCCAGCAAAACTCTTGGCGGGGAGAGAGTGTTTCACTGAACCCTAGCCACAATCTGCAATGTGGACAGGTCTTATTTACAGACCTAATTTATTTAGTTTCTGCTCCTTTAACCTCTGGATGTGAAACGCTACGCGGAAACGCTTAATAATCGCAAAGTTTGTGTCCTGAGAAGGAAACAACAGGACCTTATGCCCATACAATTTACTTTTAAATTAGAACAGTCGTTTGTAACGATTCGAGTCTTATTTTCCTCAAATTTATGTTGCTTTTACTTCTCTGGTGTGAAACTGACCAGTTTTAAGGCTGTTCTATCTGCACACGCACTAGTACTGCCAGTCCTGCGTCCCGATTCTAATTTACATAAATAAAAAGTTACTTTTCCAATCAAAATACCTCTTTTTAATGTGGGCAGTTAGCGTAATTTCAGGGAGATGCTACTGCAGTGCAATTTGGGGTGAAAATCCTCGTTTGCAGATGCTTTGCGAATGAGATGCTTGTTTAAACTCTCGTTTGGGAGCACGAATAGCCACTGGCTGTTGTTGCACGCAGAGCATCCTGGCCAACCCGATTCTTTTGACTCAGTGCTTTAACCTAAGTTGTGTGCTGTAGAATTTGGTGTTTTTTGGTTCAGAAAAAAAAACAAAAAAAAAAATTATAAAAAAAAAAAAAACTGTACAGTGACCCACACACCAGTTCTGTGACAGATCATTAGCAGAGCAGGTGCTTTAAATGAGCTAATCAACCGCTGTGTGTTCAGACGATCCCCTTATTAATAATCACAAAATATAAACGTAGAGCCAGAAAACATAAGACTGTAACGGACTGAATGTTCTGTTCTTTGTGTGGGAAATGTTTGCGTGTTTCTCTTTTTTTGGTGTCAAACCCTGATACACTAGCGGAGCTGTTGTCAGTCGGTTGCTACGGCGACGGCTCTGTTTGTAGCACTGTCGACACAGACAGCGAAAAAAAGGAATACTTGTGATTTTTAGTTGTGATTTTTTTTTTTTCTTTCGCGTTATTTTTCCCTCTTCTGTGGCGCGCTGCACTAAACTAACAATACAGACGTCTCCTGGTTTAATTTTGTTTGCAGAATTGTTCTACTGCAGCTCCACGGTTATGGGTGGCAAGTAAAAGAATAGTATTTTTGCCCTGCAGTGTTGAGCGCATGAGTGAAATTTCTGGATGTTGACAACAACATGCAACGTGTCCATATGGTGCGCCCCATATGACGTATATCAACTATCAAAAACAGATGATAGTAGTTTAACCTTTCACTCCATCAGAAAAGATCTGGGATACTTCGACTCTTCACATGAAACCTGGCTTAGTGGCAGTGAGAAGGGTCAAAAATAATATTTAATGTGTTTTTGCAAGAAAGAGAGTGAAAAATTTACACAAAAACCAAATACAACATATCTTTAAAGTCTGTCAAAAACCTTCTCAACTCCAAAATACAACCTAGTCGTCCCAGAACTGCTGTTCCGGATGAATACTGATGGTACACTTTATGATTTGAGTGTGTTAATTACAAAATGCACAGTAGATTCAGCATGTTACCTTCACAGATAATAACATGCAGGTGTAACAGCTTGTTGTGCTGCCCCCCAGTGGCAAAACAATATCAAATAATAGTCAACAAACATTGACAATAGACTGTTGCCGTTTGGGGTAAAGGCTGGGAGTTCTGGGCAATAATGGACATTGACCAGTTACACACAAGACAAAGCTGCAGGAAATCTCATCAGCAAAAGCGGAGTTGGATAATTCGGTGGGATCAAAAGAAAGACAGGTAGTACATAAATAATCTTGTAAAAAGTATATATAATTATATCTACATTCTCTACATGTTAAAGGAAAGGAAAAAGACGAGAGAGAACAAACTGTACCGACTCGCAGTTTGATAGCTTAAGCCCAAGCCAGTTGGAGAGGTGTAAATTAAAGACAGACAGCGAGGATCTGTAAGGATGATAGATCCCTGAGCCATGTGGATCTGAGTGATGAGCGTTACAGAGTCTTTTTTTTTTTTTTGTCTCTCATGCTTCCTGAAATAAGGATCCACTCAGCACCTTTCATTACAAGAAGACATAGTAAGGCTGATTTCCTCTGCGATAACTCACAGCTTCTTGGGCATCCTCTCTCTCAAATCGCTCGCCTGCTCTTTTCACTCACCACAGAAATTTACATGTTGTGTTGCCTTTGCTTCGTCCTTCGATTCCCCCTTCCACCCCCAATCCCTCACCCATCTTCCTCCCTGCCGTCTCCTCCCTTCACATAGGGAGTCGGAGAGACAATGAGCTGAGCATCAAGGCCCACTAATGACTCCCAGCCTTGTCGCTGATTAAAAACACGCCGGGTGCTTCTGCACTCCGCAGGAAGTCATGAGGCCTTTCCCTCCTCATACCGCAGGGCCAAGCAACTGTGAAGCCAGCCTCGGTAACATCTCTAAACAAAACACGGCAGCAAATGTTCACGTTGAGGTGCGCACAATGCCTCGTTTGGAGAATTAGCCCTTATATTCTCCAAAGGATGCCCAATTGCCAATCTTAACCAGACCAAAAGCCAAAGCAAGTTCAGCTTATTGATTCTTAAATTATATTTATTGATTGAACGAATCAAAAATAACCATGGGACACATATTTTCTGCAACTCTGCACATCTGGACATCGGTTGGATACTTTGCCGCATGTTAGCAAAGGTCTGTTGAGTTTGCGTGTGATCACGCACAAAATGCTTGGGAGTTTGATGATTTTCGACAAATTATTTGCCTAAAGTAATATGGACTCAAGCTGTTGTTTTCAGGAAGGTGACAATCTATCAACGCAACACATTCGAAAGATGGATTGAGTGCGCGACATGCTCTGCGGGGGAAAGTGGAGATTTCGGCACATCTACCTTTACCTCTCGGTTTCTTCACCCAGGCCTCTAAATTATAGGTGAGCTCCACGGAGAAATGCTTTATTGCATCTGGCCAACGTACTTCCTCTCTATTCCAAAGACATACCACGCTGAGCTCTATTTTGATGTGGTTCGTAAGCATAATTAGAGGTCCTATAAAAGCAGGAACAGGGTGAACAAGGAGTCTTTCCCATCTGTCGCTTGTTAAGGGGTGAGCACAGGGGCAGTGATCCACAGCCCCTTGACTCCCTGTTGTTACAGCCGTTGGAACAGACACCGTTTCGAAGAGCTGTTTGTTTTGTTTTTTTCACACCAAGCTAGAGATGACCTGTGTTTGTGTATTCTCCCAATAGTGGGGCAGACTTTTAACATTTTCTTTACTAGTTTCTAGGTTTTGCCAATCAATGCAGACAGTGATCAAGCGTACGACAAAGCAAAGTCTCTAGGAAACACAAGAGATTAGAGACCGGTTTGCAAGCACGCTGAGAGTTTTTACAGTTTCTGGACTCTCTTCCACTCCCTCTACCAGGGAGTTCCTAAAGTAGGTGGCTAGGTGCACCACAATTGAATTTGGACTCATTATAATATCAATAAAAAATGAAGAGAGTTATCAATTTCAAAGCATCTGTTTAGTATTAAAGTCAAAATCATGACCTTTGGTTATTTTATTTTTTTATCCTTCCCATAAGTCTACCTCAGCTATTTCGGAATATCTTGGAAGTTTAAAGGGAGATGGTAAATTCATAAGGAGCTAGGAAAAGAAAATTGCGGCCAGTAAAGAATCCAGACACATCTCCACTAATTTGGGATGTTGGTCTGGAGAAGTAAAACTTCAGCTGTTCAAGAAAATATCCCACAAAAATCTCATTAAGGACTTTTCCTAATGGGTTCCTACCGCATTGTTTCACAGAGGCTAAGTGTTGCAACCACAAGAAATTGCTGGATGGAATCCTGTCCTTTCCCCATCATTAAGGACGTCCTGCCGTTTCAAAGGAAACTTTGAAGTTCTCGTCCTTACTACTACGAAAATTCAAATATTTCTAATAAATGCAGCCGCTGAGATGCTTTCGGCGTTATTTCACCCAGTCTGGAACCTTCCAATGCGAAGGAGACTATTCAACCACAAATGCTCAGAGGAAAATGTTCCTGAAATAGAAACTAGCCCTACTGCAGAAAATACCTATATTTAGAGAGATTTATGCTGAGCATCGTTCTGATAGATATTGTTTATCTAAAATCTCACAGCTACATATGTTGGGTATTTATGAAATTACTTGAGGAACCTTTAAACAGGTCAACCCCCTATTTAAGGCCTTTAAAGGTGTTAATATTTGATTTTTTTTTTTTTTAATCTTTGTTTAATGAGTCATAAACTAGATATTTACATTCCCCTGTGTAAGTATAAACTCATTGTGGGACTAATTGGCTGGACCTCCATTGAATTAAGTCAGTCACTTAAAGGGGGGTGAATATTTATGGGGTTTTTTTAAAGCTGCATGCTTATTTTGTAGAAATCAGCTCCCACTTCAACCAACATGTTTTTCTTGCAATGCCTTTTGTAAAAAAAATAAAAATGTTAATTTTGTTGATCATGATGGATTTGTAAATGCAATAAAAACGGGTAGAACATCCAAGGGACTGAATACTTTTTATAGGCACCGAACCGAAATTACACTTCGACCCATATCATCGGCCAGACTGCTGAGACTTGGAGACAGTCTGGTCTTCCAACGGGAAAATGTTTCCAAACACGCATTAAAATATGTTTTGAAATGGATAAAGCAAACTGCCATTAAAATATTTGGAGAGCTCTCACCTCCGCTGAAAATTTGTGGATTATCCTTAAAAGCCTCATCGGCAGTAGAAAACCCACCACTTTGAATTAACTCTTTCAATTCTTCAATTTGAAAGGGTTTAGTACTTAGTATTTGTGGACTTTTCAGCAGAACGAGCGACATGTTCGTCAATATTTTGCCTAATTATGGACTTCTTTTGTAAAACGTATCCAAAATATTTGAACAAAAATGGGGCTTGGTGAGTTGGGACACCTGTGGGAATTAAAGAAACAAAAATGTGGACTGGACTCCGACTCTAAACTGGGGGGGATTGTGATTGGACTGTAATCCACCCAAAAGGCGAGTAGATCCTACTACAGCCATTTTCACTTTGGGTAAAGAAAAAAATTAAAAAAAACCTACTGCGAATGGCAAAAAAAATAAATTCTTGATCCCCTAAGATCCTGAATCTTTGCATCCGGCTTGCCAAAAAATATCCGTGTTCCTTAAATTGTCCACCTATTTACGCTTAATTCAGTTGCCCCTATTATAATAAGTAAAGTGGAAATGGTTTATTTTAACAACTCCCGTGATTGGATTAATTGAGGAGAACAGCACAATGGGTGCCTATTGTGTTCACACCATTAAGTCTGAACAGCTCTTCGCTGGATTCTTTAAGAGAGGTGTATTAGTAATTGGAGAGGAAGTGCGTTTCGCTGCGAGCCTGAGGGCATCTCCGGCTCTGGGCAGCTCTCCTACCTGCGGAGCCTTTTTTGTGTTGCCCGTTTATGTGTGGCACTCAGAAATGATTCCCAACATTACGATCTTTATGGTGCAATAAACTTGAGAGAATCAGCCCCAAATTGGCTGGTCACATTTAGAAGCTTTATAAGGAAACGTATTAAGGTGTTATTGCTGCGGGGGAGTATGCAACCGAGAAAGCGGGCATAGGTGAGGGCAGCAAAAAAATAAAAAATATCACACGCTCACAGAGGAATACTGCAGTCATTTTTTTTTTTTGTCCGCTGCTGAGGAGTTTCCAGTCTCCGCGAGGAAATGTGGGAAGTGTTATAGGATTTGATACAATAACTTTATTTTATTTCACATTTCCGAACAAAATGAGCTTTTACTGCGTGGTAAAATGTAGTCTGGGATCAAAACCATGTGTTTGGCGCTTGGCTTTACTAGCATTAGGCATCCTCTGATGACAACGACTGAGGGTGGAAGAGAGAGTACCCTCCAGAAAAACAGAAACGCTCCAAGGCTTTGCAGGGTTACTTCCAGGAGAATCCGGGGAGTCGATAGGTGAGAAAAAAAAAAAAAAACAGTCCAATATAAGCAACACGCAGCGCCTTGCTAAAATATTTCTGTTACTTTTGAACTTTTCCACATTTTGCCACTTTAAATCTATTAACTTCAACAACTTTTATTAGATTTGTGTGTGCGTGTGTGTGTGTGCGTGTGTGTGTGTGCGTGCGTGTGTGTGTGTGCGATAGACCAACACAACATGGAACACTCGAGTTCAATTTTTTCCAAACAACCCCCACCCATCCATCTAGCGTAATTAGGTTTTCAGCCTCTTTTATTCTGGTACACCCAAATAAAGTCAAGTGCAACCAGCTGTTTTCAAAAATCATTCAGTCAGTAAATGGAGTAAGCAGAGTTGAAGGCTTGGAAACAAAATCTTACCCGTGAAGGCAGCGTGCAATGGAAACACTTTTGTTCTAATGGACAGAAGTGACAGGAAGATGGATGGAGCTAGACATGAAATGATCAAGGAAGACGACCTTTCAAGGGCTACAAAAGACTTGAGACAAGGGTTGGGAAATAAAGCAAGAACAATATCATACGTGTTTCACACATGATCATTGTCAATAGAAAATACGCTGTCATACGATTTAATTTACATTACATCAATGAATTCCGGTTCAGAACCACACGTCCTACCAGCTAACCTGGTCTAAGTTTGGCTAGGTTAGCTCGGTTCATTGTCAAAGCTGGTCAAACCTAAAAGCTAGGCTGATCCTGCTCTTAGGATAGCTGGGCTAGCATCAACTACCTCACTCACGCTTTGGCTAGCTAGCAAAAACTTGTGTACGATTCACAGAAGCAATTTCTCATTGCTGGTGCACTTCACTCCACCAAGGTTCGCACAAACTCAATTTTGGTATCTGATAAATATGCACATGTTCGGCACATTTCATCCAACACTGACCCGCACAGGAAGACGGTGCTGCGCTTGACTATGAAATCTCAACTGTCTGCTGACAGTGGACAGATCACAAATCACCTGAGTACATGGGAGCAGTTTTATGTTTTGCCACCGTGCCCCAAAGCTGCTTAAGGATAAAAAAAAAAGGTTGGTGATTTTAGTGGTGGCACTTGGAAAAAGTTTTATGTTTGTTACTGGTTTCACAATTGGTGACAGAAGGATGTGTTTATGACATTTTTATGTTTTCATGATGTGAAGCACTTTGAGCTGCCATGTTACTGAAATGTGCTGTTCAAATAAGAAAGTTATATATATTTACATATATATACACACACACATATATATAACTTTGTTTGGGTCTAGCACGTAAAACATCCAATAAAATGCAGTTAAGTTTGTGTTTGGGTATCAATTTGAGTATGTGAGAATAAATTGCTAATCTTACCAAAAAAAAAAAGGTACATTTCTTCAGATTCAATCACCTTTTTGTGAGAACTACATTTTCCAGGGAGAGCACAATGAAATAGTGTCCATAAAGGAGTCTGTGTCTGTATCTCAAGGGTAAAGTTCATGCCACGCCATATTTTTTTTCCTCTCCCTTACTGGTGTTTTCAGCACTGAGGATCCTTTCTCAAGGTTTCATCTGATACCAGAGTGCCTTGGACCAGGAGCTCCACTCCAGGCCAGGATTGACACACGGGTCAAACAAGAAGCTAGTCTTTCTCGAGTCTTTTTTTTTTTTTTGTAGGTTGAGGTGAATAAATGTGATTGAAAAATAGAGATTGATGATCCTGAGTGGCTTTCCAAATACAAACACGCTTTGTGCGATAGTTCAAGGAAGAAAAGAAGATTCACAGATCTCTGCAAAAGAAAATCCACCTGTTCCCAAAACCTTTTCTCCATCTCCCACAAACGCACACTTGTGGAAGTTTGAGAGAGGAAGAAAAAAAGAAACACGGCTCTGTTTTGATGCCGGAGCCCGAGCTCAGGTCAAGGTTCAACCTGCTGTAATCCCTCTCAGGTGATGCTGTTCACTTTCAGCTATTACCAGCTGATCTGCTTAAATATGCCTTTTCTTGCCCCACTAGGAAAAAGAGAGAAAGAGAGAGGGGGGCTGGGAGGAGTGACAAGGAGGACCTTTGGCATTCGGCTTCCGTCATAAAAACCGGACGATGTCTGAACTTTCCATGAAAGTGACCAATCTTGTGCTTGGGATAAATGAAACGGCACAAAGTCCCTGTTTTATGGGTGGAATAAGAGCAAAGTGTCAGAACGCGGGGGGGCTGAAAACACCTGGATCGGGGAAGGCATCGTGTGAGGAGGCCTTGTTGCGGAGACGGTGCCGTCGAGAGGAGCTTTTTCACTTTTTCCAAAAAATAAAAACGGGGACAGGTTCGTCTCACAGCAGCTTCTTGGAGTGCTCCCTTCCCCATCACCCTCAGGCACTTAATCAACATATAATATTGCGCCGAAGTGCCGGGTTCCAACATTAACACTTACACCCACAGACCTGGGAGTTGATGAGAGCTTTCAGCACACACAGACTTGATTTCCAGGGCTAATAAATAGAGGGCAATGTGTCTGGGTAACTGTAAGGAAAAGCTAAGGGTTTTTGTAGTGAGGTTTCTGTTTAAAAATTATTAGCGGTTAATATCTTACCTACGGTGGTTGGCGCTGTTGGCGATTTCGAAGCTAATTGCTAGTCTGTGAAGGGCCAAAACCAGACTTCTTCCATCTTAAAAAAAACTCAAATCCCTCCTCCCCTGCCTCAAAAAAAAAAAAAAAAATTCATAATAAGTTATGTGAATGCTATTTTTTAATAACCTGAGAGCCAACCGACCAGATGCTTATTTACACAGGGTGCTATAATTTACATGCGAAACAGAGGTTACAGGCAGTGCGCCACCAATCTTCTTCCTGTTATGGCTGGGAAAGAAACAAAGCCCTTCCAGTCCGAGTGACCAACATATTAAAAGTGTATAAAGAGGAAAAATATAATGGTTTTCACTGCCTTCAGTTATTACTCTAACTGGAAGTAAGGGCTGTTATGAGGGTTTGGGCCACGAGACCTTATGATATTAAAACCTTACATTATGTCTCCTCAAAGCGAAGTCTGTCTCACGGAACGCAAGTTACTTTTCTAGTCATGGAGGTATGGACGTGTCCTTCTCTTATTCTGAAGCAAGACAGGAAACGGTGGTGGATGTTGTCGTTTGGCTCTGTTACAGAAGTTGGCTAATAAACGCTGCGCGTAAAACTGGCTGACAACACTAGCAGAACTCTTGTCATCGTTAAATCATTGAGGTTGGGAGGATTTTTGTACAACGTACCAAAAAAAATAAAAAAAAATAAACGAGGTCAACGTAGGGGGGATTTGTTGAGCGCTGTGCGAATAGAGCAACTGGCTAACCGTTAGCTGATGTTAGCATCTCCCTCACGGCTCTGGAAGCTAAAGCTAAGGTAAAGTGTGACTTTTCTTTTTAATGAAAACTTTATTAAGTGAAAAATGTTAAAAACAATGTTTCTAGCATTGAATACTTGTGTTTTTTTCCCCAAAAAAATCTTGTTACAGCCTTAATTTATTTTCATAAACCCTGTAAAGTCTCATGGACTGGAAATGTTTTACACTAACTCAAAGCCCCACAATTCCTTTAAAATTATATTAGCTTTGTACCCGCTTAGCAACAGCTATTAATATCTGCAGTCAGCACTTATTTTTGATAAACTGGTCAGAAATTAATACATAATTCATTGTTTGTATAAATAAGTTATCAGAAATGTTGTTTTTTTTTAAGTCTCATTAGACATTTATGAGGTTGTCTTTATTTTCTTAAGATGGTTATGAATTATTTCAACGGTCTTACATCGAAAATCCTGAATCATATACCAACACACAACTACATACAGTGTCAAATATTGTAAAAAATAAAAACTTTTTGTGTTCCCAGAGACAGCTTATTCGATGGTCCCCCCATGACTCCAGAAAGGATTTTTGGAAGCAACAAATTGAAATAAATTTCTTCCCTTTCTTTTTCCTGCAAAAGCAGACCACAGGCAACCCAGTAACAAAATAACTGGACTCACTACCTCAACTACTGGTTTCATTCAGTCCCTTTTTGTCCTTCACAAAACATCTGGAAATGCAGCAGAGCTACAGATTACACAGCTGAATATGATCCGACAACGTGCCGGGGCCTGTCGGGAATTCAGATTCAGGGATTCTGCGCATGAAGTGGAAGGGGTTAACCGTATCGCATGGCAACTTTTCACCACTTGCGTCTGCTGTTACCTATTCATTACCTGCTTAACCATCGTAGGGCCCCACTGTGCTTCTCTGTCCCTTCACGCAGGCAGGGCTGCCCGCTACACGGCCTGATTTTATGTAGTCAGCAGGTGGCATCATTAGCCTGAGAATAAAAAATGAAAAGCAATCCCCCCGCGTCTTGCTATGATATCAGAGCAGGGCTCATTGGCATCGCTTTCCTGTTTCTAGTGGGCAGGATGAGAGCAAAGGAGGTGCAAATTTAATATGTTTCGTCATCTGGTTCACATTTGCAAAGAAAAAAAAAAAGAAAAAGAAAGATGAGTGCGTGTACGCATACCGCAGCCGAATGGGTTGTTGGGTCATGCCATGCTGTGTGCGAGCGAGACAACATCAGCCAAGAAACCGCACAAAGATCCCAATCTGGTCTGTGCTGAAGTCACACACACTTGTCTGTTTTACGCCTCCCCTCCTGCTTCCCCCTAATTACGCTGGCATCTCTTTCTCTATCCTTTGCACCTCAGTCGTGTGGCGACGTGAGCGCCGCGTATCAATGACAAGACACTATCTCTCTCTCTCTTTCTTTCTCTCTCAACTGCATGCTTTTGACAAGTTCACGTATCGCTAAGCTAGGCACCAAGCGAGCGAACGGTGTCAAAGTTTTTAAAAGCTGGCTTTCAAACCGATGCAGTTTAGATTCATTTCAATGAACGCTAAAGTGTTGCCATGCTCACGCCCCCTCCCCACTTGTTGCTGCACACTGCCAGCCAGCAGGCTGAACAGGTTCCCACTCTTTTAGCCTACTGACAAAGACAAAATTGTCTCTTTCAGAAAACTGTCAAGAGGCAAAATTCAGGGACATTCAATAAAGATATAGCAACAATATAACTATAGTAACTCAATTAAAACAAGGGGGACAAACTGTTGCTTTTTTGTTTGCTATTTTTTTCCCCAAAATACATTGAGTCACGTTTTTGTTTTTCACTCTTTATTCTCAATATATAGTCCTATCCCACCACTTCTGCACACTGTTGGTCAGCTGGCTGAAAGAAAAAAAAGCTACCACACTTACAATGATAACATATTTAGCTGTTTTGGAAAATCCCTGTGGCAAATAAAACACTCAATTCATGTCACGCATGACTTACTACCATAACAATCTTGATATTTTAGCTGAAATAAGAATTTATTTGCTGTTCTGTCTGAAATAAACGGATTAAATAATGTCATTCATTGTTGTGCTAATGCCATAAAACAGTTTTGTTTTTAGAAGTTGTAAAGGTCATGCCACTGTGCTCTTTACCTCAACATGCTGCTTTCCCTCCATTTGCTGCACACTGCTGGTCTGCTGGCTGAAATAAGACCACTACACAACTAACATTATGCCATCTGAACGTCTGTAGTACACTAAGAGCGTTTCGAAGTTAGCTAGCAGTGATTACCAAATTAAAACCACTACTTTCCACAACTGTAGATTGAATTCAAATGTAGCCCATTCAAAATGATTGAAAGTCAGACTCGGTTCAGCCTTTCGATCACCAGCAACAATCACAGGATGTTTCTTTTTAAAGTTCACACGCAGCAACTCTGTCCATCTAACTCAATGAAAAACGTACAACGGCGTCAATCAATCAGGAACGACGCAAAGCAGAGGTCAACAGCGGTGGGTGGTGGGGCCCCTGAACGAAACTCATCTCTGGGCCTCGTGCAACTTTGGACCGGCCCTGCTACTGAACCTCATGCATCTGGACTCTTTTTTTTTTTAATGTAACATCATTTTTTTCTTTCTTTCTTTGTTTCTTTCCTCTAAGCTGGTTGCACTCAAGGAAAAGAAAATCTGTTCTTGAGGTCAACTGTGCAAGTTAACCTGTTGATCTCACCCTTACTCCTCCTGGACCCAGCAGCACCACCTCTTCCTTCTTCCTTCTTAGTCAGATAAAGACGCTGCGCCCCCCACCACCCTCTTGAAAAAATAAAAATAAAAAAACATAAATATGCTTTACCATACCCTCCACTTCCCCCACCACCACCTCTCTCTCTCTCTCTCTCTCTTCTTCTGAACAGCTCTTTGAGAAAACGGATCAGACCGTGACACACCGTCTCCTGCACGCCAGATCACACAGCGCACGGAGAAAGAAACACACAGAGGGAGCTGAGAGCCGCATGTGTGCCAGTACCCCGCAGTGATTGCCCTGATTATTTGCAGATGGGCAGCGGAGGGCTCGCAGAGTGTGGAGGTCCCCCCACCCCATGGCACGCAGCGCATATGATTAAATTGGTGATTGCCTCAGTATTTACAAGCACCCACCCACCGTATCCTCCACCCTCCGGTGACACCCCCTCCCCTCCATGTCCCAACTCTCTTCTGATCCCGGTGATAGGTTATGTCACGGGTGTGAGTGAGGAGGGGGAGGAGGGCTGCGGGGGCAAAAAGGGAGGCGGAGAGGGTTACTTTTCCCTAATCCGACTGTCTCCTCATTCATTCACAGCAAAAGGCTGGTGTTTACAGAGGGGCTGCCCCCCCGCCCCCTCATTCCCACCCCGGATCGACTCCAGCGCCTCCGCTGAGCGATTGTTATGCAGGTTTCCGACCAACTGTTCAAAGTGGTTATGAGATCAATTAAAACCAGCTTAGGGAAGGAGAGGGAGGCCGGATGGATGGGTGGATTAATGGATGGATGGATGGATGGATGGAGAGAGAGAGAGAGAGAGACGTGCGGTTCAGAAGTCTCGGGTTCGGGACTCTGCAGGCACCCCGGTTTATTTCGGACGTGCCCGAGCAGCAGCGCGTTCAACTGCAGAAACAAGCAAACGCGCGACGATGAGAACTGAACCGGAGGGGAAGCGTGTCGTCGAAGCGCTAAACCGTTCCAGAGAGCGCGTCGTCCTGCGCGTATTTTACGCACCTTTAATTGGTCCTGACATAAAGTGTTTGAGAGACAAAAATATTTCACAAATGTCTTTCCCCCAACTCTCCTTTTTTTGTTTTTGTTTTTGCACGTTTAATGAAAGTATGGTGTGTGTTTTTTTTTTTTTCCACCCAGAAGAGAAATTTTCTGGAGCCTTCCTTGGCTGTGTCTCGTCTCTCTTTCTCGCTCACTTTACGCACACCTTGCCTCTAACTTGGACCCGGCCGCGAGTAAAGGACGACATTAACGCGTTGAGTCGCCCGGTGCACAGCAACAGTCTGCCGGACGCGAGGGTTTGAACTCTGGGTTACCTCTCTTGTTCCTCCTCCAGCGGTGCGACGGCGCCTGACAGTTGCTGTACTCCATACAGTTCAAGACGATCAGGGCAAATGAGAAGAGTCGAAACTGCATCTGGACGGTCGGTCTGGTTTGCTCGGAGTCCAATAAAATGACACAAAAAAAAAAACAAACAAACAAACAAACAAAAAAAAAAGCAGCAGAGAGGAAATAAAAAAAGGCTTAAGAGAACTCCTGTGACTTTTGCTTCTTCTTCTTTTTTTGGTCCAATTTCTCCAGTTTCTTTTTTTCTTGTTCTTTTTCCGTAAAAAAAAGAAAAACAAATGTGTCAAACGTCAGAGACGCGACATGGCATCACGTCTTCGGCTGGAAGCATTTTTTATGATAATATTTTTTTCTTTAAAGCACGCCGGCAATTCTTAAGTTTAATAATGGAAGAAAAAAAAAAAGAAGAACAAAAAGTGTCCGTGCAGGAGAAAGAAAGGGTTGGGGGTTTGAGGGGGGGGGGGGGTAGTTGGTGGGGGGAGAAAAAACAACAGAGGTGTGATAAGAGAATAACGAAATCAGCGCCTTCTTGTGACCGTGGAAGATGAAAGCGGAGATTCTTGTGTCCAGATTGTGATCCCCCCCCCCCCCCTAAAAACAAACACCGGACACCAAACGGTGCGTAACGGCAGCCAGAGTCACAGACGGCTCACTTCTCAAGCAGGAGAGGAGAAGAAGGAGAAGAAGAAGAAGGGGAAAAAAAAAAAAAAGAAAACAGATGGAAGTGTAATCCCGCTTCTAGGTTCCGTCTGAGTGCAAAGTGCGGCTGAGCAGCGCGCAGCATCCCTCTCTCTCTCTGAGTGACTGAGAGGAACTCGCGCCTGGAGAGTGGAGGTCCGAGAAGGAGGGATGAAGAAAAAGGAGGTGAACTGGGAGGGAGGGCTGGTCCGTCTCTCTCTCTCTCTCTCTCTCTCTCTCTCCCTTTTTTTTTCCTCTCTTTGGGTCTTGCACTCGCTTTAACCTGAGTTTCTCGGCCGGTTTTCGGTCTGCCCTGCTCGCGGCGTGCCCGTCTTCCCTTTGGAGAAAAAAAGAGGAGGAATGTCTTGGGAGTTGGGAGTCGGTGGTGAGCTGCGCGTCGTGCGCCCTGGCGTGTGGCTGAATGGTCCTGATGCTCTCCGCCGGTCTCCTCATATAGCCAGGCGGTTGCGTCGCTGTCACGTGCGGAAATTTCCAGATTCCAGCCTCTTTATTTAAAAATGTTGAGGAGGGTATCTTGTTCATCAGCTCCTCCGCTAACCCCCACCTACCCCCCCAAAAACCACCCACTCCAACTACCCACCCATCCATCTATCCATCTATCCATCCATCCATCCATCCATCCATCCTCACTTGGCCGGTTCGAGGTTGCCTCAGGGTCCTAGTGAGCGTGAAAAGTTGGACGACGTTCAAGGAGGGGAGGGGAAGTTCCTATGCCATTCTTGAGTCTCTTGTTTTTCACTGGCTGCTCATTTTAAACGATCTCCACACATTGGACGACTTTTCAAATCCATGCAGAGGCGATCCGAGAATATGTAGGGCCCAAGTCAGAATGGGATTTCTCGGGGGGGCCTTTTTTTCTTTTTATGAAAAATGTTATTAATTTTTCATATTACTTTTTGAATTTGTTGCTATGAGTTAGCAAAAAATAAATAATAATAATAAAATAAAAAAATACAAGACGTCATTAAATCCTAATAGAATAGAACCATTTAAACTTGAAATCACATTCCTATCCAGTCCGATGTTGGTGGACATTAACTGCACCCCAAAGAAATTAGTATTTTTCTCAGCTGAGAAACTTCTGCGTTATGTTAATCTTATGCTAGTGGATGCTGGTACCTGCATTAATCCGCTCCGTCAGCTGCCAGGGGAATAATCTATTGGATTTTGTGCAATGCTACTTTTGCGTTGTACTTTTCCAGGTGCTGGAAGGCAGACCGTAAATGTGTACATGTTCAATATCCGCTACCGTGGTCCCAAAGTTCCACAGGTCTGATGTTTTCATGACCAATTTGAAAATTCTGAAATTGGCCTATAAATGCAGCAGGTCTGGTTAGATGCTAGCTTGTTAGCGCTCTTTTCCACAAATTCTCTGATATGACATTGTTTTTCTGCAAATGAAATTAACAACTTCACTTGAAAGCAGCAAAACTGTTACTTTAAGGACTTCACCCGCCAGTTGTTCCACCAACCAATAATGCATTACGCCAACATAAAATGCTGTTGGTCGTTTTGTACCGGACATTTTCAGGAACAAGATGCAACTCTCTGCATCAGACTGAGCATATAAGTCAATACATGAATTTACTCCTAACCTACTGTGAGAACTGTGGTCTGACTTGTGTATGCAATATCTATTACCAGGGGTCGCAATTAATCATATTCGCAATTAATCATATTTCACACATCAATTAGCCTAAATGGATATGATCTGGTCAAATTATAAATCAGATTTCTAACTTTTTATGAGCATTCATCTCATACTTAACTATAAAACAACAACAAACTGAAATTATCACAGTTTTTGTTTTGTTTTTACTTACAAACATGAGAAAAATTGTCACTCAACATTAACTGTTGTACATCTGGAGACAGATTTTACATACAGAAATGACTCTTCCATATCAGTGAATTTTTCGGGGGTCAGAGGTTAAAATTGAAACAAAGAAAATAAATCAGGACAGTTAAATAGTTCTTATCCGTATTAAGATGCTTTTCATAAAGTTTTGACGCATCTCCTCACACTCCTTCAGTTATAGATTTATTTAATTCTCTTTTTTTTTTTTTAAATAAAAAGTAAATAAATAACTTTCTTGGATTGCCTCTGCATTGCTTTGAGTTTGCTCAGTATCATTAATTCATCAAGATGAGTTACGTCGCAAGGAGAGACACAAAAACTGTCCCCTGCGAATGTGTTTTGAAACCATAAGGCAATCGACCTCACTGCACCGTTGATCTGAGCAGCAGAAACACAAAGAAAACCATTGATCTACAAAGGCACTAAATATTCCAATAAATTTAAAGAAGGGTGGTCATCCTCTCCTTTACCTTATCAGATTGTCACTCCAACCCTGGAGGCACATGAGCAAAAAAGAAACAGACAGACAGACAAACAAAACTCCAAATAAAATTGACGCTGCAGAGGTTCTGAACAAGTGGAGCTGTGTGGGAATCTTCTCAGCTTCATCCATCCTGGAACGCGAGCAAACCACTGCTCTACTCCTTTCAGCCACTAGGTGTGGCACTTAATCTTTTATTTCTTAGAGGAAATTACTTTTATATGAAAGCAACGGCGTCCAAGTGAGAGAGAGAGAGAAAAGAACGTTCTCGAACACAGGAGACTTGACAAAATGCCTCCTATCCATTTGCATTGTTTTTTTTTTTCTTTTCCAGTTTAAACAGCAAAAACCAGAGAAGAAGAAGAGGGGGGGTGGAAAAAAAATCCTCTGGTTGTAAAATCTACTCTGAGGGGAATATCTTTGTTTAAAAAAAGGAGTTTCGGAAACCTTTGGTGACCTTTGGGCTGGCCTTTGTTTATTTGCCTGCCCAGAGAGCAGTGACGGACACCGCGGTCAGCGCGGCTGTTGCAGCCGCAGGCTGCGCTGCTGGTTTGGATTGTTCTCTACAACAACATGCGAGGGCGCACGGCGAAGGTGGACGCGATAATTTAGGCCCTCTGGCACTTTTATCCCCATGATGTGTCACGGAGAAGAGAAAGGGGGCCGGTAAACCAGTCACTCTGCCCTCCACCCCCTCGCTTGTTGCAGTGCACACCAGTAGGGGGAAGGGGGGTGGGGGGGTGACGTCAGCAGCCGGACGGCCTGGCCCGGAGCCCTCGGTGCCGTAACAGCAATGAAGGGAGAGCGGCGCGTGCACTCGGCTCCCCGGGGATCCGGCCTGGACGGCTTTCATTGTGGGTTTGGTCAAAAGTTTTCTTGGGCAAAAGAAAAGGACAACAGAGAGGAGGAGAAACAACCTGTCAGAATCTCTGAAATGTCAACGATTCAGAAATAACCCAACATGACATTTTAAAATGGAGATAAACCATCGCGGTCCAAAGATGTACGAAGACAATCGCAATGGAGGCCAGCGCTGGTCTTTATCTGCCGACGAAGGTCATTTGATAGAAATCTAAAGAACAGATGGAATAAAGGAAGGAGAATTTTTACAAAATAATAATAAAAAAGGCTGCCAACTTATCCGTGAGGCATTTCAAGAATATATTTCATACTTAACAGTTCAGTCTGTGGGGCTGAACAGTAATTTGCTAACGATATCGAGGTGGACATGATCAATATCAACACATCACGTGTCTGACAACAGCACAGCATTCTGGGGGATTTAGGCAGAGAGTTAAGTCACAGTGTGGCATCAACTGGTTCGCTTGTTTGGTTTCCTGTTGAGCAAAAATAATTTGGTCATTATATCTGGACGAGTCAGCTAGTAGCAGGAAATATTGGCCATGAATGTCAGATGATTATGTTTCGTGGTTCCTGATGAATATGCCGACACACCAGCAAAGCATTGTGGGATTTGGGATGTAAGCCGAGGACCAGCGGGCTGTCCTCGTGTCTCACTGGACAAAATCTCACCAACGGGTCTGAGTTTAAGTTTAAGATCGTCTTTATCTTGAAGGGTTTCTTGTACATTGGTGAGGAAATGTTTCAATTAAAGAATGATGCAAAGTACAAAGTTAGGCTGAGATTTTTAATGACCAACTGAAATCCTTGAATTTTTGGGAAAATGTTTCTTTCACGACAGTCTGTTTTGTTTCATTTACATTTTGAAAATTAACCAGCTTTAGGAGTTAAACTCTCGAGTAAAGATCATTTCTGTATTCAAAAATGTTTTTATTGATCTGATTTAATATTCATACTGATTAACAGAAAAAAAGACTTCCAAACATCCAACTGTGTGTAATTTATCTATGTAACATCTTTCATTTAGTGATAAAACTCCTGAAATACTTTTTAATAATACTCTTTTAATTTATTCAGAGGTCTGGACACTTAGGTGCGATGCGTCCACTCATCAGAAAAAGGTCAGATATTTGAGTTTCCGTCCAGATGGTCATCGGTCCGATCCGATCCAATTATGATCTGGCGATGCCTCGTTTCGTCTCGGTTTTTATTATCATTACTGCAGCAGCAGCGGTTTACGCTCCGCAGGCGACAGTTCCTCCTTGCTGAAGTTGAGAACAGGATTTACATTTTGACGAAAAACTTTTCCATTACGCAGCTTTAGGGACAAAACGTGCAGAAAAAAACCATTTAATATTGCAACAGTCTTGATTAATCGGGTTACAGTAAAAGGAATTTGGAGAAATATCGGCTAACAATTAATATCTTATGTTTCAGACTGAATAAACTGGGGGGCAGCAAAGCTGTGGAAGGAGCAGGTTTTCTTCTTTAGTCCATGGCGCAGTTATGTTTATCAACCCGGTGAGTCTGTGACGCATTATGGTCCAAAATAAAAGGAGGAAAGCACCAATTATTGGTCTGTCCTCCGTCTCCTCTGGACGGCGCAAAGTCATACATTTGTTGAGGAGTCCGTTCATGGGTGAAGCACGCAGACACACACACACACACACAGGTGATGCAAGACACGCTGCCCTCTGCTGACTTTTGATTTAACCCTAAACAGCAGGTGTATTTGACATAAAAAAAATCCTTGTTTAGTTGTTAAATTACACATAAGGAGAAAATTACAGCCATAAGTAGGAGTAACAAGCTGTTTGCGAGCAAGTGCAATAAAGTAGGAAGGAGTAAAGGGGGTGTAGGGGGGTGGGGGCAGTAAGAGAACTGAGTTATGAGAAGGTTAAAAGCAGAGGGAAAGAGCGGCGGGGGTGGGACAGGACATTAAAACGATGGTGTCCGTCTGGCTAATGGTGCTTTATGGCTCCCTGGTGTCCTCAGATGGACAGGATGACTGGCAGAGTGCGTGACCGTGGCTAGCCGGACACGGCCTCCGCTTGGACCCCCACCCGGGAACAAGCGGTCCGCTAAAAACCCCATAAAACCCCACAGACTAAACAGCCGTTCATCATCGCCGCGCACTCGTGGGGCGCATCGCACGCGCCCGACTGTCCCGCTCGGCGGCTCAGCGCGCACATTAAAACTTCATCAAGTATTACTGATACAAAAAGCATGAAAAAAAAAAAAGGCAGACCGACTGCCCCAGAAACAAAGCAATCACAGGGCGAAAACGGTTTGGCTGGTCACTTTTATTAAACTGGTGATGATTCGAACCGAGAGCATAAAAAACTACACCGTTTTTTGTTTTTTTTTATTTTATTTTCCTTTTTTGATAGACAAATGTGATCCGTCGTCATCGGGTAGTTAAAATCCGCCTTCCTGGCCGGCCCAGTTTGGTGTCTGGGGAAAAAACACAACAACATGAAATTAGACTTTTTTATTTGCAGGTAACTGCGGTCGATCAAAACCAAACGTTTTGGTGTTGAATGTGGGAAAATGCGAAAAAGCTAAATACATGTGCAGGCACTTAAAAACGCTTGTCGGGAAATGTGTGTGTGTGTGTGTGTGTCTGCTGGTGAGTGCTGGGTGGTTGACAGTGACCTGAAGCAGTCAGCCCAGATGGCGGGCAGTAAATGTTCCCTAAATGGAAGTGATTTGTAGTGTTGAGGACAGCAGGATGGAGTGGTGCTCTGCAAGTTGTTTGCAGCCTCTTTTGTCTAATTAGAAAAACTTCCTAATGAGGCGGGACGGCTTTTAACTAGACTGTTTTGTGGCTCCGCTCCAGCTGCAGATGTTCAAACAATAGACAGGAGAGTAAGCAAGGAGCTTTCAGTGGTAACATAACCAATCGAAGGGTAAAAGACGGAAACCGTCTGCTCCATTTAGTGGAGGTCAAAATGACTGGCAAAGTTTTTTTGTTTCAAGAAGCAGCCGAGAAAGTCACATCAACTCTGGAGGAGCTGCAGGGATTCAGGGCTCGTGAGAGATTTTGGTCAACTTTTATTCAAGTGGTTGTCAAGTTGAAAGCACTGTAAGAGCAACAGATTTTTTTTTCTTTGCTTTTTAAGGGGCAGTGTTGCCACATGGTGCAATTTTATATCACAATCAAGTAACTATGCTACCTTTAGTTGTTATAAAATGTATATATAAATATAAATCGATCGATATAAATTATGACTTAGAAGAGATCTGACTTAGTAATTTAACGGCTTAAAATTGGGCCGCTTTGCGTGACGGCCACCAAACGCGGCAAGAGCGTCCTCCTTATTTACGCTGCCGAGTTGAGTCACGGCGCTCGGGCCTCGTTTATGGCCGCTTGGACTCTACCTTGTCATTAAGCCTCTGAAGAGACGTGGAAGGATGAAAGCGCCGACTCTGCTCTTATTAGCCTACTCCGTGAAAGGAGAGCTTTTTGTTGACGCTCGTTTCATCGACATTTTTTCGCCGTGTTCCTCCGAGGCACTTTGAAGGTTCACGCTGACCTTGGCTCTGACCGGTTGATGGGCGTTATGGGAGCCCTGCAGCGACGGGCTGGAAGGGAGCGCTTCGTGCGGTGTTGGTGTGAGCATTACTCACCTCGTTTCTGTTGCTGGCGGCCTGCTTTTTCTCAATGTTCATAACCAGCATTTGGCTGCGGAACGAGAGGCTCTTGGTTTTCTCAATCACCTGCTGGTAAGGCGATATGGCGTTGTTCCCCATGACAACATGACCCTGACGCACAAAATAGAAGAAGAAAAAAAGAAAAAAGATTGGACCAAATTATACAACGCGCTGAAAAACAAGTTTTTAGTGTTCATTTCTACTGTATGCCCGAATCCAGGGCTGCTGGAGTTTGTTCTGATAATAACAGAGAGCCTTTGTGACGTGTATACCACGATATCGTAAAAATGGCTTTGAGCACAGATGTTTTCTATATAACCTCACAAGGGCACATCATTCAAAGTTAAAAAAAAAAAAAAAAGCAAATGTATTAAGCATCGAAGCCAAACAGAAGGAGAGGAAGTCTCACCAGTTTGGAGTCGATCTTGGCGTCCAGCCTGGCGTTGCGGATGAGGTTGACGATCCATCTCTCGGCCTCCTCGGGAGACATGTTCAGCTTGTCGGCCAGCATGCTGTTAAAGAAACCGACAAGGAGATGAGGAGCTCCAACTTGATTTGAGCAACAACAAAATAAAAGTCCAGTGGATCGGAATCTTGTGCCGTCACTGGAGAGTTTAGATTTACGGCCTGAAAGTCAGGTCGGGTCGGTCTTGGATCTTCTGTGAAACGTTTAATGGGCTTACAGGACATCCAGCACAGGGACAGTCAAGCGAGAATGCGCAACATAAAGTTGAGTCAACCGAATTATTAAAGTCTAAATATAGGAGTAGTTAGCGTAACCTGGTGAGGAAAGACAAAATATAAGGCACAGATGTTCAGTAGACCGCCCTGTTCAGTTCCAATCAATCACACATCCCAGATGATTGGCCTCGACTCATCC
This sequence comes from Poeciliopsis prolifica, assembly GCF_027474105.1. Classification (NCBI taxonomy): domain Eukaryota; kingdom Metazoa; phylum Chordata; class Actinopteri; order Cyprinodontiformes; family Poeciliidae; genus Poeciliopsis; species Poeciliopsis prolifica. The sequence goes on along the minus strand of NW_026562392.1, from coordinate 4,527,213 downwards.
TTGGGTTACAAGCGACTAAATGAAGCTCGAAGACGTGAAACAAAGGACATAAACGGCAGAAGTTGCACTGCGTACTCAAATTGAGGTCGAAAAGCAAAAGCAGTGAAATCGTAATTAAAATGGTATGTAGGTAATTAAAGTTAATTAGTCTGGCTGGGTCGGACTCGGACACAATCCCTATGGCAAAGGTATCAAACTCCAGTCCTCGAGGGCCACTGTCCTGCAGTTTTTTGATGTGCCACCCGTACAAAACACAGGAATGAAATGGCTTAATTACCTCCTCCTTGTGTAGATCAGTTCTCCAGAGCCCTGCTAATGACCTATTATTCTATTCAGGTGTGGTGCAGCAGAGGCACATCTAAAAGCTGCAGGACACCGGCCCTCGAGGACAGGTGTCCTCGGCCCATAGGGCAGAGGACACCCCTGCCCTATGGGGTCGGGTCGAGTTGGGTTTCTTAGGGCCGATCTAAACTCTACGCTAGCGGTACATTGGATTCACCGGTACTCCAATGTACCAATGAATCATGTGATACTGTTGTTCAATGGTTCAAAGATCATTGAACAAAAACACTTGTTCTGTCAGATCTTTATTCTTGACCCAGTGGGTAATTAGTTTTACAGCAACAATGAGTGTTTGACCTCACATAACACAAATGCACACGGTGTTGTGAAAGTGCGCACACTGTGGTTTTCTGGCCATTCATCGATATTTACGAAGCCTGACCTACCAATTCCGGTTTTGGCCAATACAGACTTTTCTGAAAAAGTTGTGAAGTTGCCAACAGTGGGGAGACGATTGATAACTGCGCACATGCAGAGATGGTCAGATCTGTCAGTCAGCCCCGAAAAATCAGTTTCTCACCAATTTTGATCAGCATAGTGTCAGATCTGACCTTTCACCTACTTTAACTGCTTCCAAATGTGTGATGTATTTTAGATCTTGTAAAAAAAAAAAAAAATTATATAATATATATATATATATATATATATTATATATATATATATATATATATAATAAACTTTTAAGACTTTGGAAGGTTGTTATGTGTGAAGGTTTTAAATGCCTGTCACTACATGCTATAGGAACAATCGTATTTAGCTCTTGCTGAAATGCATAAAGGGTTCATTTAAAGGGTAGTTAAAGGGCATAAGAGGTATTGTGTCAATGCTACAGTATAAATGTGCATTTTATTCAACATAAAACCAGTCATGAGTCAATGTTTTGGTTTTTGTAACACTGTTGGGATTATTTAAAAATCTGTCACTTCCAACAGCAGTCCATTAGTAACTGTCTAATGAATGCTTAACATTATTTTAAGTATGCATCCGACTGGCCGATCAAACCCCCTCTCCCATAAGACATTGCTACTATGAGCTGAGTTTAATACCCCCGCACCATGAAAGACCCAGTATTGAACCCACAGAGAAGCTGGGCAGGACTGACCATTGTAATGCTTTTTATTAGCGTCACAGAAAGTTGCTCCATTATTTGTTTAAAGGCCGCTTTGGTGCTGAAACTTGAAGAGTTTGGTTGGTTCTGAAAATCTAAACTTGACACCTCTTCTGTTTCAGATTAGCAGAAACATCAAAATTAGGCTGCAGCACTCCTTTCTTCGGGCTCCTGAGAGAACAATAAACACTTGTTAAATTTAAGATGTTATAAATTTCTCAGAGCTCATTTTTATTATTGTTCTGTTTTTTAAGCTGCCTGGATCTCATACTATAATGGAGTAATTGTTGGTGTGAATACATAACATTTCCGATTTGGTTGATTACGAGCTCTTGCAGATTTTTCTCATAAACTAAGTTGATGAGAAAAAAAGCCCGAACTGCTGATTCCAAATTTTCAGACAATTTTTTTTTGTCTGAAAAAATTGCGACAAAGTTGGCGACTATTGTTAAACTGAGCAGATGCACATGTGACCCATGGTCAGCTGTCAGTCAGCTCTCTTTTACGGCAGAGCAAACTGGGACAGTGGCTGATTTTCAAGACCTTTGCAGGTAAATAAGATCGACTTCTCGTGTAAGCATCAGCCGATCAAAAATCTATCAAAATTAAGAAAAACAAGGCCGATTTACTAGGGAACCCCTACATTAACACAGTTCAACTGAGCATAGTGCAAGTACTTTTCGGTTTTGGGGCCAATATAATAAAAACGTGTTTGGGTCCGGCTGCTTTATTGTTAAAGGGTTAATAACTCTTCTTAACAATTAGTGAAACAAATCTATCATCTTCATCTGGAGTATAATGAACATGAAAACATCATGTCAAGCTAAAAATGGTGAAACTCATAAACTAAAAAAAGCTTCAAACTGTTACTGTGAAGCAGAATCCTAGAGCCCTTAGAAAAAGTCCAACTAAACCATAGAAACAACAACAGGTGTCTTAAAGCAGACAATTTTAGAGTAGTAAAGAACATAAAATTGAAGCTATAATGACACTGTTTTTCTTGATGGTAATGAAGAGGGATATTTTAGAAATTCAAAGGCATGAACTGCAAACAATCACTTCAGCTGAATTGCAGAAAATGAGTGGCAGAACCAAAAATGTTCCAGTTAACGTAGCAATATGCATGATCGATGTTGTGCGTTTAGCGCTAAATAAATAGCGACTGCTCCAATCTGTTTTGCTCCAGGCGACGTTTCTAACACAAAGCACACCCAGAGAACCTCTAATGGCCCAATACTAATGGGAGCGTGATTTACAGACTTGCAGGAATTACTCCATTAATGGTGCCGGGACTGGCCCGCGTGATGCCTTCGGTTGCTTCAGTACCTGCGTTCGCGTCAAAACGCGCTCTGTTGGGGTCGCGCTGTGACTCACCGTTCCGACCTGCGGCCGTGGCGGAGGATGAAAGCCGGGTTGGACGCCGGTTTGCTCTTTCAAACATCTCCACGTAGTTGTGTCACAGAGACAGGAGGAGCGGGGAGTTGGCCTGCTTTGATCTGAAGCTTTCCCGCACTGCAGCTGGCCTCCCTTGTGGCTTTCTTAATAACTAGACCCCTTGATACCCTCATCTAGACCCCCTCTTCCACCCTCCTCCAACATTTCCTGCCCTCATCGTTTGACCCTCCCCACCGCTTCTACCGCATTTCATATAAGGGGCCCAATAAATATCCTCTGCCACTTTGAGCACAGCTGAGAATATGACGACCTCATCTAAAGAGCTATAAAAAATAAAATAAAAAAACCTGTGAAGCCATAATGCAGAATGAGTTGAATTTTTCTCTGTGTAATAAGGGTTACGAAGGCCAATATAAAAACAATTTACTCCACTAATTTTTCACTTCCTGGTCCATAAATCACACTCAGTGAGACTCGGTCGGCGTTGGCTGAAAACTCCCGAGGCCCGGGCGCTTCTCACGCCACCGCCGTTACAGATTTTATTCATGACATTCTTGTAGTGGGAAGTAATCTTACTTGGGAATTGGAATTTACAATATGACCGGTCTTACCTCAAGGCCACTTTCAGGCCCATGAATGTTGCTAAAATGGTGGCAAAAACCACATGAAAACAGGGAAAGGAAATGATGTCAGTCTGTGGATGGGGCGTAAACAACAAATAAGAGGCATTACCTCAGCATAATGAGGAAAATACGATCTGGTTTCCCCCCCGAGTGACCGGGCCTCAACACGTCCGCCGCGGCAAAGCGTCCCCGAGAAGGGCAGGTAATGAGCTGTGGTGTGGTGTGTGTGTGTGTGTGTGTGTGTGTGTGTGTGTGAGAGCGCGGGGTCATGACCAGGATGGAAAAGGACACGGAAACGGATGGATGTGTCACTCGCAGCGAAGAAACACGAACGCTCTGTCTGCTGAACAGAACAGCTGATTATAATTCAGCTTGTCAGACACGGGGACAATGAGTCATGATGGCTAAATTGCACCTATGGGTCATCGTTGGGAGTCTGATCTGAATCTGGAATCATTTTTTCCATAGATAAAAAAATCTCGATAGATACAGAGTTAGAGACAGAGAGAGAGACAAATAAAGATAGATACAGAGATAGAGCGATCAATAGAGATAGAGCAATAGATACAGATAGATAAGGACATAAAGATAAAATAGATGCAGAGATAGGGAGAGTGATAGAAATAGATGCAGTGCTAAAGATGCAGAGCGATAGATCAATCAATAGTTGATTGTGTTAAAATTTGTAATGAGTTAAAATCTATGTAATTAATCAAAATAAAATTATATGTATAGCTATCTTATATCTGTTGTATAAGATAGATACAGGGACATCTGTCTCCATCTATCTATACAGAGAGATGTATATATATATATATATATATATATATATATATATATATATATATAGATAGATATAGATATAGATAATATAGATAGATAGATAGATAGATAGATAGATAGATAGATAGATAGAAGATAGATAGATAGATATAGATAGATAGATAGATAGATAGATAGATAGATAGATAGACAGACAGACAGACAGACAGACAGACAGACAGACAGACAGACAGACAGATAAAATTACGTCTTTCTATCTTATTTCTCCACAATCAAGAAACCTGAGGAGGATGTGAATGAACCCTGACATTTCTTCCAGTTCTGCAGTGATTAAATGATTGCAGCAGAGCCGTGGTGTGGCTGTTTTGCTTGATAATTTAAGTAACTGGGGGCACATGTCAGTCAAGTCCAGGTCAGACGTGCAGATCAAAACAAACATGGTCTGGTTTCCTCACTGGGGACTTCAAGCTAAGCTCTAACCCTTGTCAACGAGCTCTGTGCAGCATAACGCAGGACCACCAACCCCTGCCCCGCCCCCCCAAAAAAGGCCCACAGGCTGAGCCCCGGATCAGTCTCGGCTTCTCTAATCTAATTTATAAAAATGAAGAATGGCAATGTTTTTCTGTGCTGGAAGCACATTTGTACATCAGATCAGAGGTTCTTCACTTTTTGTCTCAGTTTGCAACCTCACTTAAGCAGGGGGAAATAACTGGAAGTTTTAAAAGAAAGAGAAGAAACAAGGATTGGGTGAGATCTCCAGAACCGACACTATTGACACCCTATGGCCAATGAGTCAAGTCGAAAGTGGCTGGTTTTATTTTACGTAACCATGATCTTGTTCCCTGGGGTGCAGAGATCAATTTCGCTTCGACCCCTCGGGCTCTCTGGCTCCTGAGCCTTCCACTCCAGGCTGGGTGGGACTCCTGTGGCTCTTAATACCCGCCTCACATTTGAGGAGCGGGGTCAGGATTGGGGTCTGACTCAGTTAGAGAGGATGGGTGGTGGTGTTGGGGGGGATCCTTCTCCAAAGTGGCTCCCTCCTTAACATAACTGCTCTAAAAATGCATGCATTGTTAAACAGCAACACATGATAGGGGGGCTTGGGATAAAATTTTTTTTTTTTTTTTGTTCTTTGTTTCTTTGGGTGGAGGGGGAAAAAAAAACAACAAAAAAAACAAAATGATTGTGTGGTCTTTTTAATGACTCAACTGTGAGGTGGAAAAGATCTCAGGGTTTCCGACCAAAACACCCAACAACAGCAACAACAACAAAAATCCTTCAAACTACAAGTGAGCTGTTGTGTACAAATAGAGATGAAGTGGTGAAGCCTCCCCTTCGCTACCCTTCTCTGACCCCCAAATATTCACATCTCAAGCTTTTCTTCAAAATCTCACAAGACAAGTGGGCACTTTGAGGTCGAGAGAGAGTCTTGCCACTCAAATGTTCACGGAAAGACGACGGAAATAAAGCAGGAAAACAAGGCTAAATTGAAAACATACACTTTGGATAGCGAAAAGTCTAGACAAAATACATTTTATCTGACTGCAGAATGCTTCACATAAGCCTTTACTGCATAAAACGACTTTATCATGCCAATGTCTGGTGTAGTTGGGGTTTTTTTGGGGGGAAAGGGAGAGGCAGTCCGAGCTGTGGGCAAAGTATCTGTGAAACCATCATGGCCAACAGCTGTAAAAACCGCCTCATTAAGTGGGGAGTGTGTGGGGCAACAAATTCATTAAAATCAACGCTTGGGTGCAGCGGGCTACTTGGGGAGAGAACTAATGACTTGGCCAATCCGGCCGTCTGTCGGAAAATAAGACGTTTTTCCCCCCCGTCTCATCGTCATAACACCCGGCGAGTAAACACGGAACTCCCTCGAATGACCCCTAATTTGTGTTTCCCGCGTCGAAAACCTCAACAAGAGGAGAGCCGAGGACGCCGAAGCGAATCGCCGTTCAACTTCCTCTTCCAGCGTTACCACTAACCTTTGAGGGCCTTAACAAGAAAATGGATCCAATTGCAGTAAGTCTGCCAAAAAAGAACCAGGGCTCCTAATCAATTCCAGACGATCTGCAACTGGAGATTTAGACGGGCCCCGATCAAGTTCCACGGTTCAACCTTGACAGCAGACCTCCGAGGCTCGACGCGGCAGTCGATGGCATCATCTTTATGTGGGGCGGTGGGTGTGGGGAAGTAATCAACTCCCCTCTTTGTTTTGGGCATGTACTAAAACGCAGACCCTTCCTTTGAAATCTTTAGTGTTAAATACATGTCTGGGAGGCCGTTTCTAAGAAACGCAGTCAATTAAACAATCTAAGGAGCAGGATTAAACACAACATAACTAAAGGACAACCGTGTGATACGTGACTGAATTCCCTTATATAGTCCAGGAATCGTTTCTTAGACGGGTGAATGCCGACTTTATCCCAAGTCAGCTTCCAGATCTGATGTAAGGCGGCAGCCAAATCCTATAATCTCTCCTAATTGCAGACAATTAAAAACAATCTTTTTTACTTTTCTCTCCACTAATGCTATAATTAGCAATTACTACATTTCTTGGTTTTGGGGAAGCATCCAAGGTCAACTGTATTTTGTTGCAACTAAACCCCCGTTTCAAAATTGCGGACACCGTCGGCAAGGAGAACCCCTGTTTAACCTCCATTTACACCAACAAACAAGAGCTAGAAATGTTTCCGAGCACTGAAGCAGCTGGGAACTTCTGGGGCCGTCTAAGCCTCGACCTCTGTCTGGGGGGTGGGGAGGGTTTAAAAAAACGGTCTGAGTTTGGCATTGGACAGGTGGTCTTCAAAGTCAAGCCAGCTGAGAAACCTGATGAGACCTGGAAGTAGTTAAACCACATCAGCTTTAATCCCAGAGACGTGTGGGGTCAGAATGGTTGAGTGTGTGTTGGAGGCAATAAACACTTGTCTTCAGGAAAAATATGACAAATCACAATGCAGACCACCTCAAACGTCTAATTACCACAAAACGACGTTGCTTTTTTCCCTCTCTCTCTTAGAAATGTCTGCATGAAACTGCTGCTTGAAGCAAGGCTGCATGTTGTTTATCGGGGTCGTGTAGTGGGACCAACCTGATGCTAATGCACTGGTGGATTCTGCAGAATGTCTCAAAGATGAAGAGTCGGGCGTTTTCGATGAAGTCCTCCAGGCAAGCCACCAGGAAGAAGTCGTTCACGAGAACCTGCGAGGCAGAAAGCAAAATGTAGATGCAAAATTTTCCGCAGGGATGTCAACACTTGAAACCCGAATGTTTCCTCTAATGGACAGAAATCCTAATTCCTGGTAGGCCTGTTGCAATAAGCAATAAATCACCTAATTGCATGATAAATTAGGAGAATTATTTCCATTTGAAACAAAAGTTTTCATTTTGTTTACAGAGGCTTCATAATTAATTTAATTTGCTTTTCTTTTATTTTGTTTATTAATTTGGGATATTTACAATGTCTTCCAGTTCCTGTGTTGAATGTAGACCCAGCTGTCAGTCAGCCCTCTCTATTGGCAGAGCGAAAAGTGTTGACCAATCACTGGTCTCCCAAAATTAAGGAAATTGGGGCCAATTTATTGTGGTAACTCTACTAATAACGGTATGACACCAGAGATGAAATGTTGATTGAAACAAACAAAAAACATTGCCATCTGTGTCGAGACAAACATTTTCTGGACAACATTTTAATCCAGTGTATTATAAGCCTGGCAGGTCACCAGGCCCACGCTTAGCTGGCCACTCCACAAGGCTAATCATCATTTCTTGAATTCAAATATGGTTTTTACACAGCGTGTAAAAATGTTGACAAAATAGACAAATTAAGCTCCAGGATTAGATGACCGATGTCTCAGCTAGATCTAGAGAAACTCATCCATGCGTTTATCTTCAGTGGCATTGATTACTGCAGCAGCGTCTTCACAGGCCTGTCCAACAAATCAGTCAAACAGCTGCAGCTGATCCAGAAGCTGCTGCTCGCGTTCTCACTAAAACCAGAAAGATGGAGAACATAGCACCAGTTTTAAAGTCCCTACACTGGTTGTCATTGAATAGTCTTTAAAATACTTAGTTTATAAATCACTAAACGGTTTAGCATCACGATACATTAAAGATCTGCTGTTGCCTCATCAATCTTCCAGACCCCTCAGGTCTTCTGGTTCTGCTCTGCAACCCCAGAACCAAACGAGGAGAAGCAGCTTTCAGCTTCTATGCACCACAAATTTGGATCAAACTTCCAGAAAACTGTGAAACAGCAGAAACTGCTTTCTGCTGTTTGAGTGAGTTTTTAGTTTAAATTGCAACTAAAAACTCACCAGTTGAGAGTTGGATTTGAAACGTAATCAATTACAAATTTAACGATGGAAATTGACTTAATGTCATGTTTTGTTGATTCTATGTTGCATGACTGTGTTTGTGTTTATCATGTAAAGCACTTTGAAGTGCCTTGCTGCTGAAATGTGCTATACAAATAAAATTTGATTGATTGATTGATAGGTTTGTAGCTGGTGCACTGGAATGGGCGTGAGAGGGTGCGCACCAATTGCACTATCCCTGCACCTGCCTTTTGGTATTATTTCCAAATTATGATGCCTATTTGTAGATCTCTGAATTTTTAGAACTTAACTTTTTTCTTTCTCCGCAAAAAGACGGTGGGTTCCAGTGGGCTGACCTAGCGCTCCTGCCACAGCAGGTTTTCTGGGGGGAACCTTGCTGGACACATGTCAAGAGTGTCTGTTGTTCAAAGCTCACCAACCAGAGCTTTGATCACCATTTAAAACACCATCTAAAACATGCAGGGGCTCCAAAATGTACCGCACACAGACCACTCCTTCACTGAATCCATTACTTGTGCTTAGTTGAGGTAAGAAATACAGTCTTGCTTAAACTTGACTTTTTTTTTTGTGTGAGACCAATTCAAGTGCTTCATTCTACTGTAACTGTTCATGACGAAACTATGGCCCCAGAGGTACAACTCTGTGAAATTTCTCAGTGCCTGTTGCATTCCAACTCTCCACAGAGCCATTTTGCAGCACAGACTTCCCAAGTTTTAAAAAGTTATTTAAGAATTACTGCCTCTTTGTTTTCTTAAGCCTAAAAAGCTGTTATCTAACCCAGGGTTCTGGTCGACTGAATCCAAACTGCACGGTGCTATCGGTCGACGCATTCTTCAGCTACATCAATGCTTATCTACGGTTGATAAACTTTGAACAGCTAAGTACCCTAATTATTGTCATCTGGGGTTTCAGACCACAAAGCTCAAACAAATTCTGAAATGGGTTGAAGAGCCCCTTTGTACGCAATCTGCGGGCCTCGCTGTACGTCGCTCTACGCTTTTCGTTCTTGGATATGAAGGCATTTCACATCTGACAGTGATTCAAGATGCGGGCAGAGTGGGTACGGATCTGAAAGAAAACCTGCGAGGCCTAAACAGGATCGTTTAACACAGGCTAATTTCCTCATTTAAAAGCACTTTTATAGCGTTCAGCAAACTGAAAGCGGGACAGCTGAAAAACAATATCGGCATCTGGCTGTAGGGGGAACTTACAAACAGAGATGCTCTCGATGGCTCTAAATTGATGCACTTTTAGAAAAACTCGAGCAAGTGGAGTATCCATTTACCCCAATTGCCACTGTCTGTGAAACATCCCTTCTCCCTTTGAAGCAACTTGTTTATTCTTGAGAAGCCTGCATGTGTATTTTTGAGGGTAGACCAGCTGCTCTGCTGACTTCAAACGAGTCGATTTTGATAAAATACCTCAAACCATTTTTCCTCACCACACTCACGCTGCAAGACCAGCTTCTGAACTGCCGTTATTTAGGGAAAGCCACTGTTAAAAGGACATAGAACGACTTGGTTTTTGACCTCAGAGGCATTTTGAAATGTCCATCAATTGTTAACAGTGAAACCAGAAAAATGCATCCAAGCACTTCACAGGGCCTAGGATTAAAAAATAATGTGTATTTTAGCTTAAATCCAGTGCTGTTTTCATCTCGTTGACAGGCTTTAAGCTAAAATCTATTTCCTAGCAAAACGGTGACATTTTTGATTAATTAAACTCAACTTTGTGCTTTGTCATTTAACATTTTCACCAAAGTATATTTTTTAAAAAGCATGTTTCAAACCAGGACGGTCAACATTAATACGTTGACAAAAGTGATCTGAAACGTTTAACGTGTCAAAATTTACTTAATGTCAATTAATTAATTACCTAACCTGACCTAAAAGTCTTTCTCCGGCAAAGGGCGACCACAACGAACGGTGAATGTTTTTCACCACTTGGGTTGAACCCAACACAAGGAATGTGATGGCGAAAGTTGCGAGAGCGACAAACGTCGATAAATAAAAAGCCTCAGTTCGAACTGTTCCTACTTAAACTGTAAATCACATCAGTCTAAGAAAGGCAGAATATAGTGACGCAGAGAAACATTCATAAAATTGTATAAACGAGAAATTAAATTACAACACCAGTTACGATTTTGGTCTATTCGTGTAGCAAGCACATGTAATCATCTTCCGCTGGACATAAAGCATAAATACACCAAACGGCTGAATGACAATTTGCACGATTCTTTGGAGCTGCGGAGGCAGAATGGATGCGTCGTCTTTTATAAAATCCAGTTTTTATTGTGACGATTAAACATGGTTAAAGTTTATGTTTCGCACTGCGTGTTTTGATCCCGCAGTCGGCTGAGACATTTTCTCTTTCAAGCCGAGCCAGAAAAGCTTTCATCAGCAAGTTCAACCCCATTTTCTCTCTTCTAGTGCAAAATGTAATAATAAAAAAACAAACAAAGAAGAAGCTGATGTTGGTCCACCAGCAGGAACGATAAATCAGATGAGATGGTGAGAAGAAGGAGGCGATACATGCACCAATGTTTCCAAACAAACAGCAATTACTGTCAATTTGCTGTTAGCACGATGCTAACGGCACGCGTGAAAGAACGTTGCTGTGCAACATGGCCTCCTTCACTGGGTTGGGTATGAGAGAAAGAAGAAAAAAATAAAGAGAGGACTCATGTTTGGATCGCTGTAGCGTAAAACAACAGAGTGTTACAGACATGGAGCTTCATTTTAAAAATAGGGCAAAGTTTGGAAAGAGGGAACCTTAAGGTCTGTTTTACGACCAGAAATGATATTGTATTGACTTAAAAAAAAAAAAAAACATCAGCTGAAATTAGACAGTCGGCTTAGTTTATAGCTACATAAAGTACAAATCTGCACTCTCAAAAAATACTTTACGGCAGAAAAAACATAAAATATGTTTTGTTTTAAATGCCAGCTTGAATTCCAAACAATGTAATATGAGCTGTTCTTTAGGTGGACACACTACAGATGTCAAATATCAATGTTCTCCAGTATAAGTGAAAAAAAATGGTGCTGTAATCCTGTTAAAGCTCAAAAACCTGATGTTGTATCAAAGTCGGAAAGATTTGCTTCCTTAAAATGTTGCATATGTTTCATACTATCATTAGCTTTGCAGATAAGTGCTGATCGGCCATCAGTTAAATCATGCTTGTTTTTTGTTTTGTTTTGTTTTAAGTGACGCATATGGATTTAGGACCAACAACAAATTTGCAACACGTAGTGGGAGGAGCAACTCAGCCCCTTTGGGAACTAAAATACTTCTGGGTCTGGTTTGAATGTTCAATGCAGTTTTTAAAGCACGTTAGCTTAAAGAGCTAACTTTTTTAGTAATCGTTTCAGACAAAGATCCAAGTGTTTTTTGTTTTTTCTTACATAGATAAAATAAATGACAAAATTTAAAGCATGAAATGTTTGTTTGTGCTCCTTACATGTTCACTGTAATGCTGTTCTGCGAGTGTTTAGTTCTGCAGTCAACATCCAAACCCTTTCACTGCGTACTACCAACTCTATTTTCAGAGTTTGTAGTTACATCCAGCTTTTATGAAGCAAGAGTTGAAACTCCCTAAATAGCAGCACAATGACAGATCTCCCCCCCCTAAAACAAGTGTCTGCACGCCTCTGAGGAGACTTTTGCTTATAAAGCTTTTACTGTTAACAACCGGCCTGATGGGTCAATTACAGGCCGTAGTAAAATCCGACTGAAGCCTGAGTCATCCAGCATCCAGAGAGGCTTCTATATGAGACGGTGAGATACGGCATACAGGCTCTTACTGTTCAGGAATGACCCTGCATTGAATGGGGCTGGGGGGTGAAGGGGTCAGTCGGGGTCACATGACTGTCAGTCGTGTTTACTGCGACGGCCTGTGAGAAGGATCAAGGGGTGACCAACAAATCGAGACTTCCAAAGAGTAGGGAGGGAGAGAAAGAGAGAGAGAGACAGAGGCCGAGTGCTGCTGGTGTTTCAGGAGCGAGCAGCTGAAGTGAATGGAGGCCGTTTACTTACAGACTCGCACTCCCTGAGTTTCTTCTGGGCACTGTCGAAGTCAAAGTTCACGTAGAGGCACTCCACAAACTCGGTAATTGGGTCTTTGTAGGTGTATGACTCCTAAAAAGGAAAAAAAATTGATGGAGAACGGTCAGTGTGTTTATTGCTTTTACATGTTTGGAAAATTTATCGTAAATCTCTCAAGAAGCAACTTTGACAAAGAGAACATTAGTCTTCATCTGAGCTTAATGCCCAATAAATGCCCACTGTGCTAAAAAAGGAAGCGTTGGTTTAACCATTTTTCTCAACCTAATATCTGTTACGACTAAAGGTGGACTGATAAATCCACCCTGATTTCCTCAATTTTTGAAGATCGCCAGTCATGAAAAAGAAACCAATCTTATCTGTTCCAAACTTTGCCACATTTCAGCCAAAAAAGAAAATCGGTGTTGGCCAGCTTTGGCCGGCTCAAACATTTTAAAGATCGACAATTGGACAGAAAACTGCAATCTGTGCACCTCTATTGACCGCTTTTGTTTAGTAAAATAAGCTGAATTAAACAAAATAGCGTCTCCATGTAACCAAGCTCTTACCTGCTGTATGACTTTCACCAAATCCTTCAGAACCTGCCGGCGCTTCCGGACATCCTTGTTGGTAATGACCGCGGTGGTCAGGTAACGCAGGATGTGGGGGCACATAGTCTGGATCGCATTGAGGTATCTGGGGAGGGAAGGGGGTTCAAGTAATCACTTATTAGAGCAATGTAAGCAAAGACATGATCTTTACAGAGAGACACATAATATAACGTTCTGGCCGCCTCTCGGGCCTTTGGCATTTTGACTTATGAAAAAGCCCTTGCAGCTAAACAGATAAATGTCCTGACAGGACCTGCGTTTCTGCACATGGGCTCCGGCTTTAAGCTGTCTCTTTCATTAGAGTCCTGAGAGCGAAGAGGAGGAGGAAAGGGGAGGAAGAGGAAACCCTGGCAAGAAGATATAGATCAGTGAGCACAGACGTGCCCAGTAGCTGAAACTCAATCCATCAGGGACTGTTGCTCCAACCACAGGTCAACTTGCTAAGGGCTGAACACAAGGTACACAATGTTGTTACAGGCTGATTCTAATCCCACGCCCGCTCTGGAGTCATGGTGCTGTTGGTGAAAAAACAAAAACTAAACACACATCTTTTGGCTCTCCCGGTCCAAACTGTCATAAACTCGCATCACCTGTATCGTCAAAGCCAGCCTCTAACAGGGTGACTTTGAACCGAAACCTCAGCGACCACATCAGTTTAGAAGAGAGGAAGCTGACTGGGTCTCCCTATAGCGAAGGCTGGAGAAAACACATGGCGCTCAGAAAAGCGGTACTGACAACAGTTTAATTAGGCGAATCAATGAAAGGGACAGGGGACCTGTGGCAGCTGTGATGCCAGCAGCGGGTTCCTCTGCAAAGCCTTTCATTGGCCGGGTTTTGGGAGGGCTCCCTCCTCCTCTCTGGAGCCAACCACAACGCCTCATGCTGTGGCCTTGATTAACTTACACCTACTCACTCCAGAGGGGGGCCCCCTCCAGCAATAACAACAATTATTGCAAGAGTCTTAAGATTAGAGAGTCTACACAATTTTTATGTCAAAATTACAGGTTTTTTTTCTAGCTCTCTTGGTCCTTTTTAGGCCATTTTTGAAACCTAGGTTAAAAGACATATCCACGGTCATTTGGATTCATGACAGGTGTTATGTTTTATGACACCATCATGTCAGTCTTATGCACACCTTCAAATAAAGTGTCACTTTGTATTCATCTTATGCAAAATGTATATTTTTTTTGTACAGTTTTGGCTTAATTACTCCTCCAAATATGTTGTTCTGAAAGTCTGCATCCTCCAGCTAACGATTAATCGCTTACTAAATTAGTTGGTGATTATTCCAGTGATCACGATTAATCACACTAGTCATTTTAGCTCTACTTTTTATGTCTGGAGTTTCATTAGGTCAAACAGCAACAATGTTTTGGTGAAATGCAGCCCAAGTGCAGAAGTGACTGTATATATTTGCCTATTCAGCACCTGGATAATAATAATGCTTCACTGAACATCTTTCTCTCTCCAGCAGCCCACGGCGTCTGTCAGTAGCGGATAAACAAGGCTTTGGACAAACATCTGCTGACTGCAGGGGTAAGGGAGGTCAGATGTGAAGCTTCACCCAGCCGCTGGTCACCGACTACAGCCAAAGGAAGTGCTGGTCAAGGGATGGGAAACAAGAGCCGAGCCAAGCCTCAGCGGGGAAAACATGGGGTTTCTACACTGTGAAAACGCAAGGCACACAAAACTACCTCAGTTTGTCCAAAACAGATGGCTGGGTGAGCGTTTCATGAGTAATTATTGGGCAGGCCTCCTTAATCATCCGCAATAAAATTAAAAACTGAGCAAAAATTCAGGGAACCAGACATTCGAGCGTGCTGTGTTGTGGTCTTCGGTCATACAGTCTGTGCACCCCAATCATCTGTACAATTATACAAGTCTGCAATCAGATCGGACGGGGGTGGGGGTGGTGGTGGGGGCTGAGTAGGAGGGGGGGTTGAAGACATCAAAATAGGCAGTGTGCAAATGTTAACGCGCTGTGTAAAGTTTCCGATCTGCGATACACATGGCCCGCTTCTCCGCTTGGAGAGTAAACAGACCACACGGAAAATACACACACTTCTGAAACCACTTTAAAAATACCAGCAGGGTTCATGAAGAAGCCCGGCACCCAGAAAATGTGTTATTAAAGCAAATAGTTTACTCTACATAAAAAAAAAGAAGAGCTGTTATTTTTAATTCTTTGCAGTTTGAAACATCCAAACCACGTCCGACTTTGTTCAAAAACCGGCGATGAAAGGCGTTCGTAAAATGTGTTTTTTGTTTTTTTTGTTTTTTTAGCAGCAAGACAGCTTTTTTGTAAACAGAGATGATTCTTAGCGACCACATCAACTTTCGGTGCAATTTAAAAAAGGGCCAATCAAATTCAAGTTTCCATTGCACAATGGAAATCCATTTAGACTCAACAGTTTTCCATTGTTGGGGGGCTTAAATGCGACTGAACAAATAAAGTTGACTGGAAAAGGAATTGTACTTACTGTGGTTGGTAAAGAAACAAGTCAATGATGTTGTCTCTGCCCTTGGGGTGGTTGAAGAAGACAAAGAGCGACCAGTGAATGAGCCATGTCCGCTGCTGGAGAGACTGGAGAGGCGAGCTCACCGACTGAAGAAGACCAGACCAGAAAAATGTCACAAAAACATACGAAAAAAAAACAACAAAAAAAACTTATAATTACAAATATGCAAGATATAAAACTCTTTCTCCAGTGAGGTACAATGAAAACAAAATCTTGTGTGCTTGCCCTCTAAATGGCAATTAAAAACCAACAACGCCTTCATACAGGGATCCAAGTTCTTAAGTACTCAGATGAGAGCCGGTGGTAAGAAATAAAATGCCACAGCAGAGCTGTTCTGCAAGTGAAATGTCAATATGGGAGTCTATGTAAGGGAATCTAAATGCGGTATCAAATTCTGAGAAGTGGGGCATTTACGCTGTTATCAATAGTCTCTCTCAGGCGGGTCAGGTCCTCCATGGCTGCCTCCCAGTTCTGCATCAGAATCTCAGAGGCCAGCTTGCCCCACAGCGAGTTCAGGGCATTCCTGTCTGTAGACGGCACCTAGGGAGGGACAAGTTGACATTGTACACTTGTTAAAAAAAGAAAAAAAGTGATGAAACGCAACAGTGGAGAAAATACGGTTCAGCAACAAACAAACAAATAAAGAAACAAACAGTGTTTATAGGATTTCGGAGTAGTCTGTGTGCTAAATGCGTTAGATGGTGCAGAACAGAACTCGAGCGTAAAGACAGGCTGCTAGAAAATAACTGCGAACTGCTGTTTGTGTGCTTACTGCGCTTTTTCCATTCAACAAATTTAGGTGTTGGAAAAATATTTCTGGTCATGTAAAACACTGACTTTGAAACTAAAAGAAGCACCAGTTACCAGACACATTACGCTGCCATCAGCTAAGACGAGCTCCTGTTGTTACTCTTAAAGGGCAGAATGGCAAAAATCTAGAATATTCTGGGTAGTGAGCGGGTTGTAGCCAGTAGGTATGTACTTATTGTGATTAATATTTCAGATTAGGGCTGAAGCGATTAATCGTGATTAATCGATTGTTGAAATAGTAGTTTAGTAGTCAAGTAATCGTAAATTGTTGTATGGCCTCTAAGAAAGGCCAATTGCTGAGAGAGCAACGCAGCCAGAGCAGTGATTATACCAGAACTGTGCAAACATTATGTACATTTTGCATTAAAAAATGAAAACCTTCTTCCTCTGTAAATAAGTTTTACCTAAAACGTCGCCAGTGAGTTTTAGATTTTTACAAAAAAAAAAAGAGAGAAATCTATTAAACACCTTTTAACAAATTAGCTCCACGCTGTCATGAAGTTAAGTCTAGCAGAAACGGCTGAGCATGTTGATTTTAGTGCATCCTTTGCTACAAATCATCACTAAATCAATACTTTTGTTGCATTTCAAGCAACAAAATGTTTCTTTTCTAACTTAAAAAGGAACTGGATTATTTGTTTCTTTGAAACTTTTAATGCATTCCTCATATTGTACAAAAAAGCTTAAGTGATTAAATGAAAACTCTGCTGAATGTGTAGATTTTTTTTAAATCCAATTAATCCATTAATCATCAAAATAATTGATAGAATAACTGATTATTAAAATAATTGTTAGTTGCAGCCCTATTTCAGATTGTGTTATTAGGCTTTATGTCACAAGTAAAAGCAAGCAGCTGATACTACTTTATGTCAATATTGATATTTTGAAGCTGTATGTAACTCAAAGTGATGAAGAAACTTTCTTCCAAGTCACACCCAGGAAGGAACAAAATGTGTTTATTTAGTTAATAAACACATTAACTAAATAAACAGGTTAATGTTTATTAACCTGTCTGTAGACGAACGGAACCATCATTCGCATTGACCATTTAAGAAAATATCACTTCAGAGTCCATGAAAATGACCTCAGCGTATGTTTATGTTTATTAACCTGTTTAATTTTTTTTGTGTTTTTGTTTTGCTGGTGGCAAGTAGAATAAGCAAGAACTCAATAATATTATTAAAAAAAGAAAAAGTTTTAAACAAAGATTGCAGTTTTGTTGCTTGTTATTTTTAGCTCAGATCATAACACAATTTTCAGCATTGTTCTCACTCTTCGTCTCGTCATGGGTTAATTAGACTGAAACCTGACCCGACTCGGACATCTCTGAGAGGATAATTACTCTGAAACATGTTGCAGGTTACCATTTGTGATTTCCAGAAAGGCCCAAAACAAACAAAAGGAGAAGCGGGTAATGAAACGCAGGTTGCAAAACGTCTTCTGATCCCCAGCTGGTAGTGGACATTGGGCTGCACCCCAAGACTCATGGGAAACTCAGATTCACATCAGACGGCCAACGCTGATGACATGAGTCAAGCAGGAAGTGAGGGTAGACGTCTGCTGAGTGTCCAGCGAAACTAACCACACACCCCCGTGCATCAATTATGAAAAAAAAAAAACAAGAAACACACAGATGCAACCACTTGAAGTGGTTGCATAATTCTGATACATCAGTTTGAATGAAATATTCGTGGAAACACAAAGGGCAGCATTGCAAGTCTGGCTTTAGAGTAAAGGTTAGGGTTTCATCTGTAGAAGTGTTTTATTTTGGTTTGCTTTTATTTTTTCTCCCCCTCTCTTCTGGAAGTCCCTGCCTGCTACATTTGGCTGACCTCCAGGTCATTATGGCAGCTTTCTCCACACACACACAGTCCGGCTTTTTTACTAGTGGCCACGATAGAAAAGTCTCAATACCTGGGTTTTTCCAGCAGTTACCTTAAGTTTCCGCTGGGTTTGTGAAATGGGCACATTTTCCCTGACTGACCAGCAACAATAAATGTACTGTGCTGGGGTTCAGGCGGGACACCCAATCTTTATTCTTAACATCCAATCCCTGCATTAAGTGATGATATGAATAAGTTGCTCTTTTCGGGGGCCTGGGCCGCACTGTAACAAGACCTGAGGCATGGATTTTGCAAGGCTGGCTTGCTTCGTTTAATTGACTGGGTTTCCCACGTTAAATGACTTTATGGAGCCTCACCTCTCCCCATGGAGGAGGTCTGGTTTGAGGGAAGGAGTGGGGGGAGGGGGGAAACACAGACAAGGGGCTTGTGAGGATGGGAGGTCCACAAAAAGAGAGCCATACATTGACTAATGAAATCCATTTCTACCTTTTCCGTTCGGCTGAAAACCCTGCCGCATTGTCATGTTTAGCCAACAAAAGATCTACGCCACGTTCCAAATTATTAGGCAAACATAATAGTCGTACATGAAGACTGATTTTCAAACACACTTATTCACTGATGACTGCTCTGCAACCCTGGATGGTCCAGATGGACACAGTAGTGGATGGTGGTGGACGGCCACCACGTCCCAACACAATAGAGACAGAGAGAGAGAGAGAGAGAGAGAGAGAAAGAGAGAGAGAGAGAGCTGGTCGGCCCCTTCAGAGTCCATGAAAATGACCTCAGCAAATATACTGACTTTCTGACTGATCACTTTCTTTCATGGTTCAAAAAGAAGAGCCGAACCTTCGGTAACAAAATCATCTTTATGGATGACAATGAATGCTGCAAGGAATACCACTGTGTCATTGGCTGCTATGGGCATAAAAGGGGAGAAACTCATGGTGTGTCAGCATCCTCCTCTGACCTCTGACCTATTGAGAACCTTTGGAGTTTCCTCAAGCAGAAGATCTGAGGGTGGGATGTAGTTCATATCAAAAAGCAGCTCTGGGAAGGTTTTCTGACACCCTAAAAAGAAATTCAAGCAGAAACTTTCCACAAACTCACAAGTTCAATGGATGCAAGAATTGTGCAGGTGATATCAAAGAAGGTCCGATGTTAACATCTGTTAAGATGTTTTTGATTGAAATAGCTTTTGATTTTAGTACATATAACCACTTAATGCTGCACATTCAAAAAATGACCGTTTGCAGTTCTTTATAATCCATAAAATGTTTAGAAAATTTGCTGTGCAGAATCATTTGGAACAGTGCATTTTGAGTTTTTTATTTTTGAAAAAATACTGTTCTTATGGGGAGCTTTGTTCAGTACAATCTGATTTATACTGTCATAGTTCATGACTTGAAAATTATACTGACCATCATTCGCATTGACCATTTAAGAAAATATCACTTGCATAATAATTTGGAACATGGTGTATTCACAGAGCCCGATTCTGGCCTGAACTTTACACCAGGGGCCCGACCGACTGTGGGGTAAGAGATTTTCTTTAAGGCTTCGCTAGGCTTTGAGCGACTGAGCTCAATTAGAGCAATTTTGGTCTGTTTAGAATGAGCCAGAGAGCCACAAACAACTGCTGGAGGAACAGTTTGACATAACTTTTGCGAGGGGGGTTTTGGGCACTTTTTAACGGGTTTTTCTCCACTTGTACAAATGACTTGTCGCCATGGATGTGGTACGGTGGAGAGATAAATAAACAGATCCACTGTTTTTTAGGGGAGTGGCCAAGTTTCCGAGAAGAGACCTTTCACGACAAGCCAGACGTCAATGATGTCAAAAAGAAAAACCCACCAAAAAAAAACACAACAAAACACAATAAAAGATGAGGAGGGACAGCGCAGGAGTGAATCTTAATTTGAATGAATTTGTTTTATCACCGTTTTGGAGTGTAAAAAAAAATAAATGTTGACGTTATGGCTGCCAATTCTTTCAGGCCTGGGTTTGGCCTGAGAGCGCTTCTTTCCCACAAAGCTAAATGCTGAACCGAAGTCAAACCGAAAGCAGCGGACAACTGGATGACATTTGGAAACCAGCAGTTATGCAGGCT
Organism: Poeciliopsis prolifica; assembly: GCF_027474105.1. Classification (NCBI taxonomy): domain Eukaryota; kingdom Metazoa; phylum Chordata; class Actinopteri; order Cyprinodontiformes; family Poeciliidae; genus Poeciliopsis; species Poeciliopsis prolifica. The sequence goes on along the minus strand of NW_026562392.1, from coordinate 4,506,693 downwards.
GGTTGCACTGGTCATTAAAGGACCTTTTGCAGAGTTCAACTTCCTCACACTTGATGCAGCATCACATCAAGTAAATGAATAACCTATTTGTCGAGAAAGCAACCCTTAAAGACATCGGAATGTTTTTAAAAGATTGTTTGGACACAATTAGCTAGAACTGTAGTGAAATATGTGTCAGGCTGAACTATCAATGAGTCATATTAAAACATAGCAATCATTCAAACTTCATTGAACAAAAACAACTGCAGGTGTGTCTTGAGATTGGAAATAAAGCTGGATTTCAGTTCCACTCACTCATTAGTCAAGCTTCACTAATCTTTGACTGTATTAATGACTTTAATGCTGTTTCTCAATCACATAACCCTCTGCAGCCTCTTGTAAACTGCCTCTAACACTGGCAGCCAAGTATAAAGTGTCTTGCATAACTAAGCAGAGAAGCTTGGGAGTCGTGACTGGGGACTCTCTGGCCACAGTTCCGAAATCAATAAGCTGTCTGGCAGGGCCCCGCCCTGTGAGAAGAGTACAGACAGATTATGCAGCCTGCCGCTGATCATTTGGCCCAATAAAAGATCCAACTCAAGTACCACAACAGCCTGTGCTTGATATAGAAGATGTGGAGCGAATTAAAGAGGCAATAACCTGAGCTTTTTCAAGTTCTAATGTCCTCTCCTGTGGAAGCGCTTACATCTGACAGAATTTGAAAAAATCCATCAGTGCCTTTTTGAGGGCACTAAAATTTGTGAAGTTAAATTCTTATTCAGCAAATCCATTCTATATTGTTCTGATTTTATACTTTGCCCACTCCCACTATATTTTGCATTATTTTTCAATTGAAGATGAAATAACATCAATTTTGCTCCTACAAAGATGAGTGAAGTTGGTGAAACTGATGTTCATATTTGAGAACAACAGAGAGGTGACACTAGAAATGACTGTGTGAATGTAAATGTGTGTGATAAAAGCTGGAAGCTTACCAAGACACGGAAGAAGTAGAGGTACTCGGCAGCGCCGGAGTAGTTCCCGCACTCGTACTGGAACTTGGCATATCGGTACAGGGTGTCCAAATACTCCTGACGGAACTTCAAAGGAAATACAAGAATGTTTAAATTCACCATTGCTTACTGTGATGATGACTGAGAAACAACTTATCTCTACAGGAAAACATTTATCCACAATCCGTGCCAACTCGCCTGAGTGATTATGACTTTGAGTGACGCTGTGAGCGTTTACTTAAATGTACAGTACAGGAGTTCATAGGAGTTGAACATGAATGTGAGCCATTCATTGTAATTAAAATCACAATTTTAATTGTAATTTTAAAATGACATTTAATTGGAAATAAATTAAAAATCATCTGTCCTTCTCCTTCAGCTTCACAGTTATGCATTTTTTGTTGTTTTTTTTTTGTACAAGATGACTTTCAAGTCCGTTTACGTCATGCGACAAACTGAGCAGAGTGCATGGGATGCGAAAACTTTGCAAGACGCTGTATGCGCAAACATTTACTGCAGGACATTCCATCGGTGGGACTTTTCTCCCGACTTCTAAATCTACCGTCCCTGGCCACTTGAAGGAAAAAAACAAGTAAATACAAATATTGAAAATGCATAAATATATGGAGAGCGGTCGCTTCATCAGCTGTTTGCTGATGTGCAGCATGTCAGCAGTACCGGCTGATGTCAGAAAACCCCCAAAATAAAAAGCTTGTGCAGCAGCAGGTTGAGAGGCCCAGCGCCCGGACTGGGTGGAGGTACGCTGAGGATCGCACACAGGGTCAGCAGGATGCCGGAGCGGGACAGGACCGATGGAGGGGAGGGTAAGCGGCCCGACATCACGGTAAATATAGAACCTCCGGCATTCTTGCGGCTCCATCCACGGGTTCCGAGCTATTCCGTTTATTCTTAACAATTCACCACAGAATGTAAATGTCCGCAGGATTTGTGCAAGCCATACAAACCCCGAAAATGAGTTAAGGGTTTTGGGAAGTAAATCTGCTGTTCCCTGCTCGGCCTTCCCTCCCTCCCCGTTTGCCCCCGAAACGACCACGAGTTCACCCAGAAGCCATGGGAAACGCTCCGGAGAAGAGACATGTCAGCAAACCGGGGCTCCACTTACGTTGTGCTTTTCTTCCAAATAGTCAAAGAGCATTCGTCCGTCCCTGGAAAACACACAAAAAAAAACAGAAAGAGACAAGTTCCTGTAGTTAGTTAGGGCCGGTCTGAACCGAGTTGTCGTCTGGCTGACATTTTAGAACCACCTCCAGGTATACTCTTCAACTTGTGGTCGAAAACAAGGGGAAAGTGTTCAAATATGTGTGATGAGCTGTTTATTAGATTTGGTTTTATGGGAGGAGTGGGGAAGAGGAGGGGGATCTTTTGCATGGTGAATAAAGTGAAGACTGATTCCTCAGCCCAGCCTCTGTGTCTCTCTGGGTTTGTCAAAAATCGAGGAATGCACTGGTTCCTTTGGAAACCGTTGTATCCCGAATGCATTTTACTACTTTGCCGTCGACCAAAAAATCTATTTATGTGGACACCACATTCAAACTATGTGTCTTTCTTGGGTAAATTCAGTTTTATAAAAAAAAAAAAATAAGAAGAAGAAGCCGGGAACGTGTGAGTTTGCTGTGTGGTGTGTTAAATGAATTTTGCTCTGAGGCTGAGGCTTTCCCCCACGGTTTGCAGGCCAGGTTGAAGCAACAAGAATGCGTCGAGGTTAGGAGATGGGCGGTGTGTGTGTGTGTGTGTGAGGGTGTGTGTGTGTGGAATGGCGACCCGCTGGGTGTTTCAGAACAAAGATTCCACAGATTGATTAGTGCCAGAGATTGCTGCGCGCCGACGCCTTGAATGCTTCAACACATCCAGAAACTCTACTTTGGATTTACCGGTGTGTCAAAAAAGAGGCAACAGGAGCGTTACGTTTGGACTACGGCTGCAGCGATTGTTTTAGTAGATGGATTATAGGCCTGTCATAGTAACCAATAAATCAATTAATTAAATGATAAATCATTTCCATCTGTATGATTTATTGTTTTTCTCCTTTCTTTCTCTCTTTATACCAAAAATTAGATGCCAAGAATCTTTAGTTGGTCTGAACTAGACAGTTTTTTTGAAGGGCAATTTTGATCACGGAGACTAAAAGCAACATGTCTGTTGAGCAACAAACTCAACTCTTCCAGCTCTACACTTTATTGAGAAAAACTAACACAACATTTTTCATTACTATATATATCTTTACTTAGATCTATTCAATAAGATTAAAAACTGTTAGAATCTATTTGGACATTTTGGTTTTTAATTAATGTGTCGAAAATGTAACACCCTGCTATTTATTCTCTGGTTTTTCATACCATCCAAGACTAAAAGCCTTATTATTTCTCATTTTCTGAATTGAGTGTATTTTTAAAAAACTGCATCAGGTATTAAACAAAAACAACAAAAAGAAAACATCTGTGTGACTAAACTGCACGTACTCAATAACCTGAAAAGACCGCACCAGTTCTCAAAATCCACTCATTAGCAGACAAACACAACAAATCAAGCAACAACGCTGCACATAATTTAGGACACAATGGCAAAATAAAGAGGCAAACTGATCGCGTTGGAATCCGGCAGAGAGAACATCTGATGAATAAAAACAAAGGCTTCTTTCTCAATGTTTTACTGGTTACAAACCTCAAATCTGCAAAATGAAAAAAAGAAAAAAGTGTTTTAAACCAGTCTGTCTATAGAACAGAAAATTTGTTTGATTGGGTAGGAGATGAGCGATATGGTCTTGAAAGTTATGTTATGATATTTTGCTGTGAAAATGATGACAATTACTATTTATTTCTTTTTTTTAGGTATCTATACGACTGTGACTGTATGTCACAGAATTTACTACCCCACCAACACAAATATGGCTCTGGACAAACATTCCCATTGGTACCGTGCTTCTTTAGGACACCAGTCACACAAAAAAATGTGATTTGTAGCACTAGACTGCACACAATGTTTTCAAATTTATTGGTATTTATTGATGTTTTCATTCAATAAACAATGGAGAAAATAATACAGCTGTCAACCCAACAATAAGGACAGTTTTGAAGGATTTTAAACGTCATTAACTGGAATGTATCGTGACAACAATAAATCAAAATTGTTATTCTAATTAATTTATTTCGATAAATGATGAACATTCCCTGTAGATTAGGTTAAGATACCATTTCAAGACACCAAAGGATACGAAGGATATTGTTCAACCAATTTAGGTCTCTAAAACCAAAGACAATTTGATGAATATCTTGATGCCAAGAAGTTTAAGTTTTTTGTTTTGTTTTTTACATTTTTAGCCTCACCTGGTGGACTGTATCTGCCTCGTCGCCTCTGGGTCCTCAAACATCTTCACGATGGGCTCCGTCTCCCCTTGCAGCTGCTTCAGCTGGGCCACCACCTCCGTCCTCTTCTCCCTGAGAGCTGACGAGAGGATGACAAAGAAAGATATTAGTTAAGGCGGCATCATAAAGTGGCATGTACGGAGTCCGGACCCAGCGCTGGAAAAGGCTGTAAAATAAAAGTTTACTGCTAAATCAATGCCAAATGGAGTGAGCGGTGCGCGGCAATGGCCCTTTTATGACATCTATCAAGCGATATTAGCTGTACTGATTGATTTTGTGGGTGTTAGATATGAAGATGGCAGTGCGACGTCGACGCTTACTTTGGGGAATTTCCGTGTCGGAGTAGAGGTTTCTGTAGACGTCCATGGCGAAGTCCACCATGTTGGTGTCACTGAGGAGATCCAGTTTCCCACGGAGAAGTTCCTCCTCATTGTAGATCTGGAAATTTGTCACAACTTACATGAGATTTAAAATAATAGTATATCAATAAAAATCTAATTTCTGACAGTAAAAAGTATTTTTATATTAATTCATTCCTTTGTGTTTTAGAAGCATCTCTGAATTTTACAATTTAATCATCTTGAGAGCTAGCAGTTAAATGACTTTGCAAAAACAGAGTAAAAGGCCCAAATGAACTCAAATGAACATAATTAAATCTTATTTGAACAAATAAACCAATGTTCTTCCTAATTTAGCATTCTTTACCATCTGCTGTGTTGCTAGAGGCACTTAAGTGCTGCTTAAAGTGGGCAGCATTTAAGAATTAAGCCTTTAATTCTGCCTATATTCCGTCATCATTAATTATGAACTTCTTTGAGTCTAATATTGCAAATAGGTAATTAGTGCATTATGTATAAGTTTCTGATAGCTCTAATGGCGACTAAAGTGGCGCATGTCACGATTTCAAATTTTGCTTGTCCCAGAAATTACTGAGATCAATGTTAATATTGTCGTTCTGAGACTATTTTCAAGTAGTATATTGACATGACATAATAATGTCAGTAAAAGGTCAATAAACATGAATTTCTAAAGAACAATTAATGCTGGAACTGGAAGACAGTTCAAATATCCAACAGACTTTAAATAAAGTTAAAATAATAAAAAAAAAACACAATCAGAACGATGCATGTAGCGTATTCTCAAGTCTCTGCGAAAAATTTAATACGATTCTAAAACCACATGCTAAGATAATAAAAAAGTTCATCAAGACAAAAACAATAGAATCTTTCCCCAGAAGCAAATCACCCACAGCCACTACAGCTTTAAAAATAAATTTAAAAAAAAATATAAATCATTAGGCTTAGACGAAGCAGGCAAAACTGCCGGTAAAGTCTTTTGTCCCACAATAATGGAGCTAAATTTAATACATCATGCGATTAACTGATTTACTGATTACTGTGACAGGCGTAGTCTCAAAAACAGACAACAGAATGGTCCATTTGTCTTAAATTATTGCTAATTTTTGTTAGCCTGTAACATAAATTGAGGATAAAACATCAAAAAGCTGAAGAAGTGTGAATACTTTTGGCCAGCCACTGAAGAGTGTAACACTTAGAAACCATAAGACTTGCAAAAAACACGCCTCCGAACAGAGATATATGCGTAAGACTTTTTAAGATCATTACAAATGAGATTTAATCTCAAAAGAAATGGACTGACCTCGTCCAACCAACTTACGATAAATTTCCACTTACAGGTGATGGACACAATAAAGCTTGCTCGCTCACAAATGAGACATAGAACCCAATGAGGATGTCTTTGTCGCTTGACAGAAAAATACATTGGATATACACAATTAACTAGTCCTGCCAAGATAACATTTAAGAAGTGATTAACATATTTAAGATCAACTGACTTTAAAAATTATTTTATGACATTTTAAGGTCTTAATTATAGATACATGACCTCAAGTTTTTAAAGATGTTTGAACAACTTGTGCAAAGAAAATCCTCACTTCGTTCATTAAGAAAAACAAGCTATTCAAACTATTGTTAGAAAGTAAATGCTCCTATTTGCATGTCTGGAGTATAATGTGCTAATTTCTGGATATCATGTTTTTCCTCCAAAAAGGCGTTTTCATCATTTGAAGTCTGTTTTACATAATAACCTACGTTTCTTTACAATTATCAAATGAGGTGGATGATAGATGTTTATTTATTTATTTACTGCCAAGGAAGATTTCATTGGGTATAAACAATAAGTGTGGAAAAAAAATAAATTCCATGAGCTTCTATAACAAATGGGACATTTCATAACTGTTATTCAATACCAGTTATTATGATTGGAACAAGGGTGCTGATTTATCGTAATTTCCATGTGACAAATACAATACCGTATATTTAAGCTTAAAAAAAATATTTGATGAAACTAAACATTATATTACATAAGCCATTTGGCAACAGCGAACCATATTGACATATTTCAGTACTTCACCTAAAGCAGAAATAAACTAATCTAATGTTAAATGTGGTAAACTGGCGTGTAGCTACTACTGTCAGTATGGGGTTTTGTCCCTGGGAAAGTATGCCCAATGGCGCCTTTATAAACAATAACTTGGATTGACCATAAGATAAAGAAAACTATTTTAAGAAAATCATATTAACACACCTGAGTATTGATTACTTGCTCAAACATAATGTCTGCCGCAAAACTGTGGTTAAATCTAACTTGCAAATGAGCATAAAAGAGTTTGTCAAAGCAAACCAGGAGGCTCTGCTGGCAGTTCTGGTTCTGAAAGCTGAAAAGTTACCCAGCTGCAAGAGAAACAAAGCACGTGACGTATAAAGCTTCCGATAGCTCGCGCTACGTAGAGCCATTTAATGAGAACTTCTTTCACCACATTACCCCACTGGGGCAGATACAGCTCTTATTTGTGTTAGGACACTCTGTACAAAATCTCCGCACAGTACTTGGACACAAACAAAGCAGTTCAAAGCAAGAAAAGGCATACTTTAATAAAGAGCTCAGCATTGCTAGTGTAAAGTTAGTATTAATACAGTGGACACTTCCGGTTCATTCTCTTCACACGTGACTCTGCTAAAATCTTAAGTGTGTCTCCTTCGTTACACTGGAGCTAATATATGCGCGCTGACATGAACATTTATCTTTGAAGTAATTTTATATTTCAACAATCACTTCCCACATCGTATTACCACAAATAGTTGTATCCTACTTTTAAAAAAATGTTGAGCAGTGCTTTTATTTTGAAAACAGTTCCCCCTTTTTCCGGCTACAGTGGAACGGTTTTACACGCGGGAAGAAAATGTGGCCATCTAATCCTACGCATGTTTCGGCTTCTCCGACTGTCTAAATCACACGTTTTGAACAATTCAAACCACGAAAGACGGGAAATAAATGTTTTTATGTTTAAGTGTTTCATACCTCTTTGACGGACAAGAACTCCAGCAGAGGAAAAACGAGATGACGGTCTAAAAAGTGAGCTATTTTCGTGGTGAGGTCGTACTCCGCCATCTTTGCGCCGGGGAAGAGGAAGTGGAGTTGTGATGCGGCTGTATGCAGAAGGAATGACCAATCACAAACATCCTTAGCATCCTCAAGGAAAGAGAGAAATAAGAAAACCTTCGAAATACATTCTGGAATACATTTGAAATATTCAATAAACATATAATATGTTATCGAGTAAGTATTATAGACAGCTAGAAACATTAAAACATATTCTTAGAATGTATTAAACATGTACATTAATATCAGAAAAAGTTATGAAAATAAGAGTTAGTTAATATTAAGGGAATTACTTCAAAATCATTTCAGGTGGATTTTTTGGGATATTTTTACATATTTGAAAGAAACTTTAAAATAATAGAGAATAGATTCTGACCCATAACTACTCCACTTATGAAGTTGGTGGTAATGAACCTGAAAGATGTTTGGCAACAGTTAAAAGAAAAGGAACAAAAGAAGGCAGATGATGTTCCCGAAAAAAGTCATCGATAAAATTGAAACATAAATATAAAGGTTTTTTTTTAAGAACTGTATTTAATTTAAACAAATACATCCCATCCAATATTGTTTAATTTGTAGTTGGTACCACGAAGCAAGAAGGTCCTGGGTTCGATTCCCGCACGGAGTTTACATGTTCTCCCTGTACATGCATGAGTTTTCTCTGGGTACTCCATCTTCCTCCCGCAGTCCAAAAACATGACTGTCAGATTAATTGGTCTCTCTAAATTTAAATGTCGGTGTCGAAACTAACCTTCTGAGAACATTGAAGGAGCATTTCCTAAAGGTGTTCACAGGGTTTGTAGATTATTAATGTTTATAGATTAGGCCTAGAAAAGTCTTTAAAGGGAATTTTGTTTCGACACATACAGGGAGCATTCCCATAATATTCTCTGTGGATTATAATTTATTTTGGCATTCAGGAGCGTCCCCTGAAGGTTTCAGTAAAGTTGGTGTTTGCTGGTGTAGTGTTCCATTTAGTAACGACATTTTTACCTGTTGACTTATGCTGCTGCTCAAAAGGTGTGTGACATTTAAAATAATATATATATATTTATTTACTTTTTTGTTTGTTTTCATTCATTTATTTTATTGATTTAGATTTTTACCTTCACTGGGTTTTCCAAAGGATGCATGGATGCAAATTTTGGGCATCCTATAATTTCCTTGCGGTGCTGATGCAGTAAAACATTTTCTTTGTAAAGGTGGATCCAACTGAACACTTTGTTGAATATAAAAACACAGGCTTTTCCTCCAGACACCGCCGATATTGCTCCTAAAACTTCTTTATGAGGCTGAATCCCTTTGAGGGCAAATACAGTCCCACTATACCCCTTCTCACCGCCCCCTCAAACAACCCTCCCACACACACACACACACACACCTGCACACACAAACCACCACCACCACTCGTGAGGCTGCTAAATTATAATGAAAACAACCATGTCATTTCCATCCGCCTGACTTTTCCAAAAGGTTAGAATGTCTTTATTGTGACTCCGGACCATCCTTCTTTGTCTTCCCCGCTTTCAGCAGCTGACACATAAAGGTGGCCATGTGTTAACCACGTCCTGCTGACAGCAGCCAATATCACCCTCCAAATGGCTCGTCTCTAATAGGTTTCACTGCTACCTTGTTTTCTTGACAACCCCGCTGCGCTGTCCAGTGTCCCCGCACAATTCCCCCCTTGTGGGCTCTGGTGGGCCTCTCACACTGCAGCCCTCACTTCTCTCCTCTGGCTGATGGCAGGTAGAAATGAGTCACGAAAAGACAGCTCTCTCTGTGGCTCGTTGTTATTTTATTTTATTTTTTTTTTACTGGGTGCTTCTGACATGGCCAGCTTTTGCTCAGCAGTAGTTGCCCACTTATAAATGAAAAGGGAGAGGAGAAAAATACATCTTGTACCCTGCCGAAATGTTTTATTTCAGGAAAGATTGTGCAATAACATTTTCTTATATTGTCAGTGCTTTTTTTTTTTTTTTTTTTTGAAGAGGCTGAAATGACTTTAGTCAATCTGCATGCGAGTTCAGCTAAGTCTGCAGTTTTTTGCAAAAATAGCGCTCGCCTTGAACTCTTTTTCATATTCCTTCAACTTTCTCAAAGTATATATTGTTTTCCAAAAGGAAATTTTAAAAGTCCGAGTTGTAACTTAGTGGAACCATTGTTAGCTACAGTGACAGCTGTTTTGCAAAATGGATCAAAAACAAAGACAACAAATGGAAACTGTAAATTACAATTTTTACGTCTTGCCACATACCTTCCAAACTGAATTCAGGCCTGGACTTTGACTGAGCCGTTGCAACCTGCGTCTGTGCTTTTATCATTCAGCAAAAGTCACAACTTCTGTCTGATGGAGAATCTACATATTAGCTCAATTGGTGTTCCAACCTTAAAAACGTGGCACCCCTCACCAAATACAAATAGCCAACAAAAATACCAATGCAAACATTATAGAAGCTTTTCAGTAATTATGGGGAGGATTATTTGTTTGTTTGTTTTCTTTATTGGAAGGGTATACCATTTTTAATATGCCATATTTCACAAGAAGATATAAAAGAATAATGTTTGCAAAACTGATAGACTTCTTTTACGCTTCAGAAACACACATCATTGCATCAAAATGATTTTTGATCTAAACAGGCCAGAAGAATGGGTAGTTTTGATATTCACTGTGTGCAGGTGAATAAAGAGTTTTCTATTTAAAGGGAAGGTTATGGAAGATAGACCACATTTAACAATGTCATAGTCCTGTGTCCTGTTTTTAATTTTTAAGATTTTGCATTATAGCCACTCTGGCTTGTCCGGAAGTTGGGGTCGTATTTTTAACGTCTACAAAGAGTTCAAAGAAGACCTGGTTTGTTCTGGGAATAAGCTTAATCTTTTTTTTTTTTTTTTGTCCACTGTAAAACATGAGCTCTTCAGGATCGTATCGGTTTTCATAAACATCTGTCTCCTTGCATACTAAATTTCCTCCAAAATTACCAGAACCTAATAAGCGGTCCACCATCAAACAGAAATATGTGCACCATATTGTGTACAGTTACAGGTTAATGTGAGGCGTGCACTGGGATAATAATACTTATTCCACATTATTGAAAGTGGAATAAGTAAAAAAAAAAATACCATCACTGGTTGAGCCAAAACCAGTACATTCAGTCAGATGGGTTTAATACCGCAAATTATATCTAAAACGACAAGCGCTGATGTATTTTAAACAATGCTTTGATGGCCAAATTGCATTGGTTTCTCTTCTTTCAACCAAGAAATTCTCATAAAGAAGTGCCTGGGATGAGTACTTTGGAAAAACACTCCACAGGATTCTTTGATTACTTCTGAGTTTGATTGTTTTTTCTGTCCCGAGGCCATCCTTAATTTGTCAGTTACATATAAATTAAGTGTCAAAACAGTTTTCCTTAGCCTCTTTGAAAAACCTCCTGCCGGACATGTAAGTGAAAGAAACATCTGCTCCTTCTTCACTTCTTGAATTTGACGTCTCGTGCAGACTTCACAACAAAATGCAAAAGCAAATCAAACAGTGCTCGCCGCTAAATGCCAGTAGAATCTAAAATATGCTCAACCAGAGCCCAAGACCTTCAGAAAGCTTTGGAAAGTGGGCGAGAGAAAATCAAATAATGTATACAGCGACCGACGAGAGGACAGGTTCATCCCGCTTTTCACACAACTCCTCATGTCGTTACTGACATGTGGAAGATGAGTGCAGAGAACTGGTTAGAGAGAGAAAACGCTTTTGAACCCTTCAGTTTCCAACCCACAAAATAACAGCAGAGACCAGCTACAGCCCACTATGCATGGGCGAATTCAATAAACATGGCTTCTAAGTCAATCAAAAATGAGGAAGCAATGACAACAAATGTCCCTTAACAACAATAATATTGTTTTGACTGCTCTTTTTATTGATTTAACTTGGTATTTCATAAAACTACTACTTCAGTGAGCTCTGTTATTAGTACCATGGAGATTCCTTGGAGAAGTTTATGTTCATTTTGTTTGTGAGTGATGGTAGACTTAGGTATGACATTTCTAAACAAATATTGCATAAATTGTAATCATTTGATAGAGACAATGAAAATATGGCTATTTTTAATAATCAAATTTTAGCTGGAACAGTCAAATAGATTGTAAGTAGTTACTCATTTGGATGTGTAGTGCATGCAAAAGAAATCATATAGATGGGCAACACTCAAATTTAGATGGGAAGCACCCCATTAGGCTGTATATTCAGTTTTTATGATGAAAATTGTCATCTGTCAATTTTTCATATCCTTTTGGAGTCAACACCATTGCTGTTATTATCTTTGCACATTGCGTTTACACGCTGAATTGTCGATATCGCTTGTCACTGCCAACTATTTCCATTCTTGGCTATTTTAGCATTGAACCACTAACTGGTTGTGGTAGAGTAGACTGTGCTTGTGCTAACTGTGCTAATGCTAACTGTTGTATGTTCAACAAGGATATGTTGAACATACAACATCCACATTTCCCAGTTAGCACTCTGATTGCATTTTTTTTTTTTTTTTTTTTTTTGTGCTGTATTCCCAACTGGGAACTTAGTAAATCCAACTTCCCAGTACAAAAATGTATCTTTACCATTCCTTTTGAGTTTTTGGAAGTGATTAAGCTACTTCATGAATATCTATCTCTTTGCAGTTATCTTCCTCAAACTTCACTGAGCTTTGGTACGCTTCATCCTTATTGAAGTTCATCATTTTCAACAGAACCCAAACACAAATGAATTATTTGCTCACATCATCTCCCTCAGTATCCATCCAGGATGCTCAGAACAAAGTTGGACTAAAGTATCATCAAAACTTTATGCAAAGCCAGTAAAAGTGGAGTAAATATAAACAGCCAACCACAAATTGAGACTTTGCGAATCGAAGCATGCATGTTTTTTATTTCTTCGTTGTTTTTCTGTAGGGTGATGCAGTTGCCGGCAGTGATGGCTTAGACCACACATGACATCTAGGTTCAATACTCAGATGCTGTCAGGATCAGCGATGCATTTCTGCATGCACCACGGTTATCCATCATTGTTCTTGTTTGCCTTGCAGAATGTACTTCTCAAGCCTTCATGGGATAAATTCAAAAGGGCCCTGATGCCCCCGGCCAAATATTCCACGAAAAACCTCAACACTTCAGTTCTCTGAATGCTTTCTTGGTCAACAAATGAATCCCAGAGAGGAAGAGGAGACGACACTGCCAAAGACACCCACCACTGGCCTTGTGCTAATATCTGTCAAAATACAAATCGATAGGATCTGAAGACAAATGACCGGGCATTTAATGCTGCGAAAGCCAAGCGTCCCTCGGCAGAGTCAGAATTCCAGCATCTCATATGAATTTCAATGATTCTTCTGTAAACTTTTAAGATATGTATCACCTCACTCCCGAGTGCACGTCAGGTTATAAATCAGCGGCCAACCCTCCGGATTCATAGCCCACTGCTGACTTCAGCACTGTCACACTCAGTGGCAGTGGGATGGAGGTTATCGACCGGGCCAATGGGGGCTGAAAACTGTACACATTCCTCGTAAGCGTCCGTGGCGCAACATGTGTGCAACACATGTTCTACACCGCAAACGAGGGATTTGTTTCATCCAGATCTGCAAATTCATACAAGGGACGCAGGGAAGCCAATCAATATTTGAGCCTTAACCCTTCCCCCTTCCTGTGTTTGCCTTTTGTATCGGGCACTTGCTGATGTTCTTAGGAACGAACTCCTGCAATACCATGAGAAAAAGTAAGACCAGATCACAATAACAGCACATCCCTCTGTCAAAAGCATAATTTCTTATTTAGATGAGAAGCTCATTGAGTTAAAACATGTTTCAAGTTCCAGCAAAACAAAAAAGTGTTGGCGGAACGAAATAAATCTACCAGCTGCCTGGACTTAGGTTGAAAGTGATGTGATTCTTGGACACAAATAGGAACCCAAATATTCAGTATTTTACTCAGTGTTATCAAAACTGCAGTATCTCTGGCAGATCTTCTCTTGGAAATCAGCCTCACCCTTTAAAAAAAAAGAGAGCGTGATGCTTTGTAAGGCTCAAATGTAAATGTACCTACTTCTTTTTTTTATGCATTCCTATACATGGAGATGGTGCTGCTGATGGGGAAATCCATTAGAGGATGCTCGTGCTGAAGCGTTGCTGTCAGTAATCGTTTGCAATTCCAATGCTAAATATGCGTCCGGATTTAATGAGAACAATTAGTCCTTCAATTCAGCCCAGCAACACAAAGGACCGTACATGTGGTAATACTCCAGCTAACAATAAGACAACCACACAGGATGTCGGGGGAGCAATACGTTTTAGTATTTGTGCCATGCGTGTTCGTCAATTACCAGCAGGGTCCTGCTCTAACATGGGGAGGAGGTGCCGACCGTTTTTCTTGGGACCAGAACTGCCAGAGCGAGGAGAAGGAGAATGAGGAAGCTGAACTGCAACGTGTTATAATGTTCCCTGTCAGGGCTTCTCCATCAGGATACGGATGAGGTCAAAGGTGCAATAGAGGGAGTCCATCAAAGGCGAAGCATGCTCAGAGTCATCTGCGCAGAGTTATCTGCGGTGAGGTGAAAGCAGCTTGCTCAGTCAGGAGGCCTAATCAGATTTCAAAGCAAACACTTGAAGGCAGAGGCCAAACATCGCCCGCTAATTGCATCTGCCTTCATTTTCCTGCAACTCACTGTACAACACTGACGAAACAGGGGGTCCCGGTGGAACAGGACCTTTTTTCAAGAACCTCAATTCCTGCGCCACAACTGTTCATTTTGGAGATTGCCAACTCTGATTGCTTCTGTCAGAAATAAAAACATAACGTGTGTGAGGTTATTTCTTCTGGAATATCTCTGTCTTCTTCTTCTTCATCATCATGATCTTACGTGGAGACCGAAAAGGAAAATATATACAGTATGTGTTCACGCGGGGTGCCATATGTTGGGGTTTCTAGTGCCCCAACAAAAGAGCGAGTCAAGTAGCAAAGTTTGGGTTTTCAGACGGCTGCAAGTGATCTGCTGCACTGTGACATTTGTATGCAAGGGAGCTGCAACAAGTTAATCGAGCATTTCATAGTTCCCGATACATGCACTCAGTATGGGCATAGATATTTTATTTTCAGAGACTCATTTGAATCATTTTTTATTGTGAAATAAATATAATCCACAGCCTCAACGCCAGCTTGTTTTTGCCTGTTCCAGTTTTTACGTGGGTTCAGGTCATTCACCCAACTGTATCCAAGTTCCATTTCACTTTTATGTCTGAAAATAAAAGACACCTAGACTTCTCCAGACAACATTGGTAATGTGGCTATCACTCAGTCTTACTACTAAACTATTTTACCAGATGATGTCTGAATATTCGGTAAAGGCAGCTGTAAATTTCATTTGAGGGTGTTGGTTTTGGAGCGGGAACTTCTTTCTTGGTTGTCACCCTCGGTCCAAATTGATGTTAAACTACTTTCGCCGCTAACAGTAACAACGGTGTTCCAGAACCTTTCAGCTCATGGTAAGCTTAAATTGTAACTGTTCCTGGGCTTTTCTTGAACATCCTAACCAATTTTTCTTCCTCTGATGTTAGCAGTTGAGGTCAGAGAATTGACATTTGGCATTGACATTTCAGAGAATTTTTTATATGCTATAATGCAACATTTATTCTTTCTCATTCAAATGAAAAACAAGTGAAAAAGGTGAAACAACCCGGTTGCAAAGGGTTTGTGTTATTAGGCTTTCGGGAAGGTATTGCTTTGAGTTAATTTCATAATTTAATTTTTACGTGTTCTTTTCTTTTCTTGAGTTGACAACCATGCAGACATTCTCTAAGTTTCTCTTATTTTTCACAGCCCTCTTCAGGTGAACTCCTGGATTTGCTGTGGTATTTTCTTCAGTTATTTGAAAAGTTTGATTGCTCTCTCCATAAGTAATCCTCCTGGTGATTTGGATGTGTGGTTGGACTCAAAGGGAGACTTAAATTTTATATATTTTTAGCAAATACCTGAAGGTTTTAAGCCAAATTGGACTGGTATCTGAAACAACATATGTTTGTGATTAGCTCTGCGATTGAAACTCCAGTTCCATCACAGCATTATCCTGCCAATACTACGTTTCACAGTGGGTCCAGTACAGAATCAGTCATGGCTAATCGGTCGGAAAGAAAAAAAAACATCCCAGCCCAAAATTACCACTGACCCAGCAGACAAGTGCCCGGTACACCCGACTTCCAGTCCAGCGCTGGGTTCAGACTTAATGTGGATATGGCAAGAAGGCTGAATGCTGAAACTAAATTGAATATTTTTCAGTTGTTCTGTTAGGAATCTATGCGAGACTGTATGTGGAAAAAGGTTTAGATACATCTCAAAAACTCATTTCAAAAGAGCATGGTAGACTTTGGAGAGCTGTCGTATCTGAACTAATATGTATAATTTTTAACATGTGTGGATGGGAGAAAATCAGCAA
Organism: Poeciliopsis prolifica; assembly: GCF_027474105.1. Taxonomy (NCBI): domain Eukaryota; kingdom Metazoa; phylum Chordata; class Actinopteri; order Cyprinodontiformes; family Poeciliidae; genus Poeciliopsis; species Poeciliopsis prolifica. The sequence goes on along the minus strand of NW_026562392.1, from coordinate 4,490,386 downwards.
TATATTCGGAGGCCAAATGGTTGTCCTAAGAAATAACTGAAATTGTTTCTTTTTTATTCATTTTTTTCACACAGAAATAAAAAGAAATGCATGTTCAAATGCATCTTTGAAAGCCCCAAACTAATGTGATTTTCATTCCCATGATGTGAGTATATGCGCAAACCTCTCAACTGTACTGCGTGTCAAGAGGATATTTTTCACCACCACAGCATCCAGCTGCATCTCAAAGTTATGAGCAGTGTACTCGCATATGGCTCTCACCCTCATCTCTCGAAATCCCGAGAGGCTCACCCGCTGCATGGTGTTTATTGCAGGTCATTATTAGGGCCCTGGCCCTCAAAAGCACCTTGGCAGACAGAGGAAGCCCTCCACCCCAGAGGACAGAGTGTGATTGTTTTAATGTGGCCACTTTGGTATTTGGTGCTCCAGCAGAAACCCCAACCACATATCAACCGACTGCCATGTGCAGACTTGAAAATTACAAGAACACCAATTGCCAGAGCTGAGCGTAACTTAAACTGTACACGGTGTTATTATTTGTATCCCTGGAAGGGATGATGACATTTCTCCTGCCAGCTTGCACTTGCCCATTACTGATGATGTCAGGCTGTTTTAGCATATCAGTGTACCTAAGAGCATCTCTTTGTTGCCCTTGTTGCCCTTTCTTGGAGGAATATCAACAAAGCATGTAACAGAAGGCTGTGTACAGTGAGCAGCAGTGGATATGACATTACATCTCTGAAATGTCCTTTGTAAGCAGGTTTGTACACATCAAGAAGTGTGTAATGTGGTAAGGGAGAAGAGTGTAAGCAAGCATTCGCAGTCAAGGAATGAGATTCTCAGAGGGTCCTCTGGGAATTTGGGATAAAATGGCAGATGCTTGTAAAGCAGTTCTCAAATTTTTCAGGGGGGGAAAAAGTCGTGGCACAGGCGGACCTTGCTATCCAATACTTTGATAAAGATTCGTACAAAAATTGATATGGGATACAGCCTCCTGGTAATCATGCTGCACTTTGCTGACTCCTATACAATTGCACACGTTTAGGCTTACACTGCATAGGACAAGCTCAAATTGGGCTTGAAAGTCATTAGGAAATGACACGCTCACCATGTTTACAGCTGAAAGTGCTTCTTTGTGATGTGAAATGTATGATTGCAAAATCAAATGTGTTTCTTTCGATGTTGTCACACTCATATGTTTCAGATCAGCAAATTATCCCGTCACTAATGCATCTTATGAAAAGTGACGTTTTGGAGTTCTCCCAATACATCTTAAATAAAATAATTTTTCAAAGAAGAGTGAGTAAAAATTTCAACACAACTCCTTGAAAAAGAATATTATGATGATGATGATGATGATTATTATTATTATCAATCTCAATAAATTATAAAATATTGTGTTTTATTTATGTGTTTAAATTTTACTCTGGATATCTTTCTGTAAAATCCCCTTTGTTTATGTCAATAGCAACGAAAACATTCGTAAGGAGGCAAATGGCTTTTAAGCACTATGTATTAAAAATAAAACCTTTATTTTTGTTCAGGCACGCCTCTGGTCGGCATGTTTCTGACGTAGAAGTGGCGTATGTTGTCATATGAGGGGGTAAAAAGATGGCGTCTTTGTCAGAAATGTACGATGTGGGTTGGGAAGGTAAAAATACATTTTATGTGTTCTTACGCAGTGGCATGCTCTATTTATGCATTTTAAATGGCCTAATTTTCTTGCTTTATCGAACTGTATTTGGTCCTCGCTGTTAAACTGTTAAATTTACATGGAATTACGTCTGTGAAGAGCTGAGCAAATGCTAATTAGCTAACAGTGCTAACATGTCAACTTACTGGATACATGTCATTAAAACGAGCTTATCGACTCCTCAGTGGTATTCGGTAGATAATAAACCGTGTAGCGCATTTATACAGTTTAGAGATTGTAGGTTGTCTGAACGAGAACGACTCGTAAACGTAGAAGTATGTCCTTAATGGTTGTGACTAGCAATAAGCTAACTCTTCATTGGTGTCGAGGAAATATAACGCAACGTAAGCGATGTTACATATCTTCTTAAGCTTCGCTGGTCATGTGACGTGCATGTTAGGTAGGTATAGTTTCATAGTCATTGTTCAAGTTTATTTTGCGTGCTTTATGTGAAAGATGTGCGGCTAAAAATGGCCAGCAGTCATAGCTAGAAGACTGCAAAAATACCAAAATGACCAGATTACACACGTTCAGGTGTGCATGTGTTTAATAACCGAGTAACGATGCAAACTGTAAAGGATTTTATGTGGTTGCATATCTGTTTGTACAGAGATGAGAGACAAGCTGCGTAAATGGAGAGAAGACAACTGCAGAAATAGTGAACAGATAGTGGATGTTGGTGAAGAGCTCATCAGTGAACATGGATCAAAACTGGGGGATGACAGTAAGTAGCTTTTTTTAAATGTATTTATTCATTTTTTTACTCAACTAAAAACATGTGTCAATTACTTGATTTTTCTTGTGTGAAGCAGAACTTTGTAAGAAAAATGAGTGCCTTTTTAATAGTAATGATTACCTAAAAACACAAGTAGATTATTATGTTCTTACTTAAAGAATATGATGTATGTCTTTTAAGTGATAGTCATGGATTCGTTTAATGCAGAAAGCACACATGTTCAGTTTAAATACAGGAATGTGGCTGTAAAGAGTCTTTAAAAAATGAAAAAGTAAAAATACCAATCGCACAAAAAAAAAATCAGCAACCATTACATCTTTTTTATGGGTCAAGATTTTTAGAAGAATCAAGAATTGAACTATACTTTAGTCACAAACAGTGATATAAACAGCAGGTCTTTATAAAATCTTTTTATTTAAACAGTTGTGTTAGACTGAAGTAAAACTTAGTATAAATTAACACCTGCTAAATTTAGGATTTTGTAACTAAATGTGTCTTATTGCTTCTTGCTATTCTATTCATAGAGGTAACACTGAAAAATAATACTACCTGATTCAGATGTCTCAGTTTTACCTGTTCACACAAATTTTAACAACATCTTATGTATCTTACATTAGCAACCAACTAACAATAGTAAGTGTAAGTAGCAGTTTTGTGTATATTCTCGAGGGAATGTATACATTTACTTGGTTAGCTCTTCATTTTCTTTAAAGAAATTATAATACAAGGAGTGAGTTAGTTAAGTCTAAATTATGGTAAAATTTGTGTTGCCTTATCTGCTTCCTGTTGTTGTCGACTTCCATAGATTTCATTTTAATTATCTCCTTACACCTTCTGTTCAGCCTCTGACTTATATTTCACATATAATAAAACTAGCTAATTTTGAGTTTGTTTTTCTCAGTAATAACTTCCACACCGAAGCACGCCTCTTGTTAACCACTTGGTGATGCAATCTCTGAACGGAACAGTGCTGTGCTTGAGTTTTAGCCCAGCAATACACTCTGCATATTTCTCTTTTAATCTTGACTAATTGAATCAAATTCGTGGTAAAAATCGCAATTTGTTAAAACTCATCCATATTTTTGATGCCTGGCTTTGCTTTTTGCTCGGAACGGTCAAAAAGACAAATCCGCAGGCATAAAATGCGTTCGGTGTCCAGAAGCGTCTCTCCAGAAGTGATGCTTTTGGAACAATTGAGACCAAAAGCGACGCAAGAGAGTAAACTGAGGGGAGTCGCTTCGCTGTAGGGTTGGATAATGAAACGGTATCAGCAAGGGATTATGGCAGCTCCTTGGACGTTTGATGCCTCGTTTTTTTAAACGCAGCCGTGCCTCTGGTCAGGATTTGAGGAGCCCTTCATGCTGAGACATATGTGCAGCTCCGTAAATATCATGTCTTATCTTCAGGGCAAGAGAGGCTTATGTCATTTATAGATATATCTTCTGCTTGAAGAAGAAGCGGGACTTCTGACAATGGCATGGCCTGTGCAGAGCCATGATTTCACCGTTTTTAAGTTTGTCTGTCATTACATGAAAGCAGTCAGTCAGATGAGTCGTGAGGCTGGCTCTCATGGACGTCTTCAAAATCCGTCAAACAAAAATGCATCAAAGTGTATGTAGACAAAATGATGTCTGAGTAAAAATGTGGATTATTTGATTAGATTCTTTTGTATGTTTGTTTGAATTACATTTATTTGTAAAAAAAAAAAAAAACTGGCAAAAATAACTGAACTCTACAAAACGTTTTCTTGCATTCTAGCATTTTCTCACTTGTTTTTTATTGGTGCGGAAAGTGCATGCAATCGACTGTCCTCGTGAGAGTGATACAAACATTTTGACATGCTATGCTTTTATTGAGCCCAGATCTCGAATTAGCTGTAAATGAGACGGCAATTATCGGAACAAAACCTGGAAGCATTAAACTAACATAAGAAGAAGAAGAAAAAAAGTTGTTTGTTCTGGCACTGTCTGCAAGCTTTTATGAGGACCTGTGCTTCACAAAAGAAGTGTTAATTTTGCCTTGTCTAACACATTGTATTAATTCAAATAATCAGTCTTTCTTGGCTGGTTGTCAGTCTTTTGTAATGATAATGTAAAATGGGGAAAATGAGTGTTTCATACTTACCACAGAATTCAGAAGCTTAAATTATAGCATTAGCTTTCTGTGGTAGTGGTACTAAATATACGTAGTTCAGTAAATAAAAGGCTAAACATATTGATAGATTTGGAACACTTTTCATTTTGCAAAAACAATTCCAACATGAAACAAATGTAATACCGTTCACTACTTTTATGTTTCAACAATATTCCAAAAATTTATACAAGGGATTTTATTACCAACAGAATCTGTAACTTAAACAGTTTCTATAACATTTGTGCAATAAAGGGACTGTTTTTTTTTTTTTTTTTGCGGTGCACAGATTGCAGTTTTTTGTCCAGTCACCGATATTTAAAAAGGCTGACCGGCCGATTTCAGTTGAATGAAAAACACAACAAAACAAAATAAAGAGTTTACCTTTGATCTTAATGATTACTGGTAACATTACAATATTCTCTGTTCTCTATTTAAGCAAATGCTTGATTTGACTAGAATTGTGAGAGTTTGCCGTGTGGCAGGGGTGTCCACTGTGTGGCTCGGGGCCCATTTGTGCCCCTTGAAATGACTTTGCCCGACCCCTTAAGAATAATATAAGCAATTGATGACCTAAAACATTTGAAAAGTGTCTGTTCTGTTATGTTTTTTTAATAATGCAACCTTTCCAGATTTGATCTGCCCACAGTCTGGATAATTAAAACACTTCTTAAAACTTATTTGTATTCATTGGCATTTAATTGAGTCCTGTCTTTTCTGTTGTGATGTTTTACTTTTATTTACTTATTATTATTGCTCTGATTAGTTTATTGTATTATTATTACTATGGTTATGTATTTTTTTTTCAACAAATGATGATGCATTTATTGTGTTAAAGTTTTTGTGCAGCACTTTGGTGCAGGTCTTTTGTTTTCAGAAGTGCGATACAAATAAATGTGACGTCGATATAAAACTGTTCAAAGCCCTTTTTTATGTTTTGGATCTTTACTGATGTAGAGATTTCATTAAAATGTTTATTGTGGAGCAAGTTTAAACTAAAAAAGCAAAAATTAGTTTAATATTGATTTCTTTTCAATTTGTTTGAAGAACTTCATGACCTGCCAGTTTTGGCCCCCTCTACAAAACAGTTTGGACAACACTACCTTAGTAACGTCACATTCTGAGTTAAGTGCAAAACAGTCATTTAAATGAACTGGAAGGTTGGTTATGTGAGGGGTGAGGAGGAAAGCTGCTCTTGAGGGCAAACTCCACATCAGGTAGAATTTAGGATCTTATTTTTTTTGTTTTTGTTTTTGTTCATAACGAATGGAAAGGGCATTTAACACTGTCCTCTTTGTCCGTCTGTCTTCTGCCCAGTCTGGATTATTTATGAGCAGGTGATGATCGCCGCGTTGGACTGCAGTCGGGACGACTTGGCTCTGGTGAGTTTTCGCCACACTTCCTCACACGCCCAGAAAGCTTCACAAGTTAATCGTTCACCCTGTCGCAGCCAGTTTGAGTTTGCAGCACCCCCGCACTGCCAAATTTGAAAAAAGTATGTGTGTGTATATATAAATATATTTTTAAAAAAGTCATTTTTATTTGGCTCCCTCTGTACTTTTGGAAAAAAAAAACAGCTGGAATTCAGAGGGTATATCAAATTAGTTGTTCTGACTTTTTTCTTCAGCATTAGTGATGTTCCTAAGTATACTTAGGTCTTAAGCACAGAACAACAGACATGAGATAGTACCAGAAGTAGTCATGAATAAATGTGGCATACTCTGGTGAGGAACAAGGCAGGACTCGCTTATTAAAATGAGTTGTCTGGTGGCGATCCTCTCAGTCCAGCTGCCATGCTTAAAATGAAAACAAAACAAAGGACCTTAGTTGAGTTGATGGGTTGTGGAAGCGATCCAAGTCGCTCCGTAGATTTTTCCATCTAATTCAGTTTAGTGCAGAGGATGTTTTTTTATTTTTTTATTTTTTACAGTGCCTTGTGAAAATATTCATAACCTTTGAATGTGTGTACATTTTGTCACAGTACAACCACTAACTTCAAACTGTTTTATTGATATTTTTCCTTATTTATTTTTATGTTTCATATTTGAGAGAAGAACAGAAAGTTGGGCATAAACGTGAAGTGGAAAGAAAAGGATGCTGGGAAGGATTTCACCAGCCCAATATATCACATGAATCGGTTTTGATCTAAACCGTCACATTGTAGCTCTAGTTGTATGTAGGGCGACAACTAATGATTATCCTAATAGTCGATGAGTCCGACGATGAATTGGTTAAAAATATTGGCAGATTCTGCATATTTTTCATTTTACCACATTTGCCATTATTGATTAATGGATAGCAAAAAATGCTTAGTAGAAAATATTCTTTTTCAGACTGACCCAAGTGAAGATAAAACGAGGCCACTTGTGGAATTATGGGTAGAACAAAAACAAAGGTGGATTTATTTCCACCTTAAATCCAAAATGTATGTTTGTATTCAGTTTTTGCTGCTTTGAGTTAGCTGGCATGTTTTAAACTCTGTACACTCCACTTACAGATTATTCGATTACTGAATTAGCTGATAGTTTCAAAAATCAATTAGTTACGTTTAAGCCGATTAATGTTTTTAGTCCTAATTGAAACATGACAAAATGTGATCCTCAGGCCTTTAAAAGGCACTGTAGCAGTTCTGACTTGGATCATATGGTATAAACTCCACCTTTGTGTGGAAAAGCAATAAAAAAGTAGCAGTAAGAATCCTTATTTTTCTTCTTTATGGCTGCAAGTTTCCCAGATGAGTTGCAGACTAACCACAAGTTGTCGTCAGACAAAGGAGGTTGGCTGCTGGCTTTATGCCACGTTATTTTACCAGTCACTTCTGTTTACAGAAAATGGTGAACAAATCCTAGGAAATTCTAGGGAACCTGCATGAGAACAAGTGTTTAATAAAAATACCACTGCCTGAATTGGTTTGTTTTTTGTTTCTTCTTCTTTTTCCTTCCCCCTCCCCACTTCCTTCCAGACCTGTCTACAGGAACTGAGGAAGCAATTTCCAGATAGCCACAGAGTGAAGCGATTAACGGGCATGAGGCTGGAAGCTTTGGAAAGGTAAGCGAGAGACAGCCAAAAGAAAAAACACAGCAGCAGCACCAGAGACGGTTCTGTGTGATTATATTAGGAGATGAGGGAAGGGGAAAAAAAGTGTTTGCAGAGCCTAAGTGGTGCTGCGACTAGGGCGTGTTTATGTACAGTACGCTGTGTTTATATTGGATCGCCCGGCATTCGTCGTGGAGAAGAAGTGGGGGTGTGAGTGGGTGGACGGGGAGCAGCGACTCAGCCCTGCGTGCTCCTGTGGCCCTTCAGCTTGTGTCAGGGATTCCCGGGAAGGAAGCGGTCGGCTCCCACTGTTATTCCAGGGGTCCCTCAGTCGTTTCTGGTTTCTGCGCTATTCTTTTCTCATTTTGTTTGCTTCTTACCGCCATTTCTATTTTTTTATTTATTTTTGCTTCATTTCTTCCTTCCTTCTCTCTATTTTTACACTTTTACTGTCTTGTTTTGGTTTCTTTCCTGCGAGAATGTCTTAGCCTGGTAAATATTGACACTTTGCCATGCTCGGCATATAGATCTGGGGGACGAGGCGTAAATGGGTCAGCTCGAGGCCTGGACAGTTCGGTTTGTTTATGAATCGGCGAGGATCACCTCTGCTGGTTTATTGGTTATGTCAGTTTATGTGATAATTGAGAAAGATTGCTCGGGCTCTGTCAGATTAAATAAACTGCACAGTAGGATCTAATTGGCTGCAGACAGCGCTCCACTTGAATGACACAACTTCAAACAGTACAGCCCTTCCTCTTCAAGGCACACACATGCAAACACACACTTGGTTCTTGAATAAATAAAGCAAATCAAAGTGGCTCGTGAGTGGTTGCATGGTGCCATCTGAAATCTCCCAAAGTGTGACTGAGTAATAAAGTGAATGTGAGGGAAGCGTCGGGGCTGGAAATGGGGCTGTGCATTGCTAATGGGAACCAGAGTTGCTTCTGTATGTTGCAGACTGTGGGTGGGATGGCTTCTGGTCACAGAGCCATGGCTCCGGCTCCTGCTGCAGGCGCTTCAGCGCTGAAAAAAAACACAGTCAGGAATCACACCTTGGTGCCTCATTTGATATGAAACTGAGGTGCAGATTTCCCTATATTGTTTTGTATGTATGGCTCATACAGCTTCCCTTTTGCTGAAGTGTCTTATGACCACAAACTTCAATGGATTTTGTTTTGATTCTATGAGAAGAAACAATGCAAGTGGTGTTTGACGGTGAATTAAAAAGAAAGATACAAGGTTTTAAACTGTTGTAAAAGTCAGGGTTCATATGGGTTCTTCAAATCACAAATGCTTGAATTTCAAGGATTTGATTTTTCCTTTAAAGTTCTTGATATTCAACCTACACAGTTTTGTAGTAAAGTGCAATTTAATCTTTGATTATAAGCCGAAATTTGGAAAACTCTATTTGAAATTGAAACCTAAAGTTTACACACACAAAATAACAAGACAGATATGCTGTTTTTCTGTCTGAAGTTAAATAAGGCTCAAATTATTCTTGTTCTTTGTGAATTAAACAAGTGGAATTGAATAAGGTTATGTTCTTTTTGTGTATTTTTTTTTTGCCTAATATTTTTCCGAACTGAATAGCCAATTTTAGGAGGCAAATATTTTAAGTTTGTTCTTATGTTTGTTGTCTTACATGCATGTTTGTAGACGTGCATTCTATTACAAGACCTTAATAACAGTAACAAATAACATCATATCGAACTGTCTTTTTTTTTGTTCACTTATATTGATTTTATCTCCAATGTGTGGTGCTGGAAATGTTTGGTAACTTCCCTTGTAAATGCTGGAGAAGTGTTTGAATCGTACAGTGAGAAAAGTGCACACACTGACAAATACAAATCTGAAAAAGGGTGAGATGGTTGACGGGTATTCACTTCATCTAAAGTGAAAACTCTCAAGTTAGACTCGTAAGAGCAGCAGTTTTAATCGCTTAAACCAAAATGAACTTGAAAACGGTTGCATGCGATCTTAAAAATGGTTCGATCTGTTCTTATTGTGTTCATAACTCATTAAGGTGAAATTACCGTGTCATAGCGTGAGCTGCACAACTAACAAAGCCAAAATGATTTCTGTGCAGCCTTCACTTCAGTCAGCCTTCTGCCGTGCTGTAGACACAGACTTCATTACCTTAAATTCTCTCTTATTTCCCACGACAAAATTCTGCCCACGTGAGCTTTGTGACTAGCTACCAGGCTAATTTCTACCCGTTTCTGTTTGCCTGCGAAGGTACGACGAGGCCAACAAACATTACGACGCCATTCTGCAGGAGGACCCCACCAACACGGTAAGATGGAGAACAAATCTGCCTGCTTTGCCTCAAACTCAGCTTCACATCGTTGTCGTCTTGGCTTTAAATCTGCCTGACTTTGGTGTTAGCGGTAGAAGTTCACTAAGTTGAGCTCTTTGGCCTCACTGCTCTCAATCACTACACTGATCAACTTATCACGCACGCACACACACACACACACACACACACACACACACACACACACTGAAGACTGATTAGGGTATGGGGTTGGGTCATTGGGAGGTGATTCATGATCTTAGTCAGTGTTATATATGTTTGGAAATGAAATGTTAATAAAGGTCCGGTCTTTGAAGGTGGTGATTTATCAGACCTCCTGGGGTCCCAAAGTTTCTGATCCACCTTCTAATCTATTTCCTTTTTTTTTTTTTTTTCTTTTTTGGTCATTGACTTCAGTTGAAACGTCTGTTTTGTGGCAAGCGCCGAACAGCGTTTTGTACAGAACGCTACCGGACTTTTGTCCTCTGAATTCAGTTCACAGTTCATTACGGGGGAAGACTCGCATGTTGGGTTATTGCTCTTTCATTCCCACGTGACTCTCCGTACTCGTAATGGACCTGCTGATAATTGCTCCCATCAGTACTTGTGTCCTGTTACAGGAGTGATTTATTTTAAAGAGGTTCACAAAAGAAACTTTGCCTGGATTCACTGTTGCTACAGCCGTCCCCAACTTTCCCAGAAACGTTCAAGTTTCCTCTGACACATCGATACGAGGTTGGTTAAGGTTTGGTCTGTATCTCTCTCAGATGAACATCCAGCTATGTGTTTAAAAAATAAAGCACTTGCAAAATAATGTCAAACATTGTTTTATTCTATACCATTAGCACCTGTGGTAGCAAAGGAAAACAGTTCTTTTTCACCTACAAACACAGTTCAGATTATCTAGCCTTCCTCCCATAAACAATTTTGGTGTTTTCACTTTATGAGCCAATTAGCGCATCTGAGGTGAAAATATGCAAAAATTAGGTGTTTTTAAGTTCGTTTAACTCCGTCAGTGTTAAATAATACATAGGATTTGGTTAGCTCTGTTTAAAGCGAGGCTTCATTTTGCGTACTCTTAACTAAATACCCAGAAACAAAAAACATGAAGAATACCTAACATTTAAATTTTTATTTGGCAGCGCACAAAATTAAGAACAATCAGATTATCTTGTCTTTGCATCCAGTTTATGCTTCGGAACAGCGGTAAATGCGGAATTGGTGCTACTGTGCATCCACCCACTGTTTTGACAGTGGGAGTAGTGATTCCAGTGACTCCCATGGCACCCCACCTCCTCCACCACCTAAAGACTCCTGGGAGTCACTCGGAAAGGGAACAGTCCATTTCCTGTTCTTTGCTCGCCGGAGCCTGCCACCCTGTCGGGCTTAAGCTGCCACTCAAACATGGGACTGGGAATGGAACAAAACACACAAAGTACATTCCCCTATGGTAACTTTCAACATTTTTTTCCCACGATGCGTTTCCTCACTATAAGGGTATTGATGGCAGTTGGTGTGAAAGACACAATGACCTCATTTAGCCCACCTGTCTTGGGGTGGGGACACTTTCCTCCCTATGCTTTCTCCACGGAGCACGAGATTGTGCCGGAGATGGGTCTGAGAGATGGCGGAAAATTGGCAGCTCACGAGGAAGACTTGCGAGGCATCCCAGCATGTGAAGCAGAGATTGGAAAGGGAGCTGTTGTAATTACAGACTGTGGAATAGATGTGGTGCACATTAACCAAAATTGTTGAATCAACAAAAATTGCTTAGGATTTTTTTTATTTTTTTTTGCCAAGGAGCTTTTCCAAAAAGCGTTTCAATCTCCTTAGACCTTCCACTGCTCAATATATTCCAATGCCTACATCAAGTTGCGAGCCAAGTGTTTGTCTCTTTGTTTTACCTTCCGAGAAGGATTTTATTTAAATTTTTTTTGCCCACAAGAAAATAGCAGTTTAGTACTTTATTAAACATCGAGCAAAACCACATATAGCATTAATATTAAACTCTGCTGCGCTCTTTGCATTTCCTCCCATCGCGTTTTACATCGGACAATTCCTGAGGTTTATCCACAAATGGCTGGAATTAGATTCACTTCTGGATAAATTACGCTCTCCCTACTGAAGGCTGGAAGAATAACATTTATTTGTTTAATGAAGATGTTCGCTATCCTGTGTGCCCCTGTGTTTCTTTTTTTTTTCTTCCCTTTCCTTGGTGGCTAAAATATTGCCTGTCAGATGAGGTTGCAGTCTCTCAGCAGGTCTCTATCCCATCTTGATGGATAAGTGGATTTTGTTTGATGGCAGTGTCAGACGAGGCCCAAATTTACAGTCCCCTAGACATGAGTCATACACGGCCCCCCAACGGTTTCAGTTATTGCTATAGGAGAGGAAACCCCACTCAGTCAAGTGCCAGTCCATAAATAAAATAAGGTTGTGGCGGGGCAGCGCGCGGCTAATGGAGCAGCAACCTCCTGTTAAGCTTTTTCCCCTTTAGTATCAAAAGAAGCAGGAGAAGAAGAGAAGGAGGAGGTGGCGGGACGAGGGGAGAGTAAAATATTTGGAAAAGTCAGAGCAGCCAGGGTAATTCTTCCTAATGCAGATTGATGAGAATCTAATCCACCTTAAGGTCAGTTCCAGCTTCAAAACGAGGCGGAAAGCAATTTTCAGCTGATGCGCGTCGGAGGCCATTGCAGCTGGGGATGCGTGCTGCGCCGGCAGGAAAGCCGGGCGTCAGGGTTTGGGGGAGTGTGCCATTTTCCCCACTTGGTAAGAGGATGAGTCACCGCTTTATCTCAGCCACTGAGCTCATTCCAGCTACCAAACACTGACTCATAATGTGTGCCCATCTCATGCTAGACATGGCCACTAACCAGTTTCCAATTATAGTAGACGTATATTCATGCAAGTTTCACATTAATTGTATTGAAAAAGAAACAAACAAAAAAAAACAAACATATCCTCTAAAATCTCTGTAATGCAGGAAACATTTTGGCTTCTCTTCTAGGAAATCTATTTTGTTTCACAGTGAAGGGGTAAGAGTTACAGTGGCTCTTACCCCTCTTACGGAGCTTTTTACCACTGTGCACACAAACACTTGAGCTGGGGATGTTAATCCTGTTTACTCTCTCCTCCACAGGCAGCAAGGAAGCGCAAGATTTCTATACTGAGGGCCCAGGGGAAGAGCACTGAAGCCATAAGGGAACTCAATGAGTATCTGGAGCAGTGAGTTCTCATCTTCTTTATCTGCTCCAACTTTGATTTGAATTAAAAATGAGTCGACTTTAAATAAAGGCAACAAATCCCCACGTTTATTAAAGCTGTTTAGTTAGTATCGGCGTGGTTACATTGCGTTAGTTGGAATGTGTTCACTTTGTTCAAAAAGAGAAAGAACAAAATTTGATTTTGCGCTTCCAGGTTTGTTGGAGACCAAGAGGCATGGCATGAGTTATCAGAGCTCTACATCAATGAACATGAGTAAGTATAATGAGTCTCTTTGGATATTTTAGGGCTGAACATATGGGGAAAAAACATATCACAAGAGCTGTTGTACTCATTCTCCTCTTACTCTATACTGATTTTCTTTTTTAAGCAGTTATGGGAAAATGTCTTAATTTTCCACAATCTTAATGGATACTAGCAGCTTTGATGAGCTTGTTGGGCACACAGCCCAAATCCTTCTAGACCAGGATTCTGCACATGTTTGGTAACGTCTTGTTAGCTTACCTAACTTGTTGCGAGACAAGCTGGCAAGCATTTTGTTCCCAAAGAGTTAGTGAGTTTGTTGCTACCACCAACCTTTCTTATTTGGGTCATGAAAGGTTAAACTGCTGAAGCCTTTCATCTGCCCACATCATCCAGAATGCTGTGCGGCTTTGCATTGGAGTTCAGTGAAATTATCTCAATTCTGTTGGACATATTTTCTGTTTATCACTTGTCTATCGCAGTAGATGTCGTTATCGTTTTAGCGCCCAGCCCTGGCATAATTATGTGCCCTATTTCTCACAACCTAATTTTGTAAAATGCCCCTATTGAAAATGAAGCTGCAGAAATGGGCAACTTATAATGGAAAGTTGCCCAGAAGGACGTTGTGAGTTGGAGTTGTGGTTCATTCAGCTTCAAACATTGTGAAAAGTTTGGGTCAGCTTCAGAATAGAATTAGATAAGACTGCATTACCCAATATGTCAATATGTACTCTGATGTTCAGTGAACTACAAATGTATTTATGCACCTTGGACATTTGCACATTTTTTTCACTTTACACCCACCAACTTTATTGGATTTTTATTGGGAGTTTTGTGATGAAACAGCATAAAGTGTAGCATAATAATTAAGTGGAATGAAAATAATAGCCTGGCTATTCAGTGTAATGGGGTTTACCTGTCTACATTTATAAATGCTACAACTAGTGAAAAACTAACAGTTCTCATCAACTCAAAATACTTTATTCCTACATTACATCCGAATGTGTTTCTTGAGAATTAACTTGTAGAGGATGGTTCTAAATCACCACATCTGTCTACTTTTTTGTTTTTTCAACCATGTATCATTTTCTTTCCCCTTTACAATTATGTGCTACTTTGTGCCAATTTATCACGCAATAAAATACTTTGGAGGTTTGTAGTTGTAATGTGACAAATTGTGTAAAAGTTGAAGGGAAGGAGTGTGAATATTCCTGCAAGGCAACATAGGCTGCATGTCTTTCTAATCAGTTAGCAGATATGAATAGCTCCCATTCTTCCCGGTTAAGCAATTACTAACCTGTACAATTACAACCTATTTAATATAATAGACCATACAAGCAGGGCATTTTCTCCAGATGGGTGATGTAAGGCACCATTAACAGTCTGTGAGCTATTTCTGCTTTTCCCTCAGGACAGCTACTGTATTTATTTTAAACCAAAAGTAAACGATATAAGAACCCAAGGTTCAATAAAATAAAAGGCACTTTGGGACATTCTAACACACTAAAAAAATTTCAGTGTATAAAATAGTTATCTTGTTCTACTAAATAACTTTTTTTCCAGCAAAATAAACTTATTTAAACAATAAGGCAGAAACATGTTGTATTTGGTATTTAAATAGCATCAGTCTGACAGCTTGATCTCTTGAGAGCTGCGGGAGAGCCACAACATAACGGTCTGAGATGCCTAACTCAGCCAGGGATCTGAGTAGAGTTTTGTCCATGTTTGTCACATAAGAGTAGTTTGATAGGATTTCAGCCTTAAGCTCCTCAAGACTCCCTGGCCTGGAATATATGCATGCGTTCAAGATGAATTTCCAGACCAAAGACTTGTTTTAAAAAAATAAAACAAACAAACAAAAAAAAAAACTCTGTGAAATGATTGGTGCCAGATTTGTTATATCTGAGATTGTTTGAAGGTTCACTGTTTGAAGCAGTGTCTGCTGTTTCATTAAGTCTTCTCTATAGCCATTTGTGTAGACACTTGTCTCTGTGGTTGCTCCGGTACAAAGGTAGTGGCAGCAGGAATGTGTTGTGTCGTCAGGCAGCTACTTATTGGATATTTGGTGCTTTTGTCTGGGAGGCTTGATGGCTCTAGCGGCCAGAGGAAATCCAAGGGTGAGACCATTATCTCCTGGCTAATCCCAACACTTCTAATATCACACCATTCACTCCCACAGGGCCTTATCAACAGGCGTGTCAATTTCTTTTCATTCTTTTCTTTATTTTGGGTTACAAACTCCCTGTTTCCCCTCCTCCTCCTCTTCCGGCCGGCCAGGCATTATCACCAGGGTTTTCCTAGAGGGATGGAGCAGGAGAACACTTGCTGTGAAATTCCCAGGAGAAGGTGGTGTTGCTTGTCCTGCCTCCCTGAACCGCCTGCGAAAGAAAACACGGGTTGTTGTTGAATTGTGCAACAGAAAAAAAAAAAAAAAATCTGTCCTCCCCTCAATGCCCAGCTCCCGGGTTCTGGTTTTGAATGTGATATAGAACATTAAGCTCATAACTAGGGCTGAAATGATAAATCAGATAAATCGTGATTAATCGTGATTAATTGTGATTAATCGATTATTGAAGTAATTGTCCACTAATTTAGTAATTGAGTAATCGTTTACTTGTGTATGAAGACTCTAAAACAGGACCATTTGCTAAAATAACACACTCAAAGCAGTAATTAAACAAAAACTCTCCCAAAAAAAAAATACATTTTTTTCATACAAGATGTCAAAAAAGCTTTTGTTAATGTGTTTAACACAGAACTCTTAAAGTGTCATAGTTGAAATTTTGTAAAAACTGATGGTTTTCCTAAAGGGAAACCTCTAGTGTGCAAAAACCAAAATCTTCCTTTAAGCAGCTTTTCCTACTCAATTATTTATCAGTCGATGCAATAATTGGTTAATTAATCTACAAATGACCAAATATTCACTTAAAGGAATGCTGGGTTATTTGATTCTAGGTAATAGAATGTTACATATATTTAACATTGTTTACATATATTTTTTCAAGCAAGTGAATTGTTTTTGGTATCTTTTATTTAAAAAAAAAAAGGCTTCAGTGGTTAAATGACTAGTCTGCAGAATGTACCAATTTGTTCATCCGATTACAATCACTAATAAAATAATCATTAGTCGCAGCCTTACTCATAACCCAAAGGCACCCTCCCACCCCCAAATGCATTTTGCCAAATCTAAATAAATTTCTGTTTTCGACGCTGCGAGAGTGTGGCGTTAAGTACAGAGGGAAGCATTTTCTGGCGGTTTTCTTAGCCTCCAAAAGAAACAAAAATAAGTCCTGCAGCCTCACATATCATAGTGGCTACAACCTTCCTTAAGGCAGCCCTGGTTAGGAGTTAGTTCAGAAACCCGTTTTAGGGTTGCAGCTTGGTAACGGTGGAATTTAGACGGCTTAGACGGCGAGTACGTGGGGGTTAGGGTTCTGGATGTGGTACAAGATTCTGCTTGATGGCTGACGGGGTGAACTCTGATGCAAGCCGCGGCCTCTGCACAAGCACATCTGAAAGTCTTTACGGAAAGGAAGTGGTAATTGTAAGCAGCCCCTCAACCCTTCAAGCCCTCTGATCTCCCCCTTCCACTCAACTCCTTCCCAATGTTTATTTCTTTCTGTGTCCCAAACCTTCCTTCCCTTGATATTCTGCTAATCTTTCAACCGGTTAGAATGGAAGATGTTAAACAGGCTGATAAGTTCTTCTTGTTCTCGCATTCACCATTTCAGTTATGGTTCTCTTCACATCCCAACATTTGCCTTCATTCTTCAGACACAGTGGAAGATATTTGATGGAAGATATGTTAGTTTGAAGTCATGTGAAGAGAGGTCTAATTCAAAAAATGTATGAACAGAAATGATACAAAATATATTGAGTGTATTCAAGTTTAACTTGATTTCTGCATAAATCCCTGCATAAAAGGGCACTTTTTTTTCTTTCCCATAGTTGCTTACCTGCATTGCTTACTGCACAAAAGTGTATCCTTGTTTAGTTAATTATTTAATGTTATTATTACTCGACAGTCCATCCAGGATTGATTATTTTGCAACCAAAAATTGCAAATCTAATGATTAAACAAAAATCATTGTGGCGCTACTTCAGAAATATTTGTAAGACATTTCGCAATAGTTTTTTCCTCATTGAACCTCTTCCAAAATCTAAATGTAGAAGAACAAATATGAAAAAACGCAGACAGATTGTGATCTCAAACATTTTTATTCTTTAAAGCACTTAAGTAGATCCATTTTTGTTAGTTACCATATCTGTCTTACCAAGTTGCACGCAGACATCTTCATTGCGTCGTTTCACTTTAGGCAGTTAAGGCCAGCGATATCTCACTGCTAACATACCCTTGCTAGCTAGTTAGCTAGCTTTTTGTTATCCATCATGAGTATGTGGAAATTTATCACCACTTGGCTGGATGACATTTCTGCATTTCTGTGGTGATATTTGTTTTAAATTCCTCCGACAACAGTCTTACAAAGGTCTTAAATTTTAGTTTGTGCAGCCTGCAGAAACCCTGCTACTACTTGACATCAACAAAGGTTGAGGCAGCAGTGTAGTAGAAAAAATTATGCCCCCTGCAGGGTTTTTTTTTCTTGAATAAATTTTCAAGTATTTATTAGTGCAAAAAACAAAACAGAGGGATCTGGTGATGTCAAGTGAAAGTCTGCGATTGTGGAGCTTGACTGAAAGAGTTGCATTATAAGAACTTTGCTAACTTACAATCTATGATTTTGTAAAACTTTGAACTGCTGCTACCAATTTTGCTTTAGGAACAATAATATAAAATCTAAAGCATCACTAAGAATCTGTCTTTAAGCCATCCTGTGGGTGTTGATTGGGACCAGAGCAGAGTTCAGGATTCATATGTGAAAGAGGAATTACTAAAACAGGGTATTCATATTCTTTTAAGTTACCTAGGCTACCATTACCAAAACAGCATTTTCTATAAAGTCTAGAGAATGTAGATGCTAATTTTTAGCTTTAAAACTCAGTGGAATAAAATGAAACACCTTTGCTGTGTTGTTAAATATTCCTGGTTTTTGTAGAAAGTGTTGCTCTCCTGGAAGAGTTTCCTCTTATGTTTCTGTGCTGCTTTTAACTTCTTCATGAGACATTTTTAAACACGTCACTAAACCTGGGGGGGAAAGAAGAAGCTAATTTTCAGTCTTATTTCCCCAGTAACAGTATCCACATCAGAGTTATGTCATTGGTCAGCTCTAGTCAAACTGAAAACTGACTGACTTGGATCAACAGCAGAATTTTCAGTCCATCTCTCAATTATCCTGATGGTTTTTGGAAAAGGAAAACTTTGTTTTAAGAGTGGAAACTGCTGTAGATCAGTGTGAGAACAACAGTTTTGATGCATGTTGCTAAGAAGTGCTGTCATATGCCTGTTAATGTTACCGCTTTACCTGCGGTGCTGAACTGAGGAAAGTAGAGAAGTACAAAAACTAAACCCGCATCTAAGAGTTATCCCCAGTGTCCACAAGGCAGCTCGAGAAATCATCACAGCAGATGGCATGGAAAGGAAGAGCTTACCCTCTGCCCTGATCCTGTAAATATATTGTATGTCAGTTACTTGGAAACAGATTGAAATCTTGTGTGATGGCTAAGATTTAAATCCTGAAACTTTATTGGTGAGTTTCAAAATGCATTTTAAGGTTGGTGGGCAAGCTGACGGATGACTCATCCTGAGCTGAATCTATTGACTTACTGTTTGCCTTGTCATTTCCACAGCTATGGAAAAGCTGCGTTTTGTCTGGAAGAGCTGATGATGACCAATCCTCACAATCACTTGTACTGTGAACAGTATGCGGAGGTGAGTTCATCATCGACCTTGAGGGCAGGCTGTGGAGTTAATGCTGAGATCCCTCTCTTAATAAGAAAAGAAAGATTATTGCTATTTTTTTGAAGTGAGGTTATGTTAAAATGTTATAAACAGAAAATATCCTATGCTGCCGGCGTTTTCATTTAGTTTAAATCCAGATTTAGTTTCAGAGCCTTAAGCTAACGGCTATTCTCTGTCAGGGGCCGAAGCCAAAAATGATCTTCCATCATCTTAACACGACTCCAATGTCAAAAAGGTCACACTTTTTATGTACATGCCATTTTATGGGCCTTTTTGCTGTCTTTTTTGTGTTTGGATGAACTGCTCTAATCCTTCTAGAGCAGGAGTTAATTTTGCTGCTTTGTTCGTCGCTCCTCTTACTTTCCTTCAAACTAATCTGGATGAATCCTAAATAAAGATACGAAGAGTCACTGCAAGTACGATAGTAACTGCTTACAACTTTTAACACAAGCTCACTTCAAAATCTGCCCTCTTAATTGCATCTGTGACATGAATAAGATCAGGTTGATTTCTCTTTTAAAGGGCAGGACCACTCAATGTCATTGGGAACATACTGTAGACTCATCAAAGCAGATGTGTTGCTTGTTCAGATGTCATGCTGTCATTGCTTCAGTTGCCCTTTAGCAAAAGCCTTGCTATAATGTCTTCTCTCACAGGTGAAGTACACACAGGGGGGGATGGAAAACCTGGAGCTGGCCAGAAAATATTTTGCCCAGGCACTGAGGTTAAACAACCGGAACATGAGGGCCTTGTTTGGCCTGTACATGGTGAGTACTGCCTTGCTTTAAAGAAAGAAGCAACACAAGGAGAGGGAAAGAAGGGGAAAAAGAACAGCAGGACCATTTTAGCAACCCTGCGGTTTGTCAAGGTTAAGGTTGGCCACAGTGAGAGTTAAGTAAGACCGCGTGTGTGTGTGTTTTTTGTGGGGGGAAAACAGAAGGGGCTCTCAGACAGGTCATCTCGCTGCTGACTCAGACGTTGAACCCCACTGCTGGAAAAGTCTCCCCTTTTGCTGGGCTTGATTTAACCAAAATCTTGTATTAGCAATGCTTCATGTTCTATTTAGATAAAGTAGAGACAAGTAGTAGAAAAAAAATGTATCAGCGAGAACAGTCTGACCTCAGCAGGTATTTTGTCAATGGCAAATTATCCAATCAGTGCTGATTTGATTGCAGCCTGGGTTGAAACCGCCTTCCATCTGTGCATTTGTTTAAACAGGATGTTGTCAGCTTTGGCCAGTAAAATACATGTAAGAGACGTGACATAAAAACATAAATAAAGCATTGCTGAGAATACAGGTTTCAGAAGGGAAGAAGGAAACTCTAGTGTTTTCACCTTTTCCTGCAGTCTAAACACCACAGAGCAGCCAACACCTTGTCAAACCTCACCGAGTTGGTGGCAGCAAATCCACAAGCAGGACAGGTTCTATTTCAAGACATTTGTCTATGTTGCCCTTAGGCTGGTCAGGTTAAAGATGTACAGCAATGCAGTAGTCAGTGTTCTGTAAAAGTCTGATGCGCCAAATGTGGTGTTTGGCGAAATTACCAGCTAATATTAAAGCATCTGAGCATAATTTGCTTCTGAAACATCTTCCGAAAACTGGTCGCCCTCCTGGGGTCGGTTAATAAAACCACTCATTACATTTCCACAGTGGAAATGTAACAAAGTGAAAGCGACTAGGAACAACGGCCAGTAATCCATGAAGTCATGTCAGATAACAAAGCAAAAAATGCAAAGCTGCATAGTGCGGAGAAGTTGTTTCCGGCGGAGTCAATAGCAAAGGCCAAACTTCTTGTGGCTTTCAGATTAGCTCATGTAAAGTGGGTCGAGACCTTCCAGGTTAGGTTCCCTTTCAGGGAGCAGGTACATGCGGGTTGGTGTGATTTGACATGCTATTTTATCTATTGTCAATGTTAAAGCAACCCACACAACCAACCCGGATCCCCTTCTGTTGCACACGTATGATACTGGTACATTAGGGGGAAGCTACCGGCATCATCCAACATAATCTATTGACTAACAAGCAGGAGCTGGGGTCAAACCCATTGACGCAGTGTAAGGAAGCCTTAATGCATCTGCAAACCAAGACGTTTTGTCCAGTTTCATGGTGATGATTTTGTGGAAACTGGTTGGGGATCCTAACCGTGACCTGTTGCCGATATCCACAAACCGGTCAATGAAGACATGAAGGGCCAAGTTTGGTGTGGATGAACCAGTGACCTTTGGGATGGATTTAAGTGGAGGCTGCAAGCCAGTCCTTGCCATCCAACATTAGTGTTTGGGCTCACTTATGCACTTCAGAAAAACAAAAGGTCTAAATTCCCATAAACACATCCCTGGAGCTTGTGGAAGACCTTCACAGTTTAAACTATTACAATAAAAAGCAGGTTTTGTTAAACCATAGGGATTAAGAATGGGAATGTCACTTAAAGATGTGTATGTTAAGACAGACAAAAGAATATTTCCATAATGTAGTGCAAAAGTATTCATTATATTGTAATATAGTATGAGCAAGCAACTGTCACTCAGTTCATTAGCTTCCCTAATGAAAAGTGTTATTAGCAGGGCTACACATTATTAGGAAAATGTGCAAAATGCAGAACTTGAATAATATCGACTGAATATTGTTATGTTAATAAACTTAATAGCCAGATGTTCTGTCTATTAAAACCGATTTTCAGTCCCTAGCTATGCTTTTTAGTTTTCTGATCAAGCATAAAATCAGATGATTCCAGGCATCTTAGCCCATTTCTCAGGAAATATTCACATCTGATTTAGAAATTTGTCTGAGTGGTTATATTTTTCCCCTTTGGAAATTGTAATTGTCACTTTTTTCAGTCTTGACAGGTGCAGGCAGTTCAGTGAAAGGGCAGAAAACTTTCACCACCCCAAACCCTGTGAGTCAGTGTGACAGTGGACTTGGTAGCACTGACCACAGTTGGCTTGCGGTCGAGTTACTGACAACACATGCACGGGGATTCCCCTCCATAATGGAGCGTGCTGTTATTCAGGGGTAGCCTGTCAGGGTTGACATCATCCAAACTGAGGTTTCTATTGAGTTGAAAAATAGAAACAAAGAAAAGGCATACAAAAAAAAAAAAAAAAAAAAGAAAAATACAGAAGCCAAACCAATTTTTTTTCTCAAAACAACAGGGCCAGGTTGATTGGTATGTAGTTAAGGTTTCAGCACAGTGGAAGCGAGAGCTTTGAAGTGCGGGCCGACTAAGTCTTCTGGGGTTTGCTGTGTGGAGATGATGGCAGGAACATGGGAAAGACATGGGATTTGTGGTTCAGAGGGGAGCTGTCGAAGCAGGCACAGACTGTGATTCACAAGGCAATCTACTCACTGTGCAATAGGCACTTTTTTTTTCTTACTTTTTTTCTAACATACAAGTCCTTTCATCACCGAGAATCAATGGTGTCGGAGAAATTAGACCCTGTTAAGTGACAATTTGCGTATGAAGCATTAAAAGCACTCACTTTTTCCTCCCCATAAATGATTCCCTCTGTGTCATCAGTCCAGGGTCTGTTTTTTCTCTTCATTCTGCCACAATGACTAGTGGAGTGGTGGATGGTGAGAGTGGTTGCACATTCATCTCAATTACCATTTTTTTTATTTTTATTGCTGTTTCACCAAGTTTTGATAGTAGAACACTTCTTCCCCTGTTCTCTCCTTCACGACTTCCTTCCTTTTTCTTTTTTTCTCGCAGTCCGCAAGTCACATCGCTGCCAGTCCCAAAGTCAGTGCCAAGGTGAAGAAGGACAATATCAAATATGCGGCTTGGGCTGCTGCTCAGATAAATCGGGCCTACAAGGTGAGAGGATGGAGATGTACTCCAACAATGCATTCGTCATATTCCGCTGCTGTATCGGCTGCAGAAAGCCTTCAGTCTTTCTTCAGTCCCCCACACACCAATTGTTTCATCTGACGTTTTTAAAGCATTCTTTAGTCTGTCCATTTGATCTTGTTTTCTATATCTGCGACCAAAAGCAAAGGTCTTTGTACTGCAAACCTAAATTAGAGGAGCCCATCTGAAAGCGTTCAGAGGAGTTGGTCAGTCGCATAACCAGTAGTTCAGGACATGTTTCCCTGCTTAAATATTTTCTTTAGTGTCTTGTGTGTTTGGGAGAAGCTTTGCCCACAGAGACGGAGCACATCTGGGTTCAGTGACGTCGGCTGCTTGGAACCAAACAGCCTGGCATGTTTCTAATGTTTGTTTATTATTAAGAAAGATGACTCTAATCTAGAGCGTTCATTTTGTGCCCAAACATTCAGATAAAATCAGCAATGAATGCATTAGATTGGTGTGTTTAAAAGGACTTTCAAAGGGTTTTAGTGGCTAAACGACTTTCTCTTTTGAATTAATATGAAAGTTGGCTTTAGAGTAACAACAGTCGGATGCTTTATTCACTAAACTACCATCGCGTTCCTCCTTTCTAGTGTTTTGCAAAAGTTTCCGTCATTCATATTTGTAAATACAATCCAGTAGCTGCGGTTGATTGTTAGTGGAAGTTATATATGTATGTAAATTCTCAGCATAAATAACCCTCAAAGGTTTACCACAGCATCAGTGAACAAGCAGCATCACAGAGACAAAAGAATGCACATTTAGTGGAAATGTATTCATTTTAAATGCAAGACTGCCCAGGGATGCAATAGACTATATTAGCTTCTTGCATATGAACCCAATAAACACGTTACAATGTCACAACATATAAACAAGTTTTGCTTTCTTCGACATTCTTTCCCAACGACCTGAAAAGTTGTAAACGTTGGTGTAGTTGTGTGTATCTGTGTTATTATGCCTTGCAGCAAAACTTGGACGTTCCTCCTTTTTTTTTTTTTTCTTAACCCCTCTCCCACGCACGTGAAACGGGTTAAATAATAAGGTGTGAGGTTCTGCCCTTCATTCCGTCTGCCCTTCCTCCAGTTTAATAACTTCTGAGCCTTTCTAAGGTAACGGAGACGCGGGCCTCCGTCAGACAGCTGCAGGCTGCTGAGCTCTTTGTGCTGGCTGATTGATGGCCCCTTTAAAGCGTTGTTCGTGTCAGTCGTCCGGTTTTATTACACTCCGGTACCTGGTGATTGTCATACCTCAGCGTTGGGGTCAGGCAGGTGGGCGCGAGACGTCGACGAGAGGTCACGGCCGACCGAGAGGTCACGGCCGACCGAGAGGTCACGGCCGACCGAGGTACTGACATCTGAAAGACCTGGAGATGTCGCTTTTGTTTCGGGGGAGCAGGGCGTTCTCGGCTGCACTGCGTTTGTCGGCCTCGTGCCCCGACTCTCCAAACAAATTCTCTGATTAGCTCCACTGTCACGAACCACAGGCTCCCACTGCCTCATGACTCTATTATCAGATGCTCTAAATAGATGTGAAGCTGTCTGGTCTGCTCCTTCTGTTGGAGAGGAGGGCAGAAGTTAATGTGGTGGTCTCACCTCAGGCTGAGGAGATAATTGACTACGAGGCCTGGGCTAATGGTGCATTAGGCAGCAAGCAATTAAATGCGCTGATCATTGCAGCTACACCATCTCAACACACACCCACACATATATAAATATATATATATACACGCACAATAAATCTAGAAGAATGAGTCACTGTTGGAAATTACGTAGCCAATTTTATACCTTCGCCAACTGCCCTGTCTTAGTTTGGCAAAAAGGAAGGAAAAAGTTCTAGCATGGAAATAGCCGTATGGGCTAGGTTTAGGTTACAGCTACTTCCTGTTTGTGGACTCTTGAGCAGTGCCAAAGGTGGAATGAATAAACGTGTCAATTCAATAAAAGCGGTGCTTTTTATTGAAAGAAAGAAGAAGGAGGAAAAAAAAGAGTAAGCAGGGTTTTTCTACACTGCTTCAAAAAGGCAACATGTAAAAGTTGCTTGCAGTTTGGTTGACTGCATGTCTTGAAGTTGAGGGGTATATGTTGAGTTTTTAATCATCTTGCATGGGCCAGTGTGTAAAGGACTTAAATTTACAGGAGCATTATGATCGAAAATGTAATATTTAGTGATGCACCAGCGTGAACATTTCTGCCGATATTGTTATTAGATATTAACATTGGCTTTACAGCCAATATCCAAAACTTACTGATATTGTATAAACCTACTCTTTTGACACATGAAAAAATGACCATAGCTCCGACATTGCTTCTCTGCTTCAGACCCATTTTACTTATGGGACCCATGGAAAAAAAAAAAAGCATATCTTTGTCCTTATTTACTATTAATGCTATTAATATATTGTACACCTCTGATCAGAAAATAAATCCACACTGATTATGTCATTACTAAATAAACACAGTATACACCCAAGTGTTTTACCTAATGTAATTTACATGGATACAAACATTGTTTTCAATCTCGGCCCAGTTCTACTTATCAGGCCGATGCCGATACGTTACAAAAATGACTAAAATTGTCCGATACCGACGTCATTGCGAAGATATTGTGCGTCCCTTCTTAAAATTAGGAAAATTATGGACAACCCTGAGCATCCTTTTCACGAGGTTTTACAACTGGAGTTTCTTCAGTCAGAGACTTCTTCTGACTTGCTGTAATACTGACTGCTAGAGGAGATCCTTCCTGCTCACAGAAGTCAGCATCTGCAAACAACTCTTTGAAGAAAGTTGTCTGACATGTAATTACCACAACAATTAATTTCCCTTTTGGTTTAATAAAGCATTTTTAAGAGAGATGGGTATGGTTGCCCTGGGTTTGGTCTCTTCAGTTGCCCATCTGTTGCTCTTGTGTTTCTGCAGTTTAGAACAAAACCTTACAAAGCGTCCGAAGTCCTGTGTATTATCACCAATTTCAAAGTGCATCTGATCAGATAATTTCAAACTTTGAAAGCTTTTAGAACCTGCTTTTATGTTTTGACACAGATTCTGATGTTTTCTCTGCCATTCGCTTTGAATTTTGACTCCAAACAGTTGCACACTGCAACCATGAGACTCTGGAGGAAAGCTGTTCGACTGAACATCCTGTTGACGTCACTGATATTGTTCATCGTCGCAGCAGCCTGTAGGCCCGACCTTACCTCAACACGTTGCCCCGAATGATTGTGTAAGAGGTTTGATTGGACGAATTTGTTCCATTTCTGGCTCCTCGCCTACAGTTAAGGAAGTCATTTTTCCTTGACGTATTTTGGAAGGGGCTGCCTTGCCCGCTGCAGAACTAAATTAGGTAGAAAAATTGTGTGTCTGGGTGTGTACGCTTGAGTTGTCTCGTACACGGCTGTGGTTATGATTCACTTCCTGTGAAACAGTCTGGACATGGAGCAGACATCAGTGTTGGGGGGGTGTTATGTGCTCCTGCTCCAGAGGCCATGGAAGTGGACTCCTACTTGACTCCTGTCTCCAAGCCAAGCACTCTTCAATCAAAAATGTCACTTACGCAACATTTGAACAAAACTCTTTTTAATTAGAGGTGATTTCTTATTTTGCACGACCTATTTGCCAACTCTAAAGACTCCAGAGCTGATTATTTCAGCTTCTAGGTCTGAAGCTGGAATTAGGATGTTTTCAGTGGATGAGCCATCTATGAAGCCTTATTAAAGTGTCTGGTTTAAGGCTGTGACTAATGACTGTTTTAGTGATCTGTTATTCTGTCAATTATTCTGATGATTAATCGGTTAATCGGATTTTAAAAGTTGGCGCATTTTGAAGATTTTTCATTTCACTACTTCAACCTTTTTAGAGAATATTAGAAAGATGCTAAAAGATGCAAATATGAAAATCAAGGATTCCCTAAAATGCAATATAAACTTCCCTAAACTGCAATTCTGCAGTGTACTCTTGTTCACTTGTAGCACAGGATGCATCTGTAGCTAAAGAAATACTGTCTACCAATCTATTTATATTTTGACTAATAACTAGAAAGCAAACATTTTTTAATAGATTTTTTCCTTTTTTTTTTTTTTTATAAAATTAAAAGCAAAGTGAATCTAAACAAACAAATTTGCAAACAAAGGTTGTTCTTTAGTTTAAATGCAAAGTATAAACATTTTTGTCCACCTTTGGCAAAATTACTACTATGTGGATGTTGTTCTTTGAGCAAA
Organism: Poeciliopsis prolifica; assembly: GCF_027474105.1. Taxonomy (NCBI): domain Eukaryota; kingdom Metazoa; phylum Chordata; class Actinopteri; order Cyprinodontiformes; family Poeciliidae; genus Poeciliopsis; species Poeciliopsis prolifica. The sequence goes on along the minus strand of NW_026562392.1, from coordinate 4,463,115 downwards.
TGTCCTCTTTTAGAGTTAATCGATTACTAAATTGGTTGATCACCGTTTGTTCAATCAATCATTTGAGCCCTGAACTGGTTGCGTTTTAAGCCTCATACATAATGAGTAGACTTAATTATTGCTCTGAGTGGTGTTCTTTCAGCAAATGACCTTTTTCCATGTCTATGTAGTGCACTTAACAATGAATCAGTTACTAAATTAGTCGACGATTAATTCAGTAATCAATTAATTGTGGCTCACTCGATTAATCATTCCAGTCCCGGTCTGGTTTCATGTTATTTAAGCCTAATACGTAATGTTTTTCTCTCTCTCTCCCTCTCCTTCCTCTGCAGCTGGCTGGTCGAGGCAATAAGGAGAACAAATGCTCCGTAAAGGCAGTGGAGGAGATGCTGGAGTCCATGCAGATCACCATGTCATAGGTCTCCCGATTTCATGTTTCCTTTTTCTTCTGTTAAGTCGGAGCAACATGGCAGCTCAAACATCCTTACGATTTGACCATTCATTCATCGACAAGTGTTTTTTTTTTTTTTTCTTTTTCTACCACCTATAGGTTTATTTTTTCTGTAATTATTTGATATTTAACAGAAAATGGAGGACACTCTCAATAACTCTTAACTTAAGTAAACCATGCTGTAGATAGTTACCCAGCTTGGATTATGCAGTTTCTAGCAGGTTTGAACTGTTATCACTTTGTACTACATCAGCATCGATATTCATACAGCGTGACCAGAACACATTAGCTGTACAATACATGCTATTTATGATCCCGTATGCTCGTTTTCACAACTCTGTAAAATAAACTAATAAACCTTTTTTTTTCCAAAGTGGAAAAGACTACGGATCTGAATCTGAATTTTTCTGGATTGAAGCTGATATAAAGTTAGACCCAGATGCAAAAAAAAAGAAAAATAAAAAAAGAGCTGAGCTGTTTACCTGCAGACCAATATGAAAACCCAACAATGTTAGTATTTTGTGCACTAATGTTCAAAGTGTAGCAAAAAACAGGAAAAATAAGGAAATTTAATCAGAAAAATAATGGAATTCTGAAATGGAAAATATGGAGGAAACCCGAGACTAGAACTTCTGTCTCTTGCAGAAGGTTAATTACAGGTTTGTTTGGCCTCAGATGGCAGCTGACTCAACTGCAGCAAGCTGAAAAAATGTTGTCATTCGTCAATGCAGACCTCCAAAAATATGCTGACAATGATTACTGGAGGAAAAAGTTTATTGATGAATCTGGGAAGAATCCTGACAGACAGAGGAAAGGATGCATCTTAAAGTCGTCTGAGGCGGGCCTGCTTCCCTTATCCGGTTCAGGCTTTACGAATTGAGCCTGAACCAGATAATAATCTGGAGTTATTCACCCATGCAGGATCAACTTTTACTTCCATACCTCTTTTTTTTTTCTTTCAAAGCCATGGCAGTTGTCTACAATTTTCCTTTCGGGCTGAGGAAAAAGAACTGTCGAATTCATATTCTTCTGACGGCTCTTAGGCTGACACGGGTCTCCGGCTCAACGCCGCTAGTGAGGAAATTCTTTTTTTTTTATGTCTTTGGGTTGGCTCAAAGACAGACTCGAGAGTGTCTGCATTTGATTTGCCTCAGCAATTTACCAGAACCAATGAAAACCAGCCGATGTTTTAACTTCGACCGACCAAAGTTAGTTTTACAGAGGAGAGAGGTTCGGCCCAGAACGGACCGGCTTTTGAAGAGTTGCAGAGTGAAAGCTGTTTGACTTGATGCAGAGTTGAGGTTTTATTTATTTTTCTGGTTGTGTTGTTCGACTCCCGTGTAAGTTTTACATTTATATTGAGCACATGGATGAAGTTATATAGGAGGAAAAAGAGTTGTCAGTTTGACTCTTGATCAACATGAGAAATTGCACTTCACTGCCCGACAGATTGAAGCAATAGTGCCATCTGTAGTTTGGTTTGGGAACTGTGACTTTTGAAGTTGGGAGGAGAATTTGGAAGTCTGATAAAATCCCCATATATGGATTCATAACATGCTTTTTAAAAAACATTTATTTTAGCAGATTTGCAGACGATGAAGAGAACTTCCACTGTCTTCTCAACTTTCTAACGTTGGCCCGTATCTTGACAGAGACGACAGGCTGAATTAAAGGAGACCGCAAAGAGCGAGAGAGCTGCCTAATCCAGTATCTTATCTTATTATGTTTAGAGGATTCACTGTTGGTACTGCGTGTAATCCGGGATTCCCACGAAGATTAGCTCGAGGAGAGGGTGTGGGGGGTTTCTTGTTCTTCGCTGCTGTGCGCTGGGCAGTTTAGAACAGGATTAGCCCCGGGATGACGGGCTTACGCTGCAGCACGGCTTTGACTGGTCAGCCGTGTCATCAAATGGAAACCTGACAACAAAAAAAAAAAGTTACTTTCCAGGTTATTTTCAATCCGTAAACATATGGATAAAAATACAGTTGCCTCGAAATGAATTTGAGGTAAATGCCTTGTTCAGTTAAATGTGTGGGGAAATAACCTGAGTTCAACAGATATAAAATATCCACTTCTTATTTGGTTCTGTTGTTTACGGTCCAAGAGCTTTAAGTGAATTGCTCTTTCCCCAAATGTTAATTTTGCCCAGGGGAAACATTCTCAGCTCCTACAGGATCAATGTTAATGATGTAGGAAATTGGCTTCCTCTTTTCTTTTGAGTTCGTCATAGTGTGTTTTTCCACATCAGCGCACTTTGACTTGACTTGCTGGGTGAAGCTTCTTTCTGCATACATGTGGTGCTACGATCTACATGAACATGTGGCGGGGGATTCTGTATTCGATAGTTGTCTTGCATACAGTAGCACACGCATGCAAAAAAAGAAAATGTTATTACTAAAAGAGCTTACCGTTTTGAGGGCGGAATCCATGGACAGTTGAGTGGAAAGAAAAAGTGTGCTAGCAAAAGGCACACTTTTTTTCACTTGTGTAAAAAAAAAATCACCGTGTCCTGACAGTACATGGTCCTGCCTCTTCTCACTTATCCTTCTATCATTTGCAATAATACACAGAAACAACCAATCAGAGCCAGGAATAGTGTCTTATCAGTGTCAATCAGTGCGTGTACGTGTTGCTCACACCCTCCCCCGGCACGACGCGCACAATCATCCAAGCTCAAGATTGACTGACTGTTCAATGTTGCAATAATGTTTTTGACGGCATGTTTTACGTCAACTTTTGCTGCTTAGCTAATGGCGTGACGCAACGTAGCATTACGTTGGAGAACTGCCAATTTCTCGCCTTCAGACGGTGTCAACATTTTCTCTGAGCTTCCAACTTCAGACTTAAAGTCCAATGAGTAGTTTCCACGTTTAGTGTTGGTTTTAGGAGCCTCTAACTCTGCACCAAAAGAGCTTCAACAGAGCATTAGCGTATGGGTTTGCACGTTTATGAAATAAAACATGTCGCACTTTATTTGACTTGCTTCTTTTTTGAACTGCACAGGTCACAGTTAAAATGATTAACTTTTATTTTGACAACAAAAAAACCCAGGAATGAATATGGGTTTTCTAGATGTTCTGTTAGTGCAGCCGGCTGTCCAGATAAATCAAAGTCTCATATGGATCAATAGCAACAGCGATTAACACATATATTGGCTCATGGGATATTAAGCTAATCTGTGGTAATAATAAAGACTCTAATCATGACTTGACATATGACGTTATGCTTCATGCACATAGAAGTGACTCCTCGAGGCGCATCACATTCCGTCTGCTTTCAGAAGTTGCGTGTCATCGAACTAAAATATTAGAGGACACGTAAACACACCCTATGAAGCACTCTCTAATAGAGGATCAAGCACGGCATCCAACTAGCTAATGGAAAGAACAGAATGAGTCATCAAAGGTGCCTGTCTAATCTCGCGGAGAGATAGAGAGACGATGTTCCCCCACTGATGTAAGCATGCGAGATGATTTCAATGATCAAATGTGGCTTACCTGCTTCTGCACTGTCTTCAGCAGCAGAACATCTGATTGTGGTTTTGGTTCACTAACAGCGTACAAATGAAGAACATGCCCCAAAGGTCATCACCTAAAAAATGAGAAATTAAAACAAATCCCAGGCTCAATCCTAAAACGTTCGTTTGGGTAGTCAGTATTCCGATAGAATTGTAGGTTTATATAAACCAAAGTGAGAACACTATATCCCTGCTCTGCAGAGGATATAGTGAGAAGTAAGGTAACCTACTGACTTGATTGGCTCGAAACATGGCTGCAGAAAGCTTCAATGGGAAATTTGTAGAGCAACTCCCAGATCCCCTTTAAGAAAATCGAGTGGAAGATGCCTACCAACACCGAGCTAACAGAAAAGCTCTCTTTGTATTCCTAAGATGTGGATGGAAACGCTCAGGGAAACAGATAAGTTAGGTTGGCTGCTTCATCCTCCACATAGGTACACAAGAGAAAGTAAACTGAGTGATAACGCCTGAAAATTCAACTATCAGCTCTAAGTGCCAGCTGTCAAAGCAGTGGTCGGGGATTCACAGGTACGTTAAGACCATCATGTGTGATATTACCACCATTAACCATCTTACTTATATGTCTTTATTGTTGCACCTGTTAGTGTCGGCAAAACTAACAGAGATGTTGTTAGAATAGGACCGAATAAAGCAGTTGTAAACAAATTTATTATATTACTTAGCCATTAGTCTGGGCAGCTGAAAGCCCAACGCTGCACTTTCCTGCTAACGGAACAAACGGTCCCCTTCGTCTCTTATGGCTCAGAGGATAACGCTACCATCTATCTTTAAAGTTCTTTAAAGTACTCTGAGAATGAATCAATGCCACATAGGGGCATGCAGGATAACTGGACGCATAAACAGGGAGCTAGCAGCAGCCTTGTTGCGAGCTTCCTCTGGCGCGCAACAGCAACTTTTTAGGCTCAAAGTAATCCATTCTGAACACAGACAAACGGGTAGCCTCACTTCCCCAAGCCGAGGGAGTAAATGAAAAAAAGGTAGGAGCACATTTATTCATCACTGTCTCCTTTATGAGGAGAGCCCCCGAGAGCGCTAAAGATGGATGAGGCACGCAGTGCTAAATCCTGGCCTGTCCAGTCGCATAAGCAAGCCTGGTGATGAGATACTGTTTTGGCAATGGGCCAGAGAGATGGCCTGATCCACTCCCCTCTTTCTGGGAACGGGAGACAGCAGAAAGTTGGACGAGCGAGAATTCAGTCATAAAGGAAGCTGCAAGAACGTAACTGCCGCAGTCGCCACGTTTTGGACAACCAGAACTCCCCTAACACGCTCAAATTAATCTGCAACTGTGTTTGATATGCGTGTGACAACGGTTGAGTAATTCTGGTTTGTTGAACATGATTTTATTTTCTGTTTTTTTTTTTTTTTTTGTGGAGATTCATTTTGACAAAACAAATCAGGGTGTGCTCTATTTTTATCTTGGACTGATTGCAAAGAGCAGTACAGTTTAAGTGGAGAGGCAATGCATTGTAATACTTAATAAATGCAAGGACTGCATATGAAGCCACAAGGTCATCTGGCTTGGTAAAGTGTTTTTTTTTCTTCTTTTTTTTTATTATAGCTTATTGCGAAAAAGTCTTCTAATCCACCTTCCTATTTTTCCTCTTCACAGTCGCACTGGCTTGAACGCAAACGGAAAACTTTCTCCAAGGGCATTGTTGTTTGGGAATGATTTCCTCTCCAAGTCGTGTTTGAGGAAGAAAGATGTGGTTGTGTGCTTTTGTGTCGGCTTGAGTTCGTGTCCGACGACGGACGATGCTTTTAAGAGCAGAAATGAAACCTGTTCCTCTGAGCTCGTGAGGGTCAATTTCTTGAGGTTGGATTCAGGTGTCTTGTGTTAGAAAGGGCAAGTTTCCAAACCGATAAAGTCGCTGAAGAGCATCTTCATACGTCGAATGCGCAAGTCTAGTCATCGCAGGGATATTTTGGTGATAACCACTGAAAACTCCGCAAGGTTAAACCTGATGATGTTTGTTCGGTTTATAAAAACAGTATTATTAAGGCTTTGTCATGTTTGCTGACACTATTTTGGTTTCAGACAATGTTTCCGCTCGACCTCTGTGGAGTTTGGTCGCTAACACGGCTAAGCTAATCAACATATTCCATCAAAGAACAGCAATTGACTTAAGGTACCAGTTTGAATTTTTCACTTGATTACAATTTGTGCTGAAAATTTATAGGAAATCTTTGAATACAAATCAGGAGTAGCTTGAAACACTTATTGATGTCCTTTTTTCTCCTGCAGATGATATAGATATATATGAATAGCTATAGTTACAATCTAACAAAACAAAATGTGTGTTCATGTTCAGAGGAAATATGCGGAGCGAATTAGCCACAATGATGAGAAATGTTTAGTGATGTACTGGTGAGACTGTTAAACTGGGGAAAACTGGAACGGTGCTCAAACATGCTGGTATTAGGATCATGCTGCGGGATTTTTCTCTGCCAGCAGTGGTCGTACCTTGCAGGAAATGGACAACAATAATAGACAAATATCTCCCAATTCACCAAATGGTCCTCAAATCGTCAGAGAGACAAATAAAACTTGGGCACAATTTAGTGTTCCAGCAAGGTAATGATCCTGAGCACGCTCTGATTTCTCTATTTAAAAAAAAAGAAAGCAAGAAAGAAAGTAAAAAAAATAAAAAGAGTAAGCTAAGAAACATAAAATTGTGATTGTGTAATTTTGAGAAAATTCACAACAAAGACTTTTACACCCAATTCGTTTCACCGTGGGAAAAGAACATCATTATATCACAATTGTATGTACATCCTTAGCGACATTGGGAAACACTGAAGTCTAACTTCTGTTGTCGACTTTCGACCATCCAACTTTTCACATGCATCTTTTAATTTTATGCACCCAATATATAACAAAAAAACCCCACAAGGAACTCTCTTATGTAAACTACCAAGTGGCTCTTAATAAAGATGAACTCTATCATGTTTCTGGAACCAACAATTCCAGGCGCACTCATGACCACACACACACACACACACACACACGCACACACACACACACACACACACAACACACCCACACACACACACACACACACACACACACACACACACACACACACACACACACACACAGCATTGGATACCTACGCCTCACACTCTCATTCACGTCGGAGTCAACTTGGCAGATCTGCTGGCCATCATGGATATGGCAAGCTGACAACCGCAACTATCCAAGGTAATAGTGATGGCTTCCACTTAGTCTCTGTTTAGCAGACAGCAGAAGACTTCTCATCCCACCACGTTTGGACCACGTACAACACGAGCCGCAGCGCTGTGACAAAGTGATTCTCCAGTTTACTGGCAGCTACTGTAACTTTTTCTTTTTTTTTTTTTATTTTCTCCCCACCCCGTTATGTAGTCTATGCAAACCGGACTGAAACTTTTTATTCACGCTCCTTTTTTTACCCTTATAGATGTATGAGCCAGTTCTCAGCAGAACATTCAGGTATGTTCTTTTTATTTTTGAAAAAAAAAAAAAATGTTAATTAGGGGGAAAGTTCTGGACAAAGTGAAAGCTGTGAGGTGTAGCCAAACAGACTAATGAGAAAACAGAAATAAATGAGCTAATTTTATGAGCTGGGTTCTCTACCAAATAAATGGTTGAGGTCCTCGCCAGAGTATAAAAGGCCCCGGCAGCAAATCCAATACCTATGGCAACATTTTTAATGGACATTTTAAAATGTTTAAACGTCTGGAGCGTTGTCAACCCAAATTCACAATTTCTCTCAGATCCCTGAAAAGCTCCAGATAGCCGAGCCACTAATGATACTTATCAAAACTAATTTGGAAGGATCGCTTTTAGAGCCACAGATTTCATCCAGTGGTTGTTTGATGTACAGGCTATCCTCAGGTCCTTTATCAAATATTCACAACTGATTTTATAGGTCTGTTGAAAAGAAAACGGTGAAAAAAAAAACCTGCAGCGTCTTAACTTTTCGGGGAGAAAAAGTGAAAAAAAAAGAGTAAGCTATATGTGAATATAAAAAATTCACATATTTGTTGAAAGTGTTGCTGTGTCGTGACGGTACGGTGTATTAGGGCCACACTGAGAAAATTTAAAAAACGAAAATTACATCAATAAAGTCATACAATTATGAGAAAAAAGTTGAAATAATTCTTGAATAAAGTCATGAAGAGAACAAAGTGAAAAAAATGTTGTAGTCTTATGAGAATAAGGTCATAATTTTATGACTTTTTTGTGATAATATTACAAATTTATTTATGAAATATTGTCCTCATTTTTTATTCATTTATTGATTTGTTTTAGACATGTCACAACCGTGGCGTAGTGACATGTCTAATCATATTTGTCACTTTAGGACTAGTTTGAATCTGAATGTATACACATATGCATACAAATGTGCACACACACACATTTGAACATATATACATCTACCTTAACTGAATATACGCAAGAATAAATCTAAAAAGTAAGTAAATGCACAATGTGAACAAATCTATCCATACATATATACCTTTCTACATACATATACAACATTGTACATGATACATTTATTTTCCTATTATTACAATATTATTCTCATAATATTATGATTATCCTGTAATTTTATACATTTATTTTTATAAATAAAATTGTTTTCCTTAGTTTGGCCTTAATATTTTGTCAAATGAAACAGATAATTTGTGAAAAACTGTCTTCTCCCAAGTGCTGACTAGAAACAACCAATCAGAGCCCGGAGGCGGGTCTTCGCGACGTCAATCAAGCTTGTGTGCACGGTGCTTACCCTCTCCGCTCTCCGTCACGCGACAGCTTCTTCCTGATACCTGAGCCCGTCATGAATGCTAAGGTCTGTAGGCGTGGCCGCCGATCGGCAAATTGTTTTTCTGCCATTAGCATATTAGCACCCGTACCCGAGCATGATCGACAGCGCTAAGGCCCGCCCCCTGGCTCTGACTGACCGTTTTGCACCGGAAGCCATGCATTTCTTCAGACTTCAATAGCGATAGCGATACTGGGTGGAGCTCGATGTTTTTACAGATTTATCTGTCTCATGGCTTACCATCACACATTTTTATAAAAGTTACAGACTGCAGCTTTCTGATGAAACATCCTTCTCACCTTGTTGTGATATGGATCTTCCTCCCAGAATTCCACCACTGAAAAAAAAAAAAGTATCAAAACAGTAATGTCTTTCCAAACAACATCATCAGAGTGCTTGGGTTGGGTTACCTAAAGGACACCACTCTGGATACGGGAGCCCATGTATCAGCAAATCCAGATGGACGTCAACAACCCAACTGGCCGAGAGAGGAGATCAAATTCTTCTTATGAGCTATCATATTTTGCATAATCCAATAAAATTAAAAAAAAATAAAAAAATCTTGTCCAGGAGCAGCTGAGTCAGTTTAGCCCAGTTCAATAATCTCAATTGCCTCTGTTGTCCACTCCTATGCAGCCGCGCAACACGCATAGCCATCTGGATACGTGATCCAAAGAGGCCTGCTGAACGACGTGTCCTGCTCAGAAGGGTTAGGCTTTCCTGGCGTTTACTGCCTGTCGGTAATTCTGGAAATTCATTGCAATAATTTTCTCTCCTCCCGGAATTTTAATGTCGAGGCAAATTTCTCTCTTTTGTTGCCGGGGCGGATCGAGTCCAAGATCAAGACTACTGGTCCGATTTCTGGGCAGTCCAAACATTGGCTTCTTTTTTCTTTCTTTTTTCCACCTTCACGAGTTCTTAGGCTTAAAATAAAAAAACAAACAAGAGAAAAACTTATTAACTTTCTTTGCCTGAAAGCATTGGTTTTTCCTTTGTTGTTTGCACATGTGTGTCAACATTCTTATGGTCAATATTTTTGCTTTTGATATAATGTTGGAATGTTATCAAGTCCTCCTAGGAGTCTGCAAGTCTATCTTCTGCAAGGCTATTATTTCACCAAGAGAGAAAAAGAGAGAGGAAAGGGGAGAGGGGAAAACGACGTAATTTTCTCAACATTAGGGAACCGAATCAGAGTCTAAATCCGTAAGACACGAGGGAAGAAGGTTGAGATCAATTAGTAAGAGGTGGATAATTTAGAGGACACTCCATCATGTTCCCCTTCTGACTTAAATCATATGCGGCACAGGTTGAGGGGAGACGGGCTGGTACCTCAGGGCAGGAGCAAGTCGGTGGAGATTGATGAACCCGGCTTAAATACTTCCGTCATTAAGCCGCAGACGCGGCCATGATTCACCCTGACAGATAAAAGGCTGGCGTGTTTTATTTGAATAAAAAAAAAAAACAAATGTAAAAAAACCCCACCGGTGATACATTTCATCTCATTACCCATCCTCTTTTCAATGACTGACGTCAGTGCTGCCGTCACTCTCCACTGCGGCCGCACATAAAAGTCTACCGAGGTAAAAAGAAAACGACTTTGTTAGGGCTGGATCGAAACAATCCTCGTCCATTAAGAGTGAAACGGAAACGCAAACAGACCCGTTCGGAGGAAAAACAGAGGGGCGGCGATTTGTTCTGGACCCGAACCAAATTGCCCAGATCCAGGTTCTTTGGCAGCGGAGTCCCTAGCCTTTTCTTTTTTTCTTTTTTTATTTTTAAGATGACCAGTGATATTTTCTGAGAACCTTTCATGCTGCCATCTGATGTGATTATGTATACATTCCCTGTATTGTAGTAGGACTTAAAGCTACATTTATGTGAAAAAATTGTTACGTCTCAATAAATATTGAGTTTCTTATTACGAAATAAATGGGTTAGGATCGGGAACGTCCGTTATTTGTGTGCATCTGTAAAATTGTTTCAGACTTAAAGCTGTAGCAGCATGTTTTGCAAGGACATAGTGCCATTTTGTAACATAATAAAGTAATTATGTTACCTTCAGTTGTTTTAAAAATGGTGTACCTGTCAAATAAGACTTAATTGGACTTCCTGATTTAATGCCAAGACGTTAAGAAATTCGGCTCCTACTGAAACTCCGCCTTCATGAAGTCGTCACAACGTGGCTCCTCTATTAGCCCTTTAGCAATGTTTTTAACATCGTCTTCCTGTGAAGGAGCTTGTATGAGCTCCTTCATACAAGCTGGGCTCAGCTCAGCTCATGTGTGCACTTCAGTTCCACCAGGTGTTCGCTCTGAAGGGGCTGAACAGGGGAGGGCTGCGGCTTGAAGGCGGAGCTACGTCCCAGCGGGTGTTTTTTGGACGGTTGCAACGGGAGATGAAAAGATTCCTCAAACACCCAGGAAAGAATCGGTGCAAAACTACGGTGTAAAGCTCAAAAATGTTGATTTTTTTGCAAAAAGAAAACGCAAAACTAACCATTAAATAAACTGTGTTCCAAAAGATTATGCAAGTGATATTTTCCCCATAGTTAGTTATCCCATTGCAGATACTTGGACTGGATAGTGGCCTATAAAAAACAGATACAAGACATAAGACAAAACCTGTCCACTGTAGGAGCATTAACCGTTCCCCATGCTGAGTCCTGAGTCAGTGAGTTGCATTCATCAATTCCATTTATTAACACCAAAATACAGCTGGTCCATTCTGACCTGCTACCTTTAAAACCTAACACGTAAAACGGCAAAGGTTGGTAACTTCTTTTGTTCGCCTCCGTCTAAGCTACGCCCCAATGAGGGCGTTCCCTGGTGTGTCGCTCCCCCAAAGCAGAGTTTGCATTTCCTCACATGTCATTTCCTTTACGTTCCGCTTCACAACTAGCTAATGGAGACACAAGGAAAACACAATTTATTTATTCTCGAGGCTACTTTTTCACTGCTACTTCTTTGTGTTCACCTATTAAATAAACTGCATTGAAGTTTCTGGTTGTGAACTGACAGAATGTGAAAAACATCCAGGGCGTGAATACCTTCGCGTTGTGCGAGGATAGGCGGCGAGTAAACAAAATGTGTTGTGCTTATCTGTTAAGTACGAGCTGCGCAATTTAGAGCATAAGAATGTGCCCCGGGTCTGCAGAATATCCAATTTGACTCCTGGAGAGTCCTTGGCTTGACTTGCAAAAAAAAAAAAAAAAACGCCCAGAGTTACTAAACAGAGCTCTGAGTGTTGAGTAGACTACTGGTCTGGCCTGAGGGTCTCGCCGAGCAGCGGGGGTCCTGCGGTAGGAAGCTGCGGTCGGCAGAATGCGAGTGCGGAGCTTGGGAATCAGTGTGACCTGCTGGCTGGACTACATTATGAAGGATTCAGAAAATATTTGGAAATTAGGAATTCATCACATCTGAAGACCGCAGAAGACCCGGGATTTTGGGATCTATCTTCCAGACAAATATAATCAAGGATGTTATTTGATATTTAAAAAAAAAAAATACGGGAAAAGAGTTGTGACTTATAGTGAAGCTTTAGGATGTGGATATTTCATCCAGAACTATGTCGCTTTGAATGTGTATTTGTTAATCAGAACTGTAAACGGTGTGTCTTCTGCTTGATTTCAATGTTGAAACGCATCGTTACTTCGTTCTGATTTGGCTTTATCACAGAGAAAAACTACTACTCAAACTTTACATATTTCTCGCTTAGCGGTCAGAGATGTTACACACGTTACAGTTTGGAGAATCTATATCTTTGAGCTATTTGCATCCCCGGACCAATAATTTTATGGGGTAATTTTTTTGACATGATTCGAGAGCACACATTTTCGATCAGAGTTTCATGTCTTTCTTCTCAAAACTTGCCGTGCTTTTACTCAAAACTCCTGCTCTCTTTCCAAATATTCACTCTGCTCTCTCAAACCTTTCTCTTTGTGCTCAAAACTTGTCTCTGCTGCCTCTCTGTTCACTTGAGGATCATTTCCTGATCGCGCCAACAGAAAAGTACCGTCGCCTGGCAAACTCTCAGCCAATAGCAGGCAAGTGTTATACTAGGTGCATTTGTTTCCTTGTAGAGGTGTGCCTGTGCGGCTACTACTGATTGCAGTAGAATCCAAATGGTAGCACATGCTTTTCTGCACCACCCGCTGAAGCAGGGAGAAACAATGTCAACTTACTGTGTAACTAACCTTCAAATCAACTTTTTCTTTCTTTTTTTGTTGGTAAATTGTCGAGAAGTTATTTAGGGTAGAAATCTGTCAAACGTTCTAATGAAGAAAACACAAAATTGAGCGTTTAAATTTAGCCACGTTGCAATTAGGTCAAACTTATGTCACCAACAAGCAGCTAATTGTGCTCGTGTGATTGGATATTTGCGACAATGTTACAAATATGTAACGATTGTAAAGTGTGTTCAGATTAAAAAAAACAAAGCAAAAAGAATTTAAAAAAATGGTTTTCTAAATTATTTCTTCTTATTTTTCTCACAAAGTAACATGAAGAAACATTCCTCTGGTTTCACTCACTCTGAGAGGAGCGACCAGTGAAGCCATAACCTCGTTTTCCTATTCCCAGTTGCATTCCCAGTTGCAGGCAGGGAAAGCCTAAGGCCCTTCACATTCCTCAAAGCAATAGAAAACTTGTATTTTTTTTATATTTCATTCGGTGCTTGCGCGCCCCCTTTATCGCTACCAGTGAAGTCAACTGACCATATGGCTCATATCAGAAACCACCACTGAAATGCAGGATTTCTATCCCAAATTGTTTGTTTTTGATCGTGAATTTCAATAGAGAACATATCAGAACTACATCTATAAACCACCTTATTATAAGGAGAATAAACAAAAAAGAAAGTCTTGTATGAAGAAGCCCACACGGCTTTGAAAGTGAACTTATCGGACCAGAGAGCTCATCTCCCTTCGACCACGATCTTGTGTCAGGGGTTCAGTGTCATTTCTGCCAGAGCTGATGAATGACTTCCTCCTTGAATAATAGGACCGCTTCAAGTTACATTTTTAGACGCAGGAGCAGAGCGCGATGATTGACAAAGGATTTGCGAAGTGCTCCCTAGCCACGTGGCTGTATCGATCCTGGCGGGGTGGTACTTTCTCATGCTGCTGCACATGCAATCAAAAATTAAAGCATTTATTTCTCTTACTATACATAGTTTGCTGACGTAAATACCATTCCACCGTTTTGTCAATTTGCAATCCATCTAATATTTCTGTATGCAGTTTAAATGACAATAGCAGGAAAACCCAAACCCTCACCATTCTACAGGTTCTATTGTTATGTTATCGTCATCACATATTCTTAGCAAACTACTACAAATATTGTATTTCTTAGCCCAGCGGCTGCTATAATGTTCATCTGATGCCTGCCAATCCTTTGTGTTTCAGTATTGTTGGAGTTCCTTTGAAAAACACAAACTACTCCGTAACGCCTGGTGTGTCAGAAAATGAGTTGCTTTTTGTTTCGCTGCCAATCAAATATTAATGCTGTAAATCAACACCCCTCCCTCACCACCCTCCTGGTTTAAAGGCAGCTCAGTAAAAGACAAGGTCAGACTGACATTTAGTGTACAGAACTGTTAACATTATTACCTTAGAGCGGTCGTACTCGTGCGGCCGGCGCATCTGGAAAGTTGGGGAGATGTTTGAGCTGCAGTCGTCTAAAAAAAATTAGTTTGGGGAGTTGTGTACTTTCTGGACAACCGTTCCATATCTTCTACACGATTCTCCCAACCGTTGAGGAAGAACGGGATCACAAGACTAGCTGAGCATTTGTCAACAGATAGAGGAGAAGAAGAGTCCAGGTAGGAGACGAGGGAAATCCCCGGGACGGAATCCAGTTCCATCAGCAGCCAAGGCGAGATTACATCCCCAGGACTGTGACCAGGACTGTGACCAGTAGCTTAAGGTACGGACGTCAGCTGCTCAGTGATGACAGCAGTATACCCTGTAGCTTCTTACTGTCCTCTAGTCTTATAATTTTGCAATCCAATTGCCTAATTTTGGCACGATTGCGGACCAAAATTCACAATCGACTGTGCAGTTCACAATCAAACTGCACAGTGTCAAACAATCCAAACCCCTTGAAAAACCTGTTCCCTTCCTCGCCTGTGGTGGCGCTGCACCAAGGAAGCAACAGCGCAACTTCCTTCTTGTAAACAACAACGAAGTGGTGTCAAAATTTAGCGGTTCTAGAATTTCTCTCTTGTCTTTGGTGAAAGACCATGAGCTCGACCTCCCTCTAGTGCTAGACCCCCACTTTTGTTTAGGTTGTACTTACCCAGAATGCTCTTTGTCATATTCTGGTTCCTGTATATGGCGTGGTCTCCTGTCCTCTTGCATCCACATATGCGTTCAAGAGTTCACTTCAACTGAATCTATGCCTAGGGTTTTCAGGAAGACCAGAGTTTGCTTTTTGGGTCCGAATCAGAGTCCGATTGCGCATTCGCACCTCCCCAAACGAACCGGACGTTTAGACGAAGGTTCCATTAAAACGGATTAAAAGGGCCGGTGTGAGAACCCTCAGTCCAATCCTAAAGCATGTGTGGAATATGTACGGCATAAGGATGGGAAAGCTTAAAGCGCCTTTATTTGATGTGTCTAGAAGAAGAAAATAACTCAACCCAGCATGAAGTGCGTGCGCCAATACTTATTTAATGTTGGATGAAACCTCGTAAAGGTTTTCCCAGCATGAGCAGCAGCAGCAGCATCCCACCGAGCAGCTTTCCGACGAGCCGAAACTCTTTGCTGCTTCTTGGTATGTGGTTCGTATGTTTCACCTACGTTTGGATTCTCGGTTACAGCGTGCACTATTCAGCCTCCCAAGAACCGGGGCTTTTAATCTTCTGCTTTGTGAAAGCCAAATTGTCAGCAAATCTGTCTGAACGCCGGGCTTTTCTTCGTTTATGAATCTGTGCTTGTTCTTCCAGCGGCCTGCTGCTTCTCGCGTCGAACCCGTGCCTCGCCGCCGTGCGTCCAGCTGAGTTTTTACCTGAGGTTGCGTGTTTTCCCCCCCAACTCTAATGAAACTCTCGCAAACCTGAGGCCAACATAAAAAGGCAGCTATTAATTTTTTTTTCTTTCAGCAGCTCCACGGCTCTCCGTGTGATCCGCGTCTGGGAGCTTCTGGCACCTGACGGAGCCCAGCCTGGGGGGGGGGGAGGCTCAAACTTGTTCTGTGCATTCAAAATTCAACTATTTTCACATACTTTTCATGAGACATGAAAAGTATGTGAAAATAGTTGAATAGTTGAACTATTTTGCATCATTCAAAATAGTTGAATGATGCAAGGCTTCCAAACAAACAAGAAAAGGAAAAGCTTATTGTCTATATCTGGTCTGGCGTTCTGTTTGGCCCGAGAAATGCAGCCAACAATTTAACATCCCACCTCTAATGTTTTCACGTGTCATCAGCACAGAAGGGCTTCCTCCATCACTGCTTCTTTTGTTTTTTGTGTCTTCTCTTCCTGTGAAAGGGGAGTTTTTCCTTCGCACTGTCGCGACACGCACGCTCGATTACGTGAGATTTAAAATCACCTGTCGTTGTTAACAGCCGCTGCATAAATAAACTGAATTTAATTAGGTTGCACTCAAATAGAGACTGATAAAATCCATTGCAATAAAAAAAAACTATTACAGACGCAAATAAGGAAAAGTGTCATTCTATTTGAGATGCAAGTTATCCAGCTTTTGACCAAAAAAGAAAAAAAATCCAGATCCCTGACACCGAACGTTGCTTTAAATGTCTTTGCAATGGTTTTTCCACTATACTACAGGGCTGAAGTTCTTTGGCGCATTAAAAATTATTTATTTTAACAAGTACAAGATATTCATGAAACAGCTAAACGATGGTTTAATTTATTCATCTCTTTATAGCTTCAATCGATCAATCAAGCGTATTTGCGTGGCACATTTCAGCTGCACAGTTCCAGGTGCTTCACATAATCAAAACTCAACATTGCAAAGTTATCAAGTAAACGCCGTACAGTCAACGACTGAACAGACATTACATTTTGATGC
Source organism: Poeciliopsis prolifica (assembly GCF_027474105.1). NCBI lineage: Eukaryota > Metazoa > Chordata > Actinopteri > Cyprinodontiformes > Poeciliidae > Poeciliopsis > Poeciliopsis prolifica. Next base: position 4,446,286 of record NW_026562392.1, on the reverse strand, counting down.
GTGCCGTCACCAAAATCGGACACGTCAAATATGGTTCAAAAGCGACTCTTAACAGGGGGCGGGGTTTAGTCTTGATTTAAAGAAACTCAGTGTTTCAGCTGTTTTACAGTTTTCTGGAAGGTTGATACAACAACAACAAATTCTTAATGTTTATTGATTTAGAAACTAACAGCAGTATTTTAATGTCTGTTCCCTGAGCTACCTGGAGCCACTGGAAGGACGTTAGAATTGGGGTGACATGCTCCATCTGTCTGGTTTTAGTCAGAGCGCCAGCAGCAGGGTTAACCCTGGAAATGTTCTTCAGGTGACAGAAGGCCGACTTTGTAACCACCTTTTGTGGCACTGAAGGTTCAGGTCAGAGTCCAGCACCTCCCTGCTCTTCCAGTTGTTGAAACTGAAGTTGTGTATCAACTCTTCAAAGCCAAAGATAATAAACTTCAGGTTCTGTCATCAGGTCATCCTTTCGGATCGTCACTTGTCATCACAGCCGTCCGTTCAAAACCCCCGGTGCAAAAATAAACAAAACAAACCCCATAAATGATTTCTTTCACCGAGCGAGAAAAGCGAAGGTGTTCTTGACAAATCAAAGGAAGTGCTTCGAAAAGCAGCGCCTAAAGTGAAACACTCCGAGCACTCCGAGCGATGATTGATTTCCCCGATTTCCTTTCTCGCCTCCGCCCCATCGGCTCCGGGCTCCCGCTGTCCCCCGAAGGAGCAAGGGTAACATCTGAGGATGATCAGAGGAGCGCGTAGCTGTGCAGGGGCCCGACCGAAGCGGCTCGTACAGAACACCAGAGAGCATCATCAAACACTGTATGTGCGGTCCTGGCAGGGGTGACTCATGCTAGCTTATATATTGGTCACTGCAGGGCTTCCGTTTCTGGAGTCCGCCGCGCATTTTCAGAGGATCAGCTTTCCGGGGCTAAATTTCACATGTGCGTGTAAAAAGTCTGTTACTTTTATGTCGAGCCGAACCAGCAGGTGTTATCTGTTACTTCAAAATGAACATGCCTTTCCCTCACAACATGAGACAGATAAATGGTTTAGGGCGAAAAGGACAGAAGTTTATGGAGGGGAGACATCGGGGAGGAATAAACAAGACCGAGCTCATGCATAGGCTTCGGTCTGGAGGATCATTTCATGCAGAGGAGAGCTGAACTTTTGATTTTAATATTTTAATGTAAGCCAGAGGATGTTTTTTTTTTTGGGGGGGGGGCTGTTAATATGTATTTTTGATGCTTTGCTTATCAATCTAGGTTCCGGCACAAATAAGAACTACGAGCGAAAGGACGTCCTTGTGGGTGTACTTTTTTTTTCCTTCATTTGATGTCAGTAGCACCGTGAGCTGGCTTTTGCTCAACTTCAAACGACGTTTGGTCCATTTGTATAATACAGGATATTAGGAAAATTTCTGCTCAGTCAAGGGCAAGCACTCGCCTAAATCACGTTAATTCCAATAATGCACCATTTACAAATGTAATATACAGATGTTGTTTTGGGCTGTGGGCCTAACTATCATATCAGGCTCATTGAATGAGTCACCCCACAGAAAATCAATGCAATCTTAATTTTCACACTGGCATCAGTATCAGCTATTTGCTTTTTTTGAAAAAAAAAAAAAAGACTGTTTCCATATATATGGAAACAGTCATTTGTGATCTAGATTTCCTGATCTGTAGCTCTTTGAACCAGGCATTAGACAAGTAAATAAACCGTCTTGTAATGTAAATTTGCAATCACTCCTTCTGGAGGATGTCCTGTCTCTCGCGTCACGTCACAGATGCTTCACAGCTTCATCCCGATTAAATTGAGCAAAAAAAATCCTGCAAATTATTGTGCAGTTTACATTTCTAGAACAAATGACGTGCACGAGTCCAATGCAAATGAGCAAAAAGTACAAGTGGAACGGGAGAGCTGCAAAAGAAAAACACAAGAGTGAGGCATGGAAAGCACCAAAATACCGAGACCCTCTAAACTCAATATGTAAAACAAACAAACAAAAAAAATTAAATGGCTAAAATAAAAAAAATTTTAAAAAACAGTTGGGCAGAAACAGTAGTCCGTGTTTGCAAATAATGAGACATCAGCTGACGGAGATGGAATTGATGCGCAGAAATTAAATAATTCACAACCAAACAGAAAAAAAAAAAATTCAGATCACGAATGCCACACTCTGCGGTTCTTCCCGTGCCCCCATTGGATTAAACGTATCACTCCAGAACTTTATTTTTTGCCTTTTAGGGACTGTAATATAATTCAAACAAATGTCTGGAAGAACTTCTTCATTTTATTTTTTTCCACTTTGCCACTGCACAGGATCCCCTTGTTAAAGAGATTTTTAATCCCAATGGGATTGTCCTGCAGAAACAAAAGTTAAATTAAAAATCTTTACTGGCTGTGTGCGTGATTGTAGAAGCCAAAGAGTAAAGAGAAGTTGTTTAGAAAGCAAGCAAACACCCCACGCCAATATGCTGCTTGATAAAGAGTTTTTTTTATCTCCAGTCCTTCTGACACTACAACCAGTCAAAGTTCAGAAAATCACTGTTAGTTGGCCAAAAATATTCGAGAACACATGAACAGGAGTCCGACATAGATTTAATTGGAAACCTGCTCTCGCGCTCCTCCGGGTGTCTGCGTGGCACGTTGCCTCCTCACAAACCGCTCATTGCTCACCCGCCGATCTACGCGAGCGTCCCGCATTGTCTGTTTGCGCCCGGAGGCCCTAAAAAGTTCAACCGGGCTTCGGGAGCGTTGCAGTTCTGTACATCGAGGCTTTTTCTTTGGCTTCGACTTTAAAGTCTGCTTTTAACACTTCGGGATTTATAGAGGATCCCGTCTAACATCTAAAAGACGTTTATGAACCGCACTAAAATGTGATTTTGTTCCGCTGCCCAAATTGTCAGACCTCAAAACCATTCAGTCATGGCATTAACGGTCTGTATTGACCTGTTTTTCTGCTGTGGCCGGCTCCCACTGGCATGCAGTCAAGACTCTGAAGACAGACATTCAGCCCAAGCCTTCACTCTGATGGAAGGAGCTAACCGAGTGTTTTTTTTTTTTTTAAGTCTACAACGGTGCAGAAAATCTGGACTTCCTCCACGGGGTGTTATTATTTTAAGGCCCCTGGGCTCTCGTCTCAACCTTTTTAGGAGGTTTTCGTGTGAACAAAGGATCACACGAGGTTAAATATGTTAGTAGGTTCTGTGGTGATTGTATTTTTTTGTTGTTTTTTTTCTACAATTAAAACTTTGATGTGCTTGCATTCAGCGGGGTGAATGCGGGTACTGACACGCTCCCTGGCGATGCTCTGAGTATCACTGCAGACGCCCAGCGGAGAAGACTCGGCCCGGGAAGCTCCATCTAGGTGAGGGCTGGCGTTTGGAGTTTGAGTGAAGCGGGAATTTCAACGAATTGTTCTGTCAAGTCGAGACGCTCAAAATAACACATTTGCTGTGCCAGTTCAGAATCCTGTGTGACTTTCTGAGCTTTTGATTATTTTATTCTTTTTTTTTTTATTCTTTTGTTTTTGTGGTTGACTTGTTATTTTTATACTGTTGCTTTTGATTAAAGATTTTCGAAACCGCACAGTTATACGTCTCAGAAAATCCAGCTCTTCTGTAGATCCCAGCTGTACAAAACAAGTCCTTTTTATAAATAAAAAAAAATTAAAAGAAAACACGGTTTATATAAATGTGTAGTGCAATTCAATGCGGTTGTTCAGAAAGTTCGAACGTCTCTGGAGACTGTCGTCCTCCTAAGAAATATTTTATGTGTAAGGGATTGATGCAGGGAATTGCCGCCTTCATTTACTTCAAAAGAAAACGACCGCATTTCATTCTAATGGGACGGGGCTGCAGTTAAACGTATGCTTTAGCGCTTCCTGACTAGAACCAAATCGCTCGGGCTTCTGACGCCGATGTGATAGTTATCATTCGACCACAGGCCATAAACGACCAGCGTTGGCGGCTTTGGCGGCGATGTCTACTAAACAGACGGGGTGTTTCTCGAAAGCTCACAGCGGTGCTTCGTGTCGTCCAGACAGAAGCTGAACGCGGGTCACCATTCAGGTTAGAGTCGTGGAGTCACAATAAAAAGGAAATATTTTAAACATTGTTAAGTATTAAGGAGAAAATGCACATATTCAGTCGTTCGTCGGACAAAAGCTTACTGTTGTTGGACTCTGTTGCCTCTTTCCATTCATGCAGTTGTTTTGTGCTTTCTCTCACTATTCTAAAGCTTGCATGCGAGATTTAACTCTAAATGTATGTGTGTGTGAATGGTTATTCATCATTTGAGTGTTTGTGTATCTCCATAACTGAGTCGACCCATTCTGAGTGTACCCGGCCTTTCGCCCGTTGACCTGTAAACCCCGTAACGATTGTCTTTACAAAATGGATCCAAGATAACAGTGTTAATTTTAAATAGTGCTGTCAATTTAAAAATGCTATCAAATGAATCGCACTCTAGCACCGTGACTGATTTCTATTAATCACTATGCTTCCCTTCGTAAGCTCACAGTATGGAGGATGCACATTTAAATAAAAAAATGTTTATTGTCTCAAATGTTTATTGTCTCAAACTAAATGTCCAAAAATGTTCTATATGATTCTGCAATATGTAAAGCTTATGTATTATCTAATGTTTACAACTCTGCATTGTTGACCGCAGTGCAAAACCGTACATAACACTCTGCTCTGCTGTGAAGTAGGTAACTCTGTGTGGAGGAGGCTTGAACAAGTTTAACCCAATTTTTGAGGTTGAAGATCCAACCCAATATGCTGGATATCATGCTAAAATGTTATTCCCTCATCAAAATCATACCTGCATTGTCGCTTTGATTCTTTCATGCATGTTTGAGAAACCCGGGTGGACCTAGCTCCGCCTTCAAGGACCGAGTTCCATCTCAGAGCTGCAATTTCCAAGCTTCCGCATTACAGAGCATCTCCTCCCCGACTCCGCTCCTTCAGACTAGCCAGCAGCAATCAGCGAACACCTGGCGGAGCCGCGCGTCGGCTGAGCTCACTGTACGAGCTACATCCCAGTGAAATGCTGCTAAAAGCATTGCTAAGGGATCAATAGCAGAGCAACGACGTGATGGCTCCCTGAAGGCGGAGTGTTGGAAAGAGCAGGACTTTCTCAAGGAGACAGAGACCCAATTTCAAGGCGTTTGAAGTACAAATCAAACCTTCTTTCAAGTCACATAGTTTGAGTCACGAGATAGTTGCTTGATTGGGCTGTAAAATGATTCTATGTGGCTGGAAAGCACATAAAGTTGTGCCACTGTGCGTCTGTGTCATGGGGAAACAGAGCAAACAAAGCAAAATGTTATTTTATAGCAGTTTGCCATAGGAACTGAAACACAGGCAGATAAACTGAAGGAGCGAAAATGGCCTTTTTCTCTTCTGGTGAAACCTCCTAATTAGCTGATACTCGTGTAATCAAGGCAACACATGAAGTTACCACCCTCGCATGCTGCACTGTGTTCTTTCGGCTGCCTTGATGAGGATTTTTTGACAATCCATTTCTCCAGCTCTAATTTCTAAAGCAGTTAGCTGTTAGAACACAGATGTTGCTTGTTTGTCTAATAGCACGCTGGTATTGTAATGTGTCTACTCTGAAAACGTAGGATTATTAAAGCCTTTTGAATGTAGGGTCCTTCCATTAGGGATCTGGAGGTGACTTGCTATTTCAATATTAATGGGCCAAATTGGTTGAGTCATCCAGTAATAGTGCCAATAAATCAAGTTGTGCTGTACTGGGACCAACCGTTTGCATCGCTTTGCCTCACGAACCTACCTCTACAAGGCGTTGCAAACAAGATAGAAATGTGGTTTGATGTTTGGCTAGGGCTTGATGTCAAATCAGCTGGACTTGATGTCAAATCAGCTGGACTGTCCTCAAAGGAAAAAAGACAGAAACATAGAGAGAATGACTGAATTTTATCTGAGCAACATGCAAAGGTGGCTGAAAAGTTGTCCGTGTCGACCATATCAGCGAATAAAGACAGGAGCAAGAAGCATGGGAGAAAAAAAGGTCACATTTTCACTGAGGAAGACAAAGACGGGCCAAATCTGAAATGACCACGAATAAGAAATCCGTGTGAGGGATCCTGCGAATGGATCTTCGAAAAATCGACTGCGTGCACGAATTTTTCCACAAATAACTGTTTCCTGAAATGGCTGAAATTTTATTTCTGTGCAATTTAGTACATGGCGTGAGATCCAAATGCAAATTCAGCTCCCGAGTGGTATGTCATGTATAAAATCAAGAATGCAGTCAAGAGTTTTTTTTTTTGCTTTAAGACACTCTCTGAGAAATGTTTGGTAAGACAAAGTTTGTTAGTTTTCCATCTTATTGCGACATGCTTGCTTTTCAACAGCTTTGTTTTTTCTTTTATTTTGGAGGGACTCGCTGGGTATTGTGTTCAACACATACACACCGCAAGGCCAAACGTTTTAGCTCAACTGTTATCAGACACGTCTGAGTTGAGCGATATCTCAGTCCTCATCCAGAGTTTAATGTGACGTTGGCTCGCCATTTGCAGCTTGAACGCGTCTTTGAAAGTTTCCCCCAAACTTTTATTAGTCTACTCACTTAACTAAAGAAAAAAAAAACCCTTGACCATTTTTCTCTCATTGTTTCCACATTTGTGAGGTCAGGCACTGATGGAGGAATAGAAAGGTCACTGGTTCACAGTCACTAGGAACAGGAAGGGGCCATCTCCAAAGTCCAACTTGGATTTTGGAGAAAATCTGAAATTGTCCAAACTGTTATGGTATGGTGAAGCACAATGTGTTCTTTTCACTGGCACTAGGAGGCCTTGTCATGGTGCACTTAGGTAAGTGCTGTTCTTATGGAAAGTGTCAACCCCGGACTTGTCCATTGGGCTGCCAGAGTGGTATGACTAATCACTAGAGAACAAATCTCCTCTTCTCCTGAGTACAATGGTTCACACATCTTCATCTGACACTTTGCATGTGGCTCTCCGGTTAGCTCAAGAACGTCAAGTGCGACGCAGTTTGGAGGTCTGTAGCTGTTGGCGCTGCAGAAAGTTGGCGACTTCTGCGCACTGCGTGGTCCAGTTATCAGACTTATAGCACAGACGGCGTTCTATAGTGCAAGACTTTACTGAACTTTCTATAGAAGCAGTGCTGCATTTTGCACACCATCAGCCGTAGAGGTGACTGGAACACATGAACTCAGTGATTTGCACGTATAAGCAAATACTTGGTGAAAATGCCTTTCAGAACCTGCTGCCTCCTGTCAACATAATCAGATTGTGAATCTGAGCCAAGTCGTTACTGGGCAGTAGGTGGGATGCAACTGGAAATGGACGCAAATTCCCCATTAGGTTTTAAATAGATTAAAAACTGCTCTGGTCCAAATGCGCGTGTAGATTGGAGCGGACCGGAGGTAGAAATACAACTCAGGGCCTTTAACCAAAACCCCAGAGGAAGAAATGTCTCCTGATCGTTCACCAAGTCCTACAACTAAACTAAAATCTGATGCAAAGTAAATTTTTTGCTTACATTTTGTGAAAAAGGAAGTTGTGCTCACATTTCCTTTGAGGTTTTTGTTTCGTTTCCTGCAGAGGTTCTTGGCGCAGCGCCCGCCACCGTTGAGGAGTGGTGAACAAGTTTTTCAATCAGTTTGGGTCGTTTGCCTCGGCGCAGCGTGAAAGAAAACCACAGCAGCTGAACGTGCAGCCAAATCTACCGGGCTATCGGGTGAGAAAACGCCCTAAAAGTCACATGGTATTGAAACCTCACAGGACATCTGACCCCCAGAGACTCCCAACCCTGGAAACTATGCTGTTCTATCACAAACACCATGTCACTTATATCCTAACGCTTCAGTCTCTCCGAGGCAGTGAATCAATCATGCTTACATGTAATAAAAGTAACAAGAATAACAAAAAGAGGGTCATTGTTATTATGGCACTAAATGTGATGCTTTCAATGGGCATCTTTTTCCCCCTTTGCTTCTTTTACGGCTGGTCGTAGATGAGAGTTTTATGGCTTCACAGAGGCTAGTGCTTGATCCCCCCCCGCACATTCCCGTAAGACCACTTTTAAATAAACCGAAGTTGCGATTACGGCTGTCAGAGGCCAACGACGCAGCCAAAGAGCAACGCGAACATCTTCGCGCAGGCCGTGTGAAAACCCTCGACCGGAGAGCCGGAGGCGCACGATCACACGTCTGAGGTCTGCTGACGGCTCAGAAGCCGTGCTGTATCTTAACCTTTTTTTTTCCAAGTTCTGCAATAACAATGAAAAAGAACAAGGAAAGAAAAAAAATGTGGGCGCCAGGCTGCAACCCACACTGATGTGAACGATGCCAGTCTTAATATTCTGCTAAAGCTCAGGATGTCTAAATTGCTGCACGTGTTTGCGTTCAAAAACATTGAGGAGAGTTAATTAAAAACAAAACAAAAAAATGCTGTCGGGAGAGTTGTAGAGCGGCTTACTGGACCCCACTTGGAGACGCTGGCCTGAGGTGTGTTTTGGTACATCATCCAGACTGTGCGTTCTTATGACTGTTGCACATTGGGTGGTGCACAGCGACTGAGTTATTGGATATTATACATGTGTCCACATATTGAATTTCTGCAAAATAATATTTGGCTTACCGGGGACTCCTCCTGCCTCATGTCAGGTCCAGACTGCTCCAGACGGCCTCAGAGCACAGGAGAAGCATGTGAACATGTCAAAGATAGCACTTAGAAACCAACAAGAATGTGGAATAATAGATTGGAGTCATAGCCGCGGGTCCTTGAGTTTCAATCCGCTATTTGACTGATCGGCAATTCATTGTGAAATAACAAACGGGGAGGAATTTGTTGTTTTCGAAAGCAGAGTGGTGGTAACCGAATAGTTTTCTTGCAAAACCGTCGAGGAAGTGACAAAACTATTGTCGTAACCCAGTGCTTTGTTGGCCTCTTAATACGCTAACTAGCCAGCAATAACATCCATAAATATGAGGACGAACCGTGGAAGAAAGGTGTAGCCTGAACCCGGTCAGCGCCACGTTCTCCCTGATGTGGCGTAATATGTAATATGTAACAATGTATTGTTTATTCCATGTTGCATGACTTTGTGTTTTTGTGCTTATAATATAAAGCACTTAGAAATGCCTTGCTGCTGAAATGTGCTATACAAATAAAATTTGATTGATTGATTGATTTTGATAGCCCAGTGTTAACACAGCAGACACTAAACCCTTGTTCGATCCCTTTTGGACATTAGTTGATGTAAACTTATGATTTTAACATGTAATAAGTGATTTATGTAGATCCGATGGAAGAAATGTCTTTTCAAATTTTCCAGCTGGCAGTTTTTCCAGGATACAATTGTTATACAACATACAACTGCAAATATTTTTAAAAATAATAATTTGACGCACAAGTGTCAATTTATTGCAGATTCTCTCCATTATCAACACATGGTCAGAATTACACAAATCGGTGTTTAGATCTATCTTCATAGATACTGTTTTCGACTCAAGAGTCCATAGAAATTTGCACATCAACCACACATCATCACTAAGCATCCACTACAATTCTGGCTGAAGCTGAGTTTTTGACCACTGCTCTAGTTTCTGTTTTTGGAATCACTTTAAGCTGGGCAGGTTTTTTTTTTTCTTTTCTTTTCTTTTTCCCCACTGGGACCCGACTGGGACCCGACTTCTTGGCATAGTCCAAGTTTGTGGACTTCGGGGCTTTGAAACAGTCATTCCAGAAGCTTACTTTAAGCCATTTCTTAGCCATTCCAAAACCACTCTTGATAAGTTCCTGGTTGCATGTCCTGCTGGAACACACAACTGTGTTCTTGTGTAATTCAAGTGGGGGAAGAAAAAAAAAAAGAGTGCGAGTAATAAGGAATCAAACACACAAAAAACTTTTTTAGGGGAGGCTAAGAGCGTTAAACGTTTTCAAAGTTAGCTAAAGTGCTAAGTAAAAAATTAGCTCTGCTGTTTCATCAGTAGAGTCGCAGAAGTTCACCCAACACTGCCTAAAAGAAGTTTGCAGAAATAATCACAAAAGATAAAACGACTCACTGCGCAAAGGCATCAGTCAGGAGAGGCGCTTAAACAATTTAGAGGTTTATAAGTACACCATGTACCGTGGAAGCAGTCACTGGAGAACATCCATAAGCTAACGGGCATGTTGCAAAAATCACATGCGTCTCGAAAACTGATAAAAGAAAGATAAGTACTACTTGCGTTCTACACGAGACAACGCTCCTGTAGTTTTCATGTCTTAGCAAAGAAGTAGGGCTGAAAAGCAGAACTCTCTCCTCCCAGGGAAAACTGACAAAGTCTAGGAGAATGTAGTAAGGGATCTCCTAAACCCAAATTTGAACATTTTGGGTCAAAAGATTGTTTGCCACAAAACATAGGAGTTAATGTCACCAAATGAACACCGAACCCACAGAGGAGCACGGTGGTGGATGCATCATGCTCTGGGGTCACATTTCCAGTTGGTCCAAAGCATTTCTTTTTATGGGGTAAATGTCGTACTACAGGTGTATTTATCGTCGTTTCTGCATCGTAAAAGGGTGTTTGCGCCTTTGAGAGTTTTCCAGTGTGTACAAAATACTTAATGCTCCACATGCACAACATCAACGGTGATATTTGCTACCACATCTAAAGTTTTTCCCACAGTCTTCACCAGCTGAAACTCTTGCGGTAGGTGATTAATGCCGCCGAATCATTGGTCAAATTTTCATTTTCGTCGTTCTTAACGTTCTTACTGCCGCCTTACGCTCCAGCCCTAATTCATCTGACAGACCAGCGGAACTCGGGCAGACCCTAATCCCCGTCCAGTCAAAGTACAGTGGGAATTTCCACTAATCAGATTTTGTCTCTGTGCAAACAGTCGTGGTTACACACACACAAAAAAAGGCAGAACAAGAGCAAAATCTCCACGGCCATAATTCAGAGGCAGCCGAGGCGATGGCATAAAAAAAAAAAAAAGGTGCTGAAGTTGAATAAAAATGGACCGCCGTCAAGGTCGAGCTGCCACAGTCCTCCCAGACGTGTAGCTTCAGGAAGCTGGAGATGTTGAAACAGATGTTTTTCATCTGGACTCTGGTGCTGCAGCAGATGAGTGTCCTGTTTCATTAGTGCAACACGCTGTCCCTGCGTAGCCACTGCACTCGATTTCATCCGTCCCCCAATTACTCGTGACAAAGTGTCACTCTTTGTATGTGTGTGTGTGTGGGTGTGCGTGTGTGTGTGTGGTGGTTTGCATGGCCCGTTTTCAGCAGCTAGCGCAGGTGAGTCCCCCATGTCCTCGGATGGCCCAGTGAAAAGGGCGTCACGCTTTCGACGCTTTGCATTTGTGTGGCGCCGAAGCAGGAGGCAAATCTTTCTGAGTGGAACAAAACAGGAAATCCAAACGCAGGAGAGCTGATAGAAATACTTAAACCTATTATACACACATGAAGGTACGTATAGGTATGGTTTATATGTAAAAATATTTTGATACAAAAAGATATAAATATATATGAAAAAAAAATGTCTACGTCTAAAAATATTTTATATTTATATATATATATAAATAAATCTGAATGTTGTGTTGGGCTTATTTGAATTTTTAAAAGTATTTTCCGCTCATAAATGCGACTAGGTTTCTTCTGTGTCCCTGTATGGGTAGAGCTGACATTGTCCTGTTCCGTGAGACATATTTGTCCTTGTGCCGTGTCCTCTTTTGCTTGCTCCTTTCTCTCACACACAACACACGTATACACACACTGCGCTCTCTCCCGTCCCGGTAACGAATGAAAGAGGACATGCAGCTAACGATATTAAACCGAGTCACACACTGGCCGTCTCCGTTGCCCTGTGCATCTGTCTCCTGGTGTCCTATTCTTTCCCTTTAGAGATAAAGAAGGCTGTTTGCCTATTACAGTATTACCCGCGCGGCAGCAAGGCCGAAGAACGTCTCCTTTATCGAGCCTCCCATCCATTTGTGGGTGTAAAAGTGCAATTATTTAATTGAAAACTTGCTGTTGCTAAAAAGAGCTGCTCGAGACAGTACAAATGTAGGCACATCTTTGTCAATATTCTGCTAATGTCCAAAAAGAAAACAGAATTTCTCAGCAGATGGGAAGTGACACGAGGCGTTGCTAATTGTCAGTGGCTAGTCTGAAGGAGCCGAGACTAGCTTGGAGACTGCAGATTCGAAGAGGGCAGAGAGCTTCATTTACAGAAACACAATAACAACATCTACTCCCCAGCATGAGAATGGGGATTTCATGTGACTGACGTGTTCTTCATCTTTTTCCATGCTTCTGGTTTTTATCTTCCAGTTGTGTGTTTTCTATCAGTTTGCGAACAAAGAACTTTGCAGCTTGGTGCACAGTGTCCTTACCGGTTTAAAATTTGGAGTCGCCTTTTGTTCGGAATGTCCTTGTTCTTCTATATTGCTTCATCGCTTTTATCAAACAACTCAGGTTTACTTTCATAGTTGTCACTCAGACCCTTTGGGTCGATTGGAGATCGTTGCAACATGGCCCTGCAGACTGTTTGAGTCACGCTCTCTGACAGTTGTAATTTCACTATTTTCCCTCTAGATTCTTGACTTTTGATCTAAGACTATTAATCCAAATTGTCATAACTCCGACTTTATCTCTGAATTTTGACCACAGTTTCAGGATTTTGACTTTTTTCCAGAATTTTCAAACCTTAACCCTATCTTCTGAGATCAAAGTCATAATTCTGAGACATTAAACTTGTTCTGTCAGAAGTCTACAAGGAGAAAAAAAAATCAAAACTTTGAGATTTAAGTTTTCTGTGAATAAAGTCAGTCTCCTGTGTTTAAAATCTGAATTGTGAAAGAAGAAAAAGTCTGATTTCTTTCATTGGCTCTAATCCTCTTCCGTACATCTGTTATTAGCTATCTATACATTTAGCCTAAGTGTTATACCGACTGCCCACTCAAAATGATCGGTTTCCTTCAGAATGCGTCGGGAACTTCAAATTGCAACTCAATAGAAACGCCGACACGTTTTCCAAAACAGACAGCTGTTGGTTATGGATTGTCGGCGGGTCTGTATTCATGCAAAAACTTTCTAATTAGGCTCATTAATATGAATTTAATGTAATTTCAGGGATCAATGGGAAATAATGTGAGAAACTAAAATATAACTGAGTGTGTTTCAGATTCAGAAACCCAACCCGCAGGTGTCTTAAGCACAACACACACACACACACACACAAATATATATATATCTATATAGATATATATATTGGAGCGGATGTGCAGTGGAAAATGTGCTGTCATTTGGTATCATTTTCTGCCTCCTGTCTGGCTTATTGGCCACAAAGCCAGTGGAAACAAGTGCTGCTCTGGACTCCGAGCCCCGAAAAATCCCAACCGTTCGTCCATGTTTTTGAAACGAAACAGAGTCGAACTGCGAGCGGCCGGCCTATTATCTCTGTACAAAGTCCACTTTATCGAAAAACGTTTCCAGTAAGTCATCATTTTCAGAGAAACCATACCGAGCACACGTCAGAGCTCCCCTCCCTCTGTTCATCCCGTCAGCGCGGCTTCCGCTCCGGGTCGGCGCGACGCACAAACGGCCCTCGAGCCACACAAATGCTTCTTATTTTCACGGCAAACTGCCTCTTCTGTTCCGACCTCTGCCAGAGCAGGAAGGCTCGACCGGGTTTTCGGAAAGAAAGGGCCTGACAGCTGCCAAAATCCTTCGGTGGTTGGGAAACAATGGCACGCCCTGTGTGGATTCTCAGCTCCTCTCGCCGCTCCTTTCGCGCCGTCAGATCACGGTGGCCGCCTCCAATTTGTTTTGTCAGCTTTGGCGCGCGAACACAGAGGAGACCTGACCAGGATGGTTGCGCCGCTTGCCAAAAGGGTGGATAGAGAGGAGGAGGGAATGCGAGAAATGTTGTAATTGCTGCAAGAAGAGAGAGCGAAGAAGAAGAAAAACCTTGAGTACGGTAACAGGAAGGAGGTGAGGCGAGCGGTGCAATCCAAACGGACTCGAATTAGCTGCGCTTCCTGGTTCGACTGGCGTGGCAGATGTTCTTCATTGGCCGCTGGCCACGCCGGGACAATGGCAGGGAAATGAGACCTATTACAGAAGTGTGTGGGTGTGAGTGTTTGTCGCTGCAGCGAGGGCCGTGGTTGCGATTTCCTTGGTAAGTCGTGGCTAACTGATGCTGACAGAGGTCTGCCATGTCTAACAGCTGGGCGAATGAGAGCGGGTCTGTTCAGGCTCCTTTGACTAGGCTCTCTCTGAAAGTCAAAACTACTCTGCAGTTAGTTCGTGTCAGTAGCTGAGTCTTCGCTACAAATGTGCGCAAATCTTTGTCAATGTTCTGCTCTTGTCAAAATCGCCCGGGGCGCCCATCCACAATTTTGCAATTAAATCAAAAGTGAAACTGAATACATCTGTTATCACGATGAGTCTTTAAGAATCAAGGCAGAGACGGATTTAAACAGTTACACAAGATCTACTTGTGTGCCAGCGCTCATCTCTCAGCCATCATATATCTGTCTATTATTCAAGATATGGGGAGAAAAAACAAAGCAGAACAAACACACACACACACACACACACCACACACACACACACACACACAGGTTTATTCATACAACACCTCTACAAATTTTCTTTCATCGCTTTGAAAACTGGTATTATCATTGTTGTGGGTTTTGGGAGTGATAGAGAGTGATCACTCTCCATCTTAAATTTCTTCTCCATCCTACGACGTTTGACCTCGAAGTGCACAAACTGAGCAAGGATGTTGTCGGATCCCAAAACACTCATCCGCCCGTGCGACTGCGATTCATGGCGGCGAGGCGTGGGAAGAACAAGATTAATCGCTGCGACTTTATCTTGGCGAAGTCAACTCCAATAAAAAAAAAAATATATATATATATATATATATATATATATATATATATATATATATATATATTATATTCAAATTCAGCCGGTGTGAGCCCTAAACTGAGACGTGATTGATGTGTGCGGCTGAAAGTAGTTCCAGCAACTCTTCAGGTGATTCTTTTACGACCCGGATGTGCGGTTCAAACTCGGGAGGGTTTTATGAGCTTCGGACCGTTGATACGGCGGGGCTCCTTTCCCAAATGAAGCACCGTTCACCTCGGTGTCAGAGGGAAAGATTTACAATCTCCAGCTTCGGATTCCTCTGTCTCGACTGCAGCACGTTTCATTAGCGCTCCCTTAATATGCTTCGCACTAATAAGTGGAGGAAAATGAGCCCGGCGTTCTCCACACATACATCATATTTCGATTGAAGCTGTTTTTCTGTTTTTGCCAGAAGGTCGCCGTGAACTGTGCAGGAGATTGAATAAAGAGCATGTGCTTTTGATGCTTTTTCCTGTGTTATTCATTCAAAATGCATGGATTTATGAAACAGCTGCTCAGTGTTTATGGTATTTATGTTTTCTGGTACAACATAGCTGAAGAAAACCCACCACTGTCTGCAGAAGACTTAACACACACAAAAAATGACCTTTTAGGACAAAAATAACCCTGAACATACAGCCAGAGCTACAAATTTGAAATGGCTAAAATCAAAAGAATATATTCATTTATTTGAATGGCCCAGTCAAAGTCTGGAACTTCATTCAATTGACAATCCGTTGCTGAACTCCGGTGTTCTCTGTCCAGTCTTCCTGACCTTAGTTAAAAAGTCAATTCAAGATTAATGAACTTAAAAAAAGAAATCCACTTCCTGATCTGTAATTTCTGCGTTAAAACCAAAAGAATTTTCTTGTTGACCAAAACCGTATTTTCAAGGCAGCAGGTGGACTTTTCATTTTGCGAGGCAAACCATCTTCAAATGTTGTGCAGTATGTATATCAATTCTCTCAGCCAAACGAAGTTTTTCAAGTTTTAGTTGCACTTCAGCGTTAAGCTTCACTGACTTCAGCATGGAGGCATGGGGCAGGGTCAAAGGGGTACACAAAGCCTCTGTGGTGGCCTGTGGTCGGGTGCCAGTCTGGGCATCTTCAAGAAAGGGCCATCCCCGAGAGACAAGATATCACCATAGCCTGGTTGGCTGACAGCTTCAGAGGCCTTATTGAAAAATCAATGTCCATTTGCGCGTCCAGCTCACCTGGCCGTCTGCCAGCTCGGCTGAAGTCACCTAATGAAGCCTGATCCCGTTACCTGATTCCCGATTTTACTGAGTCAAAGTGACTTTGCAGCTGAAGTCATCAACACATCGGGGGACCTCAGACGTGAGTTCAACATGAACCGCGTGGCATGTTGATGTTGTTGTTTTGCATGATCCTGTTCTTTTTGATGTAGAGCAGCGGCCCGAGCTGCGCGTGCGCGGGTCACATCGATCGCTTGGCGAAAATCGGGAGAGCGGGTCAAGGACAGTCGGAGCGAGACGTTGCAGTCTTCAAAGTTTTGAATCCAGGTTGTCAAACTGGAATTGATCTGCTGCGATCATGTAAGTGACCTTATTGACAGACAGACATTTGAGTTTCAATTATCCAAAGGAAGATGTCAGCCCTTTGAAAAGCCAAAGTTATGATCAGACATATATATACAGAGATGGGGACAAATGTATCAATATGGCAAAGCTAAAAATGGCAGTATATGCATTTCCAACTCAACGATTGTGTCAGCATCAATAATATTTGTATCCAAAAATCAAAAGGTTTGCTCTTTTCTTACAGAAGTGATAGTGGACCAACTTATTCCTATTACTGACAAGGAATAACATTAAACTTGCACTTCAAAAAGCCCAGCGATTCCTTCAGCGTCATTTGAGAAAACACCTTCTCGTAATCACTCTGCTGTTTCAGCAGTTGGAAAACTTGGGCAACCCCTCGGCCGTAAAGCATACCATAAATGACTCACGCCAGGCTTGATTGCTCAAACCAAAATGCAGTCTGTTTCCTAGACTATACACTGTACAGGAGTGGATTCTAGATGTGGTCATCTTTTCTAGTTGTGTGGATGAAACCGCTGTAATATCGCTGCTGCGATTGAGGCTTTTCTTCCAGTCACTCCACTCACAGTTTACCATTAGATGGATGGAGGAACTACACTATGCTATTGTGCATTGTGATTCATTTTTAGCCCATGTGAAGGCTGTGGTCTAATTGTGTCCGGGAAACCTTTGCTGTGTGTAAACACCAGGCCACTCTGACTGATCATTATGTTAAATGTCAGCTGGCTTGAAAGTTGTGGCTGTGGAGCAGCTGAGCTGCCCTTCCTCAGTGGATCACTTTTCTCTGTGAAGTTTCATCTATCCGTGGATGAAGGGCCGACGGCAGCAGCAGACGGGAATCCCTTTGTCTGCGATGGCAGTGCCCATTGCTAGGTGGTAGAAAGCATCCATCTGTGAAACCCCCAATCAGAAATCCAACCCCACTAACTTTAGTGGGCTAAGGCAATTGGTGGACCTGGCAGCAAGTGATTACAAGATATATAATCCCTCTTTTTCTGCCTTAGCAGAGCTTTCTTCCCTCCAGAAATAAACAGGAGTTTTCATGACAAAGGCCAATCCTGGTGTGGGTGCATGTAAGTTTCAGTCAGAGTGGGTAGGGAGGAAGGGAGTTGGGTGAGTTTTAGTGAGGCTGAGGGAGAAGAATGATGAGAAAGGTGCTTGAGAGGATATGATAAAGGGGTGGACTGTCGAGCTCGTGAACAGAGACAACACCGTCCAGAAGGGAGAGTGCCCTGCCTTTAAAGCAGCTGATGCTGGCAGCCATTACCAGAATGACGTATTCTGTCTGTGCACCTTGTCTGTCCCCAGTCTGACCCTGAACTCACACTGGCCCCTGGATTCATTCACTGTCGGAGAACCAGAGACGAGCCAATGATGGGGAGGCTTTGTGGAGTAGAAATTCTTATATATAGCTTTATATATTGGGGGGGTCTATACAACATTGCTTTACATACTGGGAATACCCAGTACCCCCCACCCCCACCCACTCAGCCTTTGGTCGTCTCTGCTTCCCCAGGCTCCATCCCTACAGACTACATTCTCTTCCCTTGCTCTGTGTGATGGAGTCTTGCAGAGGGGGCTCTCTGTGTAATGCAATTTGGTTGATTAAAAGAAAACATTAAAGCACTAGCTTATTGAATTTGACGGCACGTACGAATCCGGATCTCACTGGCCACTCTGTTTTATTGGCTGGGAGAAAAGAGGATCACGTCATCCTCCGGTACCCCATCCTACCCCCGCCCTCCACGGCCGGCTCCACACCGCCATGCACACCCGCTGGCCCCTCCTTCGCTCATCCCCTCCCGCCCCCAAGCCACAGCCAGACAAACATTGACAGGAGGACGTCCTGGCAGGACTCGTGTTTGTTTACCTCCCACCCCAACTCAGCATGTTTCCATCTTCTTAACCTTTTTCCGCACATTTTCACCTTGAACGGTCGCAATTATCTGTGATTTTGCAGGAAGGATTATTTGCCATATTGTCCACTGATACGTCAAGTAAAAGTCGAACAGACACGTCGCGCACCAACTTCTTGCAAGTCATGTTGTTTTGTAAGGATAAACAAGGTTGTAGGTTGCAAAAGGTTTCAACTCTTTCTTTCTCTGAAGTGACTCTTACAAGCTGCTTCAAAGTCTTGTACTCCATAATTTAGCCTCAGACAGGAGCACTGGGAGGTAGCCTTCAGTGAATATCAAACAGCCAATCTCTTCAGCAGAGGCCAAATACACTCTCCGTTCACCATATTCAGTCCATATATTAGAGTTATGTTGATGGTCCCTCTCAATCGGTTTGTGTACGGGGGGCAACAGAACAACTTTGGAAGGATTGGAAGTCCTGTATTTTAGATGACATCATCTGTGGCTACTTCAGTTACACTGCAAGAAATGAATAATAGCCCGCCGAGGATGATGTCATGTTTCAGCTCCAAGTTGGGCCACCAAATGTAGACTTTAATCCATATTTGCCTCGGCGTGTTGTTGATGCCAAAAAGTTCATTACATCATCAAAAATTAGGTTTGTCCTCGGCAAGACAATGATACAAGACAGAAACTTTGTTCAAAAAATCTGCATTAGTCAGCCGAGCACACACACACACACACTCACACATACATATAGTATGTTTTTCCATCTTCACAAGGACTTTGCTTTGACTTTCATTCAATTTTCATTACATGTTACAGTCTTACTCTGACCCTTAACCTAAACATAACAATTACTAGTAAATGCCTAACCCTAAACATAACCTAAACTTAATTTATACCTTAATCCTGAACCTACATCATAACCCAAAAAGCTGCACTTCTTCTTAAGGACTCTAGGCTTCGGACCTCATAAGAAACAATGTAGTATTTGTTGGAAAGATTATCCTTACACTGTATTAATTACAAGGCCACACACACACACATACACAAGTTGATAAACTAATCATTATCAAGACATTACAATAATATCCACTACTGATTCAGTCAAGAACATGTCCTTGACTTAACGTCATTTAGTAACACAATCAGTTCTCATTGTCACAGTTGCTTGATAAAAATTGCATCGTTTTTTTCTCAGGCTCATACCCATCCACCCCTTCCTGTCACAGCTCCTCTAGCAAACTTTTCACCCTACTCTCCATGACAAACTATTGTGTGATTGGTCAGAATGTCGTGGGTATGGTTATGTGGAAAACAGCCCTAAGTACTCAACTTCCATAACCCCAATTTTCAGCCAGAAAGGAGGATGAATAGTTTGAGGAACAATTGTCCAAGACCGTGAGGAAGTACATACTGCTAGACCAAAACACCGAACTCCCCCTGCAGCATGCGAATGTCCCGCCAACGACTTCTGTTCTTGTTATTGGCTTCGGATTATGTGGAAAATCAAATGAGACACAGCAGCTCGTCAGACATTATTTACTCCTCTGAACTTGTGAACTCGTTTCAGAGGAGACACTGCATCTTACGTGTTTGGATTCTGTACTTTCTGACACTGAGTCCACGTTTGAAAACACAACTCTTAATTCCATCGTGCTCGGCACTGGTATCCTTCAAGATCGTGTGCTCAATCCGTTGGTGTTCACTTTACAAACACACAACTATAAAGCCAAACATGAGCAAACTTGATCATAAAATCCGCATGTCAAACAGCGAGCCGCCTGGCCAACTGTCAACAACCTGGTACTCGGTGTGGACCAAACACAGGAGATTATTATTTATTTTTGGAGATCACAACCTGAGCACAGTCTGGAGGATATAGTGAGGGGAGCCATGGAGGTGGCTGGAGTTTCTTTACCACCTGCTCAAAGGTCAAAAGTTCACTGCAAGCCATAAAGTTGATGCAGATAACACATGCCTGAAGATTTTTTGATCAAATATGACCAAGAGTAACTTTTTTCCCCCGTCATACAAATGGATTGGCTTAGACCAAAACTTCTTCATGCTTTACAGCGAATAAGTCAATAATCCAATCAAGAGTTTCAGCAAGACTCCAAAATACAGTTGAAAGATTTTCCTTATCCTCTTAGACAGAGCTTTGATGATTTTTCAATGAAGAAAGGATAAAAGTTTCAGTTTCAAAATGTGACAAAATGGCAGAGAGATTCAATGTCCCATCAGTATCCTTGGGGGCCTCCCGGGGCCACAGCTGCCCACAAATAGTTCAAACCTGCAAATGCTTGAAAAATACTGATATCTTTACAGATATTGATGTCTTTACTGTTCAAATACCAAATATAACGTAACACGCATTTGAACATGCTCTGGATACCATCTTAGCTAACATGTATAATCCTTCTGATGTCTGCTCATGTGGATATAGCCAAGCAGCACAAAGGAAAAAGAATGCCACTTCTGGATTGGCTGCTTTACAAATGCCAGCCGGTAGCGTGTTAATGCTGTTCTTGCATATTTCAGCTTCCCAATCTGCATTTTAGATAATTTCTACAAAAAAAAAAGAAGAAAAGAAAATCTGCTAACAGGCAAATCCAGAAATACTGCAGTTGCATTCAGGAGACTGAATAAAAATACATGTCCCACTTTTCAAAATTGATGTTCCCTTTCTGTACATACTTTGAATGACCATGCATCTTTTTTTTCTCCCTCCTAAACAGCATGCACTACTTCTTGTTGATCTGTCAAATAAAATCCTTGCAAAGTACATCGAAACTTGTGGTTGTAATGTACTAAAATGCGAAAAAAAAAAAATGCAAGGGATATTTCTTTCCCACGCTACCATATAATGTGATCTCAGGCTGATCACTTATGAGATATGAACCCTCTTCATCACATTATATAGGCGGTGAAAGAACCTCATAAATGTTTTAGTTCTCACACACTGACTCATCGTGCATCTTATGTCTTCAGCACCTGGAGGCCGAATGCTATTGCTACAGCATGGCGAGCAATCAATAGTAATAGCAAATTAGGTTTTGCATTATTTTTCCAAGTTATTCTCAGTTGTGAAACCGGCTGCTTAAAGTTTATAGCAAGAGGGCTGAAATGTTGCCGGCAATATCTCAGGCGGAGATAGCTATTCACAATGTTTCAGTAGCTCAGAGTGGATTCTGGCAACTTCTTCCTAAACCACATTGCATCATCTTTGGAGTTGCTGGGATTATAGAAACTATGAGCACTTGTGGCAAGTGTGTATTGTTTATAGCTGTTAGGATTAATCATCATGCTTATCATCAAAATCTTATTTTAGCTCCTCGGCTGCACTTTTAATCCAACACAGAACTGAGGTCTCTTCCTGTTTCTCGAGTCTTTCCGTGTTATCAAAAACAATACGTCGCTTCGACTTTGGATGTTTAGGCTTTCAGATTTGGAAGGGTAATGACATCTGTTTCTCAGCAAGCGCACATGTTTCGTGTCTTCAGAAATAAAAGATAGTTTGTCACGTCAATTAGGAGTAAATTAGGACTCCATCGAAGTAAAACTCAAAATGATTAAGATAAAGAGCAAGATGAAGAGACACCATAACATATAACGCTGTTTTCGGGGCTTGTTGACAAAATGAAAACGGCTTTCAGAATTAAGGGACGCATGTCATGTGAAGTCAACTGCTCAGGAGTCAATGACTCCTATAGAAATGAGCAATAACGTTGCTCATTTGTATATTTTACTTTAGCACAATCAAGTAATTATGTCACCTTCATTTGTTCTAAAAATCTTGTGTATCTCAAACATGACTTAAAAGAAAATTGACTTCGCAATCTAACGACTCGATATTGGGCCTTTGTCTCTTTAAAAATTTGCTGCTCTTTTGGACACTCCAAATATTACAAACATTTACTCCAAATGTGCACTGGACTGAGAAATAGTTCATATAATGAGCTCAGCTGATGCGCAGCTCCACCAGGTGTTTGCCAATTGCTGCTGCTGCTAGTTTGAAGGAGCTGAGTGGGGGGAGCTTGGCTTCCCCCAAGGGTTTTACAAACCTGACTGGTAGCCATAGAAGATTAAAGAATTTCTCAAAGCAATACTCCAGCTATGTTTTTGATGTCGGAGTAACATTATAACATAAGCTCAAAAAAGTTGATTTTACATAATGCTGCCCTTTTAAGAAGTTTTAGACCACAACACTTGCCCATTATACTTTGATGGGCAAATAGAATGCCCATCAAAGTATAATGGGCATTATACTTTATTTAACACTTTCAACACAGGTTGAAAGTGTTAATAAAGTAAAAATACTTTCAGCTGCTCTTCTTATTGATGCTGAATGCCTAAAAACTGCTAGGCTAATAACTCAATAAGAAGTTATTTTGGTTAACCTCAACATAAATGATTTGGTTCATTGCTACGACGAAGCATATTTGGTTAATTCTTCAAAGAGTTACAAATAGAAGATTATCCATCCAACCATGTAGGTATTTTATTAAAAGTCTAGCACACTTAATAAACAGTAAAAACAAATCCCTTCCATGGCCTTTAGGTCATTCAATTATTTACTGTCACTTTCCCCAATGGGTTTTCTATTGCATCGATGCGAGTTAAAGCACTAGATCAATGTGAGTGTGAGGTGGGTGAGGATGGAGAAGAAAAACATCCGCGAAAGAGGGCAGAGGATGAGAGTCCCGGCCAGAGCGGGGACGTGCGGAGGGGGGAGGATGAAGTGGGTCTGGTGGGCCACGCAGGAGAAAAGTAAAGCTGAAGGTTAGGATGATGAGAAAGCACAGCCTCATGTCGGCGCACTGGGCCACTGGGAAACCTGAGATGTGAGCAGATAGGATTGTGTGCTAGAGTTTCCCGCAAAGAGCCCCCCCACCCCTCCTTCAAAAGCAACACTTCTCCAGAGGGGCTAGGAGGAGGGCGGAGGTATTATCACGTTAGGACATCAGATCCAGGCCAGCAGCATCTTTATATTGGTTGCGTAACACATGCAGCTCAACGGCCAGGGCAACTGGGCATCGGCATAAAAAGTCAAAAAGCGAGGATCGTAAATAAAGCTGGATTAAAGTTATGAAGCGCAAAAAAAGACAAATAAAAGGTATCCAATTGCTTCAGCAGAAAAACTGGAATTCAAAAAGAGATGTTTTCAAAATCTCTATATATCCCAGCCCAATGGAGAGCCAAGTACTGGATCAAATATTCACTTTCTAGATTAGTGCCGGCTCTCTTTGTGTGTTAGAGCATCACCTAATGATTGGAGCTCCCTGGGAGAAAGCAAGGGTCCTTAAAACAAACCAAACCAAATGTTTTCTTTACTTATGCTTCAGCCACACTCCCCCTATTTCTACACCCCTGCCCAGCCCTTTATATTGATCTTAGCCAATATCAATACATAGCAGGAACCAGATGTTACAAAACACCACAATGTGGTAAAAGGACTTGTGAAAAAAAAAACCCTCTGGAGGGAGGTGTGCCTGCATTTTTACATGTACTTTTAAGCATGCCAGTAGATTTTATTGAAAATAGTTGATTTAAAATATTTTTCTTATGTTTTTTATGGTATTTATATATTTTACTGTTTACATTTTTGTCTTTATTTAACAAAATCAGCTCTCGTGATCTGAATCAGAAATAGTCCACATGCCATTGTTTTGCTCTGTTCTGAGGTCGGATGCTGCCATCTAGTGACGTTACTGCAACACAACACAACCGAGCAGTAAGAGTAAAAAAAACACTGCACAGGGGTGACTGCAACACCAGTATAAAGATGTTTCTATTCTTGAACATGTAAGTGATACAACTCTGGGGACTGTAAAGCATGCACAGAGCAGCATAAATACTAACAAAAAGGGCGCAGAGAGGATTATTGGTGAAACTGTGTTGTTCCAGGACAGTGGAGTGTTTGTCTGCATAATTTTCCAAGTGGAGTAATCTTTTTGATACCTGTCTGACTGGCAATGACCCCGGCTAATGTATTTTAGAATAAATTCAAGATTATTTTCTTGACTTTTAGAGCTCTTCTTGGACAATGCTATATTCCTGATCCCTGAGATCCTACAATCAGGCCATCAGACTCCAGAACTCTGCCTTCCTTTGGACTCTGTGGTCTCTTTCAAAAGTCAGTTAGGGCTTTTAAAATCTGCTTCTCTTCCAGTCTCTCCTGTGTTTTTATCCATTGTTGGGTCTTGGGAAGCACTTTGTGATTGTAACGATCTTTTACATTTTATGATTGTAGCGAACTTTTACATCTACACAAATTTACAGATTTCTGCTTAGTCCATCCTAACCTCTCAACATTCGTTATCCGTCTCAAGTTGACAGGGTGGGCAAGAGGAGCAGCTAATAGGCCAACAATAAATCTGGAAGAACTAGAAGCATCCATGGCTCAGGTGAAGGAATCTGCTGCCACAACAACAGCCATTCACTTTACACTGACTTTAATGGAAGAATGGTAAACAGGAAAGTCATTGTTGAAAGTCATGAGATGTTTTGTTTGCAGTTTGCCCAAAACCATTCCAGAGACACAGCGAACACGTGGAGAAGCTGCTCAGGACATATGAAACCAGAACTGAACTTTTTGGCCAACTACTGAGGCAACTAATTGGTAAATATGTCAACCATTGTGGAGCCATTAGTCAACATGGTAGCATAAATGCTAAATGCTGGATGTGGTAGTCACTGCACATCATCTTGAGCCCATCATCCCCACCATGAATGGATTTGATACCCATGTGTCATGTGAGAAAAATGGTTACACATCCAAAACATTGGTCACCCATCTCAAGTTGGTTGGACTTGACATGGATGTCCATCTCATGTCTGATCGCTTTGACTGAAACTTTTTTCTTTTTCGTTTTCAGATGCTAAACTTTGGCAGGCTGTTAAAGTGCACACGCTTGATTCAGCGTTCACATGTCTCAGAGTGTCAATATGTATCTCACGGATCTATTCCCATGAGTGTATCAGCATGCTCCCTCTCCACATACTAATGCCTCTTTCCTCCGCCAGGATCATCTCTCATCAGACAGATGCTCTGGTAACACAACGCTGATGGAAATTGAAAGGCAGTGCGAGACTGTCAGCTCTGCAGCACCTGCTCTGAGTCCGGGTTTCAGACCAGACCGTACTGCTGACTCCAACCACAGTCTGTCCTCCTTTCTTTTTTTCTTTCTGGGTTACTGATCTAAAAATAGTCTAGTTTTCTTTGTCGAGTTAAGGCCACACTGCAGATGCTGAAGCAGCAAACATACGCAGACTCCTGAGTGAACCAGAATACAGTAGATGGACTTCTAAAAGCGAAGCAAGTTCTGTTTTTTAATCCACTAAACCATAGTCATTCCTAACAATATAAACTGTTATGATCTGTCTTGTCACCTAAAGACAGATTGACAAATTAATTGTCACCTCAATTAACTTTATAGGTCCTTGCAAACGTATTTTGGGCTTAATGCCTACAGAACTCTTAAAAAATTATTGTACCTGTAAAAGTTACGGAACTGTGAAATGTCATTAGTTACTCTGCTACAGGAACGTTTTTTTTTTTGTTTTGCTAATTTATCCTAACAAACCACACCCAATTGTCCCTTTTTTAAATCATAGACTAATTGTGAATGTTACCAGCCACATGCAGTTAAAATCACTGCCTTACACATAGAATCAAGAAATCACTTATACAGAATCCTGTTTGGCAACATGAATTAGGCTAAAATATCTCTAAAAGCAACACTCTGTGCCCCAATTCAAATGCATTTTATTTAAAAACTGCATTCATTGGAAAGTTCCGGTATGAAAAACTTGTGCTGACCAAAGAACCACAAAGGAGCTTTTCACATTTTACCACCAGAACCCTTTGATTATCCACGAGTAGAAAAATATTCAGAGTGGAACTTCTTGGAAGGTTCACATCTTGTTACAACATAACACACCATACCTATAGTCGAACATGGTAGTGGTTGTATGATGATCTGGGATCTTTTTTCTGCTTAATCAGAAACACTTTCTGTGACCGATGAAACCATGAACTGCATGACTTGACACCGATGTGACAAGTCTTCAAAATCCAGTAACCCAAAATCCAGAGCTTTGACTAGCTATTTTCTAAAACTGCTCTTTGCTTTTAACCAGTTTACCTTGATCAAATCTTTATGTCTCTAAATGATCTGAAATGATTAAATGTGACAGAAAAGCTAACACCAGACGGAACCCTGAAGGCGGAAAACACTTTTTTTTCACAATATCTAATCAAATAATCAGTTATTGAAACGGATACACCAGCCTCTCTGTTGCCTGGGCGACGTCTCGTCAGAGGTCATGCTGTGACCTTTCTGGAGTATTTTCTCCCGTAAAACTCGCCAGCGATCGCTATAATTAGAGTAAAAGCAAAGGCACAACGCGTGGAGAGATGCATACAGGAGGCAACGCGTGACAAATGACCGGATTCAAATTCAATCAGCAGAGCCCAGCAGGTCCGTGTGATTTACAACATCCACATCCGGATCATCCATATAAGTTCAAAGCCGAGGAAAAGGCATATTACTGCGAAGGCAGCGACTGTGCAACCACATTGCCAAGAGAGGAATTATTGTTTCTCTGCCACTGAATTCAGCGCATTAAATATTCACTGCAGGAGATGATGGGGGCAAGGAGAAATAGAGATGCGAAACCTGCACTGTCTTCCTGCAGCGGCTGAGTGGTTTTACTGTTTGATTGATCGGTCCGATCACCCAACGTCCTCTCTCGTACCGGCGTTTGAAGCACCAGATGATTCAGAGGAAACAGGAATGGGCACGGGGAATCGCTGTGGCGATTGTTTTCCGAAAGGCTTCTGATTTGTCAGAGAGGATGCCCACGCCGGGAGTGACTTTGCAAGGTGATGATGGCCCTGGAGGTTGGGGAGGGGGCGGTTGGCTGGAGATATATGTTTTCTTGTAGAGGAGGTTTGCAGGTGATAGTCAGCTTTTTTTGGTTCTGAAATAATGTAAATGTGTTGGGGCTTAGAAGTGGCTGCACAGGAAAGAAAGGACAGCGTCAGTATCAAAATGCAAACCAGCCGAACCAAATGCATTCTCAGCAATAAGCTTTGTGGAAATGAGCTTCCCAAATATCCACTATGCACACACGGACTAAAAATATCTTCTCGGATGAGAAGCAACTGAGAATGAACTCGGATCCCTTTAGTAGCTTGGCATTAGTTTTCCTCTCCAAGGCAATCAATGAGAGGGGAATTTTTTATTTCTATCCCCCCCCCTTGTTTTAGCTTATATGTGGAGAGCCAGCAGCGAGTTTGTTTGGCTTTAATCACGAAAAGCTTAAATTCAATCTGAACATGCTGCATTCGTAGTCCGAGGAAGGTTTACAGATTCATCGGGAAAGGTTCCATGCGCAGTTCACGCACATTGGCATTTTGAATAAATTCACTTCCATCACGCCACCTTCCCCACAGAGTGGCTCCCGAAACCTTCGCCTGGCAGATACATTCCAGATGGAGCTGGCCGAACGACTGCAGGAAACAATTTTAACCAGGAAAGGAATAAAATTCCAATATGTTAAGAATTAAAAAGCGGGAAGTAAGAAATATGATGAAACCCGATGACACAGAGCAAAACTGCTGGTTAGTGGGTGAGCTCCGCACTATTTATAGTGCTTACACGCTATTTCAACTTGTCTATTTTATCATGTGATAACGGCAACCTTCACCATTATGTTAGAATTTTATACCAGAACAAGAAAAAGTGGAGAGCATCTGGAAAATATCCACTTTTTCCCCATGTTGTTATGCTTTATTCCTAGCTGTATATTATTAATCTATTTCCTCAGCATTCTACACACAATTGTGATTTTTGTAAAAAGTATAACTTATATAAATTTGTAGAAACCACCCAAAAAACAGAATAAAAAATTCCACATCATCATAAAGTGGAATATTTGTGTATGGAGTTTTAAGGAAAGATATGAACTTTTGCAATAACTTAACAAAATGAAGGAAAAGCTTTTCCAGCTTAATTTATTTGAATTCGTTTAACATGACGACGTCATAAACTTATGGCACAGTAAATAAACATATTTACGTTGATAAACTTTATTTTGAATACTTGGATATAAGAAAAAAATGAACACAAAGTTGGATCGCCTGTTTTCGTTTTTCATTGTGCCCCCTTTTGGCTCTGATGCTCCAAAATAAAACAAAGCGCAACCAACCACCTTCAGAAGTCATCAATTAGAGTTCTCCTGTGTGTGATTTAATCTCAGCTTATGTCGCTCTCTAAAAGTATGAAGGATTCAGGTTTATTAGAAAACATTTGTGATCAAACAAAGGAAAACCGCAGATGGATCAAGGTGAAAACACGGGGTTGGTTTGTAAAGCAACACCTCGAGGAATTGGAAATCCCACAAAAGAATGTTTGATAATCTAAAAGTAGAAAAAAAGAGAAAAATCTGCATTAATCAGTGAAGCAGTCAAATGGCTAATGTACTGTTGAAAAAAAAAACAACTTTGTGATTCGCATAAAAATCCCACCTGCTTTATCCCGACATTCGCACCGTGACACACGGTGGGTGTGTGGGGGATGATTTTCTTTTGCAGGAACGTGAAAAATTATGGTAGAAGAACTGAAAGTGGGGCAGAGGTTCACCTCCCAGAAGCACAACATCCCAAAATCAGAGGTCAGAGGTACAGTGGTGTAGTCTGGATCAGAGCCAGAAACTTGTGTTAAATGGCCTAGCCAAAGACCAGACCCAAATCCAATTCGGAATTTGTGGAAAGACCTTTAAAAAATTATGTCCCCTAATACTTCCCACCCATTTCATTACGTAAACTCAAATGTATCCAACACTTTTGGCATTTTTGTTGACAATTTTCTTTTTAAAAGTCATTTATACTTTTTCACAGATTAAATTGAGGCAAAATGTTTGTATTTTTTTAATGCAATTTTCCACACTAGACTTAATCAGATTTTTAAATAAAGTGCTAAACTTAAGTTTATTCATTAAGGCAGAGTGTTTTATTTTACATTTACAACTCCAAAGTAAGAGCTCTGCGTTCAGCTCCATCCCATTCGGATCCCATTTCAAATTAGTCACATCTGCTGAGCCAGACCATATTCCTAAAGAGAGACTGTGTTACTCAAATAAACTGTAAAAATAATTAGATTTCACACACACACAGTCGTGATTTCATCACTTGTGGGGACTTCACATTGACTTCCAGAAATTTCTACAGCCTACTACTTACCTTAACCTTTATCCTAAACCTAACCATCATAGACCTAACCACTAACCCAAAAACAACAATTTCCCTCATGAGGACCAAGAAAATGAGCAACAGTCCCCAAAACCCCACATTGAAGTCAGACATAGGTTCCCATAAGGACATAAAAACGAGGTACACACACACACGTTCACGTCTTGAGTCTTTGCAAAGACAGGACGGTGGCAGACCGTGACCCCATTAGGAAATTCGCTGACAGGCAGTTTTAGCTCCTCTTCGGCCTCACCTGAAGGGATCGACTTACCCTGGAGCCCAGGCAAAATATCAATAAGTGTGATTTAGCTGTGCTCTGCTCAAGGATAAAGAGCTTATGTATGAAAGCTCTGAAAATACACTCCAGCTTGGCATGTAAAAAAAAAAAAAAAAAAAAAAAAAGCGCTGTCGCCTCAAACAAATCCCTGATTAAACGCCTTCAACACGTTCACTTGGCTGTGTGAGTGGAGGCCTGGTTCTGGCTGCCAACCGTGACTGAAAATGAAAAGAGCAGAGGGATGATGAAGATGATGATGATGAGAGGATGCATGTCTACGTCTGTTTATAGCTTCCATTTGTCTTTATGATCCTTTATGCATCAGGATGGTAGCATTATCGTAGATGGTGGAACACCAGAAGACAATTGTTAACATAAACTTGGTTACATTTTCAGCATTTTTCATCTGTAATGTACAGATCTGTGAACAAAAAATTCCCTGCTTATCCTCCTTTCTTTTTTTTGTGACAGCTACACGTGTTAGATTGAAAAACAAATCGCAACATAATAAGCCATTCAGTAAGAACGTGAGCAGCAGCAGCAGCTGTCTGATTGCCCAGTGCGGACGCTGTTACAATAATCGATTCTACTAAAGATAAACGTACGGATGGTATTTTTACGATCTTGCCGGAACATTAGTTCTTTAATCCTGGGAATGTCCTCCAGGTGACAGAAGGTTAACTTTGTAATGGTCTTTGTGTGTCTCTGAGGGTTCAAGTCCGACAGTTTGGTTTCAGGCCTTATCGATTGTTTCTAGCTTAAAATAACTACATGCAGACCGTTGATGACTGGGTCAAAAAATTATTACTTCAGTTTAGATTCTGGTTCAGGTGAAGAGAGCACCCGGTGATATTGTAATCACTTACTATGAGTATGCATAGTTCTTACTTGCTATAATCTGAGCTAGTGGGCACATGTACTGTAAATATTAGATAGGAGCCCAAGGATGAAACCCTGAGGTACCTCAGATTTCATTTTCTGCCTGCTGAAACCACTCACAGGTCCTACACTTGTGTCATCTCACCATTTGCTTCGGGAACATGTTGTAGTCAACCGTGTTGAATGCAACAATGAGGTTCAAACAGAACCAGCACTGTGGTTCTTCCACAGACTGCATTCATGCAAAAGTCTTTAAACGCTTTGACGAGTGGAAAACACCAGTCAAGAGGGACGAGTTTTCTGATTTGATCAGATTAAATGATAGGAAAAACTCTCTTAAGAAAAGCTCTGGGTGGGATATCAACTGATCTATAATTACTTCTATGTTTTTAATGATTGATATGGTAGAACTGTAACACTTTCTTGCAGTGCTACTGAATATGACGTTTATGTGCAGATTAACCCACCAGTCTTTTTGCATTTACTGCATAAAGAATTTAGTAAATTGATTGCGATTCGTGAAGAAGAGAGAGTCCGACCAATCAACCGCTCGTAACGTTTAGCTAAAGCCCGCTTCTCGCCACAGCTCCAACAAACCAAATGAAAGTTTTGCAGTGACTTGGTCAAATACATAGCCACATATCCAACAGAAGTGCTGCAGCTGTTCATGCACCAAAAGCCTTCAGAGTTTCTGGATTTAAGCAGCTCTTCAAATATAAATGGACCAGATTTCCCCACAGCGACGTAAAAGTTCCAGTTGTGACAAACAATTGATGGCAAGTGTGGCGCAGTCAGCTACAAGTTTTGGAAGCAATTACTTTTTCACAAAAGGCCAGATTTTTTTTTTTTTTGATAGATTTTGATCCATCAAACAGATTAAATCGTCACTTGAAAATACCTCTCTGTATTTAAATTGGTTATCCTCTTTTTCTCACATTAAAATAAAACACAAACACGTGACAAAAAAAAACAAAAGAGATCCTGTGTGACTGCTGGTGTCGCTGCTGTTGACGTTGAAGTACATGAGAAGAAGAAACAACCTGCAACTTGGTCTTGTTTTTACTGAAAGCAACAATCGGAGCTCCTAATCGACTGGATTTTGCTTTCAATAGACAGTGCTGTCATGTGGGATCTGGATTTACTGCTTCCTTCAACAACAACAACACCACTGCCTCATCGCTCTTATTAAATTTTATTACCTTTCCTGGAAATGGCTTTGTTTGACGGCTCATCACCATTGAGTGCACAGAAAAATACACAAACATTTGTCAGCTCTAAGGTCAGACAAACCAAAGCGCCTATTTCTTTATATATATATATATATATATATATATATATATATATATATATATATATATATATATATATATATATATATATATAGGACGAAACAACTAAGATCCATAAATACATCAGGGACAAAGCCTCAACAGACAATGTGCTCAGTGAATGTCTCAGACAACAGGGAACGGAGGTTGAGGTGCCAGAGATACCATCATGGGAGGACAAGCCCCTACATGGGATGTACCACCAGCAAATAACCCAAGTGGCTGATATCAGTAAATCCTACCAATGGCTGGAAAAAGCTGGACTCAAGGACAGCACAGAGGCCCTCATCCTGGCCGCCCAGGAACAGGCACTAAACACCAGAGCAATAGAGGCCCAGATCTACCACACCAGACAAGACCCAAGGTGTAGGTTGTGCAAGGAGGCCCCTGAGACAGTCCAGCACATCACAGCAGGGTGCAAGATACTGGCAGGGAAAGCGTACATGGAGCGACATAACCAAGTGGCAGGCATAATGTACAGAAACATCTGTGCAGAATATGGACTGGAAACCCCGAGATCAAAGTGGGAAACACCCCCAAAGGTGGTGGAGAACGCCAGAGCTAAGATCCTGTGGGACTTCCAGATCCAGACAGACAAAATGGTAATGGCGAACCAACCAGACATTGTCGTAGTGGATAAACATCAGAGGAAAGCCGTTGTGGTAGATGTAGCAATACCAAGTGATTGCAACATCAGGAAAAAGGAGCACGAGAAACTGGAGAAATACCAGGGCCTCAGGGAAGAACTGGAGAGGGCCTGGAAGGTGAAGACCACAGTGGTGCCTGTGGTCATCGGGGCCCTCGGGGCAGTAACCCCCAAACTGGAGCAGTGGCTACAACAGATCCCAGGAACAACATCAGACATCTCAGTCCAGAAATGTGCAGTCCTTGGCACAGCCAAGATACTGCAGGACCCTCAAGCTCCCAGGCCTCTGGTAGAGGACCCGAGCTCAGAGGATAAGAACCACCCGCGGTGGGTGAGAAGGGAATTTTTTTATATATATATATATATATATATATATATATATATATATATATATATATATATATATATATATATATATAAGCATGAAAATTCAGCAACAATGTGACCTTGAGCTCTTTGGCATATAGCTATCAGCCCACGTCTCTCATTAGCGCGGGCTGACTCATGTGGTTGTGAATATAAGCCAATGAAACGGGGTCATGCAGCCCTGCAAATCAGAGAAACGGGAACCAAGGTTACAGAGACGCTGCGGAGAAATCGTCAGCACTTGCCTTGTGCAAAACAATATTTTTACTGAGGTAAAAAAAAGATCTGTGATTATGAAGTTCAAGCCCCTTTCTGCCCCTCTCACAGCGCTGGGTTTAAAAAGTGAGGAAAGACTTTATACTTCTCATTTTTATTCATTCATTTTTGGTTTTGTTTTTTTTTTCGTAAGAAACTACTGTTTTCACAAATAAAGTTGCCATTTGCTTTGGAGCTGTTGGCGAAAAGCTAAAAGTCCAGTTCACAGTCTCAGACGTCATCTTTACTCCACGCGTTTTATGAGACCAGTTTGCATAAATAATAATTTATAATAGGATTGTATCAAATTACCTAACACTCATTAAGCAGAAAAAATGTTTGTCGTTTTTCTTACTTTTTTGGACAAAAACTAAAATTTTCAGCTTTGTAAGGGAAGGTTTACACATTGTTTTCAGTAAATTTGCATTAAACATCTCAGCTCAGAATCTGTATTTTTACCTGCTGCCATTTGATCAGCAAATCACTCTAATCACACCAAAACGTGAGGATTTAAGTGTAATAATATCCCTTATTAGAGAGATAATTGGTTCTTTGAAGTCATGGCAGCTTAGGATTTTCGAAGTAGGGCAACTCTTTCATGTGTTATTAGTTGTGCTTAAAGCACATCTACTGAGCACGGGGATGGGCAGAAGGTGAAGCTGTGCTCATAGAGAATGGTTGATCAAAAAGTTCCAGGCGCTCGGGTCCGTGTTTTTCCAAAGACTCTTCCCGACGTCTCATTGGGAACGGGGTTGTGCTGATTGTGCCACATATCTGTTGGGCCATGAAATCCTATGAACAGAGAGAAAGGGGGGAGCGAGAAATGATCAGCTGTAACGTCAAACCGCTCACAACAGTCAAACCGGAGTGTGTCTCCAGCACACATGCATCAAAAGAGAAAAAGAGGAGAAAAAAAAGAAAACTAACTGCCAGGCTTACTGGCTTACCTCAGCACTGCGCCAAAGAGGAACTGTCACTGGATATTATGGCGTGGACCGCTGAGCTGATTCTCCTCCTTCTCGGTGAGACAGGGACAAGCTTCACAGGCCTCTGCTTTCTCCCACTCATTTGCCCGGAGGTGGGGGACGGACGGACTGAAATCTGCCCCTGCTCTGCCGTGTCACTGCTGGAAACCCTCACATTAAAAATGAATGACTCCGATAAATAAAAGCCCTCAGTGTTGGTCACAGAAAGCCTCTGAGTGGTTTGTTTGGATTGCGTATGCCATTTGAAATTTTGAGACTTTCTTTCTTTACTGGTTACATGAACGCCATGTACAGATTCAGATTGTAATTTGCAGAATTTATGGCGGCCCCTAAGTAAGATTTTTTTTCTTGTGTTTTTTTGGTGGGGCAGACACTTAAGGTGTCAGATTTCATGGTTTACTGTGGCGAGCTAACAATGACCCTAACATAATTCACTTCCCATTATTTAATGAATTAATGCCAGAATATATACAGCAAATAGCATTTGGATATCACTGTTTTGAAGTGAGAAGGTCAAGGGTTCAAAGTCTTTTTTATTGTGCGGTTATAGTTTGAATGGACTCGGCGGCAAATGTCGGAAAAGATCAACAAATGACAAATAAGTGGAATTGTCCTGGGATCGCTAAAAAGGGGGAGAGTCAAAAAATCTCACGATTCGAGATCTCACGACAGTAAAAAATGACACAATTTACCGTGGCCACGAAGTACAAACCGCATCAACAAATGTCTAAAACACAACAGCATGTTCACAAACACAACAATAATAACTAGGCACAATTACAGATGAAGAAAACACAATGAGATATACAAAACAGAAAAGGCAGAGTGGGATACCCGAGACATCGGTGTTTGGACAACGCCTCTTTTGACTTTAGAACCGAGAATTAGACTCTGTTTCTAGAGACAGGTTGACACACAGGCGCCGTATTTTGCATTGCCTGAACTGCCAAAAAGAATGAAGCAGTTTAGGCTCGATAGCGGTAGCTATGTGTCCATCGTGTAGCTACTGCTGCGTTTGTTGAAATTCGGATGTTCGACAAACGCGCGAAAGTCGAAATAACTTTCGGTGGCAAAGGTCGTCCAGTGAGCAAG
This sequence comes from Poeciliopsis prolifica, assembly GCF_027474105.1. NCBI lineage: Eukaryota > Metazoa > Chordata > Actinopteri > Cyprinodontiformes > Poeciliidae > Poeciliopsis > Poeciliopsis prolifica. Next base: position 4,410,883 of record NW_026562392.1, on the reverse strand, counting down.
GTCTCAGGTTTCCTAACTCTTCCGGTTTGTGTGTGTGTGTTTTTTTTTATGTTTTATTTTGTAATTTGTAGTTGCGGGTGGGTAATGTTGTTGTGTTTTCTTAATTTGTACAAACAAAAATGTTCGGCTGTCTGAAAACGTGAATTTCTATCAGCACCGCCACGAAGAAACTGTGACCATTTACCGCTAAAAATGCTGAAGGTAGTGTCATCGTTTGGTACTTTGAATGACTCACAGATTTGTGTCACCTTAATTATATTACAATGACCAGACTCAGATTCATAAACATTTTATTTTATTTTTTGTGAAAACACAAAGCGGAACATTTTAATGCGTTTTTGGCATTAGAAACAAATTGAAATTAGGCAAAAAAAAAAAAAAAAAAGATGAAGCATAAAAATATGCAGACAAATGAAATCTGAAGCAGATTTACCTAAACAGAGCAGACATTCTTTTAAAAAAATTTATTTGTTAGACCAATTTAGTTTTTGGGAAAAAATGGGAATTCGTTGTCTTTTAAAAAAAAAAAAACTGATAAAATCTCTTGTCATTATGAGCTGGTTGTACTCAATGTTCAAACATTACAGCACATGGCTGATGCTTATAATCCTTAGTAAGCAGCCAGCCTCAAGTGTCCGTTGAGGCTGGTTCACTCACTTTACATACGGGACCCTATAGGCAGGAAATGGGCTGACAAAATGGCTTGTATTGGGACAGTCCCTGGTTGACACAGTGGATGCATCTTCATTACCTATACAGTAGATCAACTCTGGAGACAAAGTAGCTAAATGTTGTCTGGAAATTGACTTCTTGTTTAAAAACTCGATAATAAAAGTCAAATTCTTTTTTTTTTTTTCTTAATGAGAGTTGTTTGGCTGACATCGATTATCTTCTTCCTCCAGAAGAAGCCATGCATACTTCGCGCCCATCCAGCCCGGGATTGGCCCACATACCTGTGTCTGACTGGGGGTAATTCACCAAATGGGTCGGTCTGGTGCTCTAAGGATGGCCCCTGTTGGCATGGAAACCCTGATCCACAGCTTAGTCTATGGTCGCTATTAAATATGGATCCCATATAGGCCCCAAAAAATTGGCAGAAAAGTACATGTCAGCCGTGGCAATTCTCCAGCCATCATCCATGTGGACCAGGTTCATTTTGCTCAGGCTGACTTGGTATCAGTGGAGATACCATCGTGGGGACTCATCACTGATACCATTGGGTTCAAACTACAACACATCTAGGACCTGCATTCAGCCCATTCCCTACCATCGGAGGGTCTTGCATGTAATAGTTAGTTCAGCAGATATGAAACGTCAATTCTTGTTCAAAAACAAACAGACGTTTCTATGCAGGGCGGTGGCTTAAGCCAAAGTCTCCACCATCTCCTCCTCCAGGGACAAGCGGGCAGACGAGTGGCTGGGGCTGGATCGGGTCTTCAGGCTGATGGAGCCGTACAGTTTGGCCGAGCGCTTGGAGTAGGCCACCAGCTTCCTCCTGTACATCTCCCCCTTCCACATGGAGATCATGAGCAGCGTGGAGAGCACGACGCCGCCCAGCGTCAGCAGGCAGAGTCCCGCGATCACGCAGCGGTCCAGGTGGGCGCCTATCCGCGCGCTCTCCATCTCCAGCCGCTCCATCTCCCGCGCCGACACGCTGTCGCGGTCCACCTCCACGTCCCGCGGCACAGCGTAGGAGATGATCACCAGGGAGATCCCGGTCACCAGGAACGTGACCGCGCTGATGAAGCCGTAGTCCACGGAGCTCCCGGAGCCTTCGCCGAACGAGAGGTCGTCCTCGGACATGAAGGAGAGCTCCGGCTGGGTGTCGGAGCAGGGCTCGCCGTTGCGGACGGGCCTGTGCGAGGTTTTGCAGCCGGTCTCCGGGCTGGCCAGTCGCAAGTTGACGTTCTCGTCGATGAAGGTGAAGGAGGTCTCCAGCTCCTCGTCGCAGCACACCCGGAGCTTCTCCTCGCCGCCGGGGGGAGGGCAGAGCTTTCCCTCCGCTCCCGCCCTGCGCTGCGCTGTCCGCGGTGCTGAAAGGCACCGGCCGGGGATACTCTCTCCTGTCGATCCGGCCGACTTCCGGGCGTGCTGCGCGCCGGAAACCCGGTCGACTGCTTCTGGGTTCAGCTCGGACTGCCTGCCCGCCTCCTTTGCGGGAGGCAGCTTCGGGGAAGCCATTCGTTTTTCTCTCTGAGACTTCCTCCCACGGCGTCTCCACTCCACAGCATCCCTAAAAAGTGGACGACAGACACGCAGGCTCAGGGTTTGAACATCGGCAGCTTACATCCGAGATCTATTTATGAAATAGAAAAAAAAAACAAAAAAAAAAAACTTGGTTGTATTCTGGCTAAGTTGCGCAAAGTGCACACGTGTTTATGACTCAGGAAGAAAGAGCGCCTCAAAGCGGAAGGGCCAATTTGAAAGAAATCCGCGGACGCTTCTCTGAAAGGCGCTTACAGCCCGGTGATCAGCCAGAAAGCCTTCATATCCAATTAGGAAAACATACCACGTTTAAACTGAGCTTAAGCTAAAGCCATTTGTTCTCAGGTGGACAAGACATGGTGCGCGCGCGCGCACACACACACACACGCACACACACACACACACACACACACACGCGCGCGCGTTTGAGTAAAAACTCATCAATTCACGGGAAATCCACGCACAGCACTGAGCTCCACCGACATAACGGAAGCCTATCGGAATGCCCCTCAACACTTTTTTTTTTCTTCTACTTCTGAATTCACAGGATGTGGCACAAGCCCCTCTGCGACCGGGAACAATCCGCTTTTATTTGTGCTTTAATAATCCCTGACAAAAAAACAAAAAAAAAAAAAAAAAAAAAAAAAAAAAAAAAAAAAAAAAAAAACGCATCACCACACCGCACTGATATATCAGAGAGGCGGACCGACTCACCGCGCTACCTCAGCATCCCGATCGACTCCTTCTTCTTCTTCTTTTCCTTCTTCTTCTTCCAGCCGCAGGACCAAGAGGAGAGATTAGGGGGAGAAAAAAAAAGAAACCTTATCGGCGAGTGTGCTTTGAGTTCCCCCCCATTTCTCCTCCTCCTTCTAATGCACGACGCTGTGGCGGAGGGGAGCTTTTCCTTAGTCCCTCCCACACACACACACACACACACACACACACACACACACACACACACACACACACACACACACCACACACACACAACACACACACACACACACACACACAAGCAAAGAGAGAGAGCGAGAGCCTATGAGACGCTGAAAGGAGCACCATCTATCTGTGAGCCGATTGAGATCACTGCCAGTCAGTCAACACAAGCGGAGATGAGGATTTGAAGGCTGATCCGAGGGAAGACCCGGAACTTGATTCCCCTCCTCCCCTTCCCTCCTGAATGCTTCCTGCCTGTGGAAACAGTCCCTGCAGATGCCCATTTGCCAATGAAGTCGGCTCTTTTTTATTTATTAATTTTTTTTATGTGCGTTGTCATGACGTCACATGAGATTAGCACTCTGTGTATCCGTGTGTCTCTGTATCCAGGGACGTCTCTAGGGTTACAATGCACAGGTGGCCTCCTCCCCGCTCCGCCCTCCCTGGGTTGGCAGCAGGAGTGTAGAACTTCCAGATCCCTGAAAACGGGGAGACGCGCGTATCGGTCTCTTTAAAACGAGGTGATACAACATCTCACCAGTACTCACGGCACAACCAGCATCCTTTGTTTGGTCATTTGTTTTCAGACTGAAAGTTTCACACATTAAAAAGGAAGCGTCTATGTTTAGCCTTAGTTACGCTCCGTTTTTTTAAATAGATGTCTGCTCTTAGTTATTGAAGAACATGATAAAACTTGTCTTTGACCGTGCTTATTATTTAGTTCTTGTGTTTAATTCATTGTTGTTACTGTTAGAATGATCATTTCCCCAGCTGCACTCGCTCATCAGTCCTGCTCCGTTGTTCCATCAGACACACCCTCAGTATTTGACCTTTCACTCCTTGCTGGATTCTACCGTTACCAACAGTTTGTGATCGCCTCGTTTCCTGTTTCGTCGGGTTTTTTTCTTTCATTAAACAATCGTCTGCTCGCCATGCTTCTGTGATCTTAAATGCTCCCCTTAATATGAGAAAATCTGAAAAGATCTGTCTGTCCGTCTATCTCTGAAACTGGAATACTCTGGTTTTGACATGAATGAAAAACAGAGGAAACAGTCAATGGGACGCTAACTCACTGTCAGACGCAACGGAGCCCATGTGGCAATGTGCGCCACTATTGTTGTGTGAAATGCTGTCAGGTAATGTAGTTACCATGACACACAAACCAAGGCCTCCGGCTGTGTAATGCAAACGACCTTGTCAAACAGGATGCGTCGCGTGCCATCTGTTCGGTTTGTGCCCTCTCAGAAGACCACATGGTCAGTAGGCCAAAGCCATCGTAATCCATCTTTAATCTAGAGATCTGTCAGGTCATCCCCCTCTCTGACCCACCTCATATTATCATTTTGGAGCTCAGTGTCATGTAGACTTTGAGCCTTTGTCTTCGTTGCTTCCCAAGCGATCCATTGACGGTTTGTTTTCATCCCAGGTAGTGGCACTTCACAGGCGGACACCCGTCCACTATCTATTTTCAAAGTCCTTTAATCCGTGTTCATACTGAACTCTATGCTCCTTTGCTGATTGTTCCATCTTTTTTGGCACAGGCGGACCAGAGCTATAAATACAGTCGCCGCTTTTCCTGGGAGCCCCGGCGGCTGGGTGAACGGCTCTTGGCTCCCGTCCCGACCAGACTCCATTTAACGCGATGAGCAAAAACGGAGGGAGAGAGGAAAAGGAGAGGCAAGAATTTTGGGGGCAAGAGATTTAATACCTCGTACACCAAAATGAGTTCACAGTGGAGGGCGAGGACGCTCGTGCGTCACTCGCCGATGGATCATAACGCTTTACGGTCTGCTTGACCAGATTGTAGCCCAACACCGGCCAATCCGACGCAGGGAGAGGCGGCTGGAGGCAGTTGAAATCCGAGCGTGCGTTCCTCTCAGAGGAAGCAACGGCCAACTATCAGATGCCATCCATCTGCAACAGTGCACCACTTTTCCTGCTTGCAAGGACACAAGGCTCACAGGAGGAGGCGCAGCCTGAAGAGTCAGCATGTCTAACAGCTATCTTCACAGAGGGTCTCCTGACACAAGCATGCACCGCCACCTTAGAGAATGATAATAAAAAAGAGAGAATGTGGAGATGACACTGCTACGGCGTACCGGGAAGGTAGAGATGCAGCAGTGTGTGTGTGTGTGTGTGTGTGTGTATGTGTGTGTGTGTTGTGTGTGTGTGTGGGTGTGGGTGTGTGTGTGTGTGTGTGTGTGTGTGCGTGTGTGCTGAAGCAACACCAGCTCCAGCCTTCCTTCTGTCTGATGTAAACCAGACAGCAGCTGAGCTTCCAGGAATTAAGTGTTCAAATCTTTGCCCATATTCTGCTGCTGTCGCAAACAAGCGCAATTTCGCAATTGCCGTTTTTTCCATGAAGTAAGAATGAAATTATACATACATCAAATGCTATCTTGTGATATTCCCGCAGCGCCTTTCAGACGTCTAACCTGTGCCCACAAGTTTCCATGGGAACCAGTGATTTAACAGGCCTTTGGTGATGCTAGTCAGCTCTTCTTTCATCAGTGCTGAAATGTGCCACAACCTCGGTTAAGATCTGTTGAAGCCTTTGAAATAAATTCACCTTTTGTTGCAGTGGCATGATCTCACAAAATGAAAAAGTATGTCAAAACACACACATGTAATAAGAGTTCATTTTGTCAGCGCCAGCGGTCCTAATGCTTTAATTACTGTCTGATGCTTTAATTACTTTAATTAGGAACACAAACTGCTAAGCCTTTCAGCAAGATTCTTACAAAATGTAATGTGACTTCTTCTTCATGTTTTTTTTTTTTTTCGTTTGTTTTTTTTGTGCAATCTCTCCAGGACAGGAGTTCCCCAAATCAGAGTCAGGACACTTTACTCTGAAACGACTGGTTGCTGTGGAGTCTGGGTGACCTTGAAATGGCCTTGTTTGTTGGAAACTTCTTGACAGTCAGCTTTGTAGATTCTTTTGAATTTTTTCCGACCTCACTTATGGACTTGATCATTGTGCGAGGTGACAGGATAATGCGACTCCTCATCCATTTTACTGTCAAATATTTATTTCCCAGGGAAACAGAAAATCATAAATTACCGATTAGGAGTTCAAAGAAACTCTTGCCTCCGAAAAGTAAGGTTTTAAATTATGGGTGCCGACTGGGGATTATGTTAAAATAACCGAATACAATAAATAATGTTAAGCTTGGCGTTTTCTTAAGAATTCAGTGGGAGATTTTAATTGAAAAAAAAAAGGATATATTTTAAGCCTTTGTTTTTTAAACAAATGATCTTATTCTGTAGCACTGATGTACAGCAATTTAAGAAACATTAATACAACACTAAAATCCAAAATGTCTGCAGGATCCTCCTTTGCCACAGTTCACTTACATGCGGATCAAAAACCATGCAGTTGACAGTCTAAAATCTGCCAAGAATTTTCTCATTGAACGTATTTATAATATTTTGGTGAATTTCTAAGTCTACACCAGGTTGGGAAGACGCTAACTCTTCTTCCGACTGGGAACATTGACATCAGAAGTATCACTGAGCGAAGAACATTGACAGCGGCATCAGGCTGTGAACGTGATTCTTGCCAGCGTTATCTTGAAAATTGCTAAACTTGCAAGAGTTGTGAAGAGTGTCCAAGAGCTGGGATTATTCAGAAATACTGAATTAGTGTTGTGGGGAATTTTGGTGAAGCCTATCCAATCAGCAATAGGCCAAAAAGAAAAAAGACGCTGCGTTTCCATTAGCCTTAGAATTGAGCAATTTGACATTTCAAAAATAAACTTGTTGTACAGAAACACAGCCATTTTGAAAATGCTTGTTTTATTTTATGTAAAGTTTAGGGTTAGGGTTTTGTATGAAAACTTTGCCACCATCATCCTGAAGGTGGCACTCTCTCGCCCTCTGTCATCCCCACTTCCTGTTTCCTGATGAGCCATGGCTGCCTTGTTGTCTGGGTTCAGTGGTAAAATACTAGAAGTTTGACGAGTATTTTCCAGGCTTCTTTTTCACTCATAACTTGTTTTCTTTACCTAAAATTATCATGCGGTATTTAGTATTATTACTATTATTATTACTATCCATATTGAAATTAATTTATTTCGCAAAACTGCAGTGGAAACACTTTTTTTCTTTCACATCACATGAGTTACGTGATCAACAACCGGATGTTACCACTGTTAGAAACGACAAAGAAGACGACAGGAAGTGACGTGAGGATGACGGCGTGGCATTTTTAAAAATGACTTGCTCACGTGTCATTTTAATTGCATTTCTTAACTGACAGAAACCCAGCAATTGCAAAATTGTGTGTGTTTGTTTTTTGTTTGTTTGGTTTCCCTCAACTGTAACGGAATATCAACAAAGCCTGGATGGAAATGTGCGTGCAGTGGAAACACATTTACAATGCTGGAGGAGACAACTTGCCTGCAGCTTCAGTTTCAGCTCTGCAGCATTCGCTGGGTTGCATGGGTGCGGCCACTGCTTGATCTGCTCCTGCATCTGCAGCTCATCAGGTCCTCCTGCCAGCTGGTCAACAAGAAATGATAAATCTACATTCTTGTCCTTGGAATTGTTTTCTGTTGAGTTTCTTGTCATCCGGTGACTATTCCCGTGTTCGCTTTATCTGGAACAGATGGCTATTTCTACTTCTTAAACAGATTGTTTTGTTTGTTGTCTCTTGCTCGTTTGCCCATCAGGCACCGCAGAGCCAAATCTTCCAGGAAGCAGTTGGAACGTTTCCCCTCAGCACAATTCAACTTAACTATCACTTATTAATGCTTTTTGTCTTCCAGCAGCTTCAACAGATTGGAGTCTGAAATATCCTGCCAGTCTTATTTCTTCACCCATAATGGGACCGTTGAACGGTTATCTGCTTTCTCAGTGTTTCTGCATAAAAACAAAATAAATTTAAAAAACTTGACCCAAACACAACACAATTATTACATTTTTGAAAAATTGACACTCATTATTCACCTTTTAAAGTGTCAAAGTCCTTTTCATTTCCGGCTGCGTTGATATTCATAATTGTCTCCGATGGGCCGGTTACAGCAGAAAGCATTGATAACTTAACGGACTGTTAAAACGTAGCTTCCTCTGCGTTTGATTTTTCTTAAAATCAATATTTAACATCCTTTCTCGGTGGTGTTATTGGACTCTATAAAAATGTGGCGCTCTGGAGGGACTCGACCTGCTGTCCTTGAGTTCGACACGTTCTGAAGAATATTCTGAAATCTTAATGTTTCTTCTTTTTCTGTTATAATTTTTTTTTCTGGAAATGTACGTCTGCACAAAAGTAGCTGCCAGTGTTCCCTGTGGCTGCGGTGTGATCGGCTGAGTAGGTTTCATTTGTTGCTTGTTTCCCTCTTTGTGTTTCAACACTGTGACAAGGATTTATCTGAGATTTGCTCAGCATGCATTTTGTAATTTTGCAAGTTATCAGTTAATTCAGAGATCTGGGTTGTTGCTGTGCCTGCATGACTTATTCATTTCTATTTTTTCCCCAGCTAGATGGGGAAAAGAAATCAAATACAATTTTGAAAAACAATTAAAAGTTTTTAATTGGATGATGTGGTTTCCTTGGCCGTATCGAAATTGGTTTGATTCACAAAACCGCAATGGAAAGACATTTTTTTTTGCATCACATGGGTCACATGATCAACAACTGGATGTTGCCACTGGTGCAAACCATAAAAAAAAAGAAGATGACAGGAAGTAGATGGAGGAGGGTGGCACGTAAACAAACTTATTCATGTGTGACTTTAATTGCATTTCTTGTTTAACAGAAATGCCGCGATTATCAAATTGTGGGATGTTGACAAAAGTTTTGCGTACATTTGTAATGGGAACTGAGCTTCTGTCAATGTGCTAACTCCGGCTCGCCTGTTTTACTCCCTGTGATGTTTTCCTTCATACTTGCTCCTGCTGGCGATTGCTTTTGTGAAATCTGCTGGAGAAACTCCTCACAGCTCTTTCTGCTTGTGAACTTAACTTAAAGGAGAACCTCTAGACCAGAACTTATTTTAATTTTCTGTCAATAAATCTTAAAACTTGGTCTGTTTGCCAAGAGTTTCCTTGCGTGTGAGGGCCGCTCTGTGAGGTGGAAGCTTGTAAACTGCAGCTGTGAGGAGGAGCTTCGTCCTCGAAGGGCGGAGCCTGGGTCAACTCAGACGTTTGGCTCGGCTGAATGGTTGCCGCACGGGATTCTCAAACGTGCACAAAAGAAACAACGCAACACACCAGCGTGTTTCTGATGAGGGAATAACCTTTTAACATCATGTGGAGCTCAAAAAAGTGGACTTCATGTGGTACTGCCCTTTAAGAAAAACAGAAACCTTCTCCACGAGACTGTGAAGTTCTTAAAAAAAACCAAAGGAACTTGGCAAAAATGATGGTTGAAGTATTTCTTTGGATATTTGTATAACAACCATTTTAGCTATCACTTTAATGTACTGCTGCCTACAACCCTGTACAGTAACTCTAAAAAGCATCCACTTCCTCTTATTGCTGTATTGAACATATATTTGGCATGTGTTCATTCTAAAAATAATAAAGATCAGAAACGACTAATTTACCAACTGCAGTATAAAAATAGATCTTAAAAACTCCAGGTGATCTAATTGTTTTTTTTTTAAAGATACCAACAGCTAAAATGTTATTACACATTACTTATTGGTTCTTCTGCATGAGAGCTGAGGATGTGTCTTTACCCAAATCTTACTCCACCTTTAGTAAAACAATCGGCATGTAGGTCATGAGCAGCACTCAGAGGAACACGTTTCCCCTCCTGCAGCCTGAGCTCGTCCTGAGGAGTCTGAGGGGGAAAGTGTGCCACGACAGCACAGTCCTGTAGATTATTAATAAGCAGGTGTACACAGTCCCTCGGGTTTGTTTGGAGAGTCTGGCACGCAACCAGCGCCGGCCCGGAGAGAGGCCAGTCTGGATCTGTTCCTCCTTTCTCTTTGACTGACTGTCGGTCTGGGAGTGGGTGTCGGCATAAAATATCCAGCATCGGGGCAGCTAAGTTCAATCAGAGCAGCTTTACTGTTCGCAGCATGGGCGTGGTCAAGTCACATGGAGACAACAGGATGTTATTTTAAAGGGGGGCAGTATGATTGACTTTTTTCAAATTTATTTAAAGTTTTACCTCATGTTATATTGTCATTCTCTCATCTTGAACATACCTGGAGCGTTGCCTTCATTCATTCATGCATGTTTGAGAAATCCTTTAATCTCCATGTATAGCTGCCTGGGTGGATTTCGCCCCGCCTTCGAGGTGAAGCTCCTCCCGAGAGCCTCCTTCCGCCTTACAGAGCAGCTGTCTCTGCCTCTCAGCTCCTTCAGACTAGTCAGCAGCAATTAGCAAACACCGGGTGGAACTTTGCACCAGCTAAGCTTATCAAACAAGCCACTAATTAGTGCAACGCTGATACAAATGTTGTTAAAGGCTTACTATCTTATGACTTCCTCAAGGTAGATTTCCAGAAAGAGCAGGAGTCTCTTTGCTATATCATATATATCAAAGACACATTTGATATAGCAATGTTGTAAAATCTTAAGTTACTTCATTGGGCTATAAAAATGACCCTATGTGCCTGCAAAAAACATAATACCTCCCCTTTAAGACGATTGCTTTCTTTACATCATTTAGACCTTCTCAGCTTGAGCTGTTAAAATGCCTCCATCAATCCTCCGTATCTTCATCACTTCATCACAATGAATAAGATGTAGTCTTCCACTACGTATAGTTTCCATAGCTGCCATTCTTTATTTGGGATAATTTCTGTTTCAATGTGACACGATGCGATATTCAGAGTGAAAACTGCCCTGATGCTCATCTTTCTCCTCGTGCAGAGTGATCTTGATCCTTGTCTGGGTTCAAGTTGCTGCTTGGTATGTGCAAGGCAGCAACTAAATAAAAATGGGATGAGTTTCATTCATTAGGTAAATAAGAAAGCCTGGCGTTTGTACCGAAGACCTTTATTAATCTTCAAATGAGCCAAACACTAAGTGGTCTACTGGCACAAATGCTGCTGCTGCTGCTGCTGCTGGTATTTCAGGGTTTGGCTTCTTTCTCAGTGAGGAAGCAACACATCTGAAGCAGCCAATGAAGTCTAGGTTGTCCTTGACATTGAGAATAAAAGAGTTGATAGACTGACTTATTTCTTTTATTCTCTTTGGTGAAAGAAAATGACTTATATTATGAATCCGAATGAATGTTCAAAACCACTTAGATAAAAAGAAATGGCCTGAATTCAGTAATATGTTGCTAATTAAAACAAACACGCACACAAAAGCGCCTTTGCCTTTTCTGATTCAGTTATGCATTTCCGGTCCTTTGCATTATTGTAGTAGCAGAACAAAACCACGAGATGGCAGTGACGACTCATGAACAGCAATAGAAACCCAGTGGATTTTCATTCAATATTTTCATATACAGCAACTTATTACCCAGTAGGTAAAGAAAATACCTAAAAATACCTACTGGTAACAAATGTAAATGTATTGGGTAAAAAACACCCAGATACACTTATATTTCCACCATTGCGTCTTTAGAACAGCAGTCTTCCATCCATTTTATAGGGATTTTTTGAGATAAAGTTGTTTATATTTGTTAAAGGAACAGGACTGATTGATTTAAATTATGTTTTTACAACTACAAATCCTAAAGCTTTATGAGGATTTGGATGAAGAGTGTTTGTTAACATTAACTTGCAAGTCTTTCCATATGATCTGAACCATTTCCTGATATCTCGGGTTGAATGTTTAGAGTTGCTAAAAGGTGAACATACGCCTTTCCAGACGCCGCAAATGCAAAGTCTGGGGGGACTTTGCATTTACCAGTCCCCCCAGAGGCCAGTTTGAGCCATTTACATTTGCCAGTCTTTTGCATTTCTTTACTTGTCCAGTATTCTGCTCCAGGTCTTCCATATTTACTTGAGATGATGTGTTGTTCTTCTGCCACATATTTACGTACATATTGACACAGTCGGCAAACTGAGAAAGCAGCGACAAACACCACATTTTTGGCGAACGCCGCAATCGATACACGTCAAATATGACGGTTGTTGTTCCATTTATTATATTTCAAAAGCAAGATGTTTTGGGCTTAATGTCAGATTTCAAACAACACTGCCTGCCTTCCACCACCATCCACTCCCTCATGCATCAAATAGGCAAATTCCCTAAAATGTCAAACAAGACATTTTTTAAACAAAAGAGTAAATTTAAAAAAAAAGGAAACTAGTGCAGACATTTGCAGTACAAGTTGTTCAGGCGGAAACTCCTCCCCCCCCACGTACATCTGCATGCTATGAATCAATGCCATTAAAATTACGACCGCACATCACCCTGCTATTGATGCCGCTACCGGTGCACACTTCCCAGGGACCCCACACCAGTAGGGCCGATCCATCCGTAATGAGTGATAGCGAACTCGGTGCAACACTTCACATTAATGGAATCGATGGTTACATAAAATGAGGTATAAGCCTGCCACATGTGACACCTCCGCAGAACGCCTTCTCCGGGGTAGCAATTACTGACTTCCTCTCCCCACCTGGGATTGTGTCGTTTTATCTCTTGACCTCCTGGGCCGGTTGGAATGATGTTCTTTCACGGTGTCCCGCCGCCGCCGAAGCCTTCACTTGACCTCCCGTGATGTGGCATAATGGCGAAGAGAGAATCGATACGAAGGTGTAAATGACTGGCAGCAGGTTATTGTAGCGGCTTTGGAGGGAGTCGGGGATTATATAACTTGCATAATAATTCTTTGCCAGGTTCTGGAATGCCTTTAGACATCGGGTGATGTAGCGTTTTTATCCTCCACCCAAAGAGAAGAGCAGCGGTTCTTTCCCTTCTGAACACTGAGCATTTCATGGCTCAAACTGGCCTCTGGGGGAGGTTATGTACACAGTAATAAACAGCTGCACCCCCCCCCTGCTGTGCTGAGATCGTTCTAATTTCCATCCACTCCATTGGCCATAAGAAAAACAATCGCACCAATCTGGACAGCTGGTGAAACAAAACAAACTGCCTGAAACCTCCACTGATTTGTTTATCTTTGTAGCTACTGGATCTGAAACTCCACAGGGCGGAAATATCAAAATGTTTATCATATCAGACAAATCATAAACACGCATGTCACAGTCTGTTATTCCACGTCAAGTTTCTGCACACACACATTAGTTCGTTCAGACAGCAGAAGGCAAGCTCCTCTGGCAGGGCCACGTCTCCTCCAGCTCCTTTAGCTAATGTCTCAGGTCTCACCCCGAACCAGAGAATCCACGACTTGCTATGTCTCAACCCGACTCTCTGACTTGTGACAAGGTTCATTCCCTTTTTGTCATTGAGGAGATATGAAAAGTCATGTGGGCGAAGGTTTGGCAACATAAAAGACAAGAACCGGTTTTTGTTCCTTTCATCCAGGAGAATCATGAACAGCGGCTTGTGAGTAAAGGTCCCGGCTTTACAGGCTATACATTTGATTCTCAAGACGCAAGCTTGAGAGTCGCATACGTGGTCTTGACCTACCTACCCATCAAGAAGAAACCTTTAGTTCACATAAGACGAAGTGCTAATGGTGGCGGAGGCACCTGGGGAGGAAAAGCATGGCTCTGTTAAATTGTAGCTGCAAACCGCTGCCACTTATTGGTGTAACTGTTCCATCCGCCTGCGGAGCCTTGCTCAGGTATTTGTTGCTCTTTGAGGATTCAGTACCTGACCTAAAAATGTAGAGTATGCCTATGAAAACATGACCATTCACCTCAAAGGCTGGGAAAAGATGGCACTAATTAAGCCCCTTATTCATTGTCAAGCCAAATAAAGTTGGCTTGGTTTTAGACAGGTTGAGTGTGTCTCCATTGGCAGTGTGTGCCGTAAATATACGCAAGAACTTGGGTGGGAACGTGAACATACAGGATCTGCATCGATGCTCGGACGATGTCATTTTGCATGTTTACGCTCGAGTTGCCAGTTTCTCTGAAATCTCTCAATATACAGTATTTGTTCATTGAGTGTTGCTCTGTCCGGTTGATGGTATATGTGGTCTTCTACAAGTAACCACCTTCACTCATACAGTAGCGTGAATTCATTGGCCAACCAACGAATGCGGTCTGTTGCCAATCAAATCGCTTATCCCTGAGGTGATTCCACAAAAATAGGGAATCTGCCAATGGAGATGAATCTGGCCGGCCCAACTGAGTAAGAATTGGAGAATCTGTTGACCGGACAACTATTAGTTGACACGGGTGACAGTAATAAACCTAATTTGGGCTTTACAAAAGAATGCCAAGATGGAAAAAGGAGTCCACTTTGCAGTAGGCAGACATAAAACACGGTCCTCTGGTCAGATGAGACAAAGATTTGAACTTTCTTACCTATATGCCTGTAAATACAGTGCAGTCCTAGTAAGAAGAGCGAACCAGACCTAAATAAAACTGTGGCAAAACTTGAAAGTTGATGTCACAGAAGCTAAGGGAGTCTTAGCTATGTACAGACATACTCCAAGACAAAGGTGAAACTGCGGTTCTATAGCAATGATGGAGATGATTGTGATACATTTTCTTGATTAAAGAAAATAAGAGAAAGATTAATACTTTGCATTTAAATTCACACAATATGCACAGTGAGGTTTGAAATTGTGATAATTTGACAGCATTTGAAGTTCAAGGTTTATCACTGTCCCCCATGTCATCGAGAGCGGATATTCCCAAAATGTAACTTTCACATGAATGTTTTGATTTGATCTCAATCTACAGCTGTTTGAGTTTGTTAAAAAAAAAAAAAGTAAGATTTTCATCACACAAGAACTTGTATTACATTTCACATGTTCCTGTATTGCATGTGGTAGAAATGTACCTGAAATTCACATTAAAACATCAAGGAGAAAAGAAATACAGGTGAAGATTTTAGTCTAATTCTTCCAATGTGCAAATATTTTAGCTGATCACTCTTTGAAAATGACCTAGTTTAGCAGAAAAACCTCATTATTCTGCTTTTATCCATTTGTATTATCTCTGTTTTTCGCAGATTAGGAGAAGAAATGAGCCCAATTTCTGACACTGCCTGAGCCTGCTAGTCTTAAAGAGCATTGAGGATATAATTCAAAACTGAGTCTTTGTTCATTTCTTATTTAAGTATATCTTCATACATAAATAACTTATGAGCAAGTGTTAAGTGACAAATAATTAATTTCTTTTAACTTACAAGGACTTGCAATTTATAATCAATTAACTTTTAAAACAAAAAATATATATACATATAAAAAAATTAGTATACAAGACAAACTTAAGAAAGATATTCAGAGCACACAATTTTTGCTCCAGAGTAGTTTTAAAAAAACATGCAAAAATAATAATACAAAGAAAAACATGGCTTCTCTTGATTGCACCCTAACCCTTTTTTTAAGATGCCTCAAATGTTTTTTTATTAAATCATTATTTACACAACATAACAAAACAACTCAGACAAAAAAGTTACAAATTATTAGACATTGATTTAACTTCACAATGAACAGATCAATGTTAACTATAAAGTTAAAACCAATTTAATTTGAACGTTGATGCTAATGTTAACTTAGTAAGTTTTAGGGTTAGGGTTAGGGGTTAGGAGAGATCAAGAAGTGGGTGTTTATGTTGCACCGAATTCAATCATTCCGTCTTAACATTTCCATTTTGATGCTGTATTAAGGTTGATTCATGACGTGTGCTCCCAATTAAACTACCTTTATGATTATTATTTTTTTAATCAAACCAGTTATTAACAACACTTTGCACGTCTAACAGTTCATATACAGAAATAACCAAATTACTACAAAATCCAATCATACTGGTATTTAAAATCAGTTGCACATTTGCTAATTTACCTCTAGTTGTGATGCAGTGCAATCACATTGAGTTCATGATGCCGACAAGCCAAACCTCGCTGAATTAAGTAAAGGACTTTGCAGCAATCCCTCGTGCCGACACAGTAATAACGATAAGATGATTGAAGTTTGATCAGTAAATAATCGATGACCATAATTAGATGAACACCTATTAAAATGTAAGCATAACTAAAGTCCTGCTGCAATTGAAAATGTTTACAAAGATATTTGTCTAATACCCAAAAGACCAAGATCTCATGTTTCACTACGTACATCCATGTCTTTTTTTTCCTTTTTTTTAAACAAATTGCATAAACTCTGATTGCACGGCACAGTGACAAACAAGAATGTTTGTCTTGAGGTCGGAGCTGCTGTGGTCGCCGCTCGGCAGCAGGTTCTACGCCTTCAGCAGCATCTGTTCTGCTCTATAACCTTTCACAGCGAAGTCGAGGTGTCAGCTGCTGGGAAAATTGTGTTTACATTTCAGTTTGGAGCTCACCCGGTGTGCGTCTGGAGTGTGTGCGAGAAACCTTATAATATATATCTATATCTATATATATATCTATATATATATATATATATATATATATATATATATATATATATATATATATATATATATATATATATATATTATTTATTTTAATTTTTTTTCTTTGAACACCACAACCCGGACCCGTTTCAGACGCCACGAGTTTCTGAGAGAAAGACGACGGCGCTGCCTGTGAGGATGAGACGCCACACTCATGCCGTGTACACGTTTGCTTTCAACACTCAGGTGATAGCTTCACGATCAAAATCTTCCCGGCACCACCACGGTCCGTGTTTCAATTAAATTAGCTCAGTTCTTCTCGACTGCCTCACGTCCAGGAGTCTGTTTGACGTTAAGCGTGTGGAAATTAGATCCAGCCCAGCAGAGATCCGCCGTACTGTTGCTTGTTATTGAAGCAACAGCAGCAAAGCAAGTGAGCTGCTACCAAATGATTTCTGAACCCATGTGGAGGGGAGAGTCAGGTCATCAGGTCAACGCACAGCAGTCCTCCCACATCTGGAACGAAACACAGAAAGACTCCTTTAAAGACAGCAGCGCACACTTGTAGAATTGAGAAGATATGAGGTACAGATATATATACACACTATGCACAATAAAAACTCTGTTTGTCTGTTTTTTAAATTCTAAATCTGAGTTTTCAGTGCTTGAACAGAAGTTCAGCAGTTTTGACCAATAACTGGGACAAGGTTTTTTGGGTTAAGCCCCTTTTCCACCGCTTTCGAAAATAAAATCTTCTGCTTTCTCCTTTCTTATGGTCACCCTGACTATGTTCATTGACAGCAGGGTTTGTGCAATATGGCTTTCCACCCAGGGCGACACAGGCTGGGGGGAGGGTGGGAGAGAGCACAGGAGGGTGCAATGATGCAAATACAAAAAGTCTTTATTTTTGAGTTGCCTTCTAAATGAGTTTCTGTTGTTGGTTTCTCAGATGAAAAGCAATTTTAGCCATCCCCTCCTTCTACTGCGAGTGAGAAAGCAGAAAATTTCCAGAAATTTCCACTGCAACTCCACACAAAGTACATCCCCTTGTTGTTGGCAGCATGCAGGGGACATCAATTTCTGACTGGCACCACATGAATGAGATAAGACAAGATCAGACAAGATGACTTTATTAATGTAATTCATGTGTAATTCAAGCATCCCTAGCAGTGACACATGCATAAGCATGACAGTGTGATCAAAATTTGCACTATGAAATTACAAGGACAGTGTGCCATAAAAGGAATTTTTAAAAAACCCTCATAACTATTTTTTTCATATGGGGGTTATGTGTTCCCCTTCCTGATGCTGCCCTGGGCAACTGCCCAGATGACCCAATATAAATTACTGCCTCTCCCCCCCACTGACTATCACGATGTGATGACTGTGTTGCTAGTGATTCTGGTTGAATTAAAATATATTTTTGAGGGTCTTTTTTTTTTAAAGCTACATAATAAACCTGCAACAATTTCTACATGTTTTTGCTTTCTCATATACCATTAAATCTTTAGATCAATTATGAATCATAACAGATTAACTATATCCTCTTATGTTTTTGCTGAAAGAAACAAAAAACAAACAAGAACAGGTAGCCTACTGTAAATGTGAGAAAAAAAAACAAAGGAGATGAAAAGGAAATTCATTTGCAGACTTTCATTGTCCACTTCTTTTCCTTGACTTTTGATGCAGCAAGAAAGAGGTGATTTTATTTGTATATGTATATTCTGAGGTAGAAAAGATCGGTTTCACATATCAGTATCGGCAGATCACCATTAAGGAAATCCAGCGATAAATCGGTGCGCCCCTTGTATCGGTCTCTATTAAATCCCCTCCGGAACGGCTACAAATCACGGCAACAGCATTCTACATCCTGACAATAAAGACTGGAAAGTTCTCCAGTAATTGATGTGCGGCGTGTTTATCAGCATGATGTGGGTGTAATGTTGTTTTTAAGTGAGACAAATACGCTGGCGCATGACGTGTTCAATGAAACCGCGCTCCGTTTTCCATTCAGTTGTTGATGCAAAAAAAAAAGAGTATTGATTCATACTGGAAAAAAGTAACACAAGAAAAGATCAAAAATAAGGCCTTAAAAGTACCAAGACATGAAATTATTATTATTATTATTATTATTATTCCCAACGAGTTGTTATGTATTTGTCTGGAAGTCCCTGGTCTGGGAGGAAGAAGCTGGTGGTCCCAGTGCGTCACCGTGAGGCTCGCAGGAGCAGAGGGGCTCTGCAGAAAGCTTCTCAGTCAGGAGGCAGGAGCAGCAGGAGCCGCTGCACGCAGCACGTCCGCTGATGCGTTTTGCGAGCCTTTTCTGGCTGCGTATGGCACGCGTACTGGAGATTTCTTTGCCGACTTCGCTTCGCATCGCAGGATATATTCCACGAGGAGGGAAGATATGAAGTATTTTTATGCGTAATTAGAGAGGCTGGAGGGGTTCTCTTTTTTGTATAGGCTATATTTTTAACAATTTTATTCTACCTCAGTTTTGTTAGACACTTAAAGTATTTTTCCCCTTCTTCTTCAATGTTTAAGGTGATTTCTTTCCAAAGCGCACAGAGCTACAGCCTCTCTCTGTCATGGAAAACCTCACGGTGGATGACATGACTCTGGAGAATGACACGTCGGTGCCGGAAAACCAGACTCTGGGCGTTTGGAACGACTACTCTGTCGAGTACAAGGTGGTCAGCGTGTTCCTGGTGTCCCTCATCTGCGGCTTGGGGATCGTGGGCAACGTCATGGTGATCCTGGTGGTCCTGACCACCAAGCACATGCGAACTCCCACCAACTGCTACCTGGTGAGCTTGGCGGCCGCAGACCTCATGGTGCTGACTGCCGCCGGGCTGCCCAACATCAGCAACGCCCTGTGCGGGCAGTGGGTGTATGGCTACGCGGGCTGCCTGGGAATCACCTACTTCCAGTACCTGGGGATCAACGCGTCCTCCTGCTCCATCACCGCCTTCACCGTGGAGCGCTACATCGCCATCTGCCACCCCATCAGAGCCCAGTTCCTGTGCACCTTGTCCCGGGCGAAGAAGATCATCATGCTGGTGTGGGCGCTCACCTCGGCCTACTGCGTCATGTGGCTGTTCCTGTCCGACACCAAAACGCTGGTGTACGACAACGCGGCGCTGCTCACCTGCGCATACAAGGTGTCCAGGAGCCACTACCTGCCCATCTACTTCACGGATTTCGCCGTGTTTTACGTGCTGCCCCTCATGCTGGCCACCGTTCTGTACGGGCTGATCGCCAGGATCCTCTTCCTCAACCCGCTGCCGTCCCACCCGAAGGGCGGCAGCAAGAAGTGGAAGAGGGAGGCGAGCCAGGGCGGCAGGATGGTCGGCAGCGTCTCCTCCGGCAGCAGCAGCACCACGGCCGCCTCCCGCAGACAGGTGGGCTCCTGTTTACTCTCTCTCTGTCTCTCTGCGTAATGATGTGGACGGGGGTCCCCCGGCGGCTCCTGCAGGTGCCACAGCTCAGATGGGCGAACCACTGTTTCCAACAATCGGAAAGAAATGTCGACTGAGCCAATTCTCCTCCTCTCAGGTGGACTTTCGTGTATTCTTGAATTAAGGGAGTGGGAGGGTAAGAAAACAGATGCGCAAAAGTTGGTTGAATTTATATCTTATTACTCATTAGGAGTTTACTCTAAGACTTTCTAAGACACCTAGAAAGTCTGGTGCACGAAAAAAAATACAAATTAAGTTAAAATTTTGTAAAAAATAATAAAACTATGTGGGATAGTTGGTGGAGTGCATATGATATGGGTTGGACACAAGTGTCACAAATATACCGTCATGTCAATAACCGTGGCTGCATTATTAACATCACAAAGCATCAGGTGGCCCTATTGCCTGCCAAACTTCACTGCAAATCTCATTTTGCAAAGCTCTAAATATCAGCCAATTAAACTGAGTATGTTTTAACAAGGCACATTTCTGTAGATTCTAAATGTAATTTTCAAGCTCATTCATTAATTGTTGTATTCTGATACTTTTGTTTTGTTTTGCCTAACTATTCAATATTAGCATTTTGTTTTGACCCCCCAAAAAATGTTTCAAACGTCCATGGCTCTTATTTACCCTTTTTTTTCTTTTCTTTTTTTGAGTAAAGCTATGTTTTTAAGGCTTAAAAAATATTGAATCAATATATCAACATGTTAACTTTGAGAACCCATCATAAGACTTGTGGCTAAAAAATAAAAGTTTCAATGTTAAAGTTTCATCCGGTTTAGCGATAGCGCTAACGCTAGGTCACACTTGCTGCCAAGCTGTGCTGCCAAAATGAATTTTGGAATGCATTTGACATTAAAATAATTGAATTTTGAGTAAAACGCGTTAGGCTGTAAAGGTAATGTTTCACAATGCTCACGTTCTAGCAACGTTTGCAATTGGTTTTTGTTCAGAATTTTAGCGAAGTTGTGTTTGGTGTCGAGCAGAGAGAGCTAATGTCGTTCAAAAGCTTATATTGTGACTAAATATTGTTGCTTAGCAAAAGTTAAGAGCCATTTGTACGACCTGTAGCTCAGAAAGAATTCAGCAGAAACAGAAGTGTGTATCTATCTAGCTTACATTAGCTTAGCGACCACACTAATGCTAATACCGAACATGGTAGCAAACTGAGCTTCTTAATCCTGATGAACTACATGCTAATGAACTTAGCTGCAGTTGTCAAGGACAGACTATACATTACCACATTGTTAGAATGGATTTTAAAAAAAATATCTCAATTTCAGTAGAACATTTTTCTCTTTATCACACACCCATCCTTCATTTTGCTTCTTTTTGACATGGATCGCACCCCAATATGGGCAAAAAGAGGCTGATTATGTCAGTTCGGCCATTTTAGCAGGTTGTTTTTAATGCTGTCCTTTAATACCGATTTCGAAATGTCCATGTAAATAGTTTATTTTATTCTATAAATTCAAATGGCGTGTTTTATAAGCGCAGCAGAGTGATAGGTGAAAGATGCCCATGTACAAATTGTTATGAGATGATGAGATGAGCTAAATAAACCTGACTTTATTTTTTATTGGCTTTGGCTAAATTAGGGTAGGAAATGAGGCCAAATATTAATATTTTTAATATTTTCTGAGCTAATAAAGAAAATTACTCCTTGACCTGAACCAGCAATAAAAATAGATCTATAAATGTCAGATTTTGTAGGGTTATACCAATAAGATTAACTACATTAGGCATGTCATAATATACTAGATCTGTTCTAAGCATAGTAAGTGACATGCAATATCATTTCTTTCATACATTTCATTCCAAATGAACACTTTTCATTCTATGTATGCACGTTTTTTGTGTGTTTTTTTTTACTTTATAGAGTTTATCTTTTCTACTATTAAAATGTTTTGTTTTCAAATGATTTCTGACAAGAAATAGGGATTGAAAAAAACTCTTTCTGAACAATACCCCACGATGTTACACACAATGATCAAATCTACTATCACAGAGGAAAATGTGTGAAGCATCGACAAGTTTATTCTGTCCCAAATTAGAAAATAAATAAAAAATAACTTTTTAAAAAATTGCTTTGCTATGAGAAGGCCATATCCGCTTAGCTGTGCGCAATTATTTTGAGGTTTCCACTTGAAAAAAACATCAATAAATCCAGGCGGTAACACAATACCTCAGCTCTAAGCCAAAACGACTTACCCTGGGCTTTTTGGATAAGATCACACCTGGGAGAATTTAAAACACAATAATCCCTCCCGCTTGAGCGAGTTGCAAGGGGATTTTAAACACGAAACACCCAAAATGTACACTTTGAGACAGGATGGAAGATAGCAATCAGTTCCTGAACTGCGATTTTATTGAACCTTGATAGTCCAATTCTTCAGCACTGATGCTATTTCTATTTTAGTCACCACTTGTTGGACCTCTTTTACTGGAGGCTGAATGCAAAGACAGGCAGCTGAATGAAGCGTCAACTAAAAGAAATAGATTTTATATATATATATATATATATATATATATATATATATATATATATATATAAATTTACATCCTCCTGCTGTCTGTTTGATATTCAGCTGGAAGAACCCCAAATCCTCCAATTTTACGTTGGTATAACTGTAATCTGTCATTTGAAAACTAAACCAGGACACATTGTTCACTTTAAGAAAGATTTTAAACACTCAAGCAAAAAAAAAAATTCAACCAAATTACAAAATTCACATTGCACCTGCAGGAACCACGGGGTATGAAGAGAACGCTGCACTACAAAAGGTAGCACTTCTGAATTTCTGCAGGAATTGTGGGTGCATTTTGTATAGATAAAGAGAGAGTTTACCATATAAATTTAAACTTCAACATACATTGTTTAACTTTAACTGTAATTAATATAAATCATTAACATCGTTCAGCCACCCAATCCCCGTTCCAGGAGTAGTTCCAGCATTTGCGAGGCTTTAACACTACGTCAGCCCCTTTTCTTGGCATCTATTTTTAACTTTAAGTGATAAGGCAGTAGTGTAAGTTCAAAGTATATCTGCTTTTTGTTTATCGTGTTTGTTTTCTCTGCACACACCAATAGTTAGGAGCTAAACCCTGGTCTAAGTCTTATCATTTTATCCTTCTTTAAAAAACAAACTAAAAACCACTCCTCCAGCAGTGTGTCGTTTTTATTTTATGTCTCACCACTCTCTTTAAAACGAAGCAGAAGGCTCGAAGGGCAAAGACCCACCAGGCTGTCTCAGACAGTCAGCGGCGGGAGACGTTTGTTTATCAGATGAGGTTTGACGCCTTCCTGGAATGAAGAGGGTTGGGTCCCCCGAGGGAGCTCCCTGCTTAGCTGGATAGTCAAATCAGTTGACCCTAACTCAAACAGGCTTTAGGCTGACTTCTTTTCTTTTTCTCCACCATCACTTTAGCTGACAAATTCTGTTTATCAGCATTAACATGCTCGTGGTGGACTCACGCGGCGGTCCATCCCAGCCACGTAACGACGTCACCTAAAGGTCAAGAAGTGATGAGGATTTGCCTTTTACCCACCCGTGTGCGTTTGTGAGTTCCAAGTAAGCGATCTACGTTAGAAATCAAACGATCTGCTTGTTGATTGCTTGCAAGCCTTTTAGCAAGAGATCCATGTATCAGTGTCCTTAATTTCCCCTGGAAAAATATCATTGAGCAGATGCTGTCGAGATCCGCTGCGGCTCACGAAGGAACAAAGAAGTCCTGATTGAGAGGCCAATCAGCTGAGACACAAACAGAGCAGTGCTGAATAATTACAATACTTTTCTATCATTACACCACATTGCACAGCCTCTACAGAACTCCTATTAAATGTTATTTGCTGAGGTAATATACTGATATTATTAAAAATAAATGAGCCAATTTGGGGTGTTTTGTCAATAAACTGTAGGTTAAAATATGGATGGGGTTGAATAAAAAAAAAGTAGAGTTGGCTGGTTTGACTCAGCCTGGACTTTGACATTATTCTCCAAATTCATGAATATCCCACTTGATTAGACACCCATATTGGTATTATTTTTAGTCTAATTCAGATCCTCTGACATATAAAGTTTTTCCTAAACTTTGATTGGGGGAAATAATGCTGTGTGCTAAGACAGAAAGGAAAACCAAAATGGTAGAATGAAAGAATTTCTCACCATGAGTTCAGTGCAGTTTTTTTTTGTGTCCTTACAGTCCTTGTGTTTCTTAAGAACGAGCACCACTGTCGGTTTCATTCTCCACACTGTCACATAAAATGGTGAAAAGCATTCCCCTGGTGTGGAGCAAGCAATGTCAAAGGAACAGTTTTTGAAGTCTTCGTCATAATGGCATGAAGGGATTGGAGTAATTGCGTGTTGTCAAAGGCTTCAGCAAGATTCCAGATAAGAAACAGAGTCTTTTCTACGTGGAGCAAACATTCCAGGAGAACTTCAGAAGGGAAACTGAAAAAGTGACTTACTGCTCCGTCTTTTTAAACATGGTTGGGAAGGCTTTGCTGAGTGAGCGCCAGGATTTTCAAGTATATCATACATGTGCAACATTGCTACAATATCAACACAACACACATGCTACTGTTGCAGCGATTACTCGTTAATAACATTCTATATAATTATCTTAAACTAGGCAGGTGCTTCACTCACCTCAGAATGCTGCATTCCTGAAATTGAAAATGACAGCAGGCCCTACTTTTTGATCTTTCTGGATAATTATCGGACCACTGGGAACTCATAGAGCACTGGAATCCCAAAATTGTATCTTTGAATGTGCAAACTAAGACAGTGATGTCTCATTTGTGTGGAATTTCCACACTTGAAATTCCACAGCCTCAACTCCAGTGGACTCAAGTATTATTGAAACTAGATAAAAATCAAGATGGAACTTTTAGAAACACTTTCAACACCTAAGCATGTCATGTTTAGGTGTTGGAATAAACATGACATGCTTAGTCCAACACCTAAGCTAGGAGACTGATTCGGCAAACATTGCTCTCTAACGCCATGCGAAACTTAAGCTTTGTGCCGTGGACGTAGTTGTGAAATTTAACCACGACCAGAGAAATTCCACAGTCTGCTTTTGGTGGAATTAAAACAAACTGGAAGTGACGAGTTGCTGTCATTCCCATGTAAAACCACAGAGAGGGGTCAGCAGATGCTGGCGGCACATGGTGCGTTGAGGTCACCAACTTTCTGCAGTGTCAAAAAAACTACAAACTTACATGTGGCTGTCAGATTAGCTGTAAAGCAGTGCAAAGAGAGCTCTGAGGAATTGGTTACTTTGGCCCAGAAGCTGCATTCAAACCTTACAGCACCAGGGCCACAGCGTAAAGCAGGGCAAAACCGGAACAGTAGAGTCGTGTTCTCTGTACTTTGGAAATTTAATGGAAAAATCTGGGTGTGTAAGAGCCAGGTGCATGACTTCATTGTGTCAGGTCTTGTCATGATGTTTTACAGTAGTTGGACTTGGTCACGAAGTTCAAGTGACAGTATCTGTTGATGCTTCTGCATATTAGGCTTGTTTGAACAATTTTATGGTCCCAACTCTTTGGGAACAGTTTAGAGATAAGAGTTCTGGTGTGAAAGACCTTTGTGCACAGGGTTCTGACTTTAACCCAAAGAAATAACATCAGTGTCTGACCTCACAAATGGACTTCTGGATCAAAACGTATTGAATTCACGTTTACACTTTGTTGAAACTAAATAAAAATCCCAACAGACTTGAAGTTCTTGCACTTGCAAAGGGTCGAGGTCAGCATTATGTCGTTCCCCTATAAATGAAGACTATAATGTCATGTTTTAATGTATTTTGCAAAGAATGAGCAAATTAAAACATCTGTCCATCTAAAAAAACTGTATATCTAAACGGCAAAGCAGGAGACATAATGCAAAAAAGTGCAACTATATTTACAGCAAAATGTGCTTGTAAGTATTCAGTATTCAGATAGTTTATTTATAAAAAAAACTCATATCATTTATGTGCTCTTTTGCATTGGTCGTTTACATAAAAACCCCTATGAAACAAATTCATTCCTGTGGTTCTTACATGATAAAATGCAAACAAATCAAGAGTTTTGCTCCTTGAGCAATCTCTGTCATTCATTTAAACTTACATCAGTGATACACTTTCTACTCTAACTCATGAAAAGCTGTCAGATGAATGAAACATCTTTTTTTCTTTTTTTTTTAAACACTCAAAAACAGAGGATTGGTCGCTGGTTATATCCCTCACCACATTATCATTCCCCAGACATGCTTTTACTGTACTTTCGACTGAGTAAAAAGCATTAGCATGACAGGCGGCATACCTTTTTACTGATAAGCAACTCCAGTGTACCTTGCTGTCAGTTACCTAAGCTGTGTGCTGCATAAAATCAGATTTTTTTTCAAGGACAGAAAGTCCTTTTTTGACCTCTTTCATAAATCATCACAGTTTTGTTTTGCTGTATAATAACCAGAAACCTGTGATACTGTCTGGATATATTTACCAAAACTGTTAGAAATAAATCCAATTTCTGTGAGTTCATCATTCTTCAAAATGTATTTATTAGCTGAACAGGAACCTATAAGATAAACCTAATCAGATTTTGAGGATGTTAAAAAATTGAACATTAAGTTGTGTGTGTTGCCTCAAAGCTAACTTTTTTTAATGTTTATTTAACATAAAGTTATGAGCAGAAGGTGGTGCTATAGTCTAATGTTCAATGCCTGCTGACGACACGTTCATGTGAGTGAGAAAATCTCCTTCTGGACATCTTGGACTTAAAAATGAGTCAAATACTTTCAAAGTCTGAACTGTCGTGTGATTGTAGACCCTGACAAATTAAACAAAATCATGTATTTTTGAGAAAAAGAACAAAAAAAATATTGGCTGTAAATGGCATTGCTTTTCAGATACCGGGTAATAAATTGAACTGTTATATGTTGGAGACATGTAGTTGGCAAGTGGACATTCATTTTGCACTGGAAATCTCCATTACTTTACTCACTACCTGACATTTGATGTCAGTTGACAAGACATGACATAAAGTTACACAAATGTTGCATTTTGAGGCATCAGAAAACATTCGTCCGCTCACAGTTTAGAATGACCTAGTCAAAGACTATTTGACAAGTTAAATGGTTATGCACTCTCCCTCCATCGTAACTGAGTTGGAGCTATTTTGTTATATTTTTATTTCTGAAGCTAATTTGAAACTCACGTATGATTTTTCTTTCCACTACACAATCATTACATTTCATTAAAATTTTTTGACTAACGAGTAAAAGGCTCGAAAAATATATTTAGTTTGCAAATTTAACGTGACAAAAACCAGAACGCCTATGAGGTATTAAAGCGCTTGCAAACTACAAGCTTATTTCAGATGCTAGTTACAGGTTGAAAAATTGGAATTACTAGTTTTATTTTCTTGCAGCTACTCAATGGAGGGCATGTGTGACAGATTTTCCATAAATTATCCCACTGCCTGACAAAAACAGACAACGCATCCAGAAACCCTTCTGGCTTCTCCAATCTGCATACGATTGTTTGAGCATGAGAACAATCTCATGTTTGATGAGACGAAATTGCATTTTTAGACGTCAGAGGGCATAACTGGAAGCATCAGGGATGAAGCGAATGCGGTGCCAGAAAGTTGCCGGAGCAACCAGCAGCCGGTCATTACAGCAAATCAGGAGCATTAGACACAGAGAGCCGGGCATTATCGACACCTGACTGGATTTGATAGGATAGGCTTAGATGAAAACACATGGTTTTAGGATGCAACTGGATGTATGGGGCAAGTAGATGCAGGAAGTTGCAATAAATAGATATGTGAGGACAGACATATTGTAGGTCTGGGGTCTTCATATCCAAAGCGCTCACATAAAGAAAATATCATTATGACATATATTAACCATTAATTCCAGCATCACAAAATATTTAAATTTCTAGTTGGCAGGCACTGATTATTATTGTTTTATTTGAACAGTTAATGTAGTTCATTGTGTCTCCATCAGACTTGCTGGAGAGTTTTCTGTAAGCAGAAATCGACAAGTCTTACCAGTGATTTTAAAAAGTCTTTAACATTTTGATCCATTCGACTGGAATGCCTTCCTTCTTTGGTGTCTTGAAAATGTTTGGTTTTTTTCTTCTCTGTCTTCTGTAACGCCAACCTTTGTTGAGTTTATCTACTCAACGGATTGTCTCGCCTTAGCTGTGGATCTCAGCGGAGTCACCGTGGGCCTTCTGCCCTTTCCTTTGATTAACGTTCTTCTATCAGTTTCGGTGTTCAGCCATGACAGTCAGTAGTGCCATACTCTTTGATTGGGTGGTGGCTAGCTTTGAAACAATTGGTGGCTTTAGATTCTTCTTTTTAACAAGGCGTGCTTAGAGATACCCATTTGCTTCCTTATGAGCAGATACCTTGAGTAAAATGTCTTGCTTGCCGTTTTTTATTTTTCAGCCCTCTTCCCGTCCGTTCTAACCAATGTTGACCGACTGATGTTTCACCAGGTGACGAAGATGCTTGCCGTGGTCGTTGTCCTGTTCGCCCTGCTCTGGATGCCCTACCGGACCTTAGTGGTGGTCAACTCCTTCCTAGGCAAACCCTACCTGGACACCTGGTTCCTGCTCTTCTGCCGTCTCTGCATCTACCTGAACAGCGCCATCAATCCGGTGATCTACAACGCCATGTCGCAAAAGTTCCGCACCGCCTTCAAGAAGCTGTGTCGCTGCGGCCCCCAGCGCTTGGAGAAACCAGCGTCCTACAGCGTGGCTCTCACCTACAGCGTCATCAAGGAGACGTCCAACGGGGAAAGCCCGGACCACTTCACGACGGAAATGGACGAGCTGCACTCGCCGTGCAACCAGTGCATGCCTGCCGGAATCTTACAGAGTGCCAAAAAGAAGCAGTATGTGGTGGATGCCTCGCTCACTGGCAGAAAAGTGAATGCCTGAGTAGAGACGATGTTTGCACCCAGAGTAGACAACGTACTGTTGAGTTTAGTCAGGTTTAAGTTGAAGGCGCGCCGACATGTCCAGCTTGAGTTTTCGCTCTTGTTCATATGTTATTTGATGAAACTAAAGTCCACCCCCTGTCATGTTTTGTGGGCTTTGAATATTTTGCACACAATAAGTTAAGAGAACAGTTTTGAGTCATCCAAAATAGAGAGTATTTGCAGTTATGCTTAGTTATTCAGCGAAAGCTTCATATCAGATGACTTCTGGGAAAAACTGAAAGATTACCGATTGGAGGAGTTAATGCACACAGCAACTCTGTTCTCTGATAATCCATCAATCTATTTTTTATAGCCGCTTCATATTTGAAGGGTGTTTGTGGAGTTGGGTGCCCATTATTCCTGATAAATAGCCAACAAAGGGATATTAAGAGAAACAGACATACACTCTCACCTAGGGGGAACTCAGACAGCACAATTACCCCATCATGCATGTTTTTTGACGTGTGAGGAACTTGGAGGTAATCTATACATGCACAGGGAGAACAAGCTAATTCCACACTGACAAGACCCCAGCTGCTATTTGAACTAATCCTCTGAACTTTTTAGTACACCCCTGGAAGAGTGTTGCTCAAGGCACTTGTGCGTTCACTTCCCTTTGCTGGGTATACAGTCTAATGTTTGACCGGAGGCGAACATCATTTACACACTCTGCACGTTTGATGCACCAAGCCGGGGGAAGCACCACCGCCACCGAGTCTGCTTTTAATGAAAAAAAATAAATAAATAAATTTCCAATAGATGCATTATTCGCTGAGCTAATAAGAAACTCTGGAGCTGAAAGGCAGTGCGATGGATGACGTTTTCATTTAACACAGAATTAAAAACGCAATAAATAGCAGATGATGCGTTTTAACTGCTTCGCATGACAAGATAATGCAGAACCTTTCGAGAAATTTTCATCAAGATTAAAATTTTGATGCCTTTAAGCATATTGGCCTTGGTAAAATTTTGAAATGTAATGAATAATTCGGCCAGTTGGAAGGTAATTAACTTTTTTTTTTTATATTCTTGTTAAACGCAGAGGATTTAGTCCATTGACATTCCAGTTAAATGTTTTGTCCATTTAGCTGAGATTGCTTTATTTCAACGAGTTAGAACCGCATCAAACACAACGCCATGGAAAAAAGTTCACTAGTATTCATTATTGCTATAAAATTCAAATCAAATTTAAGGCTTTGGAGAATGTGTTTGACTTGCTCTTGTTCAAGAGTGAGCACGAAATTTAAAAATAATACAATTGGCAGCACAAATGTACATTTTTGTGGCTTCTTCGAAACCACAACAGGACAAAATTGTACCTAAACATATAAACAGAAAAATACATTCCTTAAAGATACCTATTGGCTTTAAAATCACAAACAGACATGCAGACACGTTGGATCCCAGCACCATCATCTGAACAGTACTGGCTCAGAATCCGTTCAGTCCGATTTTAATAATCCAATTCAAGGCAACCTTCATCAGGAGAAAAGTCTTTTCCGACTGTCTTTAAGTGAAAAGGCTTGAGGGTTATTTTGCTAAGAGAGCGAGTCTGCAAAGCCAAGTACGACTTTGCAGTGCTGCTGATGCATTTCCGAGATAGACGCTCCGATGTTGGAGGAATTTAAACGTGTCAATGAAGCTCCTGCATCGGCAACATCAAAGTTTTGAACGTGTCAGACAGCGAAAGCTAATTAAATGAAGAAAAGACATAAGCATGCAACCACTGGAGGAAATGTGACGCGATATTGCAAGACAAATTGAGCAAAAGCTGCTGCATACTTGTTTCTCGGATCAGATCCTTTTAACAATAAGAAAATATTTTGTTTGTTTTTGTGATTTCTGGCTCAACAGAATTCAAGGTTTATGTTTTCCTCAAGATTTTAAAAACTTCCTGAAATGTCAGAAACGGTAATAGGTACACAATGTTCCTCTTAGTTTCGACATCAAGTTTAAAAAGTTCTTTCTGGGACGACTTCATGTCAGATTCATGCATTTTTATCAGTACGTTTAGTTAAATGAATTTTTTGTTCATTTGAGAATAAAAAAATAAATGCTCGAAGCATCTGTAAAGGACTAAAATTGATATTGTTTGCAAACTTTTCACCAATGAAATCCAAGTTACATATCTTGAAGTCACTATCATGCAAACGTCGTTGTCACTGCGTTTCATTTTGCAACCGATATTCTACTGGGTTTCGACTGGAGTTACTGAATCCGTCCCTCTTTGCGTTTCCCACCTGAAGCCATGTAATCTGAATTAATCCAAACGTACACCGGCGTGACATTTTAATTTCGCTTCCGCAGGCACAACCCAGATGTCGCATTACGTGACCTTTAACGACGCACTCGGCAGAGAAAGAGGCGGACGCATTTAGACACTCACTTAAACTTGCTGTGTCAATTTAGAATCACCTGAATGCTAATGATTCCAGCGGGGGAGTTGTTGGATTAGTCCTCCGATGTGACAGACACACCGAGCAAAGACCCGGCGTTGCTTTGGTTGCCATCAAGTGGAGAGCCCGCGTGCGTCAGCGAGTGGCGAGCTACAGTGACGCAGAAACGTGTTCCTGCTGCTGTATTCAGTTTCAGCTGGCAGTAGGCAGCGCTTTTCTTTCGAGTTATTTGTTCCAGGAATCTCCACAAACCAGTGATGGGACATGTAGCAGCACGATGAAACCCATTGTGTGCCATATTTAATAAATTGATGAGGTAGCTGACAAATACGTTTTGGAAATAACCTCTAAGCAGGTGTTAAACATACTTCTCATCGATACTGCGTATTTCGGTATCGATCCAATACCAAATAAAGTATCGCCGATATTGATTGATACCAGTACCGATACTCATTGTTTAACTGTGAAGCCATCAAACATCTGACCTTCAGGCAATTTTTTTCTTTTTTCTTCTGGATTTGAAAAAAATAAAAATATTTAGGACAGAATTTAGGTAAGGTCTCAACATGCTAATTTAACAACATATATTCAGACGGTAAACAGAAACATTATGAAAACAAAGCAATTTTTTGCGTTGTTTTCTAATTAAACAAACAGCAAAAATTATAACTCGAAGAGTGAAAGCAAAATCTTTTTTTGTTGTACAGCCCAGAAAGTACGACACAAACTTCCCGCCGGCCTCTGCCTCTCACTGACGCATGATTGTTGATGGAAATATTGGCTTGAAAACATCAGTGTGCGTAATTCATCTACACAACATGTTTCACTTAGTAACTTCAGTCATTAAAGTCAAAGTTATTTTCAAGAATATTCTAATTTGTTACATATGACTGTGTAGCTGTGCCTGCTGGTGGGGTGGTGGGAGTATCTCTGAGTTTCTGTTTTGTATGTAGGTGAGTTGAACACCCTTATGAGCTGAACTTTTTTGTTAAAATTACCATTATTTTGTCAGTATAATCTGAGACAGGCAATGTGTGAAAAGATCAATCTCCTCCACGTCCTCCGTGAGCTTCTATTGCCGTCTGAAGAAACGCACCTCTCCGTGTCAAAAACAACCAATCAGATCCTGGAGGAGGGTCTTAGTGCTGCCAGTCATGCTCGTGTACGTCCACTCAATGTGATGATGACGGAGAAACAACTTACCATTACAGGAAAACTGTTTTTCTGCAGTCATACTAGCCTTAGCATTCATGGCAAAATACGTTATGGTGAGACCCTCCTCTTGGCTCTGATTGGTTGTTTCTGACAGAGCAGGCTGTTTCTGCAGTTGGCACTGGGACATAAAACACTTTTTGTTTTCATAACAGTTACAGATTGCAGCTTTAAGGAGGGTTTTTAGAATCTCTTCGAACTTGAAAAGATGCTGGGTAAAAACAACCCTGGGTCAAATATGGATCATTTCTCTCAGGGTCAGTCCAACTCAGCAGGGTTGCAGAATGGGCTTAATTTAGCTGGATGGATTCAAATGAAAGACATTTCAGCTTCCTCATCACGTGGATGAACTTTGGCGAAGTCGGACGAGGCCGTCGTATCATCGACACGGTAACTCTACAAAACTGTTTCACCCCATGCTTGTTTGAAACAGCCCGTCTTCTTTCACAACAACACAAACCTATGAAATAATGGTGAGGAACCTTGCAGTTTCTGCATGTGGCCCGTCTCCAAGAGAGACCAGCTAACGAAAGGGACACGCTTTAAAATCAACAGCTGTGTTTTTCCGGGTTTTTTGTTCGTCTATATTGTAAAGTTGTTTGAAAACTTGTGTGCCGTGCAATGTGAACTTCATGGAGTATTGTACTTTTAAATGTGCTGGAAAAGAAGAAAAAAAAACTGTTTTGATCATTTCTTTAAAACTGTCTCAGTGCAGTGGGTGAAAGTTAAATGCTAAGGTAGAATAGATGAAAATATTTGGAAACAAAAAGCTGTTTCAAGTCTGTGGTTTGCAAAACACCTCACAGCTTTTCGCTTTCTGTTCGTTATTATTGCTATTATTATTATTATTATTATTATTATTATTATTTTCCTACTTTTGACAAATAGCAAACAGCTGTGATATTTTGTGTTCTGCTTTCAGGTTGCTTCAAAAATCACGATTTGCAACACACACACATGCAACCCCCCCCCACACACACACGCACTACGTGGGCAAATCCAGTGACTTTTTGCACGTTTGTAGTTTTCCCTCTGCTGCTTCATGGATTGTTTGAATATTTTGTATTGCTTATTTGTCAATAATAAACAGCAATTCAATCTGGCCTTGGACGGTGTGTGAGTGTTAGTCCCTCAGAGTTTCTCGTGACGTTTCGGCTCTCCACACCTACACCCACTTCTAAGTCATCACCAGCAGTTCGGCTGCTGCATCATCTGAGACTCCGCCATGAATCAGCCGCAGAGCTACTGCAGGCGACGGCCCGCTGGCGGGGAGCATCAATCACTACGGCTGATGGCTTCACTGTGGAGTCACTCGGCATGTGGTGGCCTGACTCCAAACAAATTCATCTTCCTAAAGCTTTGGATGGGCCTCCTGAAAAGGGGGCTGCACAAACACTGTTGACGAGCGCGCATCACTTATTTTGAACCGGGTTCTGTCAGCACGTCTTATCTATTCCACACAGAGGACACTAATTGTTTTTAAAACCACTAATATGTTAAGGAAAATAGATTTGGAATATAGAATTTCAGGCTTTCTTCACTTTGAGGTCACATTGTGCTAAAGTAGTGGGGAGAACGTATGTCTATTATGCATATGTTTTCTTCATATTTAAAAAAAAATGATGACCTGGAATAGATAGTGATCAAATTATGCATGCAGCAGTATTGAATGCTTCCAGATGTGAATCCTGAGCATGTTTTAGGGCAGCATATCTCCGTATACCACTGAAAACCAAAGCACTTAAAAAAAGAATCCATGCCGATATTTTTTGGCAACGGAAAATAAGCCATTTCAAAGACCTTCAGATTGTTGAGTCATAATCAATAGGCACTGCACCATTACTTTGCAACCCCACCTGAGCTCAGCCCATCATCCTGCAACCCGAGCGGAACTCCAGCACTTTTGGTCAGCTGGTTTTAAGCACTGTACAATGGCCCCTGGAAAGGACAAGTGTCTTGACTGGCCATCCAGAAACCGCCTGCTACAGTCTTGCTGGTTGAGCAGGAGGTTACACTTCTG
Organism: Poeciliopsis prolifica; assembly: GCF_027474105.1. Classification (NCBI taxonomy): domain Eukaryota; kingdom Metazoa; phylum Chordata; class Actinopteri; order Cyprinodontiformes; family Poeciliidae; genus Poeciliopsis; species Poeciliopsis prolifica. The sequence continues at coordinate 4,376,305 of NW_026562392.1, read as the reverse complement.
CTTTTCAAAGATGTATGGTTGCACAGCTGCGCAGCTGTTTGCATCCGTGTAAATGTTAAATTTGGGGGTGGAGGCGGCTCGGGGGCGGGCGCGGCCAGGAGCAGCTAATCTGGATTTAAACTGCAACAGCTTGTTCTGAATGGAGCTCAGCAGATCATAATCTCATTATCTATGAGTGATTTTGAGCATGATATGTTAAATGGACATGTTTTGTATCGCCCATAGAACTACCCTAACCTGTTCAAGGAAGCATAATAAAATGCAACAGCAAAAATGCTAATGCTAAATGAATGATACATGCTATGTGATGCTCCATCTTTCATCTAATCTGAGAACAGCTATCTCACAGGTCAGTCCCATCAGGGTCGGTTTGACCTCTTACTCTTTTCAGTGGCTGACATTTCACTACATATACTGCTGAAAGGTCACCGGTGTGCTTCCACATTCATGGAGTTCAAATACGATACGCGTAGTTGTTAAGCAGTTTCACATATCCGCTGACAAAAATTGGCTCTATGAAAATTAGTTCTGAAGCAAGAAGTTCATTTAGAGCCTTTTATGCATGACCTTTCCAGCTACCGATTTATCACTACCTGCAACCTGTAGAGGGAAGATTGAGTCGATAAGGAAACAGCTCAGTAGGTGCCGCCGACAGGCAGGTTTTTGCAAATGCAACAGGCTGCGGAGGGTTTGATTTCATATTTTAAGTCATCGCTCTGACTGGAGCGAAACAAGATACCATCTCTGTGTGTTTCTTGATATTGTCGAGCTGCATATCCTTCCCCTTCCGTTTCGAAATGCCCAGAACTTCTGAGAAGTGGATTGACACTGATAAAGATTTGCTGCCTCGGGAGAACCACGCCGGTCCTGTGAAGGTTTTCATTCTGCTGGAAACGAGACGCTGAGCTGGACTGACACGGTCAGAAAAGCTGCAACTCCGGAGCTGAAGCACGAACAGGAGGCAGCCGCTTCAAACAACAAACAAATCCATAATCTATAATTACATTGGTTCATATTTTACACTGGAAACATGTTGCGTTAGTTATTAGAAGGCTTTTCCCTGAACATCAACGTTTCAGCAGGGTATCCTTCAACACAACAGCAGCATGAAAGATGCAAATGTTCCTGCAAAATAGTTTTAATAAACCGTAGGAGGAGGCAACGCTTAGCAAAGAAAATGAAAAGCTATCTGAACTTCAACATAAATCCCTTGTGGAGAAAAAGCATTTATCTTTGACTTCAGCCAGACTAGCATGAGCAGAGATTATTACTTTAGTGTGAGCCGCAGAGTCCCTGCGCACAAATGGAAAACACAGAGATCAAGTGAGATTTAGGAGGCCTTCAGACGTGTTCCTCACCTTCTCGTTTATCCTTACAGCCCCGTTCCAGGAAAACAACCGATCCTAAAAATAGCTGATGAAAGGCTCCTCGTTTACTTCCCGTGGCAAATGACAGCGCTTTTCAGAAAAGAAAACTTTTATGAGGCAGGCGTCCAACACTGTCCATCACAACGCGTATCTCAAGAAACCACGGTGGCAGCACCATGCTGTGGGACATTTCTATGGAAAGGACATGGAAACAAAATAAAAATCTGCATGCACTTTTATCTTCTATAAAATTTCCCTAACGTAAATACATGCGTTTATAAAATGGAAAATAAAATATAATTTATATGAATACAAAAAAATCCCCGGAAAACTGAGCCTAGAGTTTCAGGGCATTTTTTTTTTTAATTTTTTTGGGAAAGAAGAAACTTGTCAAGGCTGTCAAACTTTTTTTTGGCTCGAATACAAATTTTTTAAAAGTTGAAAGGATACAAATCAGGAAAAAAAAACATGCAGGTCATTTCAAGTAAATCATTTCAAACAAAAGTACTTAAGAGAAGTGATGTGTAGAAATTAAAATCTCAAAATGATAATTTATGTCATCCAGTAACGCCGGGCTGACAGCTTGACATCGATACTTTCCTGACTCTATTTTCATGAAGTTTTAAATTGTATTTAATATTTAATAATTTCATGACAAGAAGAAAAATCTGAAAAAGTGTTAAAGAAAACAAAAGCTGTACTTATTTTTGTAGAAAATTTAGCCTCACAGGGCCATATTTTCACCTTTTGAACTTTGATGTTGTTTTTGATGTTATCGCCACCTGCTGGCGATAACACTGGATTTCATTTTTAATTCAAATCCCAATTGAAAATGAGATTTTCTTTTTTGGTTTTCCAATAAAATCACAAATCAGTAAAAAACAAAACAAAACAAAAAAAAAAACTCCAAGATCCTAAAAATGTGAAAGTTTTACAAATACATTTGCAGTAAAACCTATTTGTGATTACAAAACCAAAACGTAGTAACAATATTTCTAGAATCGCTTCCATCCATTTTCTTACACTTAAACGTTGAGGAGGACCGAGGAAATTAAGCTGATCGATCCAAGATGGACACGCAGACGCTTGCATGAACCTTTAATTCTTGATTATTTAAAAATACAGCAGTGGACTACTACAAAAACACCTAAATAAAACCAAATCTTAATTTTTGAGATGACGAGTTAAAGACCACATGATTGTCGTGTTTTTTGTGTAGGAAGCTATTCGTCCAAAAAAGCTTACTGTTGCCACGCGGTGACGTTCCTTCCAGCTCAGAATTGTGGCTTTTCTTTTTGCAGCGGGATGTTGTCAGTTTTTCTCTCAGAAGATGAATGTTTTATGTGAGAGCATGAGGTAAGTGTGAAGTGCTTTCTCAGGCTCGTTGCTCGACTGTGGACTGGTTGCGTGGTGTCAGCCGTGCGTTACCAGCAGGCCTCCCGTGTTGTTTCCTGGCTCTGACCTGAGAAATGGGATCTGATGTCAGTCACTCAAGAAGCCTGTGTCTGGAACCACAGATTGCACTTGTGTTGAGTATGAGAAAACATCACCATGTTATGAGTCAATCATTTTCCAACCCAGATGCAGGAATTTGGCGTTTGCCACATGATTTGGGATGTTTTGACAAAACGTCGGGTCAAAACTTCTTTACATGCCGCCATTTTCGATGTGGCGACGACCCAATCAGATGTCACTGAACCTCTTTCATCCAATGAAATAATTAGTGGTACAGTAAAATAAAAGATGTGGAAGAAAAGGGAATCTGTGATTCAAATAAAATGAAAGGTTTGACGGAATGGTAAAAAGTAGAGGCGGACAAATCGTTGCAGAATGTCGACACCGAGGAAGTATCGATACTACCATAGTTTCAGATCGCTTTTTTATTTTTGCAAGCTGGTTTCTCAACTTCCTCTAAAAAAATAAAACATTTTGTTTTCATTTGCTCTCACATTATATATTTTTTGCATCTTGTTTATGTAGAAGAAATGCACACGAGTGATGTTAGTGTGGCATTAAAAGGGAGTATTTTGTGGAAGGTTAGTCCAAATTCTGTTCTAGATTTGAAACAAAAATAAACCAAAGGAAAAAAAAACCAATAACACCTGATGGTCAAAAATTTGATCATGTAGCGAACTTGAATAAAAAATGTTATCGGTATCAGTATCGGCGATATGGGATCTGGGTTTACGTGGTATCAGATTGAAACAAAAATAGGCAGTGTCGCACACCTTTAGTAAAACTCAGTAAAAAAGAAACAACACAGTAGTCGGTGATCATAGCTGATGTCAGTTCTGTAAAAATGGAAGTTGTCTACATAAAATCAAGTGTATGGCAAAACCCCCCTGAAAACGTTGTGTTATTGCAGTTTAACAGGCAACATCAACTACCCTGAAGAGAAACGGTGCAGCATTTTATGGACTGATGAAAGCAATGTTGTTCTTTTTTTCGTTTTAAGGCGGGGGCCACACACAGATTGCCAGACGATCGTAAATACTGAATTCAAGTCACGGTACTCTGTGAACTGCTGGAATTGAGTCACCATGCGGGGATATTTCTCATACCATGGTGTCAAATCGGTTCTTCCCTACAGGATAAATGGGGCTTGACCGGGATCACGGCCCAGTTTGAATGCATTTAGGAAGTCGTGTTGTCTTATGATGTAGAAGAAACTCCCTTGTGGACAAAGACCCCAAACACATCAGGAAACCAGCGGGTTGGTTTTAGACCAACAACATTAACGCTGGTAACCAGCAGCCGAATAACACAAAAATTAGTCCAAGAGAAATGTTCAAGCCTCCTGTTTGTAGGGCAACAACCAAGAAATGTAGTCCATTTCTCATACTATGCTTGATATCTGCTCACAAGTACAAGATGTAACCATGTAGCATGAAGCTGTTTAGAAACAGCAATTAAACAGCTAAAAATGTAGCTGTGATTGACATGAAAGCAACATCTTCAATCTGGGCTTCAAACCTAACTGCAGTCTTCATCATTAAAAACACAATGGGAATCATTGAAATATACGACAGACATCGTAAATGCTTTCTGTAAATAAAAAGCAATTCAGTTTCTTCATTTTCTATTGCGTGTGAACAAACCCGGTTCATTGTCAATCATGTTTCGCTTTGGTGAAAAGCTGTGCAGTGCTGCATTCTAGCTTTTGGAGCAAATGCTAAAATGCTCGTTTGGAGATCGACTCAATTTGTCTTAAATAAGCTGCTGCCATTTTGAGGGTTAGAAACTCACTGCAGGCTAATTCTGACAGAGTAGGCCAACATTGGCACAAAAGCTCGTGTTGCGTTTGGAAGTTCTGGAAAACTTGCAAAGCAGACCACCGGCTTTTGTGAGTCACAAACAGGCTGATTCTTAATGTTGCTGCATTAGCGTACTGCTCCCCGTGCTCCCTTCGGGTTCCTATATTATTTACTCTTTTTTTAGTTGGAAGTTGAAAAAGAAAGAGCAAAGCTGAAAGGTTTAAGTGACATTAACCAGATGTACAGCTCCTCAGACAATCGCAGCAGGGTGAAGGAGGTCAGCGCTACACGGTCTGTCGTACAATTGCTGGCATTTCTTTCCCCAGACCAATAAGCACCAAAGTGTGACTTTTCATTTGCTGCTGATTAGCTCACACAGACAGACCTCATGAGACTGTAAGCTGACCCTCTCGACGACCCCGGGTACTTTCTTTCTCTCTATGTCTAATCATATATAATATATTTTAACTTAGGCCAATAAGTCATCATTGTTCTTTTTTAAGAAGCAAGTACTAATTAGGAAAACAATCTGTATTGAAGTCTCTACATTTCTCATAAATGAGTTTTTGGAAGATCTGCTTAAGATCCGCTTTACTGACGTGTGATGGTTAAGAAGCGCTTTCTCTGAAGTTAAAACTGCAGTTTAGCTTTTAGGAAAAAAATGTTTTTTTTTACGAGTTCACCTGAAACTGTCGCTATGGCATGCCAGTATAGTACGAGACAAATTATCTGTGGAGACATAAAGCTGCTCTGCCTTCTCCCAGTACTCCCAGTGAAACTAGAAACAACCAATCGGAGACAAGAGGCGGGTCTTAGAGCTGTCAACCACACCCACTTGCTCTCAGCGTCTGTCCCTGTCGTGAACGCCGAGCCTAGTTAGTGTGGCTAACATCGACAACGGAAAGTTGTTGTTTTTTTCTGTAACGGTGAGTTGTTTCTCCGCCTTTAACACATTTAGCATCGCCTTCACAAGATTGATTGACAGCGCTAAGACCCTCCTCCCGGCTCTGATTGACTGTTTTTTGTTTTTTTTTGGATTTCTTCAGTCGGCAACAGCAAGACAGGGAGGAGCTCGATTTTTGTAACAGATTATCCGTCTTGTGTCGCCCGGGTCACGACAAGGAGACAGTTTTAACAAATACATAGCAAAACAAAACATATAAAAACCACATTGCTGCGGCTTTAAAGAGCTGCGAAACAAAGCCGAGATTGACGCGAGAGCGTCGAGAGAGGCACAGGCGACTTTGGCTGAGAAGGGGAAGATCAGAGCGCTTCAGGATGATGCTCCCATCCCCTCAGCCAGTCGAAGCGCTCACGGACAGAGAAAGGCCCTGGCAGATGTGATCACAACTCGTTTCTCAGGCGTCGTAGGAATTCTCGCACAGGAGCGCAGCCTAAAGTGAAACATGTCAGTGGTCGATAAGTCCGAGCCCCGGGGAGGCTGAGAGCAGCGTGCGGCAGAGGAGCCAGTAGGCCGCAAGGACTGGGACGCAAAACGCAAAGTGGGATGCTGTGTTCAGTGAACCGAACAAGCACAGAGAACTCAATTGCATGTTGTTCTTGTAACGCATGCGCACATGTACACATGTTCGCACAGCCGCAGTCAGAAGCTCACAAAACCCGGCATGTCTGCAAATGACACATCCTGAACGCTCTGAATCTGCAGTGTTCTTTTGACAAAATGAGCACAAATAAATATCGCAGAAGAACGTTTTTGCCGTTTAATCAACAAACAATAACACTTTGTACACACTTTACCGTGGATCTTTATTTGCTAATCACAATAAATAATAAATAATTTTCGAAGAATTTGGGGAATTTTAATCTACTCGTCTTCTCAAAACTGCTGTGTTTGTGTATCAGGGAAACAATATACACCTGTTTTGCACCATCACTATGCGTCAAAGCGTCAGAGCTGCAGGAGAAATTTCTGAAGCCTGTCAGAAGTGGCTGAGAAGAACTGAATTTGAAAGAAGGAGCTGGAAGGAGAATTCCCCCAGGTCCTGGCGGTACCTGCAGGCCCACTGACACGTCCCGAACTGACGAGTTACATTTTTAGTCAACTACTACAAATATAATAAACCAGTGATCAGTGCCACCGCTTAAGGCGACTGTATGCGTAACAACTTCTTGTAAAAGTTTCTTAAAGTTGGCCACAAAATTGGATTTTATTTCCTAGACTAATGCAAGGTGATTTATAAGAGTCGTCTAACAAAACTGTGGCTTATCAACTGAATCAATTTTAATTGGTTGAATGATCCTTTGTTGTTGTTGTTTTCTGTTGTTCCTACTAATGCGACTCTAATACAGCAGAGAATAAACACGTAATAAGATCAAGTTAATCAGCGAGAGAACAAGAAAAAAATCCTCTTTCGTGTTGCATTTGAAGGCCTCCGAAAAAAACATCGTCCAATGAAAAGCCTTCAGTTTCACCGATTTTCCCGATCGCTTTGACGGTTCATTTGAAAGAGAAACACAAACCGAAACGTTACACTTTCTTTTTTTTTGGTCTCCAATCGCAAAAAAATCTAATAATGATAATAATAATAGTGAAAATCTATTAGATTTAAAGGAAGACGGAGAAGAGCTGCAGAACTCTCTGATGTTTTTCCTTCTGCACAGTGACGACTTCCGCAGTAGGAGAAAAGCCTTTGTGTCTTCTCAGCGATGGACATTTTTTGATTAGCCCCAAACACAAAAAGCGGCCGAGGACATTTCCCCGCGGATCAAAGCCACAGAGCCACGCTGCTAATCCCGCAGCTGCTCCCTCGCATGCCGAGGAGACTTCTAGAGTTCCCTTTATGCTGACAGCAGCAAGGATAATTCATTCAGACGCTTTATTATTATCATTATTATTACTTTTTTAAATCTGTCTAGCAGACATGTTCTTTAATATTGAGATGTCAGACTGAAACATCAGCCTATCCTGTAAGTTGTGAAAAAACAAACAAACAAAAATAAACCCCCATACAAACAGCAGCAGTGAATCCGTGTCACCGGCGTGAAAACAACACGGTCTTTCTTTCCCGAGCCTCCAGATTCTGGTCCTCACGTGTGAAAAGTGTCACATGGATGAGTATTGATCTTCGGGGTCGTTCCGCTCCCGTCCGCCAGACCGCTCTGACGTGGCGCAGTCCGTCCATGTCGCTGCTTGTGCGTGAGCCCGATGTGCTGACAGAGTTGGGGATTTACTGAGAGGTCGGCGAAGGTCAAGTGAGGCCTAAGTGGGTAGAGACGAATACAGTCGTGGAGAATGCATCCGTTCTCCATGCTGCGCTGAAAGGCTGGAGGAGAGTCAATACAGCCGGTCCATTTCTCCTGCTACCTTTAGGAGCTAGCGGGACAAAATGGCTTCAAGCTAAAGCTCTAAATTCCCTTTGTTAGCGTCTATCTAAGCCACGCCCTAAAGAGGGCGTTCCCTAGAGCGTCACTTTCTTTAGCTTTAGCTTTGCAACAAGCTAAAAGAGATAAGAGAAACACAGAGAATTATTTATTATCAATAACATGACTCGCATTTAAATGCATGTTCGGTAATATTTTTGGAGTGGCTTTACTGGAACATACATTGTAAAAAAAATATAAAACGTCTGTAATTTACAGTGAAATACCAGCAGCTGTGGTTGCCAGAATTTTACCATATTTGCAAAAAAATAATAATAAAAAAACAAACAATTGTGTAGTTCTAATTTACTGCATCTGTGAAACTTGGAGCAAATTCCGTGTTCTACATAATATAATTCGGTTTCATCGTGCGAATGTTGTGAAACGTTTCCAAGTTGGCGAATGATGCCCAGAATCGGTCGTTTCAAATTGGTTGCAGATATTTAAGGTGTTATTTTTAGCTGCAGGCGTTTCTGATGAGCTTCTCTCCCAGACTCTCCACAGCTCATGGGGGCGTCAGTCGTCACTGTCGCAGTGATGGGAAAAGTGACTCCCTCAGTGGCCCTGATTTAAAATCCACAGTCGGAAAGTCCTCTCAAAAACAGCCAGGGCAGAAGGAAACTCTTGGAAAATACGTTCCAGCAAAAACAGCCATCTGGTTCTCAAAGGGGAAATGCGTCTCATTTGTTGAAACACTGTTTCGTTTAAATTTAGTCAGTCGTTCCACAAAATCTGCATCATTTCCTCAGTTTGGATCTTTACAATTCGTGTCGTAATGATAATAAAAAAATCTTTATTAATATTATAAATATAGCACATCTGCGCTCCTGCTGAGGTATTTTTTTGCCCTATTTGGTCGAGGTCATGACTTAGAGTGGATTCAGTCGCTTCTGTTTCCTGTCACTGATAAGTTCCTAGACCGGAATGCGATGTTTTTCTTCCTCCAAACTCGACGTTTGTGACTTTTTGCGGAAACAGAAGCAGAGCGACCCGGTTAAAGGTTTTCTGTTGGGAAGGCGTTTGTGTCGAATGCAGAATCATCTCGTACATGTTTGGCCAGCCTGTTACAGGTTGCAACTACAAATGGTCCAGTGCAGTCCAGACGTCTCAAGAAACTCTTCATTTGAGCTTCCTCTTTAACAATGATCAACACATTAAACTCATGAGCACCAACGTCTTTTAAACGATGGTTTTTCTGTGGTCGGATCTGAACTCATTTTTAATCTACAAGATTTTCTAAACCGTGACGTTTTGCTGCAAGCAACGGGGATTTGAAGATCGTACCTCGTCAGAGTTTATGACCACAGTGATAATCTGTCAACATGCGTCATTGGATCCCACATTTATTTCTGCCAAAATAAAATAAAAAAATGTTAAAACAGTTTGGACGGTAGAGAAGAGCTGAGGCACATCCAGGCAAATTCATTTCCGGTAATCGTTACGTCTCTTGACACGTCACTTTCCAAACCATGTGAAACAAACTTAAACTGTTCACTGCATTTAGCAATTGCTTTCCTGCAGGAATGAGCAGATAAGACGATTTCACTTACGGTCGATGATGGTAGTTAAATTGAGGAACAAATTTCCTTCATGATGATCTTACAGTTGCTGATTTTGATGTGGAGAAACTTTGTGCAGAGTTAGAGTTTCTCGGTTGGCGCATTTGTTTCACGTTGCATGTTTTTGCCACACTATTAAGTGTAATAAATTGAATATGGCCGTGTTTTCACGGCTACAGCTGGCAGCTCTCTTGTTGAAGCTGTGCTGCCTCTCAATCATTCATGTGTCACAACTCGTTAAATGCACAGACCGACATTGTTGAAGTGGGGCTTTGCGGCGCGGCTGTAAGCGTTTCGAGTCTTACCTGCAGCAAGTCGGCTGTCAAAGTGATCTGAGTTTGTGGAATTGGAAACAAAAGCTCACAGCGAGCCCAGAGCGGCCGCCTGATATCACATCACAATATTTCTCTTCAAAGTAAAGTATGTCACTTTTCTAGCTAATGTTGTTACAGGACTTAGTCTGCCAAAAGAAGATTTGCAGCTGGGGGTTTTCAGCTCCATCGTCCATCAACAGATTGTTGTTTTTTTCTTTTCGGGCGTAATAGTTCATGAGTAGTTGCCCTGTTGTCAATATTTCATCGTTACTTGTAAGTTGCTCGTGGGACAGCACTATACATACTTGGTGGATTGAGAGGCAGAAGGTTTGAATGATTTTTCTACGCTGTGAAAACAGCCACAAGACGACCACCATTCTTTCTATAAACCGTGAAGTTAGCGTCTGATTCAGAGCATCTCAAACAACTTGGGTGGAGGGAAAAAAAAAAAAAAACACACTATATCATGTGGAAATGGCTGGAAATGATTTAGCAAATGTTATAAAAAGAAACGTAGCTTCATGGAGGTGCAAGAAAAAAATGGTCAACTTCAAATAGTAGATTTACAGGAATGCAAACTCATCAATAAAACACTTCACACGAGCGGCGACCGTAACTCGGTTTATGTTACGATTTAGAAGATTTCAAACACTCAGCTCGTTCCAGCGAAGGAGAAAAGGCAGAAGACGACTGACGTTCCAAACGTAGTGGGAGCATCCAGGACACTAAGTAGCATATTTATAATGTCTCGGACAGAGACCGGTTCACTCCAAGGCTAATACGCCCAAACACGTGCTTAATGGCTCATCCGGGAATATTCAGACCGCTAAAAAGCAGATGAAATAAACAGCAGCTACAAAAACGGACGCAAAAGAGAAAACATCGATTCGAGATGACGGGTTTCTTGAAGAATAAACCTGACACAAGACATGCCGGTTCATTTACTTCTCGGGGATAAGGGACACCCGAAGACAGTACTGTGCACCTCTTGGACAAACCAGACATGTGGTTTGTGCCAAATGAAAGAAACCACCAGCGCGAAACGCAGGAGGTGTTTCATCTTTCTAACACCTACACTGTAGCCTTGGCTTGCCTCCCCATTTGTTTTTAAAGTACAACTCCCACAGAGGACAAACGTGGATCGTTTTGCGACGGCTCAAACAATGACTCGCTTTTCCATTTTTGCCCCAGTAGAGGCATTAGCGCTCCCTTCTTTTGTCGTTTAGCCGTCTGGACCTAATAAGCTCGTTGCTTACGATGACGTCTGGAACCCAAGCGGCCCTTTTGAATGAGTGTTGAAACAAGAGACAAAAGAAGACGTTCAGTTCCGCGCCACTGAAACACTTACACCAGTGAGCCTCCACCCATTTACTTCAAACACACCCAGAACCTCCTTGGGTGCAGTTCAAGTTCAGGATGCTAAACTGAACTTGGGGTTTGTACTCAAAATGGTTAAATACAAGCTCCAAATACATGTTCCAAAGTGTCCATTTATTGGTGCGATAAATGTGAGTATGACGACTATTTTTTTTTTCCCCCTAAATTTGTGAAAATTATTAGTTAACACCTTTACTCTCTTCACACTACAGCATGAGTGCCTTTCGATCGGAAGGCACAGGAAGACCTGACACTTCAGCATTCATAATTCAGTCTCCAGAGAGGCCATGCTGCTGCTGACTTTTTTTAATGGGCCAAAGATTTACGCCGTGTGTGCAGCTCCCCCACCCAGGAGCGCTGAAGATTTTGTTGCTGATGCTACAAAATCAATGCACTTGAGACCCAAATGTCACAGCTAAGACCCAACAACAGCATCGCTCAAAAGACAGTGGCTTGTTGTGCTGACTTTACAAATTGCGAGAGTTAAAGGTTCTGCTTCAGGAGCTAAATCGAGGCCCGGTCCATGCAGGGGCAAGATTAGATATATCTAAAAAGTTGTTTTTATTTTTGTTTTTTTTTATGTCTGGGTGTTTGTTCACAAGAATCCTGCGTTTTAGGAGACCAGAGACATAACATTTTTTTGTGTAAAAACTTTCAAAGTCCTCGTTTCATGGTTCGGTGTCTGAACATGATCAAAAAAAAAAAAAAAAAAAAAACGGTAGTTGGTGTTTTTGAGGGAGTCGGTCGCAAAAGAAGTCGATGTTCATTTTTATTAAATCTGCATAATGTTGAAGAAAGTAGAGACCCAGACGCCGAGCTTTAGCATCATCAATGTATGTCCTAATATTAAACATAAATTATGATCAGGTAGAGGACAATGCAAGTGCAGTGCATTTAAAAATACATATTATTGTAAAAGCAATTTTACGTTCCTATTAACTCTAATTTTCTGCTTCTTTGTGTTTAAGATACAGGGGGGTGGAGGGGAAGAGCTGTAATCACTCAGCTGATGACTGTCACCATTAAAGCAGGATGATAGTTTTAACTGCTGGAGATGGAAAAAAGGAGCAACACTGAATGAAGAGTCGTCCTGAAAACGGTCGACTTCATTTGAAGGAGGCTCCTTTGTGATAAATTAGACCCTCGCGCCTCCTTGCAAAACTGCGACCCAAATTATGAAGTGCTCCCCCGACGAGCAGAGTGCAGTCCTTTGGATTCGGGGACTCGGGCGCTTTGCTCCCAGTGGACTCGCCTGTCGTCTGCTCAGAGGACGCTTCCTTCAGCTTCGGTACCGGGGGAGAAATCAACGGGAGCAACGCAACGCTGGCTAATTGGCTTTCACCACAAGCAAGTAACCATGAAAAGCTTGTTGCCATAGCAATTAGGAATTTTAGAAGTGAAAGACCTGAAAATTTGAAAGTCAACTTTAAAAAAAAAGAAAAAAGAAAAGACCGTCTCTTAACATTTACCACTGAACAGAAGGGGAGCGTTAGCTTAATGAGACAAAATAAATAAAAATGTATATATTTATATTATGTATAAATGTATATATTTATGTTTAGTGTCGTAGGGAGGAAACCTACATTCAACAGTTTCATGTAAAGAATTTTTTTTTAAATGCTAATTTATTATGGATATGAAATAAAACTATTTTAGAGGCCATATACAGACATCTTCAGTGAATTAGAAAATGCATTCTAATGAGGCTTTTATGTGACTTTATTTTTTTAATGTACCTTTAGGCAACTATATAGGTTTTATATTTATGTTTAGACATGTTTAGAGTGTCTTTGTTTTGTTTTTTTGTTTTTTGATCTGATCCAATATTTTGATATAAGAAAGTAATTGTCTTATTAGCTGCAGGCAGAAATGAATCCAAATGAACATAAACAAAAAGCAATCGATTGCAAAATAGTTCAAGTCCAATCAGAATGGACAAATGATGTCTGGGAATAGCAATTTATAAAACCTTTTCTCACAGATCACAGCCATGGACAGGACTGGACTTTGACTAGGTCAACTGGCATCAAATGTACTTTGATGTCTTGGACTCTGATGTTGTCACAGTAATTGCCTTGATGTTTCATACAACATAACATGACCCAATGAGCCCGCATGGTGGATATGTAAAGTAGAAATCAAAAGTTTACATACAACAAATGTGTTTATTTCTAACTCTCTGAGGTGAAAAATAAGCTTTTTCCTGTTTTAGGTCACTTAGAATTACCAATTTTTACCAGAACAATAAGTGAGAGGGTCTTTTAAAGCAACTTTTATTACTTTCTCCAAACTCAAAAGTTTTATATCTACTTATTTAGATATCTTTATAAGACAAAAAGAGATCTGTTATTTCACGTCATTTAAAAACTTTATAAAATTTGGGGGAGAGGGGGATTTCTTTTTCCAGGTTCATTTTCTTAAACTGATCAGGTCAAACTCTCTCTGCCGACCCGAGAACAGATCATTCCTGATGGAGTTTCCGTTCCTGCTGTATAACCGTCAGCAGCGCTGCGCTGTCATGCTGTCATGCTGCTTCTAATGATGCTCCCCAATTCAGCCTGACAGCACAAGGACAAGATCCTTTGTTTCATGTCGAATGCAGGAACATAAAAGGAGAGTCTGCTGGCTTTCTAGCTGTTTAACAGATAGATCAGTAATTGAACTGATTGCATCATCTGTACTTGCCCCGCTGTCTAAGTGTGAACCGGAGGCGGTCTGACTCAAGTTGTGTCTCTGTTTTCAGAAGAGACAACTTTTCAAAACACTACATGACAAAAGAAGTGGTCTGGGTCAGAGGTCAGAGACTGGAACTGGAAGACATTTTAAATGTCCAAAATAAATAAGCAAAACAACAGAAGCAACAAATAAAATGAATTATAAAGTCTGTGTAAACAAAACTGTCCTTCAAAGAAAGGGGCTAGTTGGGACCAAAGCACCGGACGGAAGACTTTGGTTGTCCAGTTTTTGGTCGAAAGAGAGAAAGAAAAGAAAAAGAAAGATAAATAAAGCAAATGGAAATGATGAGACTCATTTCAGTTCATTAGGCAATTGATTGATTTATTGTTTATTGCGACAGGCCTAGTCAAAGGTTTCCAAGGCTTTCCCCTCCTAACAACAATAGGTTCTAGCCAGGGACCGTGGCAGACGGCGGTATAGCCTATGGAGAGACATGTTTGGAGTGCTTTCTTTTCTCATCATTCAATGATTATTACATTCATTTAGCAATGAATGCTGCCCCATACTTTCTGATTTTAGTTTGTCGTGTAATGTGTAACGTGCAGTCTCCTCCGCAGTGGAGCCGACAGACGGTTCCTTCAGCCTGGTTGTTGACAGAAACGTCCATTTTGCACTGGCTAAGCCAAAAATAAAAAATAAAAAAATAGAGAAATTTGACAGGCATACGGTCAGAAAGACGAGTATGGGCCTCATATCAAAATGATAATTTCAATATTTGGCTTTTCTTGCAATGCGGAAAAAACTGATTATCGAGCAGAGTCTGTTCTGCTGATATTCCTTTCAGATTTCTCATCACTGATTGCGGCATTACCAAATACTAATTCATTGCAGGGTCGCTTTAATTCGCACACATGTCCTATTACTTCTTTGGACAAAATAAATCCATTTCTTTTGGTCTTTTGCTTCATCTCAGGCACCTCACGCAGAGAAGAAACAAATTATTGTGGCGAGGAAAGCTGGTTCGATACCCCCCAAAAAGGTGTGTGTGTGTGGGGGGGTGGGGATTTGAGCAGCCTTGCTATCAGGCCAATTGGTTTCTCGGTGCTGTGAGTGTTGGCTGAGGCACTGTCATGATCACCTTGTTGTCCGCCGCCGAGAAGGCCACCTGGGGGAGATCCCGTTCATGTTTAATTCAAGGAATAACATGTAAAGGCCGGATCTGCTTTGACAGTCGCTGGACAAAATAACCCGAACATTCAGGTCTGTGGTTTTCTCTCTTGGCTCCACCTGAGCGTTTTACGCCCAGAGCAGCTTTCACTTTCCTCACCCGTCCATTCATCCTTCTCAGTGACCGCCGCCGCCTTGGGAAGTGAGAGATGTGTTATTTTGAGTTTGCGCTAGCTCCCTTCAGAGGAGCCTAGCTCGTCCGAGATCTTCCACCGTTTTTTAAGGGATAGGTAAAATTCCCTTCTTCTTCTTCCCCCCCCCTTTCTCGACGTTTCAGTTTCCTTGTGACAATTCTTGAGTTTTATAATCCTGTCGCTCCAGTTTATCACAGAGTGACGGTATAGATTTTGCGGGTAAGTGAGGTCTGGGCAAGATGGATGCGGAGCGCCGTGTCGGAGCCGCTGTCCTTTAAGGCTCATTAAAGCCCGCTGGTGCGTGGCCACCTACAGTCAGGCTCGCAGACAGCTAAGATAGCAGGTCGGACGATGAGTAAGCACGCAAGCGAGCATGGAGGCAGTGTAAGAGGGTCCCGACAGCGAAAAGGTTAGCCGCCCTCCCCCTGTTCTCCTCAAAACCCACATGCCTGATTGACGAGGACACGCTTAGCATCTCAGGACTGGAAAAAAAGAGATAAAAGAAAACCAGACAGCTAATCAGTCGCTCAGCTTAAAGCCAGTGATCCCGTTTTCCTATTTATTTATTTATTTTTTTTATCCTTTTCAGAAAGTTCATCTTGATTAAAGAAAATCTCTTCTTCTTGATTCTTGATTGAGTAGACTACAAAAAATAAATAAATAAAAAAAAATTCTGCAACAACCTGATGAGTCACATGTAGCAAAAACTAAATCTGGAGTGACATTAAGAGTGGTATGCTGTGCCTCTCAAAAGTTTGCACACCCCTGTAAAAATGTCAGACTCTTGTGATGTGATTTTATTTATTTATTTATTTTTTTTTTTTTTTTACACCTGTTAGTTTTACTTGTAGAGCAGTAAGGCGATTCAAAATGCTTTACAGATCCTATCGATCAGCCTCAGACGTCGCCCACTTTCCTTGGATAAATATTTCAGTTTATGGAACAGGAGCAAAACTAAAATATGTCAGAAATTTTTACATCACCACAGAAAATAAGCATTCTTACTGGGAAAATAGAAAGAGGCAGAATCATGCAAAATTGATCTATTTTAGCTTCACTCTTTGTTATAATTTTATTCCCTCATCAAAATACATGCTTGGAGTGTTGTTTAGATTTGTTCACGCATGTTTGAATCTCGCAAAAATCCTTTCGTCTCCTCCGGAAACCGTCCAGCAGTACATGTAAGTGGTTTTATCTGGGTGGACCTAGCACCACCCCTGAGGCGTAGCTCCTCGGATTTCCATGCATCCGATCTTCTGACTCATGTCCTCCCACACTCAGCTCCTTAAGACTAGCCAGAAGCAATTAGCAAACACCTGATGGAACTGCACATCAGATGAGCTCATCATACAAGCCACTCTTCAGTGCAACTTTGGTAAAAACATTGTTCAAGGGTTAATAGAGAAGCCATGTTGTGATGACTTCCTGAAGGTGGAGTTTCAAAAAGAACAGGAGCTTCTTAAAGAGACGGAGACCCAATTTCAAGAGGTAAAATTACAAAGTCATATTTCTGGTCATATTTTATATGTATATACACATATGACCTAAAAGTCATATATTTATATAAGGTAACAGCTACTACTGCCTGGAAAATACATAATACTTCCCCTTTAAATATTAATTCCAGTTTACCTGTCTGTGAAGTCACTTATACCAACCATATGAAATACCAATTGGTGTAAATTAACATGACGTGAAGGCTGCATCCAGCAGAAGACGTTTTTGCATCCGCGGCAGCCCACATCCAATCTGCTGTGATGATGTATCGCAGAGTGTAACCGGCCATGAGGGCCCTCCAGAACCGCCAGCGCTCTTCAGCGGGGACCGGCTGTCCTCTGCGGCCTCCGCTTGGACCGAACCAGCCGGCGTGACGGGAGAAATGTCAGCCGCTGTTGAACCCCGGTGTGCTTAAGTGTTTTGCACCCTGTGACAGATGTAACACACATACACATGTAGATGGATGGAGCGCCGCTATGAGAACAGCGGCAGCACTTTTCAAGCGTTCCCATCGGGCAAAGCTCAAATACAAAGGAGCGGCCCAATCAATACGTGACCGGTGAGAGAGGGGAAGATTTCTTCCACGAGATATTGACGTAACGGCTCACTTCAAACAGCATTTTCAGGCCAATCCAGAGAAAAGCCCGGGTGACTGTAAATGCAGCTCTCCCGGGCTTTTCAGCACCTGTTAGCATTAGCGGACGAAACAGAAATCATGCACACATGTTGAGGAAAGGGAGGTTTAAAAGAAATTCAATGTTCATGTTGGGAGTTTTTTCTTCTTCTCGTTTTTCATGAGACGAAGCCCTCTGTGGCTCACCTCTCTGCCTCCCTGATGCGCTTATTCACCGTCCCTCCTGTGAATAAAGCTGCGAGGCTCTTTTGGCCGAACACGAGGAGACGTGGGCTGATCACAATACTGGATGACAGAATGAAGCGTTAATGGAGGTCAGGTCATGTGAAGAGAGGCTGCTGCCGCTTCTCGGCAGCCAGAACCGTCACTCTCAAGGCGAAAAAGAAAATGTCGCACGCTGGCTTGTTTTTTTTCTTTTCTTTTCTTCATTTTGTCTGAGGATTATGCAGAATGAGGAAACTCTGCGATTATGGCAGCGCTCTTTGTTTACACACCGATTAATAGACTTAGAGTGAGTTCATATGGGATCTGTGAAAACAGCCGTTGAAGGACGGCGTGTCGCTGCCATTTTGTAATTATCTCCACTTTAAGTGCGCAGCGCTCTTCCAAGAAAGAACGTGTGGAAACGAAACAAACAACGTTAAACACTGAGCGGGCGGAAAGGGCAACGCTGGTGAAAGCAACGAGATCTCGAGTGGCAGAAACGAGTCACGTGTAAACGCATGAATTTAGGAAATTACATGTTGCAAACTGTAATAGCCGACAGAGGCAGGAAAAAAATGACAGTATTGCTTTTCTGAAGGGTTAGTTAAGAGCGTAGCTGTTGAAGAAAATCCACAGGAGACGAGCTTCTGCAAAAAAAAAACAAAAAACTGTTTTATTTTGTTCCCCTGGATATTCTTGGAACCACAAGCATGCCAAGAGTATCAGATTTTTTTTCCTCTCTTTTAAAGTTTTTCTTTCGTCCTGAAATAAAGTGACACTTGAATGTTGAGGGGTTTGTATCTTGGTGGTGGCATTCCTGCCTGTATTGAATGAAAGAGAAAGAAAGAAAGAAAGAAAGAAAGAAAGAAAGAAAGAAAGAAAGAAAGAAAGAAAGAAAGAAAGAAAGAAAAGAGGTAGTTTGGTCTTTTAGTGAAAAGCTGCATTGAATTATCATCAAACAGAAGAAGACACACACTGTCCAAAAAGGAAAAGAAAAAGAAATCCACCTTTGTCTCTTGAGGTCAAAGAATATTTTTAAGCAAGCCTTATAGATATTTTTTATCGGTAATTGTGTAAAAGGTCTTTTTGTTCTTTATGACCAGCGGCGTCTTTTTTGGGGGCCACAGACGTTGTTTTGAATTATTCTGTGCTTGGATGAGTCGTCGATGCTCTCGTAGTGATTTTGTACGGGCCGGTCACTCCTTTCACCACTTTCCAATATTTTCTCTGTTTGTGGATAACGGCTCTCACTGCGATTCACTGGTGTGCAAAAAATAAATAAATAAATAAATAAATAAAAAAATTTAAAAATGGCTTTGTGACCCTTTCAAGAAAGATCAATGTCAACGATCTGGTTTCTCGTTTTTCTCCTTCACTCTGTTCAGATGGCAGCGTGACGCGCTGACATTTTAAGGACACCTCCTGTCATTGAGCTAATTGATTTTCTGATTCTCCACACACGTCAATCGCAGTTCGTTTATGATTTAACTCCAATTATTACAAACATTTTATGGCAGATGTTGCAGCACAACTTCTGTTTAGGTTTGCTTGGTGATTACTTACGCCCCCCGCCCCCTAACAAAACCTAGAAGCTTTGGACAAACCTTTTTCTATGACGCCTTTGAAAACTGCAGTTTGTGTACACTCAGGTTGTTCTTGTCTGACGTCAACATTCATTTGATGATCCAGAACATTTTAGTGTTTCAGAAGAACTTTCAAGGTGGACGTTTCCGTCTTACAGGCGAAAACGCAAAGAGAAATGAATCACAGCAGACGTACCGAGGAGCAACCGCTTCTTGATCCTGATGCACTCTGGCAGCTCTAGCACGATCGGTACAGAAAGCGTGATTGAAGAGGCATGAATCCAGTTTGAGAATTGGAAATGAGCTCCGTTCAGTGTCAGACTCAGACCTCTGACAAGTATTCTGAGGCATGACAATAGCTTCTCCCCCTCCCTTTTCTTATTCTTTTTGGCAATCAAGGCTGGAGAAGGCTTTGAATGCCAAAGGAGAGCAGCAGAAGAGGTTGAAGAGAGTGTGTTATCAGCGGCAGAGGGAATTGAGCAGCGTAAGGGGCGAATTGGGGGTGGATCTGCTCGAGCGGTGAGAAGCAGCTGGCTGCGGCTTGTGCTTTCTCAGTGTAAACAAGCCGCACCGACGGGCCACGCCACGCGTGCAACACCAGGCAGGCGCGGCCCACGGGGGCGGCCTGCGGTTGTCCAATAAAGTTTGTGTGTTTTTTTTTTTTTTTTATCACGCTTTAATTAACTGTGTTCCTCTATGTAGGGTATGATTATCAGGTACAGATCAGCTCGCAGAAGTCTTCTTGAGCAACACACAGGAGTAGATAGTCAGGAAGTGGAAGGAGAACAAAACCGGGTTCCTTCACCCTGCTCAACAAACAAACGTATCCCCACAGCATGATCATGGTGGACAGACATGGTTAGTCCAGGGTAACGTCTAATGCTGTAACGATGGAAAATGTACCAATGTAAAATAGTTGAAAACCCCCAGACGTTTTTTTTCGGTTGTTGATTGGAATAATTATTAAATCCATAATCGTCCTGATGAAGGACCTTCGATGGTCACGTATCAGCGGTTCAAGTCCTTCCATTTCAAAAAATATCCTCAGCTTTTTTCCGGTCTGCCACGTAAAACAAATTTTAAGAAAATAGTTAAATAATTAGTCTTTTCTAATCTGCCATGTTTTCCGTGTCAAAAGCAGCATTCGCTCCGTCCTCCTAATGCAGTAGGCTATTCATCGCTCCCAACAAGATGCCCCGTGATGAGTTTGCAGAATTCCACGAGGGAAGCGTCGCCATCAATGCACCCACCGGCTAACACCCGATTAAACAATCCAACCCCGTCCCTTAACGTGGAGACGGCGGCCCGCTTGCATTCAGCCAAGCGTCACAGCGCGATCCGCTGCTGACAGAAATAAGTTTGCAAGAAGCAGCAATGGACGTGAAGGGAACTGGCTGGAAGGAGCAGTCAGTCAGAGCTCATGACGAGGGCACCGGAGGATTTCCTACTCAGGGAGTTGCAATCGTTCAGCTTGTTACCGACTCAGATGTTATTCACACCCGAGGTAAGGCTCTATAACACTAGGCAATACAAGCCTGTTAGTGCAGGAGACTCGGTCCTCTGGAGTCAAAACAGGCTGCCCTCTTTGTCAATTAACCCAATTTAGAGCATCGCCTCTCAGCAGCGGTTGAGTACGAGGGAACAAGAAGCAGATGGCCTCTTGCAGCCACGAGTGTCAATCAACAAGCTGCGGAGGCGACAGGAGATATTGGAGAGTCCTCAGATGTGTGCAGTGAGAACATGCAAATGAATGTGAGTGCATACAGCGAGCCGTAAGACATGGAGCGACCTATATTGGGTTGATATGTGCCTCAGATATTAAAGTAAAAATAAAAGCTTCCACTGGTGTTCCCGGAGTCAAAGGAGAATTCAGTGTTGGTTGTCTTTATTTTTAAGCTTATTATTCTGAAACTGTAAATGAAATGGACAGAAGGTCTTCAAGTTTGTTCTGCTGTAGCTCAGAGCCTAATTTTGTTATTTTTGGTTTTTTGGGGATAATGGAAACAGTTAGCTTTGGCAAAAAAGTTGCGTTCGGCAGCGCCATCTGGCCAAAAGTATTACCCAGCTGTACTCCTGCTGTGACTTTATTAATATCAGCACAAAATGGCTGCGACATCATTACGAAATATGAATATTGAGTTAAAAACTGTCCTTAAATTCAACTGATTCTTATAGTTTTACTTCAAATCTGCTTGAAAACAACACAAACGTTGAATGGATTGTGCCGCCCTTTGGATAAAAAATATGAAAAAAAAAACAATTTCCAGCAATTTCATTTAAAATTTTCTTCTGCATCAACATTATTATATTGTAAAACTGTGGCATGTACTCAATGGTTATCACACTGTGAAAAGCGTGTGCTTCCTACTGCCTCCCAGAAAGGCTGAGGAATTGTTTGTGGACATTGAAGACCAATTAGTGAGCCATACTGGCAGCTAGCAGGGTTTCCTCGTTGTCAGCGCTGGAGGTCGGCCTTGATGTCGTCTCTCACACACACAAACTGGGGCCACTTCTTCCATATTGTCAAATGTCTGCAATTATTTTTAACTCCAATTGCTATTTTTTTTTTCGCTTTTTCGAAATTGCACAAATTCAGCATTTTTTTTTAGTTAGTTTTTTTTAAGGACGCATATTATCACCAAATGTGGTCCAATAAGCTAAACGGTTAGTTAGCTGGTTTGAATCCCAGCTAGCGATTCTTTCCTTATCCATGTGTGGGATTTATTTTTTTTTTTTCCCCCACCTTCCTTCAACGCTCCTGAAATATCACTGTTTGGTTAATTGACCCTATGAGTCAGAGTGTGCATGGTAGATGCACCTCAGCTAAAACTTGTCACTGACAGCTAAACATGAAAGAAATACCAGCCTTTATTTATTTATTTATTTTCTGTCACACAGAAATCACACCTGAATCGGTGCTTCTGTGTTTTTTGCTCAGTATGAATAACTGATGCAAGGTCAGCGACAGATTCAATCAGCTGGTAAATGAGAAAAGAAACAACAACTGACATTGACAGCACTGTTATGTCTTCATATAAATTATAATTATCTTTTTTCTTGTCTTTGGACAACGTTTGTTGCAAACTGGCACGATAAGAAAACTGAATTTAAATAAAGTGTGAATACTCGCTAGTTTCACACTATGTGCCTCTCATTTCATTGCTCTAAGAAGCTGAAGCGAGATAACTCTCCGGCATCTTTAATTATGTGGCAATCAATAATTTGCAATCAATTCACTGAATGAAATGTGTTGCACATATCAATTACACATGGACTGGTGTTTCCAAATGTTTATTTCTGTTAATTGCACAGTCTTTTTCTGCTTAATGCAACTAAAACCATGTTATTTAACATCAGAACAGCACACCAGACCAATAAATAAAAACATTATAAAAAGAATTGTCCAAATACTTAATACCTGATTGAAAGTTGCTTAAAAAAAAGTTAATTTCATTCTGGCAGTAGTTGTAGCAAAATGCATATTTATACAAACGTGTCATTGCTACAGAATCGACACTGGTGCTGCTGAAGTAATAAACTAATATTAACGTTATTTAATGTTGCGCTGTGCTTCGCGGATGCTCTGCCTGAGCCAGTGAAGTTTCACTCAACTCCAGATTCCAAAAGCTTGAAGCGTCCCCATCTGACTGACTGCAGCCGCCCGCTGTGCTCTCTTCATTTCATGCAAAGTGCTGCCTGCTTTCACATTTTCAACAGGCGGATAAAAGACGATGAAGAGTTTCCACACCGGTGCCTCCCACGGCTCCAGCACATCTGTGAATCTGTTTGCGGTGGCCGCCACACACTTGAAATATTAAGGAAAGAAAGCACATCATACATCACGAGGAAGCCCTTGTCATTGTCACCGGCTTGCTGGGAATGATTCATTTCGCGAACTCTGTCTCTCGCACCGAGCCTTTAAACCCTTAAGGACAAAGACAAATAAGGACAGAGTCCTCAGGGACTGAGACTCGCTGGGCAAAGAGGGTGGCAAGTGTTTTGACGGTCAAATTAAGCGTGGCTTCTTCATGGCAGCTACTCTGCCATGTTGGAATGCACAGTTAGAAATTATGCTTGAAAGAAGGTTGCTAGCTTATGCGTTGCAACATAAGAGAACACAAATAAAATGATCACAGTCGACACCACAGCTGCACTTCTTTTTGCTTGTGTGCAAGCTACTGTTGTTGCTAAAAATTAGCCAAGTGCCTCAGTAGAATTAGCTTTCATATTGATTCGAAAGTATTTGATTGGTCAAAAGTTTGACAAAATTTCAAGGGCAATTGCCCAGGGAGGCATTTCAAAGGGAGCTACACGAGAACAAAGTAAGAAAACATAAGCTGTGTGTTCAGGTTTTCTATTCCTTTTATGAATGTGCTTTCACATATGTTTGCACACTGGCTTGCTTGCTGTTAAGAGAAACATTATGTATTTGTATGTTAATTAGATGATTTTATGCATTCTGATTGTTTGGGTGTGGGGTCGTTGCCGTATGGTAGCCACCACAACAAAAAGTTAAGTTTAGGTTTTTAGTTTATTGACCACCATATAAATGAACACACGGGAGGGAGAAACAGTTCAAATAGCGCCACTCGTTGGCACCAGTGGTAAAAATACATTTAAAAAAAACCTTGAAAAATGAATCTTTTATTAGCTATCTCACATTGTAAATTTTAGAAAACTCTAAACCCTTAAGTACATTTATTCAGAAGGAATCAAACCCAACTAAAGAATTTATTGTCGTTAACACAGTAATTGGATCCTTAAAGTATTCCTTTAAGAGATGTACCAGAACTTTTCATTTATACTTAGTTTCTCTCTAATTTTAAGTGAGGGCAAGATTCTGAACCACTGGGAAAAAAAAGAAAAATAAAATTAAGGTAGGTAGAAAAATTATATATTGTAAGAGATGCCCTGAAGGGACTACAGAATTCATACTGACGTTACTGATTTTCTGATAAATCTATAGTGAGAAGGCCACATCAATGCACAAATATTGCTGTTTAAATTTTTAATGTAGTCATACAGGAAGGTAATTTGAGTTTTGCGTGTTTATTTGTCCCTTCCGGTTGTCGTGTTTTGTGGGTTTTTGTTCATACAATCTGAGGCGAGAGGATTTGCCTCCATAATTCAACGGCTCACATCTTCTGTTGCTCCCTTGGCCCAAACTCAATGCTTATTATTTTTCATTTCGTGATCATAATAGACTTCACAGAACATAATTTGGCTTGCAAAGAACAGGAGAAATTCGCAACATTAATGATGACCCCATTAAGCTCCATTAACCGTCCCATTCAACCATGGCGGTGAATCAACATGCAGAATCTAGGGTGGAATCAATATTACATGTTTTCTGCTCCGCCGGATGCACAAAAGCCCTACTGTTGTTCTGTGTTAGTAAAAAACTCATCAAATTATTTAATCTTCTCCTCAATGCATGCATGGACTGTATGTTCATATAAAAATAGAAGATGCACAGAAATTTAGAGTGCAATGTTTTCAGATAGACTAGACAGATTCAGAAGATTGATGCTCTCTTCATATCTGTGGAAAACAAGAGAAACATCAGTACAGTTTTCCTGCTTCCTTTCATTAAGGTCAGAGCTGAGACACCAGCCCTCTGATTACTGAGTTAACTGGAAATGTGAAAGCTGGAAATGTGAAAGCTTTAGTATATCCTCCAAAAGCCAATGAAGCTAAATCATTTAAGTCGTCTTGTCTCTTTAAATGCTGTTTTTTGATTTAGTTTGGTTGTGCAACTGCACCAATGACAGATGAATTGTGAAGTCTAATGTAGCGACTTGCTGCAATATTCATAATCCTTAAACACTGTCCACATCTAGACGCGTTACAAAAACAAATCTCAGTGCAGTTCACTGGTATTTTGCTGGACAGGCCCCCAAACAAACTAGTGCATAACTGTGACGTGGAAGGAAAACGTTTCTGGTTTATCCAATGTTCTTTTTTTTTTTTTTTGGACAAATAGAAGTCTATGAAGTCCATATGGTGACGCGGGAGAAAAAAACAAACACTTCATGGCCATGACTTGTTATAATCAAGTCGTTCCCACAAAATAAATGAGTCGTTCTCACAAGATATTAAGTCGAGGCCTCGATTTTCTTTTCTCTCATGTCACCAGATGGGATCCGTAGAAGTCTGAAAAATGTGGCGTGCATTTGTGTTCAACCACCCTGAAACGATACGTTGTAGAGTCACACTTTTGGGTAGCATTTTTTTACGAGCTTAGCAACAAGAAATTTTTTTGCAACGTCTTTATAGAACAGTTCAGTCGTCTTGAAAGGTGAGCATCTGCTAACTTTCCAGGTTATCTTCAGATTTTATATCTAGTTCCTGACATGAATAATAAGTAAACTGAGAAAGTTTGACATAAACCAATCTACTGCAGTGCTGTTCATTATGTTTGAGGTTGGTGTAATTATAGTGAACATAGCTCAAGTCTCAAGTGGTATAGACCAAGTTTTCTCACATCCATCTTTCTGTTACAGTTTCCTCATCCCTGCAAAAGAAAAGCAACCCCACACCATGTTGCTGCCACCACCATGTTTCTAAGAGGGGGTGGTTTTCTTCTACAGGTAGTATTTTGGATGTAGGCCAAAAGCCATTTTTGAGGACAACTGTTTTGTTTTCTCATTAAAAAGTGCTAAAAGCTCATCAAATAGGGATGTTCCAAGTTAAAAATAGAATGTGTGAATGCGTAGGAGTGCATTTTGTGTTAGACATGAACAATGAAAGTCCAATATTTTTTCCCATCAAAAAGAACAAAATTGGAGCCTTTTCCCGAAACACATATAAGTTGTTAACAACCATTACATGTGTTTTTAACACTAAAAACCCTCCTTTTCAAATACTGTGGCGTAATAGGTTGCCAAATGAAGATATAAAGCAGGCTGGGAAAAGCAAAACAGGAGGAGGAGCATTATTAAGGCAGTGCATTAACCTTTTAAAGGGGATAATGACGAACCTCTTTTCAGGGACTACACAATGTGCTGCACCATAAACATCCTGTTGCACTCCATTCACAGGGATGCACTTCAGTTGCCGTGGCAACCTGAGATAAAGTGAAGTATAGCTTTACAACTTTCAAAAGACTCAGTCTGGTTGTGAGAACGATACACAGCCGCAGCTCTAACTTACTAAGTTAGAGCTGCATAAGGATAAGAATTTCACATTTTAAACAGGAAGATAACATTGATAGAAATCCAATTTCACGGATATGTTTGCCTTCTCCGAGAGTTTGTCTTCAGACAAATTTAGACACGTTTCCCTCTAATGGTGAAAAATATCAAGTCAAACAAGATGTCGTCAGTGAGGCTTCTTTTGTCAAACAAAGGATCAGACAAATTTTCCATCAAATATAGATTTCTGCTTACTCGATTTGTCAATTTTATTTGTCCTTGTATCCTTGGTGAGTTGGATTTTCACATTAGATTAGTCTGATCTGTTGTCTTATGGTGAACGAGTTACATTTTTTGTGTTTAGTTTGTCACATTTTGGATTTTGGCAAGAGGAGATGTAAAGTCCCCTTCAGTAAGTCCTGGGATTTCTTCTCTCAGTTTGGTACCTGGAAGACCTGCAAACAGAGGCTACCAGGAGGCAGGCGTCCTAATCGACCGTCCGTAGCACCTCGACTGACTTCTTTCAGCAGCAGCTCCATTTCCAGGATCTCGTTTTTTCAGGCATGATTCATATCTCCTGACAGGGTGATGGGCCAACCAGTAAATCAAGACCTTTACTGAATAGCTCGACTCTTTCCCCACCACAACAGACCGGAAATCCCCAGTTTGTCTGTCCATCTCCCATTCCGTCCAACCATCATGCTTAAATGTCTCGTTTAAGTGTCCTTGTGTCAGTCCTTGCTTGACACAAGGACTGACCCGGAGGTGGCAGTCCACCATTTTCCGGTCAAGAACTTAGAGGAGCTGACTCTCGTCCTGGCCACTTCACAGTCAGCAGCGAACCGCTCCAGTAAGGCCTGCACTTAACGTTGGCACCAATCTCCAGCCTCGACTTTGCCCTGTCAGTTTACAGCAACCAGTTCTGGCCTTTGTCAGTAGAGCCATTACCGAAGCAGATCAACCCTGGAGTCGTTTCAGGAAACGTCAAACACATGTTCCAAAAAGCTGTATTTTGCACATGTGGCACGGCCATAAAGTTCAGTTCTCGTGTCCTTTTCTTTGCTACTACAAACTTTGTTCGCTTAAACCCTTTTATGCCTCAGAGCTCAGTCAAAGCATACCTGTCTTTACAACCTCACCTCCAACGCAGCTCTGCTTTAATATCCCCGTCTGTCATCCTCAGGCATTAACGTGAGATAACGTCGAGGGTAATAAAGCGGACCCATTTCTAAAATTTACTGGAAGCCAGACACGGAAAAGTAAATGAAAATCTGGTGTAATGCGGTAATAACTCAAGTAAAAAACTTGGGAGGGCGAGCCCTGCAAATCCCCCAAGCTTGAGGAAACTCCTTGAAGAAGCAAACTGAAGAGGGTGTCGCAACAGGCAGCAAAGACTTCAAAGTCGGCGATGGGATCTGTGTCTTTAAATTGGGTCAGCTGCACACGTCGGACGTGAACCTTTTCAGCTTAAGAGCCGGCAACGCGGTTGCTCCGGGTTGAGCAAGTGAGTCCAATTCCGAGTCATTCATGTAGAAATATGACCTATAGCGAAGAAAAGGAGAAGGGAGGAATTAGATAAGCTTGAGTGCATTTCCTCATATTTATAGCTGCTCCTTTCCCCCAAAAGGCTGCTCTCTAGTATTGATCATATTATTTTTCATGTAGCCTGCTGACAAGGAAAGCATATGCCATGGATTAGGATCATAAACATGTCAGGAATTGCCTTGTAGCTTTAATTTAGAGAAAATATCGTGGACTATTTTGCTTCTGTTCAATTAGGTGCATCAGCCGATGTGTTTAAAAGCGTGCTCGACAAATCGGCGATTGCTCCAATAGCAACAGCAGCCCCTGGGTGCATATGATGAGCGATAGGAAGAAAAATAAAAATAAAATTAAGAAATCAGTGCAGGAAGAATTTTTATATTTTCTGGCTCCCAGAAGGAATCATTGATCAACATGTTTTCCTCTGCCATCTGGAAGAATGGCGCACACACACACACACATATATTACATAGACCCATTCTATGAACTGGAATGCTATTCAAAAATCCCTTTTTTTCAGGAAATAAGTAAGTGAAGTACTTCATATAGATTAATTACACACAAATATATGTTTGAAATCATGTATCTGTGTTATTTCTGTTAATTACGATAATTTTCTGCTTGCACCTAAAGAAAACCTTCAATCTAAAACTAGAATATTACATTAGTCCAATAAAAAAAAAAAAACAATAATACAGAAATGTAGCTGTTATGAGAAGTGTGGTCAACACCTGCCGAAAGGTTGTGCATTTTCAAAAGGTAGTTTTAATCTGACCAGTGAGCCTAATATTTTTACTTTGTTGAATAAATATAAATATTTATTTATTCAACGTATAAATAAAGTATAAAGTTGGAACTCCATTCTTGGGAATGGAGTTTAAAAGTTCCAAGTTTAAAAAAAAAAGAAGAAAAATTGATTTGTTACATGTAATCGAATTAAGTTTGTCCAACTTGGTGCAGGACAACTTGAAAAGCCTGATATATTTACTTGGATAAATGTAATTTGACTGTTAGTATAAAAACATATGCAACTTTTTTTTTTCAAAAAATGGGATCACACGCTTTCTTTATCCATTTTATAAAACTCAATGCAGAGATCAGTTCCCGTGACAGTGGATGTCAATTAGTGAGGCTGTGACGTCTGAAGGCGTTGAATTATCTGAAGAAGTACAGGAGGATTGCACGTTAAAACCCAAGTCTTTGACAAAATGTGGAAGCGTTCTCTGATCCCACATCAAAATGCAACAAACAAATGAAATAATCGACTGGCTATAAATCCTCTCGTAACGTTCAGTATACAGCTGATGCCTCCGTAAGATGGTGGCCGTTCTTCATCGCCGTGGTGTCGGGCACAGACAACGCAGAGGCAGCTGGGGTTACATTTTATTAAAGCAGCCACATTCAGTGAAAAGAAAAGTGCTGAGTCACAGAAAGAAAACAGAGAGAGAGAGAGATCCTTATTTTTCATCTTCACAAACAACAGCGGTGATTTGTGAGACTCTGAAGCTCATCGATGCGATGATGAATGCAGAGCTGTGACAGTAAGTCCAGCTCAGGCCCTTCATCACCGACACCACAAACCGCCTGCAACCGCAGTAATGACTGAACCACTTTGCTGCACATGCAGGCTCTTTGCTCTCTGGGTGGAAAAAAAGCAAACGTTCGGGTCCGTGCGCTCGGGCCTTGTCGAGGCATAACCATCGGTTACCACGACTCCATGACGGTGTTTGTTGCTTTTTGGGGTGAGGGAGAGGGAGGAGAGGGTGTAAGGTAAGGGTGGGCAAAAGTTTCTCTATTTATTGTGATCTTCCAGTCAGTGAAGTGAGAGAGGCTCGGAGCACGCAGGAGCAGGAGGCGTCGCACCAACACCACTTTTCTACTGTCCTCACATCACTAACAGAAGAGAGAAAAATTAAATCGTCTTGGGGAGAAAATGCAGCTTTTTCCTCACTGGATACTAATTTGATTTAGTCTCAGGACAAAAACTAAACAACACAATATTTGTAGCCGTAGTCTTAACTGGGATATTTTTGGACACACCTAAGTTGCTGTTAGGCTTCGGCTCACATTTGATAAAAATATTAGCGAAAGGCAGGTTTTTCTTGGTTCCACAATTACGTCAGCCAGTAATTCATCATTCTGATGTGTACAGACATTGCTGTGTCAGTAATGGATTACTTTTTCCAGAAATAGGTGGTGTAATCCAAGTAAAGATTGGTCTTTGGAAGTATAAAACCCGCTGGATTTCATTTGCCAGCCTGAGTCGGTCTCCCTAGATGTCGGCTGGCTCAACGTGACAGTTTGTGCTGGAGTCGTATGCCGTCTGTATTTCAAACAACATGGTGTTTTAGACGCACAGCAGCGACTGAAGGCTGTGATTATCCAGGGATTCTGTGGAAACTGTGCCAAGTGTAACGTTTTCTTTCCTTCCAGGAATGAAAAGCACCTTCTGCAGAGTTCCATGGGACTTGATAGCTGCGTTTCTATTCACCTTAAAATGGCGTCAATTTGCTTGATGAAAATACAGCATTAAAAAAGAAGGGGGAAAAAAGTCTTTCGAGAAGCTCTGGAGCTGGGATGAGGTGATTTTCTGGCCGTAATGAAATCAGTGTATTTTTGGGGGAAAAAACGAGCGTTACCACTGACGGAAATGACGAAGAAGACGTCAGGAAGTGCTGGGAGGATGATGGAGCAGCCTGGTTTCTAGAGTGATTTTAATTGCTTTTTTGTTGTTGTTTATGAAAGCATCTCAATTGCAAATTTGTGGGGTTTTTTGCCCCCCAACATCAACATACGTTTTGCACATATTTGTAAGAGAAACCCAGCAAATGTCTCATCTTGGAGTGATAAAGCTTCGAGACAGTGGCAATGAACTGGATATAACAAGACCTTTGGAGAAACGATGAAGGGACACAAACATAAAACTCAAGATCAACAGCAATCAGTGAACGGACGGTAAAGTTACCTGCAAGTTGCTTTTTGTTGGATGGGGACGTGAGAGGCGACACTTCAATGAAAAAACACGAGCCGTTCCAAGTGAAATACGACTGACACGTTAATTGCTAGTTAGCGATCTGGCTCAGTGAAGGATAATAGCGCCGTTTGTTATCGTGAGCACAACTCATGCTGAACGTGTCATATTAAGGCGTGAAAGATAATTTGGGTCCGAATAATTGCCAAGTGAATGCAGCTGGTTCCCTCCCCTTTATGTCCAGATTCTTCCTGGGTTTCTTACAAACTACGGCGGGTGTGAAGTGCTTTACGCTATAATTAGCAAATAAAGAGTATAAGCTGACCCCGAGGGTGGACGGGGGCGTTCTGAAAAACAGACAGTTTAATTTGGAGAGTGTTTTAGATTCACAGCAGATTTGTGTTTAAGAAGTGGTCATTCCTCTTGAACTTCATGCTTTTGTTACAGTCGCTGACTCCATTCAATTCTGTTGGGATCTTATGACTCTGATGCACAGTGATCTACATTTGTGAACTGAAAGGTCAAAATTAAACCTTATCTGTTTGCGTACTTCTCTAGGTTTTGAGGTGTGCTGCATGTTTAGGGGTTGTGATTGTCGCCTGTTATTGTTGGCATAAAAACCTCAAATTCATTGGGATTAACAGTAAAAAACAAAAACTTTCAAATCTTGCCACAGATTCATTCAACAGATTTAGCACTGGACTTTTTCTTTGGCCATTTTAAAACTTGATATACATGAGCCTATATGTAGTCAGGCTCTTCATATGTATACCTCTAGAATGTATTTGAAGGTTATAATTATTAAACTGAAAAAAAATATATATATATCAGTTTATGAAAGAGATCTCTGGCCGCTCTCCTGAGAGGTCAACATTTTCTCACACTCACATCTCAGAGGATTTTGTGTGTTGTGTTTCCGATTACTAATTGCCATCTTTCCAACATCCTCCCACCTGAGCGTTGAATCTCTGCCACTCCTCCATTGTCACCCCAGTCCTCTCAGCTGCTTTCCTTGCCGAATGCTCTCAATTAAGGTGTGCCTTCATGTCTTGGCCTGCTTTTAATTTTGCCACAGCTTCAAATCTGACCTCCGTTTCATCTTCATCTTCTTCTTGATAATGTTTATGTTAATAATCTAAAGATCTTTCCTAACAGGGGAAGTGAGCTCTGCGGGCAGTCGGACAGAACACATTTCACTCTTTCACCAAGATGTGCTAAAGCGAAGGGAGCTCCACACGAATCCTCTGTCAGCCTGCAGGAGAACATTTCAGCAAATCATAAATTCTGAAGGGTATAAATGACGCGTTTGACTCGTTTTCAGCACGTTTTCTTGTTTCTGACGAGGAAAACGTCAGCAGCAAACCGAATCGGCTCCTGCGAAACAAACACTGGATTGTGGCCATGTTTAGTCTCTCCTGCGCGCCCAGCCGCCCCAGTGTGCTAATGGGTGGAGGCAACGTCCACTGTGGACAGAGACGAGGGCAGATAAGGAGTGTCTGAGACGCTTCAAGGATTCTTTCTTTTAGTTTTGCGCCGAGGCTTCCCTTCTCCTCTTTGAGCTGATAGAGAGCTCCTGCTAAACAAAGTTGAGGCAAAAACATGTCGGATCGGTACAAAGGACCCCCGCTGCTTGGTAAAGCCCTTCACCTTTTCTCCTCGGTGGTGATTAACTACTTCTCCACACTTTTGACAGTCGGGTTTGCTCTGTCATGCGAGCCTGCTCTCAATCAAGAGGCTGTTGGCTCTGGGAGAGCAGGTAAGGTATCCATCACTGTGTCACGAGACCGATTCAGGAGGAGGCATTTCCCACTTGAACAAGACAGGAAGCTCATACTAAATTTCACGCTGACAGACGGAGAGTTATTCTTAGCCAGAATTTTCAAGAAAGCAAGCCGTTCGGGGCTTTTTAACTGGCCTTTTTTTTTTTTTTTTTGCTTTGCTTTTA
This sequence comes from Poeciliopsis prolifica, assembly GCF_027474105.1. NCBI lineage: Eukaryota > Metazoa > Chordata > Actinopteri > Cyprinodontiformes > Poeciliidae > Poeciliopsis > Poeciliopsis prolifica. Next base: position 4,343,507 of record NW_026562392.1, on the reverse strand, counting down.
CTCTGCAGCTGCTGGACCAGTTGCAGCCGACCCGTGACCTTTATTGGGTTTGGTAATGCGTAGCCAGGATGGCAGCAATCAGACGTACAGGTGAGGTCGATGAAAGCGATTGATGAAACGGAGCACCGGAGCAGAACTGGAGGGACAGTTTCTGCACATGCTCCCTAAGGAAGCAAAAAACATTTTTACTTCAAGACCATTTTTTTAAGGTCTTGAAAAAAGCTCAAAGTGAGTTTTTGAGAACTCATTCCAAATTAATAAATTTCTGACACCTCGTGACAAAGATGCGCCGGCATCTTCTGAGAGCGGCGCTCGGAGATAAAGCCAGGGAAACCTTTTCATTCGGCAGGCATGGTGGCCCTCGGATTCTCTCTGGTGCCGCTTTTTCTTCTCGTTCTCAATTCTCCCATCTCTTTCGGATTCCGCTTCATTCGCGTTTAGAACGAAAAGACAGTTTGCGTCACTCAAGGAAGCCTCGGCAGAGTTCATCTCTTCCTGTCTCTCTCTACACCTCTTTCTCTCCGACAGTTTGCTGACTCATTTCAACTATTCATATTACTTTGCCATTCATGCTGCGTTCATATATGTTCAAAGACTTTACGTGTCTTCTACGTGATCCTTTATGCTCTCAGATCTAACGGAAAGTAAAAATTTTCGGGCAAACAATTTCAGTTCACCTGTGGGATCAGCGACAGCGTCTCCTTTGTGGAATGTATCATTATATTTGGTGTCTTTTGAATAATTTTCAATACCCCAAGGTCACTGACTACCCAAAGAGTAGACTGAATGTTTACTTTGGATCCAGGGTTCCTTCAAAACCTCTTGAGAGTTTTCCCCCTGCGGTGAAGACGTCATGTACTCCCCAAGTGAAAATCCTCTTCTTCTTGTAGGCCTTAAGGGGAGTTAATGCAGTGCATTCTGGGATTTATAGTTCTGTATATATGCAATAAAGAGACTGACATACAAATCTGGGACCCAGACATCCTTCATCTCTGGGTCCCAACATCACTGAAGTGACAATTTGAGATGATATCCAAGTTTCTTCAAAGCACACGCAGACACGGGGGGATATTCAGTTGTGAAAAAGCAATCAGTTTGAGCAAACAACATGGCAGATTGATTACCATAACAGGCTGCGCGGCGTTGAAGTCGGTGGCAATGCTGCCGTGCAGCAGGAAGTTCTCCGGTTTGAATCGGGTTTTTCAGCATGGAGTTTGCATGTTCCCTTGTGCATGGCTGGTTTCTCTCCACGTTCTCTGGTCCAGAAACAGAACTGCGAATTCAACTCTAAGTTGCCTTTACACATCGGTGTAAAGGCAAAAAATGTCAACAAAAGAGATGAAACTCATCATTGTCTACAGTGTCAAGGAATGAACATCCCAGGTTACAGGAGAAGTGACATATGAGAGGTACATGTATATGAAGGCAAAATGCATAATCTTGATCACATGAGACTTCATCTAAACAGGCCCATGATGTGCTAGCTGCATGAGCGTCTTAGGTATTTGGGGCATGACCACAAACCGAGTTGTATGTCTATCTTAGTGATTCGCTCTCTGCGTGAGGCTCGTTTCTAAATCTCACCATCTGACGCTGGACGCAAATGCTTTGCTTATGAGTTAGAAAAAAGTAGTCGTGAACAGTTGCAATTAAAATTTAAATCTGCAGAGTTAGAGGCCCACACCTTCGCTTCAAACACGAAATCGTACCAAGTATTTTTTTTGTGTGTGTGTGTATGCGTGTGTATGCACAAGCACACTTGTGCACAAACACACACGCAGCTTGAAGGTGAAGAGCAGAACCCTGAGAGCATTAGAGGCTGTTGTTCTTTCTCTGGCATTCAGGCTGAGCATGTTTGCCCACGGCTCTGAGGAGCCGGGCCTCTGCTCTGAGAGGTGCTTGTGAAGGGGACAGGGTACCTGCTCCTTCGAAAGCAAAACAAATATAATACATTATCTGTGGCACTTCAAAACAAACAGCGTCACACGGCGTGTTCGCTCTGCACAAACGACTAATTACATGCAGTACAAGCCAGGATTAGTCATCCCTCAGACAAATTGCTCCTCTTTGTTTCCCCACATTAGAACCGAAAGCCTTGTCAGACTACCTGGCGACATGTGGAGACAAAAGCTGCCTCTTTTTTTATTTTTGTTATAATTATTTTTCAGGATTAAACCATGTCAGTTTGCAGCAAGCAAACAGCTAACGAGCTCGTGTAAATTAGTGACAGTGAAGGAGTAAATTAATACCTAGTAATGAGATCCAAGGGAAAGTTCAAACCTGCTTTATTTTCAGCTTGAGCAACACTGCCTCTCTGCGGTTTCATGTGGTACTGCAGCGATTGCGTGGCACTCCACTGGTGGTTTCAAGTGCTTTTCTCTTTGGGAAACATCAAGATTTCCGGACTGATTTGTACTTCTTAAAATCAAATTATATTTATTTTAGCATCATTTTGCACTGATGTAATTTGGTACAAAAATTATTTGTGACTTGTGAAATAATACCTAAGCCCACAACTTGAGATAAGCTCACAACTTCAACTTCTGACACGGCACTCTTGGCCCTCGCGCCTAGACTTTGAGGCAAGAGTTAAAATTGTCTTTAGAGTTTAAACAAATGTTATAATTTTTCTCATGTTTTGACTTGGATCAGATGTGCAGAGTTTCTATATGAGCATGAAAGCAAAAGTTATAAGGATTGGATCGATACTCACTTTCTTAGTTATTTGCGCACCTCTGCTATTTTTCCATTAAACAACCCTAAAAGAATTGCGTCGTTAGATTTATAGGCTGCATGATTCTCATGGCCTTGAGAATCAATTTGGAGTTTCTTATTTTAATATACCAACCGGTATGAAGCAGCACTTTCCACTGTCTGTTACTTAAAAGTTCAAGGTTTTCATGGGAGTTTATTTTCCTGTCACTGAACCGCACATGTATGTTCTTTGAATAATTTATTATGAAGCTAATAATTAGGAGAGGCCCATCATGTGATAGGTTGTCATGTTACATGTGTTCCTATAGGTGGAGCTGTTTTACAATGCAAAGGTTAAAGATGAGAAGAGGCGCAGTGATAGCTGACTATCATCCACGCCTTTTAAAAAGCAGAATCAAAATAATACATTATTTAAGGACTTCTTTTTTGCCTCAAAACACAGACTTTCTTAAGCTGCAAACTTTATGCAGAAAACATGAGCATGACCACATGCAAGCAGGCCTTTGTCAAACTCCTAAACTGTGCACTGTAACATCACCAGAACATCCTGCAAGATGTGGCCTACATTTAGAGGACGTTCCGTTTGATCCGCATTACAATAATATCACAGCCGTCCACCTGGGGGACACTGCCAGCCAGTTGGGAAACTGACCCACTTTCAAAAAAAGAAATCTGTTCGTCATGAGCAGAGGCAATAAGCCTCAGCTGATGATAAAGGACGCTGCAGAACGAGTGTGATCTCGAGTTGCACCGTAATTACATCTGGGTATCAGTGTTGAGAATTTTCATGATTCATTCAGCGCCAATTTAAATGAGACTCCGTTAAGCAACTACATTACAATATGGTGGAGTGGAAGTGGAGTCAAAAGCAAGACTTGGATGGTTTTATTTTTAGCTCCGTTTAGAAATTCCCACTCACTAAGGCTGCAAAATGGATCATTGGTGGCTTTTACAGATGGGCTTAGTCCCATCTGTGCAGCAGCAGCAGTATTTTATGGTGAAAGAATTTCAAGTAGTGGATCTAAAGCACTCAGTGCTGTCAGCTCCATCACCCTGGGGATGTCTGAGGCAGAGGCTTTTATCCAAGACGGCCTGGAAGCTTTTGGGAGGCTGGAGACATTACCCTACCAGTCAGAGTTTGCATTTATTCATGAAAAGAACTCCGTCGGCTGCAGAAACTTCAGAACCGATGGATTTTCCGACAAGCCTTTTACATAAGCCAGACTTAATAGCTTACGGCTTTCTGGTCGCCGCAAGATTAAAACATTTGGAGTCTGAACATGCTCAGAATTATCATGCTTTATTAATAAAGTTACAATGACATTTGATGTGGGCCGACAATGTTGCACTTTGCTCAGGCACAGAACAAGCCTTGTATGAACAATACACAAGCTGTACAGTGTAAAGCTCCACTCCGAAAGGGAACGGGTCAAGTGAGGGGACTTCACAGAAAAAACGGTGAACTCACATTAAAGCTTTGGCTGAAGGTTTAAGGTTTCTTTATGAACAGCAACACAAAACATTACAAATTAGCATCCACTTCCATTTCCTTGAAGTCTTAAATAAAAAAAACAAACAAAACAAAAAACTAAAAGATATCACAGGACATAACCATCTACTCAGATGATATGCTTATTAAATGTAAATAAATATATAAATAAAGAATAAATACTATTTGGTCACCATCAAGCTTCCATTTATGGTGACTATACAATGCAAAAATACCAGTGCTGAAACCAAAGCAGCTGCAATAATCTCATCAAGTGTTGAACAACAAAAAATAGACGTTCCCATGATACTCTTTTGCAAAGTGCTTCTAGTTCAAAGTTAGGCGTGAGCATGCATGTTTACAGCGATTACGCGTCTGGTCTACGGGCGACGCGGCGCAGCGAGTGCAATCCCATGATGCAACAGCCTCTTATCAGGGCCCCAATGTTGTAGACCGGAGGGTTTCCGTCCACACCGTGCCTCGCGTACAGCCAGGCAACAGTGGGCAGCACGGGGGCTGCCACCGCCACCAGGTCAACCAGGAAGCTGTTGCTCCAGTAACGCTTGTCCACCAGTTCTTGTCTCGTTGATTCGAGAGATTGGTCTTCCTGGGCGGTGAAGTCCAGCTCCTCTATGAACTGGCTGCTCTTCGTATTGTCTGAACAACCGGAATCAGCAGACGTGTTGGATTGATCCACCGTGGATGTGGGTAGCTTTGGGAGTTCCAGGGGACCTCTGGGAGGAGCTGTGTCCCCTAGTGATGATCCGTGGAGCTTCAGCAGCTGAAGTAGTAGAGCCTGCAGGTCTGCCGATATGGACGGAAAGTCGGTCTGAACTTCTTTGTCATCTGTGTTTTGGTGGCAAGGTGCGTTTGAAGACACAGTGACTGTGGACAAAAGTGCATTTTGCGGAGATGCTGGAGAAGATTCGTTTGCTAACCGTCTGTCTTCTGACGGCACAGGCCACCCGCCGCCTGTCTCCATTGGGAGCCCTTGCCTGCAACTGGAGTCCTGGCTGAAATCCGCTGCAGTCGACATGAAGACATGCCCAAAGATGTCCTCTCTGTTGGCCATCTCATCGTTCACCAGCAGCCCACTGTCTGCCATCGCCTCCGCTCCCGGATTCCCCATCTCCAGCCCTCCTTCCTCCTCACCCATCAGCTTCTTATCGTCCCCTTCAGGACCGTCGCACATGAAGTCCAAGGCACCTTCATCTTGGAGGGCAGAGCCACTTTGGGCCAGCTCCATGCTGTGCAGCAAGGACTCCAGCTTCCTGTTTTGGATATTGATATCAATGAAGTACTTCTGTATTCCCTTGTCTTTCTCCATCAGGCTGTTCTTCATGGTCTCCACCACCTGACGCAGCTGCCTGATCTCTTTGCGGGCCTCTTTGAGGGACAGCTGAGCCTCCACTCTGTGGCATTCTTCTTCAATCCAGTCTTCCCTCATTCTGCAAAGCTGGGACTTGAGCTCTTGGATCTCGTTCTCTCTGGTGAATTAGAAAGCACACAGTCAGAAATTATCCATTTTGAATGCAGCACATCATATACAGGACAGGACTTCCACAAGACATCCAGAATGTTTTCCTTACGCAATATCTCATTCCTAATTTATTTCTACTGAGTAGATGCTTGGATTGAGCTCCTACTCGGCAGTATTATGTCACCACCGCTTTTTCTTAAGTGGTTATCCAACCATTTTGGAACAAATGGCAAGAGACAGTTCCTTTTCACCAACATTACAAGTACAAAAGTGCAAGGATCAATTATTAATTAAAATTTGTTGCCAGATGCCAACAAAAGATAAGCAGGTTGGGACATATAAAGTCAATTTGTTGACTTAAGACACCATCTTTGTTTTTATTACCCATATAGTCGGGCAAATTGGAACAACGAAAACACATTTGCTTAATTGAAACATGCCAATTGAAAAATACAAAGCGAAACTCGCATTTGATTGAAATGTGAGTTCGCAAAACTGCAACAAAACGCTCGTTTTGCACGATCAGAGTTTATCACACAGGTCACGTGATCAACAACCAAATGTTACAACTACAAAGGTAAAAGGAGGTAGTTTGAGTTTGACAGCATGGTTTGATTTTTCATGATTTCTCACATGAACAAACTTATTCTCGTGTGATTTGAATTGTGCTCCTATGTAGTGGGGAAAAAGGCAAATGTGTCAATGTGGGGGTTTATCAAACTTTTGTAATAAAAACAGCAACTGAACAGATCTTGAACCATTTTCAACCAGACATATTAGGTTTCCCCATGGGGGATGCAGCTCAGACGGAACATTTTGTTCAGTCCTAAAAGTTTGAGCCAATGCCTGAATGATGATCCAGCGAGGTTACCGATTATCTTCTTAACTGAAACTTTTGCAAATCCAAATTTCTTGCCGAAGTAAAACTTGATTCCCACATATCCTCCACCTGTAAATGCAATGCTCTGCTGGCCTCGGCACAACTAATGAAATGTCAAAGTAGTCAAATTCAATGTATAAAAACAGTGGAGTATTTAATTGTGTGCCTCATGCAAAACTGAATCAGGTGCAGTTCTGAATGTCAGCTTGTTCAATTGCTACAACAAGTGACTTTTTAATTCTAATTATTGTAAATGGATCCACTTTTTCTGTGCGCATGCATGGTGGGGCTCTGTTGTCTTTTTTTATTAAAAAGAGGGTTCAGTCAGACAAGACAAAAATCAGATTTACCCTAAACAAGTTTCCTATGGATTTATGCATGCAACAATTGAGTAGTTTGTATCAAGATGGAGAAAAACTGTATATTTTAGCCAACATACACATACTTTGAAAGCATTAGCTTTAGTGCTAGTTAAGTTGCCATTTGCTCATAACAAATGGAAAAACTTAACCCACAATTAGACAAACCACATGTAGCGTGTATTTGATTGCAAAACCCAACTTCGGCCAATTTGTACGTTTCAACAGTGGGTGCTGTACAACCTGTCGTGGACTTTGTTCTCCGACTCCATCAGCTTGGTCTTCAGATGTCTGATGGCCACTTCCTTCTGCTGCAGCGGGGTCAGGTACTGCTCAGGGTTCGGGGGCCTGACACCGTGGTTGTCTCCGCAGGAGCGGTAGCGGCCCGAGCTGACTCTTCTGTCGAGCACAGAGACGATGACGGTGGTGAAACAGAACATTTACCTCTTCTGGAACAAACACCAGACATTTTAAAGCAGCAGCAGAAAAAAACTAAACCAAAACTGATGCTTAATATGCAAAGTGATTCTGCGGTACAGGTAATTAGTCTGAGTCCTGTCAGAGCAGATGCTCCCTGAAGCCTGAAATTACTGTTTGACACAGGATTGCTGAGAGTCTTGTCTTATGAGCACAAACTCCTTCATTTGTCTAAATATTTATATATAAAAATCTAATGTCCTCTGAGCGCTTTATGACATGCACATTTATTTAGGAAAAAAGATTCATGGATCTATGTTTCTTTTCCATGTTTTTTCTTTGGTGGAGTTGGACAAAGCAGCATGAAAGCCTCGCTCTCTGGCAATATCCTAGCAACCTGGAATACTTGCGGCTTTGATGCAAATGCTCTCCTGCCAGAAATAGAACAGCCAAGGAGAAGGCAACACTGGGGAGAAAAGGATGTCACATGACACACAGCCATACAGGCAGACCGACAAAAAAAAAAAGCTGACAAAGAAAAGGTTTTAAAGTGGCAGCAGTTTAGGATTTAGCTGCGAGTGCGAGATAGGGAAGAAGCCGTTTGAACAAAACCCTGAAAAGGCTTCGAGATGAACAGTTTAAGAACATTTAAGATATTTAGGTTATTTTTGTGTCCATGTACTGAGCAGCTTAAAGTACCAAGTTAAAAAAATAAAAATCAATGACGTAGAAAAAAAAAAAAATTCAGATCTGGATCGGCCCGAGTCAGCAGAGTGCCTGCTTTCACATTTGCACTACAAAGTGCTCACTAATCCCAGTCCGACTATATCAAATATAATCCCAGACATCTGAAAGGCAGGAAATGACAGACTGGTTTTAATCCCACCACCCACTCACTGACTGATTTTCAACCATTGTGCCTGTTTAGTTAAAACCTCAAATCCCCAAATCCGTCTTTTTCTCGCCCTCAGAGAAAGACTTCTGATAAATGTTAAGATAGAAATTTCATCAGGTCATAATCTTGACAGCATAAATTGCAACCAGAACCTTTTATTTCGCATCGGCAATTTAAAAATGCAATACGATTTGAACAAGCAATATGAAGGACAAGTACCTAGAAGAGGGACTGGAGTTGCAGCTGCTGCTGAGAGTCGAAGACGCAGCTCTGGGGGGAGTCCTGAAGGGGGCGTACAGTTCGGCGTCATGCTTCGAAGGCGAAACCCCGGCTGGTTTGAAAACCGGGAGCGTTCTGATGTGAGGGCCACGGCTTCAGAGTTTGGAGAAAGTGTTTTTGAAAAAAAAAAAGTTAAAAACTGGTAACTTCCTCCAGATATCAGAATGATACAAGGGGATCCAGTCAACATACCAGCGCGAAGAAACTTTCTTCCCAACTGAACTCGATGTGAGGATCTCCTTGGTCTTCAGGCTGCCTGTGCTGCTGGAGGAACTGAAATCTGCTTCGCTGCCTGCAGGGGGAGCCAGTGAGGTGTTAGCTTGCAAGCAGAGTTTAAAGATTTTGAAAACAGGAGTGAAAATTCTTTATGCTACTCTGTGACAGAAAATAGGGGAATTTTTTAGCAAAAGTTAGAAGACTGCCAAGTTCACTTGTTTCCTTCTGCAGATGTTTCTAAGACCATTGCACAATTTCCAACTTGGATCTTCAACTTCAAATTCAAACTGGAACATTTCACTTTGTGTAAAAAATAAATAAATAAAATTTAAAAAAAACACAGATTTCCAATCAAGCTTTTTTTTTTTAAATCAAGATAGTAATTTTCTCACTTGATACATCACCTGTTTATAAAAGAACCAGAAGCTATGATTCAAAACCATGTTTAGTTAGCAAGCTTTTAGTTAACATTTGCAGACAATTCACAAGAAATCACAAGAAATGATGCAACTTTTCTGGATACATCCAATTGGAGTCCAGTTTTATAGAGTCCAGTTCAGTTCAAATTGAATTTAAAATCATCCCAAGTTCCAGAACTACCCAATCTGATAATTAGATCATCGTCACATCACATAGATCTCCATTACAAAACAATGCAGTCACTTTCAGCTGATTGCAGCTGCTAAAAGGTGCAATCAGCTGCTGTAACTCAGCTGATTGAATCAAGTCATTAAGTGATGCATTTACTGCAAAAACAAAAGATTACCAAGTAATTTTCATCCAGTTTCCAGTTATTTCACACTTGAAGACAAAGTTAACCGACAAGTAGCTTTTCCCCGCTATATAGGAGTCCATTTTAAAACACTTTATTATTGATTAAAAACAGGACTTGTTCAATCATCTCTCTTACAACAAGATGCTTCCCCATCGTAAAATAAGTAACACTTCACAAGTACAAAGGAATTATTGACTTAAAAACATTTCTATATCTGGCTGAAAAGTAACTTGTAAGTTACTTAAAAGTCCACCAAGACTTCTGCAATATAAAAAGACTTGGGAAGAGTTTGCGTTTTTGCAGCATTCTGCCAAACTACAACCCAATTAGACAAAATGTTAAGCTTCATCATCGCTAAAATAAAGATCTGAGATCATGGAACAGTCAAAGTCCTACCTGATAAACATCTCTTCCCATCAAACGACACCATCGTAACGTGTCTAGTGACGACTGTGAAAACAAAACGTGACTCAAACTCGATGACTGTGACCCTTCACCACTTGGTGAGTCAACTGAGGCTCTGTGCACATTCCCTCCATGAAGTAACCTCCTGCTAATCAGACTAATTGGCTGAGCGCCTAAACTTTTCCTGCAGCCAATCAACTTTCTTCCTGCCTCTGAGTCATGATCAGGCACTTTTTTTCCCAGTCCCCCTTTTTCCTCTTTTATGTTGAGATTAGAAGGCCAGGAAATTTCATTTGGGGGTGAAAAGGGAGGACTGTTTCTGCTCAGTCTTTAAAATGCGCTCTGGTCTCTTTTTAGAAATAGACTTTAACCCTGCCAGTGTCTGCTGTGTGGTTGGGATTGCGACATGTGACTAGCGCTGCTACTGTACTTTTGTTTGTGTTGTTTGGTTTAACAGAAGCCTGTGGAGGAAAAAAAAAAAACTCTTAACGGAACAAATCTGTCTAAAGATAAAGAGAGGGGATTTATTTATTTGCTTTTATTTTATTTCTTTTTACACTTTTAAGAAAATAATAGAACATAACTTTCTATTAAGGCACATGTGTATTGACTCAGCAGTGCTGCATCATTAGATGATAAGTCACTTTTGAATGACTTATTATAACAAGAGTTTTCTCTTGTAACTGTTCATTTTGAACCATAAATGAATGACATAAAGAAATAAGTAAGTGGTTATTATAAATCTGGGAGAAAAAAATTCTGTTCTATGAACTTTTTCTTTTTTTTAAATAAAAAAACCCTACATTTTGTGACATCTTCTGCTTTACCTCGGGGTCTCGGGGCTGACCCCATCTCCCTCCTGTGCCTGGGCGCGCCGCGGGCCTCCCCGCCGCCGTCGGCCACCACCCTCACCCTCTTCGCTTTGGCTTTGCGCTCCGGCAGCATCGGGGACGCGTGGGCACTCCGCTCAGAGCCTGGCGGAGTTTTGGAGGGGGACACAGACTGACTAGTGGGGCAGCCGGTGTCATCTATTGTGGACAGGCACACAGAACATGCCAGGAACATGCGGGGCAGAACACGCAGCCAACACAAGCAGTCAGCAGCTACGTTTCCATCGCCGATGTGCGCAGACGTCAGTCGGTGTCACGCTTATGTCGAAAAAAGAAAGATTTTGCATTTGCGGAAACACGCTTGCTCACGCGAGAAGTCCTTCAAAGTTGTGGCAGCGATGGATGTAAACAGTTACATGTAAAATATTTGTAACTCAGCCTCTTCCTGAGACGCTGACATCTGCAAGAAAATCAACAAAACCAAACCAAACCTCTTACTACTTCCTGTCGTCTTCTTCGTCGTTTTTTTTTTTGTCAGCAGTAAGATCCGGTTGTTGGTCCAGTGATGTGAAACAAGCGTTTCCGTTGCACGGAAATACAACTGTTTCACTGGAAAAGTTCCTCATCATAACGCAAAAAACATTTTAGTGAGTTGTTTTTTTTTCCGTTAGACAATTTTGTTTCGTAATTTCAATTCACACATTTTCAATGGAAACGCAGCAGACACACACAGACACTCTCCGGTTTGCTCCTCAGCTCCCCAGGATAACATTTGAGTCAACATTAAAAAAAAATTAGTTGGCCAGGTCTGTTTTTTTTTTTTTTTAAAGTTGCATAACCCACTATAAAAATGTAATCAGACAAAAGATGCGTAATGCAATTTGACACCTGACATAACTGATTAAAGCATGTTTAATTCAGGATTTAAAGTCCTCACAATATGATTTATGCACTGACAAATTACTGTGAAAATCGCTAATCTTTGGCTGATCCTCAGGTTCGTCTTACCGGAGCAAAAGCTGTTGGTGCTGATTGTCCTCTTGGAGTGGTCCGAGCTCATGTCGCAGTCCTTCCCCTCCTCCTCGGACAGCAGGGAGTCAGACAGAGGTGAGCCTTTGTCCTTCAACCGGAAAGGATGGAGGACCAAACGTGGGATGCGGCTGCGGGGGCTTCCTTTCTCGGGTGACTTCTTTTCCTGTCGCAAACATTTGTCAGCATAAGAAGTCAAAATAAAAAAATTTGATTAAGTTACTTAAAGCTTTCTTTTGAAAATAACTAGGCGTGGTGATATTGTGATAATCTTGAAAGTTTTATCACGATATTTTCCAGTACTATCGTGATAACGCTAAAAGTGACAGTAACTATTTACTCATTCTTTTTCAACCAACCGTATGGCTGCGACCACACAGCCCAACAAACAACATTCGAAAAACATTTATTTCATGCTTCTTCAGGACACAAGTGACACAAGGAACTGTGATGTGTATCACTAAACTGCACACAACGATCGCATTTAATGATACTTTCAAATGTGTTGCTATTTTTGAAGCTCTCATCGAACAGTGGAGATGATAGTGAAACCACCAAACCCGCAAATATGGTCAGTTTAGTTTTTTTTTTTTCAAACATCATTAATTGAGATGTGTTGTGACAACGATAAATCAATTCTTATCATGAGAAGAACTTTATCGCAATAAATCCTAAACAATATGATAAAATCCCGACCCTATTCCAAACTGTTCAAAACCCAAAAAGTTTTTGCAATTTCTTTTATTTTTCAACTCTTTCCACAGATTCTCGATTGTATTTGAGTCCAGACTTTGACTTGATTTAAATCGTCCATTACAGTAAACAGAGGCCTGTGTTTTTGTCAGATTAAGTTAATCAAACTAACATTATTCATGTTTGTTGAACATGACAACTTAATAACCTTTGTAAATTCACTTGGACGAACTTCATTTGATTGCTTGTGGCCAGTTAGCACAATAAATTTAAGTTAAATCAACTGTTTTCTTTCTTCAGTGTATCGGTTTAGATCTTTCTTGTGAAGAACTATTTCTGACTTCAGGTGATGATTGATTAGTTAAACACTGGAATATTATTTTATACTTTCTCCCTAACATATCCACACACAGTAACTTAGATATTTATGACTGTCATTTTAACAAAATGTGAAATGGCTCAAGAGGTTTTTGTAGGTTATGTGACTACCATAGTTATACTTATCATTTGCACTGCCTCAAACAACCTTATTATACCTTATTATTGTCGAAGCTCTCATCAAAACACTCAAAAGCGAGAAGAGAAAACTCACCTCATATTCTTGGAATGGTCCCATTGCAGCGTTGTTCCCTAGTGAGAGGAAGGGAAAGCAAAAATCCAGAGATTTACTTTTGGTACCAAACATGTCCGTGGCAGCATTTTGACGTGGCACTGAGACTGCTCAAATACAAGAGTCCTCTGTCTGAACTCTGTTACGCCATTAAATCCCACCCTCAACACACACACACACACACATTTAGAAACACACACAAACACGGAGCCTGCCTGGTACAGATGGCACATGAATTCCTGACCTGGAAAGACACGTAAAAATCCAATCTAATATTGTATCTTTTTTTATTTAATTTTTTTTTAGTTTCTAACCCCAGTTGATTGAGGTGAAAAACAAAAAATGTAGAGATGCCATATTTTATTTTGTCCAGGTTGTTGAATAATTTTGGAAATGATTATGCTGAGTTTCACTCTGAGGTAAGGAGAAATGAATTTACAGAAAAAAAATCATGACCACAAACTTCAACATGTTTCCTGAAGGATTTATGTGACAGGTTGTAAAGTGAAAGGAAAAGAACATATTTTTAAAATTTTGTTTCTAAACTTGAAAAGTGTGGCATGCATTTTTATTTATCTGTCTCTTGGAAACCCAGTGGAATCAATCCGTAAATGACATTTATGTTTTACAATGGCCTAATCAAAGTTTGGACCTAAAGCCATTGGACATTTTCTACTGCGATTTGTCTCACTGAGCTATTTTGATAAATACATTGGGCCAAAAATAAAGATGTTGTATAAAAATGCAAAGCTGCTGTAAACAGAATAATGACATCTGTACCTACAGATTTTTTGTTGCAAAAACAAAATTATAATTTCACTTCCGCCTCACAATTATAAACTTTGTGCTCATCTGTCATCTGTCTTAAATCCCAACAAAACACGCTAAAGTTTGTGGTTACAATGTAAGAAAAATTAACACTTTGGTAAGGAATCTACTATTTGATTTCAGCTCTCTCAATAAACTTAAAAACTTCTTTCATAATTAAACAGGATTCAGAGTCACACACACTGTGATGGAGTTTGCAGAGCAGGAAAGGACTTGTGCAACAGTAAACCTTGGCTTTTGTTGTTGCACAATATTGAAGCATTTTTTTTTATTGATGCCATGGAAATAAATAATTCAGACCTTTATTCGTGCTTGGATAAACCTTTTACAGTCGCTTCACTTCCTCTGTCTTGTCGGTTGTGTAAGTGGGATGAGTTGCATAAGTGCATTTATATTTTTTCTACTTTTTTCCATAAGGAATGACCTCATTTACCTCCGAAGAGGAGGATTGTACAATTTGTAAACATATCAACTGATTTAAATGTTTTATTTTGTTGTTTTTTTTTTAATCCACCATTGACATTCAAGGTGAGAATGTTCTAAAATGATAATCTTTGTATTCCATTCTAGGTAACCCAGAATGATTCAAAATTATCCTTTTTTCCCCCCAAATCACGGAGGACCAAAGATGATTGCTAAAACGAGTCAGGGTGCCTGGGGAGTCCGAGCTCAGCTTGTTTTTAGAAACCGATTTAGGCGGCTTAAATCACTTGTGAGGCCCCACACCTCCTATTCTGGAGAAGCATCCTGCAGCGTGGCAACTCGGCAGAATGAGACTATAAGTACCAATGCTGAACAACAACCGCCTTGCCCTAGCAACACACTTAGCAACAGAGATGAATGAACGAATCAAGCGAGAGTGGAGCAGCTGAATCTACATTTCTGCACAGTGTTTTCATCCTGAGAGGCTATTCTTCCTTAAGAATAGATAAAAATGAATAGTTTTACCGACATATAATAGAGAGGTGCTTCTTACATACTTAATAATGATAGTAATTTTTAACAATTATGTAATGGTTGTACTAGCATTGGTGTAAAACCATATTTATATATGCATTTTTAGAACCACATCAGTAGATTCAGGGCATCACAGAAATATTAACTACTAAAGCAGTAGTATTATATATTTTCCATGCACATAGTGTAATTTTATAGCACAATAAAATAACTATGTTACCTTCAGTTGTTACACAAATGTCATATCAAATATGACTTAAAAGAAATTTGACTTTGTAACTTGACGTCTTGAAATTGGATCCCTGTCACTTTAAAAACTCAAGCCTTTTCTGAAACCCCGTCTTGAAGAATTCATCAAAAAATGGCTCCTCTATTAAACCTTTAGCCACTTTATTTTTTTATTTTTTTTTTACCAGCGTTTTACTTCAAGAGTAGCCCCTACAATGAGCTCAGCAGATGCACAGTTTCACCAGGTGTTTGCTAATTGCTGCTAGCTAGTCTGAAGGAGCTGAACCTGAATGTGCACCTCTGATGAGCAGCTGCGTCTGAAAGGCGTTGCTCGGTCCACCCAGGCATTTTGCACAGTTGAATGGTTGACATGGGAGATAAAAGGATTTCTCAAACATGCATGAAAGAATCAAGAAGACACAAAATAACATTAGGATGATGAAGCTCCTCCACTGTGAATGTTATCCTGATTAAACTGGTTCCAAATAAACCCCACTTTGCTCAGCCTTTTGTTTCTTCTTCTTTTCAACCATCTCATTGTCTTCAAAACCTCTCTGAGATTTTAGCATCTCAACCACCAAAAGTGTATATCAAATGTGTCGGTGAAACTCAATTCAACTCATTTCGACATCAAATTACTGCGTACTTTGATGTTGCAATGGCAAATTTAATTCAGCATCCAATCGGAACGTTTTGAATGGGAGGTGGAAGCGGAACGAATAATCCCTCATCACAAATTGCAGACAATCCAGAAAAAATCCGACTTCTTTAAAAGCTGTTGGTGTGGCTGTAACTCTTTAAGCCTCATCTGGTTGGTGTCCTTTCCAAATGGCATGGAGTGGGCGTCTGCATTAATTCCCTTAATCCATCCCAAAGCATGTTTTATAACGTCTATCTCTCCCGCTGACCAACGTGGAGCTGTTTACCCCGTTTCAACAGTGACCTCGTGACCCACTGCGCACCTTGCATAGACATGGTGGCGCATCATTTCAGATGGAACAATCGATCTGAATCACAACAAAAGAGAAAAAAAAACATAATAATCTGATCCCCTCAGCTCATCGACTCTCACCACACATCACTTCAACACTTCTGAAACCAATCAAACATGATCCACCAGAGGCAAGAGGGCTTTTGTTTACACTGTCACCACAGCCAGCAATTCACCCCCAATTTTTTTTTTTTTTTTTTTTTTTTGGGTACAGTTTGTCCCCAAAACCTCTCAGAGTCAGAGGCGGCCAGCAGCGCAAAACCCAGCCTAAAAAAATGTCATCATTTGCAGGATGAGGTGAGTCATCATCACACAGAAAAAGAACTGCGTGGACTCAAATGTGTTTACACAGCGCCCTTTGTTTACCGCCCCACACTCAACCCTCTCACAGAGTGTCATGTCGTCTTCTCACAAGCCCGATTGCTTTAACAATAAATAAATCGATTTAAAAAAAAAGAAAAGAAAAGAAAAGAAAAGGTGGCAGAATTTTTTTGGGGGGGTCTAAAAGAATATATATTTTTGTTTTGCTCCGTTTCGCCAGACACTCCCCACAGAGATTGTTTTTCTCTTGGTGCTCAGAGACGCATTCAGAAAAAAAAAGCACCAGAACAACTTCAGCCTCGACGGAGATACTGCAAAACACTTTCACTTAATGACGCATGTTAGTTTGATTTTCTTCTTCACAGAGCGAAAATGACCTGAAACGCCTACCGGAATGTTTGAAGCGGATGTTGTTGGGTTTTTTTTTCCCCCCTCTCAGCTGATGATGCACAAAAGGGGCTTGTTGCTCTTCTGCTGCTGATGCTGCTGATGGTGCTGCTGATGGTGCTGATGCTGTCGGCGCCAGCCGCGGCTCTGCCGGACGGATGCAGACTGGAGGGGCAGCTGAGCGCTTGCAAACTGTCGACACAAACCGACTGGGCGGTGATGATGATGATGATGATGACGGGGGCTCAGTGCGCCTGACTGTGTTACATAACAGCGTTACTTAACCAGCGAAATGGGGAGTTAGAGGAGGGGAAACTAGGCGGGATATGACAGGCCAAGTGGAAATGGCTCTGATGAGTCGTTTCACATTTTTAGCTGTAGATTTCTCACCGGGTTTCCTCTCGAAAAAGTAGGACCTTTGCTCGATCGTTTCTGTGCGCAAACTGAACTAATGGTTCATTTTTGACAAACTGGCGTTACAGCATCACAACTAATATCCACACAAAGAGTCTCAGGCTTTGTCGTGTGGAGCAGAGACAGGTCAGGTGAGAGCGCGTGTTCTCTCCATGGTGCTGAAGCTGATTGAGAGCCTCAAATTCAGGCATCTTTTTTTTTTTATGTCCGACTGACTCAAAGACTCGTCTCACTGTTAGCAATTCAAATGTTAGTGTGGCTCGATCTGGCTATTGCATAACGGGGTACAAGTTGTCAAACAGAGAAATAAGCAGCCATCTGCACACACACACACACAGAGACACACACTAATCAAACAGCTGCAACTGAAATTGTTCTACAAGTCTGTACAGATGAGGTACACAACTTACCAGTGGACAGCTCTGCCCCTGTCCTCACCAGAGTGCTAAGAGCACCTATGGGCACTGCTGTGCTTGACCATGGTGAGTATTTTTCCAGATATTAGACACACATCAGTCACATTTAGAAACTGGCTCTAAGCTATCTGCTTGGTCAATCTTGAATTGTGAGTGAGGAGGATCCTCTTAGACATACCATGTCTTGCCTTAATTGCTTGCTCTGCTCATAAGGAAAACATTTAACAACATCTAACAATTACATTATTTCTTTTTGACAGTTGAACTTAGTGACAAGCCTGATGCACTTAGCAGATCATCAGCCAAAATATATTATGTCTAATCTCACCTTATTTCTTTCCCTTTCCTCATGTTCTAACCCCCCCAATCCTCCAATCTCAGCCTCTTTTCTGTATGTTTATTAATCGCCCCTTTGAGAAATCTTCTGTTTACTCTTAACACTGCAGCATAAAGTGACTCCTGTCCAAAACATTTGCAATAGAGATTTCGTTTGCCTCGGTGATTGCATTGCAAGACCAGTTAATGTTTTTCTTCCAGTTTAGGTGCGTTTTGTCGCCCTCTCCTGGTCGTTTTTGAGTAAATTATTTTTTTCCCTCGTATTTTGATATGAAGCATATTGCAATAAAATAAAACATAATAAAAGTAGCAGCATATCATGACTGAACAGTTTGCCAGTCCTTTGTGGGACTTGAGTTAAGGTCAGATTTAAATTACGACCAGATCAGTTTTTCATCTCTTGAACAGAAACATTTTTGTACTCTTACCATAAAACATGGATTTAACTTCCTTCCATGCCTGGACTCAATGAAAAATGCCATGTCAATTTTAACTGTAAAAGTTAAATTCTTGTTAAATACTTTAGGCTATTCAGATAATAGTCAATAAATGTGAATATTAGTAAAAAGTTCATTTATTTCAGAAACTTTATCACTGATTGAACACATTATGTAGATTAATTGCACACCTGGATGTTTGTTATCCTTTATTTCTATTACGTGTGATGATTTCCCTCTAACAGATCATGAAAACATGACATTTAAAATTAGATTATTAACCAGTAAAAAACTTCAACTTTTAAATGTGAGCTTAATAAAACGTATGCATAATAACCTCTTAAGGCTATTATTTTCAAGAGGTACTTGATATGAATCTGACAAGATTCGTCAAGACATTCTCAATTATTGAGCATGACTGTCGAATCTGTGCTTTGAAACTGGCTGAACTGAGCTCATCCATTTTGTCCATTGCTATGTAATATATTTTTTATATGTATATGCTAAATGTGCAAATGGCAGAGAGACAGCTCATCTGTACATTAAAACTGTTTATACCACATTATTGGTTGCTATGCTAATTTAGCCTCAGCTTTCACAACAGTCTCTGCTAACATGGAGAAGCTGTATCCCAGCAGAGAGCCACTATGGGGGGAGTGGAGGTAAGCAACACGCACATGGACTGATTGACTGCGCTTGGATACGTCATGTCTGATTTCAGCAACAGTATTGTAGACTAAATGCTGACTGGTGGTGATAAAATGAATGGCTGTAACAGAACTGCTAAACTTTCAGAGGCCTTGTGATCCGTCATATATATTCCATAAGCATCACAGTGTTATAAATATAATATATTGTCATATGTTCCATAAGGTCGCTTTAGAAAAGCTCAAAATCGTGGAACTTCCCCAGATCACATGAACGCACCGTTTAGCTTCAGTCGTGAGTTCATCGTCTTCTTGTAATAGATTATGTCAACCACTAGATGTCGCCAGAGTCCTTCAATGTGTGATTGATACATTTAAACAGATATTTTTAAGCCTAAAAGTGTTTTGTTAACACATTAACAAACTCTCTGTGTTAATGTGTTTGTTAATGTGTTGAGGGAAAATAAATTCCGGCTGACCTTGGATCATATATATATATATATATATATATATATATATATATATATATATATATATATATATATATATATATATATATATATATATATATATATATATATATATATATATATATATATATATATATATATATATATATATATATATATATATATATATATATATATATTTAATTATTTGTTTGTTTATTGTTGGTTTGGTTTATTGTTTTTTTTTTTTTTTCTTTTCGACCATTTCTACCAGCGAGTAAACAAACTGAAATGTCAAGACACCTTTGCGCTTCGGAAGCGTCTCCGCTTCATGGTGAACCTCAGTTTGTTTTTGCGTGTAAAAAGAAAACCGTAATCTTATCAGATCAGATGAGGTTGGGATTGGGAGACTTTGCGATAAATCTGGACTCTGCGCGGACTTGCACTTTGGTTCTGCAGGATTGCAGACATGCCTCTGCTGATAAGACATGTGCTTTCAGTTTAGAGCTCAGAAAGGACAAGTTCGGTTTTGGAATAAGAATTACTTTCCTCGCGTTATTTGAGTCCCCCCCCCCCCCTTTCTCCTGTTCTTTTATTTTTTTGTGCAAGAGATTAGATTGCATGTTGACGCGATGACGCCCGACTTGTTTACTCCTCCGCGTCCTGTCTGTGTCACCTCTGGCGGTCCGCCGGCTACGGCCGCGGCTCCGTGGAGCTCTGTGACATGAAGATTGTTTAGGAAGCCCTGCATTTGAGCCACCATGTGGGCGTGTTTCTCTCAGGCCCAGCAGTCTCTCCGCTCTTGTGGGGAGTTCAGAGCGAGGAAAACGCATTTCTTCTGCTGCGACCGCAGAGCGCAAAAGGTGGGCGCTCTCCGACTCTGACGCGCACGACATCTTCTCCCAACCCCGGGGCTCCAGGCGCTTCACCAACAAGAGGGAGGTTTACAAAGAGAGAGAGAAAAAAAGAGGAACTCATCATCATCATCTAGCCATGGACGCATCTCGGTTCGCTGCGGTACATCTGGGCCTGCTCCTCGTTCTGTTTGGGAATGTACCGTGTTTCCAGTCTGCTGCTATCATCTCTCCCTCTGCGCCGAGGAGGAACCGGGAAGCCAGGACCTCTCATCCGCACGGACAAAGGTCGTCCAGGCTCTTCAGAGACATCATCGCCTCCTCGCATCCCGTGGCGGGACACCGCAGAGACGGAGAGGTCCCGAGGGACACCGTGGTCCCGCACGAGTACATGCTCTCCATATACAGGACGTATTCGGCGGCGGAGAAGCTCGGACTGAACGCGAGCTTCTTCCGCTCCTCAAAGTCTGCCAACACCATAACGAGTTTTGTGGACAAAGGAACAGGTTGGTTTTTGTTTGTTTGGGTTTTTTTTCCTCTCTTTTTCCCCCGGTTCTGCTCAGTCCTCTTGGAACCGCTTAGAGTAGGGTCAATATCCTTTTACGCACACTCCAGATGAAGCAGAAAAAAATAATAATACGGACGCACTTTACGCGCTCAAAATCTAGTC